>NC_090985.1:35296069-35921069 GCF_041146395.1 Eulemur rufifrons
CAAGAATTTGAGCTAAATCACTCAAATTATCATGCAGTCAGTATACAGATTGTTAAGTGCCTTGTGTGTGCCCAGTAGTGTGCTAGGCCCAGGGATACAAAGATGAAAAACTATCTCCTGTACAAAAGCAAATTATGTAACCAAAATGTTTGTACCCCTGTAATATTCTGAAATTAAAAAAATAAATAAAATGTTAAAAAGAAGGAAAGAAAAAACTCTGCCCCCAAGAAGTACAATCTAAAGTTTTTCTTAAGGGAACTGGCAATCAAGTGTGGGTCAGGCATTAGAGAATTGTCTTAACATATTCAGATGGTGTCTTCAGTCCTTTCTGAAGGGATAGAAACATTTGACTGAATGAAGATATGGAATGTAGCAGTAACAGTTCGTAACAGTAACAAAAGTCATCAGTTATTAGTGTTCCTACTATGTGCAAGGCTTATATGTACTATTATTTAATTGCTTCTGGGCCTTCGGCTAAGATCAAGTACATACTATTATTTAATGCCTATCTTCACCCTTCTATTGTCATTGGCCCCATTTTCTAAGTGAAGAAATTGAGGATTGCAGCAGTTAAGTATTTTGGTTAGGGTCATAGAACCAGTAAAGTGGGCTTGGGATTAATCCCACTTCTGTAGAGTGCTCATGCATGCCAGTCAGTTCATCTGTATGTGTTCTTTCAGTCTCCATGTAAGTTTTAATTTTTTCCATGTGCTTTTGGGTGCTTTCCTCCATGCTGATGACCAGAGGTCATCAGCCTTTGGTAAGTGCTGTTAGGTCCTCAAGTTTTCTGCAGAATCGTAGACATGGGAGTTCTGTGGCCAGGGTTTGACATCTGATCTTGTTTATCCGCTCCCAGTTTTCTAGAATGCAGGTGCATTATGTCTTTTAAATTTTGAAAGCTAGTAAATTTAATAGGAAGTGTTACTTTATATAGCAGATACTAAACTTAAGGAGCCCATTAATTGCTCTAAGGAAGTTATATATAGTCTTAAAGAAAAAAGAAAAGAAAAAAGAAAAACGTTCTCAGGAGGGGTTTAGATAAAATCAAGGTTGATGCGTTTGTTTAAGGTAAAAAAAAATGTGTTTGGGTCTGTCCCTGAGCTCTTGAAGATAATACAACAAAAAGGCAAACAAATCTGTCTGGAGTACCTGTCCCACACAGAATTCAAGGCTCTGTGGCCTATACCTTTGACCCTGTCTGTGGGTACTTAGGATGAATTTTCTCCGGATGAAACCAGCAAAGGTCATTGAGTGAACAAATTTGCCTACAGAATCAAGGGAGAAGGAAACTTTCTTTTTGTGCTAGAACTCATGCTCTTTGTAAAACAAGGCACAAACCCATTAGCCAGATAGTCCGTGCTAGCGCTTTTTGCCCTTGATATATATATCTTTGGGGTTTAAAAAACAGTTTTTACGTCTGTCATCTAAATGCCCATTCTGAAAGCATTCTTATCGTTGTTCTTTCACATGTGAATAAATCCAGGCTCAGGGAGGTTAAGTGACTTGTCCAAGGTTGCATGGTAGTAAACAGTAGACTTGGGCTCTGACTGCAGAATCTCTGAATTGAAAACCCTTTCTATTTCTTTTGCATTTCACTCTTTTATGCTTCCTGTCTACCAGGTTTTTTTGTCTTGCAGGGTCCATGAAAAAGATGTCTATTAATTATTTTTCTTATCTCTATTTGATTTTTAGTGCCAGATAGAGGAGGGAAGAAAAACGAAAAGACAATTGCTTTCCTCTGTTCTGAGACCTCTTTTTGGACTTTTCTTTACATCTCTGCCTTTTGTGGTCAAAGACAGTGCTGCCAGCAGTCCTCTCTGGACTGGGCAGATGTGAAAATGGCTCTGTCGCTTGCAGCTCCACCCTGGCATACTTAGTCTGGGATTGTTAACCAACCTGTCTTTGCCTGTGAGCTGTCCACCACCCTGGCTGAAGAACCACTACTCTCAGTGGGAGTTATTACAGGGCTTGCTGGCTGTCTGCTTTCCAGCCTCTTGGCCATACACAGCCCTACCTTTTTGCTGGGTGCTAGTTACTCAGGGAATTGCTAAATCTGTGTTGAGGGACCTTAGAGGATATGTAGTCTGGGGCGGTGCCGATCTGGGAGCCTGATTGCTGAAAGGCCCGTGAAAGCTGTGTTGGGGGCCTAAGAGTTGCTTGCAGTATTGCAGAAAAATTAATAGATACCTCTAATAATGTGGTGTGGCATAACTCTTATTGCAAATATGTTTGGTTTTGGCTGAAATACATCAGCTCAGTGGTGTAGCACTGATTACTTCTGCTGATCTGTTGCTTGGATTGGCAGTTATAAAGTGGGGAAGCAAAGTGCTATCTCATTCCTGTGATTGTTTTACTAGAAGAGCCTTCAAGCTTTGTAGCTCCATGGGAGAAAGCTCATGAGTGACAGGGACCCACACAGATCTATTTTAGTCCTTTTGCTTTCAGATGTGGAGACTGAGGCCCAACGACGGGAAGGAAGCCATGCAGGAATTTGAATTCAGGGCTCCTGACTCCCAACCCTGGCTCTTTGCACTCCGTTCTCCAGCAGGGCTGTGGGGGTTGGTTGTACATGGTAGGGGAATCTTCTCCAGTACCACTCCCTGGAACTTGCTTCTAGACAGCAAGAGCAGAGAGGACACCTGAAGTTGGGAACCTGATGTTGCTAGCCCAATCTGCTGGTGTGAGTCTTGGTCTCACAGGACATGCTTTGTGAGGCCGTGGTAGTCCTCCCTGATGTCAGGCTAAGGGCCTTTCATCAGAAGCCATTTGTGGTGTTGGATGTTCAAACACTACCCAGACGTTTGCCTTCATTTTCTGTGGGTCCAGGGAGCCTCAGAGAGATGGTTTCCATTTATGTAACCTAGTAATTTGGAGACTAAAGCCAGATCTTGGCCTCATCCATTCCCACGTGTATTATTTAAACATGAGTAAGTGATGGGGCTAGAGATCACTTTATGTGTAAGCCTCCGTTTCTTCCTTTGATAAATGGCGTTATTTTTAGTATTAAAGGAGATAATGCATGTGATGCACTCAGGTGACTTCATGTGCTGGTAAAATGTGGCCCTGTGCATGTCAAGGTCTGACCAGTCAGATTAGTCAGCCCTCCTGTGGGGCAGGGAGGGAGGAGGTGAGTGAGAGGCCAGAGGTTTCCTTTATGTGGATAAGATGGGCAGGAGTTCTCTGCTGTGGACCAGTGGTGGCATTCGGGTTGAGGAGGGTGAAGTTGCCTAGGTTAATTGCAGCCATATTATTTCTAGTGCGTATCGGACAAGTTACTGAACCTTACTGTGTCTTGGTTCCCTCATGGGGATAGTACTTACCTCTTTGCCAATCAGTATATTTAAAGTGCTTACAACAGTGCCTGGCATAGTAAGTGCTCTATGAATGATTGCTCTTATTATCCTCATTACTGTTGCCCTTTATTATTATTGCATTAAGCCAGTAAATGTGTAACTGAGGAGATGGGACTTGGTAGACTCATTTTGGAAGGTGGGTGATGAGGTCAGATGACAGAGATGAGGTCACATAAGTGTACTTAAAGGATCTAGATGGAGAGACAGAGATGGGACTAAGAGGAGGACTAGGGCAACACTAAACATTGTGACCATTGTGGGTCATGGTCACAGCCAATTTGATCTGAAATAGGTTGTCAACTGAGTACAACTGTATACTCAGCCCTTAGTGGGTGCTGCTCGCTGAAAGAAGAGAACCAGTGACCAGTTCTCTCATCCAGGCCAGCCTGATGGGCTCTACTGATGCAGCCTCACAGCCTGTGCCTTCTTGTGTCACTGCTAATTTCTCTCTATTTGCTGCTGCTTTTTTTGTTTATTTGTTTGTTTTGTTTTTTGAGACAGGGTCTCATTCCATTGTACAGTGGCATCATCATAGCTCATGCAACCTCAAACTCCTGGCCTCAAGTGATCCTCGCACCTGGGCCTCCTGAGTAACTGGGACTACGGGCATGAGCCACTGTGCTCAGACTCAGTTTGCTTCTATACCCCCCTGCAGAGTCCCCTCCATTGGTACATCAAAGCTGCCGCTTTTGATTTTTGCTGGGACTTTTGGCTAATAAGCTGTTTTTTTTCTGTTACATAATAAATACAGGTAATTGATTTTGGTCATTTGTGGGGAGGTGAAGCATTTATGCCTTTGCCCTGAATGGAACAGAGCATGACAGCTAGATTGTGTGCTTTACTGATTACAGCTTGAAGCCCTGAGACCACAAGGAATTCTATTTTGGTTTGGAGGCAGGAGCCTTAAAGTGAAATGGATGTCCTTGAATTTGCATTTCTATGTGCTTCACAGCTTTTCAGTGTCAGTAAAATGAGCTTTACTTATTTGTGGGTAAGGGGCTAAGTCACATTAGGAGGCACTTGACTCTACTTGGTCTTAACAGACTCTGGGAGTTCACAGTGGGCTCTTTCTGGCTCAGAGCAGCCCTGTGTTGTGGTGATGTTTGTGATCAGTTATGTAAGAACTGAATTTTAATGATGAGGCTATGGTATTAATATAATTTTCCCCAGAGAACTGGAATATGTGTCCCTTTGACAAGAGAGCACCCAGTTTAGCCACTCAGCAGTTAGGAAAATAAAAATCAGAACCTCATCTGCCAAAGAGGTAAAGCCCAAAAGACTATTGCATTTTGGTACCAACTATTATAGAAAGCAAAGAGTTGGATAAGTTAATCTAGGCCATGCCTTTCCTGCCAGATGCGCTTTGGGTAGAGGAAAATATAAGCTCTTCTCAGTTCTCTCTATTAATAAGACAGCCTGGATACTTTGTATTTCTGTAGCACTGTACCCAGAGGCTAGGGCCAGGATGGCTATGTCCCCAGTGACTAGTGTAGCACCTGGCATACATTGGGCTATAATAAATATGATGATAACTGTATTATTATGACATAAACTCTACAGAGCTGGAAAAGGCCTTAGAGACCATCTAGTCCAATTCCTCCTTTTATGGATATGGAAATCTAGGCCCAAAAACCCAAGCGTGTAGGCTCTCTTGTAACAGATTCCTCCTCCCTCTTCCAACAAAACAAAACACAACTAGTTCAAGCAAAATGGGGGTTTATTGGAAGGACTCATAGGGAATGTGAACGGCAAGAATGATAGGAAATGAGAATATTCTCTTGGGCAAATGGCAGATAATGGCAGCCCTGACCCAACATTACCCCTAGCTCCAGTGTGTTATGCCTGATTGGTGTCTCTGCCTGATTCTGGGGACAGGAATATCTGGGAGGGAGAATTGGATTGGCTGAGCATAGATCAGGAGACCACCTCTGGTCCAGTCAGCTTTGCCCAGGACAGTGGGATTACGTGATGGATAGAGCTAAATCCTCCCCTTCAGCATTGGGGGGCGGGGGGTCCTCAGAGAAGGGTAGGAGGAATAGGGAAGCACACTCTCTATATACCCAGATCACACAGCATAGCTGGTACTAGGATCCAGGTCTTCCGCCTCACCTTCATGTTCCATTGCAGTTAAAGTTAAATAGAGATGACAGTGCCTTACAGGGTTGTGGGGAGAACCAGTAGGTAAAATAAGGCAGGTAAATATCTGCACCCAGCAGCACTTGGAGGATGTTAGTTTCCCTGCCTTTTACCTCTGTAAGTCTCACCTCCTCTTGATCTCTTCTGCTCTGTATTCATTTGGGGTACTTGGAAGGACTGCGGTCAGAGCACTGTGCTGCCTAGTTTTAGCTTTGCTGATGTGGTCAAGAAAGACCAACATTCCACCCTGGTTGTGGACAGAGAAGAAACATCCCAGTGCTATTAAATCCAAAGTGATGACATGGTGCTCTTTGAATAATCTTTCCATAGATGCCCAGGATGGATGGAAGACTAGGCAGGGCAACTAGGCTTTCTTTGGGAAAATTTCCCTCAGTGTTACATAAGAGACCGCTTAAAAGTCTCCTGAGGGCCAACAGCTTTTCTTCCGTTGAGTAGCTTCTTCACTGCCCAGTTACACACAAAATAAAATTTGAGTGTCTTCATTATTTTGAAGTGTGGGGAGTCTATGTTTCATTAATCATTTTTTTATGAAGCCCTTTTCCTTGTAATGTTTATTCACATTAATAGCGTTTACATAAAATTAGATACTCCTTATTTCCACAAAGTGCAAATCAAAATAAGCACTCACTGCTAGCCCAGCAGCTGCTGCTGCTTTAATAATAGTAATATTTTTCATAGCAGTGCAAGTGAATGCACTGCTTCCCAATAAATAAAATGGTGCCAAGTCAAATAATGCTGTCACCATCCCAGAGCTTCGGCATTTTGTGTATAAGAGTTTGAACAAATTCAGAATCTGTGAACACTACAATTAAGAACCTGCTGTATGCTGGGCACTGTGCTGGGTACTCTACCCACATCATCTCAGTTAATTTAATCCTTCCAACAGCTCTGTGGGTGCTGTTTCTCCATTTTACAGATGATGAACTAGGCTTAGGAAGGATTCAACCCAATTTGTACTCTTTCTACCTCAGACTCATCCTCAAGAAAAAATGCTATATAAGTACGTATAAATGAAATGCTAACGAAATAGAACAAACAGGAAATAGGCTTCTGCTGAAACAGATATTTAGGTTAGACTTGTAAAATAACTTCCTGATGGGGTATTAAATACCAGCCGATGGCCATGGAAGTAGGATTTTTTTCCTTCTGATTTTAGGGTAATTTTGTCAGTGATAGGCTAATGAACTAAGTTGTAATTCTTACTCATGTTTATACATGTCTTCACTTTTAGTAGATGGTAAGTGCCTCAGGACACCCTCTTTCTTTTTTATTTTAACCTAGTTGGCACTCACATATTTGACTAAAATTATGAAGATTATAGTGAAATTGCATTTGATTTATAATTCTTAAAGACATATCTGATAAAGGTTTTACAAATGCTGTTAAGTCTGCTTTTCTGGACTTCAGCTCTATGCCTACTGACTGCATAGAGCAGTTGGAAAAACCCACAATTACTAAATTTCCTGAATGCCGAGCCAAATTCTTGGTCTGTCCTTTTGGTGTGTGCAACCTGCAGTCTTTTGTTGGTTAGTAATACCAGTAACAGAAATAGCTCTCACTTTTTGAATATTAGCTCTGTATTGAGTACTTTACATAGGTTATTTCTAACGTTCACATCACTCAGCTAGTACCTGGTGGAGCCAGGAATCAAACCTAGGTTTGCTTGGCTCCATATCCTATACCCTCCTCTCCTCTGCCTCCTTGCCTTGCTTCGTTGGTAGTGATTTAGCTGCAAAATGCAAGTAAATAGAAGAGTCTGATTAGCATTTACTCTCTTGGTGGAAACAAACACATGTATACACACATAAACAAGACACCCATCTGCCAGTGGGAAAAGGAAAAACATTTTTCCCTCCTGATTTGTTTCCTTTAAGTTGAGGGGGAGACATTGAAATCTATATGATTTACGTCATTCATCTGGGGCAGCCAGTTCATGATGTGGCATGAGAGGATTTAATGAGAGAACTGGTCTTTTCAAAAGAGTTGACCTTGACCTTTCCGATTTTTCTTTATGGATTATAAAAGGTGACTCATGATTTTATCAGCAGTTGTACCCTGGGTTTGCTCTCCAACATTTTGCACTCTGTTATAATATAGTCTCATTTCTTCTACACAGCGTTTTGTTAGGCAACAAAACCACCATTTTCTCATTTGACAGATGAGGAAACTGAGGCTCAAGAAGTTAAAATGATTTGTCAAAGGTCACTGGACTGAAAAAGCATGATGAGACACGAGGTTGGTTCTGCCTACCAGTCTCACCCGCCATCCCCCAGTAGTTCACCATCTGAAAGAGACAGTCCTATATGGTGGGAGATGTTTTGTCAAGAAATTTGTAACATAATATCTTTAAAATTAAAAAATATGTTTTCATTATTGGATACTTTTGTGATACTTAGCATTAGTAAATCCCCCTTTCTCCCCACCACCTATCATTTGGTAGTCCTTTTCTCATTAGTAACTGAGTCTTCCAAGTGGTTTTTTACTTTGTGCATTTTTTTTATAGTTTATTTTTAACTTAAGTTTTTGTACATATACAAAAACAGACTAATATGAATCTCCATGTAACTATCACCCAGCTTCAACAATTGTCTGCTTTTGAACAATCTTTTCAGTTATACTTCCCCTCCCTCCTGATTTTCTGAAGCAATCCCAGATATTTTATTTCATTTATAAATATTTCAGTATATATCTCTAAAAGATAAGGACTTGGAAAAAAAACTGAACCATAATACCATTATCACATCTGAAAAAGCACTTCCTCAATATCATTAAATATTCAGTCACTGTTCTAATTTCCTTAGTTTTCTTTTTTAAAATGGTTTGTTCAAATCAAGATCCAAATGAGATCCATATGTTAAAATTGATAGTGTATATTTTCTTTTAATCTATGGGTTCTCCCCTCTTTTTTCTTGCAATTTATTTGTCAAGGAAACTGGTGGTTTTTCTCGCAGTTTCCCATAGTGTAAATAATGTTGATTTCATATTTGTGCTGTCATTTAACATGTGCTGCAATCTACTCTTAATATACTTTTGTTGCTAATAATTTTTTCTCGTTAAAGAATAAGAAGAATGTATTCCCTTTGTAGAAAATGAGGAAAAGCATAAAAAAGAAAATTTAACAGTCATCCATAATTCCACTAACCAGAGGTAGCCACTACTATCATTTCAGGTATTTCTCCCAGATCTCTCTCTGTCCTGTTTTTCATTTAGTACATCATAAACATTTCCATTTCATTAAAAAGTCTTCAGTAATACTTACAAAGAGGCATGTTGTTATATTAGTAATATTCCCCTCCTTTCCTTAAGTTACTTCCAACTGAAGAGTTTGTGTGTTTTAAACAATTTGGAGTTTAGCAATTGCCCCAAAGGGAGGACCTGTTGTTCACATCAAAGCAATGAATATTTGTACAGATCTGTAATTTTCTGCACTAGTATTCATAGATTCCTAAAAGTAGAATTATTGGGTCAAAGGCCAGGTATAGTCATAAATTTCTTGTATAGTTGTCATATTGCCGGCTTTTTCCACCGGAAAGGTTGTCTGCGCCTTGCTATACCCCTAGCTCTGGACAGACTATGAAAGTACTTTTCAAAAGAAAACTACAGACCAATATCCCTTATGAACAGAGATGCAAAAGTCCTCAACAAAATACTAGCAAACTGAATTCAACAGCACATCAAAAAGATAATTTGCCCTAATCAAGTGGGTTTCATCCTGGAGATGCAAGGATGATTGGTTCAACATATGCAAATTGATAACTGTGATTCACCACATAAACAGAAGCAAAAACAAAGACCATATGTTCATCCAATAGATGCAGAAAAGGCATTCGATAAAGTGCGGCACCCATTCATGACAAAAACCCTCAACAGACTAGGCATAGAAGGAATATATCTCAAAATTATGAAAGCCATGTATGGCAAACTCACAGCCAGCATCATACTGAAAGGGGAAAAGTTGAAAGCATTTCCCCTAAAAACTGGGACAAGACAAGGGTGCCCACTGTCACCACTTCTATTCAGCATAGTACTAGAAGTCCTACCAGAGCAATCAGGTAAGAGAAAGAGATAAAGGGTATCCAACTTGGGAAAGAGAAGGTCAAATTATCCTTGTTTGCTGATGATGTGATTTTGTATCTAGAAAACCCTAGAGACTCCACCAAGACTCTCAGAATTGATAAATGAATTCAGCAAAGTCTCAGGCTACAAAATCAATCTACACAAATCAGTAGTATTTCTATATACTAATAATAATCAAGCTGAGAGTCACATCAAGGACTCAATACCATTTACAGTAACTACAAAGAAAATAAAATACCTAGGAATATATTTAACCAAGGAGGTGAAAGATCTCTACAAGGAGAACTACAAAATACTGATGAAAAAAATCATAGATGACACAAACAAATGGAAAAACATTCCATGCTCATGGATTGGTAGAATCAACATCGCTAAAATGTCCATACTGCCCACAGTGATTTACACATTCAGCACAATCCCCATCAAAATATCAATGTCATATTTCACAGATACAGAAAAAATAATTCTGAGCTTCATTTAGAACTGAAAAAGATCTGAACAGCCAAAGCAATCTTAAGCAAAAAGAACAAATTTGGAGGCATCACATTACCTGACTTCAAATTATACTGCAAGGCTATAGTAATAAAAACAGCATCGTACTGGTATAAAAGTAGAAACATAGACCAATGGAACACAATAGAGAACCCAGAAATAAAACCATATAGCTATGATCAAGTGATCTTCAAGAAAGCAGACAAGAACATATTCTGGGGAAAGGAAGCCCTGTTCAATAAACAGTGCTGGGAAAACTAGATAGCCACATGCAGAAGAATGAAACAGGGCCCCTATCTCTCATCATATACAAAAATTAATTCAAGATGGATAAAAGACTTAAATGTAAAGCATGAACCTTAAGAATTCCAGAAGAAAATGTAGGAAAAACTCTAGACATTGGCCTAGGCAGAGAATTTATCACTGAAATGCTAAAGGTAAATACAGCAACAACAAAAATAAATTGGACTTAATTAAAAAGCTTCTGCACAGCAAAGGAAGTAATCAACAGTAAATAGACAACCTACAGAAGGGGAGAAAATATTTGTGAACTATACATCCAACAAAGGGCTAGTACCCAGAAGGATACAAAGAACTCAAGCAAATCAGTAAGGAAAAAACAACCCCACTAAAAAGTGTGCAAAAGACATGAACAGAAGTATTTCAAAAGAAGATAGACAAATGGCCAACAAACATGAAAAAAATGCTCAATATCACTAATCATTAGGGAAATGCAAATTAAAACCACAATGAAATACCATCTTGCCCCTATCGGAATGGCCATTACTAAAAAGTCAAAAAACAAAAGATGCTAGTGTGGATGCGATGAAAAGGGAACACTTACACACTGTTGGTGGGACTGCAAATTAGTACAACCTCTATGGAAAACAGTATGGAGATCCTCAAAGAAATAAAAATAGACTTACAGTTCAATCCAGCAATCCCACTACTGTGTGTCTACCTAAAGGAAAAGAAGTCATTTTATCAAAAAGACATCTGTGCTTGAATGTTTATCACAGAACAATTCACAATTGCAAAGATATGAAATCAGCCTAAGTGCCCATCAGTTCATGAGTGGATAAAGAAAATGTGTGTTGTGTGTGTGTATAACTGGAGACCATTATCCTAAGTGAAGTATCTTGGGAATAGAACAATAAACACTGCGTGTTCTCACTAATAAGTGGGAGCTAAATCATGGGTACACATGGGCACAAAGAAATATAAAGGACATTGGAAACCAAGAAGAGAGGATGGTAGGAGGGGAGTGAGGGATAAAAACTTACCTGTTGGATACAGTGAACACTATTCTGGTCATGGGCACACTGAAAGCCCTGACTTCAGCATTATACAAGGTATTCATATAACAAAAACATTTGTAGCCCCTTAATATTTTGAGGTTAAAAAAAAAGCACTTTTCTCTACATAGGGACAGCTTTGAGTGAGGTCTTGATTTAAAAGTTTCTCCAAAGGAACTCCTAGAATTGATAAATGAATTTAGTAAAGTCTCAGGATACAAAATCAATACACACAAATCAGAGGCATTCATATACGCCAATAACAGTCAAGCCAAATTTCAAATCAAAAGTGCAATATCCTTTACAATAGCCTCAAAGAAAATTAAATATCTAGGCATATATTTAATGAAAGATATGAGAGATATGTACAGGGAGAACTACGTACGAGACACTAAGAAAAGAAATTGTAGAAGATGTAAACAGATGGAAAAAATCTACCCTGCTCATGGATTGGTAGAATCAATATCGTTAAAATGTCCATATTACCTAAAGTGATCTACAGAATTAATGCAATCCCTGTCAAAGTACCATCATCATTCTTTATAGATCTAGAAAAAAATAATTCTATGCTTTGTATGGGACCAGAGAAGACCTTGTATAGCCAAAGCAATCTTAAGTAAAAAGAACAAACTGGGAGATATCAGTCTACCAAACTTCAAGTTGTACTACAAGGCTATAGTAACTAAAACAGCATGGTACTGGCACAAAAATAGAGACATAGACCTTTGGAACAGTACTGAGAATCCGGAAATGAAACCATCCGCATATGGTAATCTAATCTTTGACAAAGCAGACAAAAATATACACTGGGGAAAAGAATCTCTTTTCAATAAATGGTGCTGGGAAAACTGGATAGCTACATGCAGAAGATTGAAGCTGGATCCCCACCTCTCACCTCTCACAAAAATCAATTCAAGATGGATAACAGACTTAAACCTAAGGCATGAAACCCTAAGAATTCTAGAAGAATATGTTGGGAAGACCCTTTCAGACATCAGCCTAGGCAAAGAATTTTTGAAGACCCCCAAAGCAATCACCACAGCAACAAAAATAAATAAATGGGATCTGGTCAAATTAAAAAGCTTTTTGCACAGCGAAGGAAACTATCAATAGAGCAAATAGACAGCCTACAAAATGGGAGAAAATATTTGCTCTCTACACATCCAATAAAGGGTTGATAACAAGAATTTATCTAGAACTTAAAAAACTCAACAAGAAAAAATCAAACAACCCCATCAGTAAATGGGCAAAAGAAATGAACAGAAACTTTTCAAAAGAAGACAGAATAATGGTCAGCAAACATATAAAAAAATGCTCAACATCTCTAATCATTAGAGAAATGCAAACCAGAACCACAATGAGGTATCACCTAACCCCAGTGAGATTGGCCTCTATCAAAAAAATTCCAAAACAACAAAAGCTGGCGAGAATGTGGAGAGACAGGAACACTCTTACACTGCTGGTGGGACTGCAAATTGGTGCAACCTTTGTGGAAAAAATTTTGGAGATACCTCAAAGAGTTAAAAACAGAAATACCATTTGATCTAGCAATAGCACTATTAGGCATCTACCCCAAAGAGCAAAAGACATTCTATAATAAAGACATTGGCACCCAAATGCTTATGGCAGCACAATTCACTAATTGCAAGGATGTGGAAACAACCCAAGTGCCTGTCAATCCCCCATGAGTGGATTACTAAAATTTGGTATATGTATACAATGGAATATTACTCAATTATAAGAAACAACAGTGATCTAGCACCTCTTATATTTTCCTGGCTTGAGCTTGAGCCCATTATCCGCAATGAGGTATCAAAAGATCGGAGGAATAACCTCCACGTGTACTCACCGTCAAATTGGCACTAACTGATCAACACTATGGTGCTCACATGGTAGTAATATTCTCCAGGAATTAGGGGATTGGCGGGGTAAACTCACAACTAATGGACAAGGTGAGCGTTGTAGAGGGGAAGGGTGAGCCTCTAAACCTCACTTGGGTGAGACAAAGACATAAAATGTAACCAACACGTTTGTACCCTCATAATGTCTTGAAATTAAAAAAAAAAAGTTTCTCCAAAGGAAAAAATTGGACCCTGAGTGTGCTGTTGCCCTTGTATATTTGTTGGTGCATTATAAATTATTGTGAAGTGGATAGTGAAGGGGAAAACGGGTGAGTGTGGGTGTTTTCAAACTGTCTGCTTAGCATAGTGGAGAAGTGAAAGCCAGTGTCATGTCAGTGTTATGGGGAAGTGGGCAATGCTGCCTTATCAGCCCTCGGCCCCCTCAGTGGTGACTTATTTATCTGCCCTATACAGCCTCTCTTCTGAAATTCCTGCTTACCATGGAAATAAGTTTGTTAAGGCCTCTGTTTCATGGGCTCAGAGATAAAGAAATAGCATTCACTATGAAAATAGGAAATGTGCTGAAGACCAGAGATGGCCAGCTCCTACCCTGGCTATCACCTGGCCTCAGGTAGCTCGCTCTTTCTCCCTTGCTGCCTGAACATTTTTACTTCCTGTTACTAAGTCCAGAGGACATTTCTCCAGGTGAAAACTTGTTTGGATTAGTAGGTACCTTTTACAGACCCAAGAGTACTGCCACATCATTTACATATGGTTGTGAATTGGGTAGTTGGATTATTTCCCACTTAACACTTGGCTGTGAAGTAGGGAGGGTGGTGTTTGGCAGAGGTGGCTCTTCTGGAAATCAGGTGGTCCTGGTTGGTCACCAGAGCCTTCAAGCAACTTGAGGGAAGGAGAAGAGGAGCAGAGTTGCCAAATCAAGTTCAACTTGTATTTTCTGAGGGTTGGTGCATCATTTTTTTTCAAAAAGCCAAGTTATATTTCAGATTTTGTCTTTGAGCTGTCCTTTGGCTAGAGAGCCCCATCACTTTGTCCTGTGAATTTGTTACATTTTGGATTTATAACAATTATTGTTGTTTTTATTATGGTGGTGTTTTCTCAGTTTCCAAAGTTTCAGAGAGGCCTCCTTAAGTCTGAGATTGCCTCTGAATATGTTGGGCCTTTTCTTCCTTAGGGAATCCAAGCAGCAACTTTCTGGAGCATATTTCCCAATGGGATTTCAGCTTGGAACGGACTTCTGTAAGTCTAGGTCCTCTGTTGGTAGAGTGTGCTGGGCTCTATGCTGAGTATTTTACATGTGTTTTCTTATATTAATAGGTATCCTCAGAGCATCTGGAAAGTAAACAGCATTAACTTCATTTTACAGATGAGAAAACTGAGCATAGAGAGAAGCAGTGATTTGACTAAGGTGTGCAATGAGTGTGGAAGCTGGAGTTTGTGTATTAAGGCCCATGGCCTTCATGTGATTAGTGTCAGTCTTGGAATTTGGTCCTTTATTCACCTTCCTCATTTCTTAAGACTTCTTGCTTTTTCTTAGGGTCCCAGGATATTCTCTTCCTCACCTCACTGTGAATGCCCTGGCTCAGGGCCTGTACCTTCCTTTCCAAAGTCTGCTTTCAGCTAACTCTCTTGGAAGAAATCTCATCTGAGATTCACTCAAAGGTGTTAATGCCTGATAAGGCATTATAGCAGCTTGCCCCTCCCAGAGCTCTATGTACTTCTAGCAATGCACTATGCCCTGAGCCAACAGGATTTAGATTTCAGGTATGGAGGAAGTTTTAGGTGTTGGGCACGGTGATCCCTGTTGCATCTTACAGGTCAGCTGGCTGTGTCTTCCCATATCTCAATCTAATGAACCTTTAGAAAATGCCAATTTCCCTGAGTCTCCTTCTTTGACTCTCTGGTTTCTTACTGCCCTGTTACCTATTATTTATTAATAAATAATTACATAAATAAATGCTTTTCCTGTTTCCCTTTTTGGTGGCAGGACTTCCCTAAAGCCTATTAGTAAACCATTGGTGACTGAACCTTGGTCCCCTAGTGTGTGGTCCTTCACTGGGCTGGGCAGTTAAGCTAAAGACATTGCATTATTTAATCTCTGGACCAGCCTCATCAGGTAGATTCTCTGGTCTCCGTTTTCCAGATTGTGGAAACAGAGACTCACAGAAGTTCCAAGCTCTTGACATATATTTTATCATTTGATCCTCATAACAAGTCTGTAATGTAAGTAGTATTTGAATTTTCAGATGAAGGGCCTGAGACCTGGCAGAAGGTAGTTTCCTGTCCCAAGTTATACTGCTGAAGGGAAAGAACCACAGTTGAGACTAAGATCTGTCTGACTGTCAAAGTCTCCAAGTCTGTTCTTAAAGGTTCAGCTTGCGGTTCTTAACCCAAGATCCTACAACTGGTGCTTGGTCAAGTCTACCCATGCACTTAGACACTGTAGGCATCACCAGGGCTTACTGGAAATGAGCATGAGTCATGGACAGGAGTTGGACATTGTGACACTTGAGCCATACATCCATTTTGGGGAACAGGGTGGCCTTCCTGGTATCCTGCACCCACACAGGCATGCTGTGGGTAGTAGGTATGTTTTACTCTGGAGCTGTTCAGTTGGAAGTTTAATGTTGATTTCACTTCCTGCTGTAATGCATCATGTCACTTGACTTAGTGAATTAGTTTGATCTATTAGCACCCCTACCCCACAGCCATATGGCATTACTATATCACATTAAATATTGGTCCAAAAAAACCTCCAAAAAACAAACCATTACTACTCCCCGCCCCCCCACCAGCAAAAAAGAAAAAAAAAAAACCCAGTTTTTTGTTACCATGAAGCCTCTGGAAATATTTCCACATCCATTACAATGATTGAAGAGTCTGAAGAAGCATTCAGGAGCCATTATAGTAGCCACAATTTATTAAGCTTCAACTTTGGAGCCTACTATTGTGCTAAATTCTTTATGTAAATATTTATAATCCTTAAAACAGCTTTGCAAAGGTTTTTCATTCTATAGGGAGAGAATAGATGCTTAGAGAAGATCAATAAATGCCCAAATTGTACAACTGTTACGATGGAACTAAGTTTCAAACTATGTCTGTTGACTCCTTGATTTCACACTGCTTCCTTAGGCATTATAGCCTTAAAAAAAAAAAAAAAAGTAGATGTGGAATGGACACTTTTAAATTCATAGTTTTAAAATATATATATATATATATATATATATACATTTTATGCATTGGATGAAGAGTATGAGCACCACAAACACTTACCAATCAGATATTAAAGTCTGCTTAGTGCCCTTTCTCCTAGAAAGGTTATAGTATGGAGAGAAACAGAGGGATTTGCTTCACACCCAGCATAAATTGTTACCCAGGGGGAGTCAATTTGTGTTTATTTCTGAAGTGGCAGTGGTTGTTTCCTGAGGGCCTACTTTGTTTGACTCTTCTATAAGCTAAATTGCTATGTTAGGTCTGTCTTCTACCTCTCAGAGAAGACCTGAGTTGATTTTCATTCAGGAAGTTCCCTTGTGCCTTGCAGACAACCATTCTTTCTCACAGTTGTGTGGGGTAGTTGGGAAACAGTATTATTTGGGATCATTTCCTTCTCCAACCAGTCCTTTCAGCCTTTTCTTCATGTAGAAATGTTTGTTCTAAGCCTATTGCATTACTATTTTGAGGACAGCACTTTGATTTATTTGCCAATTTATCTCCAAAGCCTGGGACCCAGTAGAATGAACCCCATTCAAATGAACGAATTTGTGCACACACACTCACGCCTCTCCCCCCGCACACCTGCACAGTGGTGAGCCTTGAAGAATTTAGGCAAGGTGAACGTAGCTATGTGTATAGTAGAATTGAGGATAAGGAGAGTCTGGGAAAGGTATAGTCTGTAGGACTGACCAGGAGGGGAAGGGGGAGGAATTTCAGGACTTCTAAGATTTCAAGGGAGATAATGTAATCTTGGAGTTTCAGAGCCATGAGGAGCCTTAGAGATCATAGAGGTCAGCCACCTCATTTTCCAGATCACTGAGATTTCTCAATCAGCTCTGAGTTTACAGCCACTGCCTACTGACCTTCAGGGCACAGAACCAGACGGATCTCTTTAAATTAGTGCTTTTATTGATTTAAACACTTCTTGATCATCAGCATTGTGTTTTATGTTTTAAGTAATTGATTTTGTTTCTTGTTGGAGCCCTCAGATGATTTTGTCTGGAAGGAAACTATTGAAAAATTTTTAGAAACCAGTCGGGGAGAACACTGCCTTCAAGTGGAAGAGAGTTGCCCCATGTTGAACCTCATGATGGCCACACTTTGCGTCGGCTCCTTCCTCTTCCTGACTTCCGACTCTTATTACTTGTTATATTTCCCTCCCTGGCCCCCTCCATCTATTCACGGATACTTCCTTGTAAATTTTCTGACTCTTACAACTTGCTCTCTACATACAAAGCCCCAAGTTATCTGTCCACATTTTTTCCACAGCATGGGCTTTTAACGACTGAAAAGGTTTTCAGCATCTTGTTTTTACAAGGAATTTTTGTTTGTTATCTTACTTTGTGGTAATGATGAAGAAACGATAGCGAAGAGAAGTCAACTTCCTCAAAACTTCACAGATGGTGGGTGAGTAGTGGTCAAGTGTTAAATCTAAGTGAGGTGACTCTGTGTCCATGGCTTTTGCCATGAGAAAGACCTTTTTAAGTTTCTCTGTTGAAGAGTTACTGTTTGTTAAGCTTACTTAGGATTCCTTGAGCTTGAGAATTCATTTTCCACTTTCTCCTCAAGTGCTATCTTCTTGACTGCTGCACTGCTTAGGTGGGGGAATAAGGTGCTCATCAATGCTCAAGCGCTTTGTTATTCTGCCCTCATCTTGTGATTTTGATTGTCAGCCCAGCAGCCCAATTCTGGACCAACCTCTCTGCAGAAAGAGCCCAACAACAGCTGTCCTGGGGGAAATTTCCAAGGAAACAATCCTCAGAAGGTTTATGATCTACTGGAGCAATAAGTTGGTCAGAGAAGCAGCTGGAAGTCAGAATCTTTGTTGTCTCTGTCAGAGAATTGCTGGTGTGGCAGGGAAGACATGATTGTCGTCAGCACTCAGCTGAGGAAAGCCAGGCCCAGAGATGTAACGTAGTTAGGAGGTGGTGAAATCAGGACCACTGCTAGCCCAGTGTGTACATTTTCTATCACCCATTTAATTTTAATAACATAAATGGAAAAATTTCACACAGATAGGCGTGATTAGCTAGAGTCATTAAAGATACTGCAGAGTGTTTGCTGGGGTGACTGGACACTAAAGCTACTGGGGAGTAGTTAGGATAAAGTTCTTGAAGGAGAGTCCTTCCTTTATTTATCTGACACACATCTGCTGCTGGCTGCTCTTTGTTGAACACTTTCTGTACGCAGGATACTTTAGTTCTAACAGCTAATTTTTACAGAGTGCTGCTGTATGTCAGGTAGCTAACTGTATCCACTCACTTCTCCTCACAGCCACCATTTAGGTAGGTGCTGTTCAGTGCCTACCTAACTACCACTGCCACTTGACTAGTTGTGCTATTTTGGGCAGGCTACTGAGTTTCTTTGTGCTTTAGACACCTGCTTTCAACATCAGCTGTAATTATGCACTTTATTATCAACTGCAGTGTTTTTTCCATACTGTTGCATGGGTTTGAGGGTGAGGTCAGCAAATGCATGTGAAGCATCATGAGTTTCTTAGATCATCTTATCCCCTGGTGCCTAAATGTGTGGTCTAGGGCAAGCCACTTCCCCGCTCTGAGCCTGTTTCTTCATCTGTAAAGTCAGCATAACATGCATTTGAAGGATTGTTGTGAGGCTAAAATGAGGTAATGGCTACTGGGCACTTTCTGTTCTACATTGATACATAGTAAATGCTCATTACAAGTGGTAGATGTGAATTTTTAGACCATCCCTATGAGGAACTGGATTTCATTATTTTATATGTAGATTAGAGTATTGGATCAAGGGAATATGTTATCAAGTCTGGCCACTGGCTACTCTCTGTACTAATTTAGAAGAGAGAAGTTTTGGTGGATGGGTGAGATTTCGAGTTGAGGGTAGAGGAAAGTTAAAAGATTATTATAAAACCAAAAGAAATGTGTGAAAACAGGTGTGTTACAGAAGCTCTTTTGAGAAGCTGTGGATAAGGTTTAGCCAATATTTAACACTTCAGTTTTCATGGGATAGATGGAAACCTCTACTTTCACCCCCCTCTGTACACACCCAAATTTTATTTCCTGGTAAGATTATGTAACAATTTTTTTGGTTAATTATTATGAGTGTGTTAGGATTTAATTATTTGGAGAGTACTAGCATGTTTAATTAGCATTCAGAATTTATAATTTTTTTTTTTTTTTTTTTTTTTTTTTTTTTTTTGAGACAGAGTCTCACTTTGTTGCCCGGGCTAGAGTGAGTGCCGTGGCGTCAGCTTAGCTCACAGCAACCTCAGACTCCTGGGCTTAAGCGATCCTACTGCCTCAGCCTCCCGAGTAGCTGGGACTACAGGCATGCGCCACCATGCCCGGCTAATTTTTTTTTTTGTATATATATATATTTTAGTTGGCCAGATAATTTCTTTCTATTTTTTTAGTAGAGACGGGGTCTCACTCTTGCTCAGGCTGGTCTCGAACTCCTGACCTTGAGCGATCCACCCGCCTCGGCCTCCCAGAGTGCTAGGATTACAGGCGTGAGCCACCGCGCCCGGCCTATAATTTTTTTTTTTAAGAGATGTAGGGTCTTGCTCTGTCACCCAGGCTAGAGTGCAGTGGCACAATCATAACTCACTGTAGACTTGAACTTGGATACTCCTGGGCTCAGCCTCCTGCATCAGCCTCCCAAATAGCTAGGACTACAGGTGCTCACCACCATGCCCAGCTAATTTTTTTTTTTGTAGAGATGGGTCTCACTATGTTGCCCAGTCTGGTCTTAAACTCCTGGTCTCAAATGATCCTCCTCCCTCAGCCTCCCAAAGTACTGGGATTACAGGGTTGATCCACCATGCCTGGCCTAGAATTTATAACATTGTCTTTGCAGTGTATTCATTTTTGTTACACTGGAGACTAATTTCTAAAAAAAACAACATGTTGCATTGATTATCAGTGAAGAATCAGAGGCAAATGGTTGGTGGTATAGGAAATCAATCCAGTTGCCAGTTAATATAGGTTTTATATCAATTGATATTCCTGTGATCTTATCTGAAGCATGTACCATTTGATTGGAGTTAAGATGATAATTGTAAATAAGTAGATGGGAAACCAAACTTTAAAAATGTAATTTACCTTGGAAGACATGAACATCTTTTAAAATATGGAATTAATCCCATCATTTTACCAGCCTGTGCTGCCATTTTCTTGCTGTTGACTTGCCATACTTTTCCTTATTTGTTTCGCACAAGTTCTGGAGTGAGCTTCTCTGAATGGCTTAGCTGTCTGTCATTACTCTTATTGTAGAGGTACTCAAAAGTATGGTCTAGGGTTTCCTGTGGGAGCAGTTTCAAGACCATTCCAGGGGATCTGAGAGGTCAAAACTATTTTCATAATAATGGCAAAACATTATTTGTCCTTTTTGCTCTTATTCTCTCATGAATGTATAATGTTTTCCAAGGGCTGTGTGATGTGTCATTCTCTGACAAATTGTTAAATGTGTGTTATTGAGTTTGGAAAATTTTCTCAGTTTTAATTTCTGTTGCAGCAAATGTCAGTAGGTACAACCTACTTTAAAACAACAAAAACAAACCTCTATGGAATCTCCAATTTTTTAAGAATGTAAAGGAGTAGTGAAACCAAAAAATTAGAGAACCACTGCTCTGTGGGGCAGAGCCTTCCACAGTAGGCCACCTCACAGGTCCCTGGCCAGCCAGTGGAGAGACTCCTGTGAATCAGGTGTCTGCCCTGGTCCCAGGCATGCCCACCCTGGGTGAAGAACATAAGGGCTGTTTCTCTGATTAAGGGACACTGGGCATGGCAATCCCTCTGACTTATGTATGCCATACAGGCCACCAAGCCTATCCCCTTTCCTTTGTACTAGAGGAACTTTTATTTCTATAGATGCAAGATTTTCAGCTTGTCCTCTTTAAGGCATGGCATCTTTTTTGTGATACATGTAATTTCAGTTAACACATAAAGAATTTGAAAGGAGAAAGGCTAGAGTGTAGTGGGATAGGATTCCTTCTGGCAACTCTTTGGCAAGGGTTGTTTTCAAAATGAAAATAAATTAGGAATTGAGTAAGCAATTTCTTCAGAAATTCAGTTGTACACCCATGAGATGAAATATTGGACATTGCACTTTTTCTGGAGGTTTTCAATATAGGACTTCAGAATTTCCATTGTGTGACTCTATCCTGGTCTGCACAGTAGAATTTTAATGGTACCAGTATGTCCTTCCACACCCTCTTCTCTTTCTGACTTCTGCCTCTTGGTGGTCTGCTGTGAGACCATCCCTCCACTCCTTTTTCTTGGTCTGAAATTCTTGCTTCTTTTGACAAATATTAGAGGTTTAGACCATAGAGTAAGGCAGTGTTAAGTGTTAGCCTCTGTCTGATAAAAAGAAGGGATGGTACAGGATTTATACAAAGCCCATTCTGTCTCTGACACCATAGGAAGCCTTCATGGATGCCCAAACCTGTGCCCTAGACAAACATCAAGGCACCCCCAGCACCCTCCATTTTTGTTGCTGGTTTATAGGCCCATCTTTTTGTAGACTAAAACTGGACTAAAAACTATGAGATAACAGTGTCTTGTTGGTTCTTGCTTATACTGGGTACTCAGTCCCTACTTAATGAGCATGTGTTGCTCTTTAAATATTTGTTAAATGAATATATTAGTCATTCAGTTGCTTCTTTCTCCAAGTGAGGGTCTGCCTGAGGCTCGGGGAATCCTCTCAGAGTGATGTATTTCTTCAGTATCTGGTGCCTTAGAGAAAGAGACCTGCTGGTACCAGGATTCTGCTTCCTCTCTCCTGTCCCAAGCAGTTCTGCTGTGGCCCCAGACTTGCTTACCGGACTCAGCCAGATGAGGCCCTTGTAGGTAACTGAACTCATCATTCTTGGAAAAGGCAGTTTAATGGCATATGTTGTTAATGTGATATGTTCCATGTTGCTCTCACCATCTTACACTGAAAAATTGTCACTGGGTTTCTTTCAGCTACAGTTAGAACTCCTCTAAGGGAGAATACTATGATGTATACTTTTCTCCATCTATAATAGTTTACAAGTATATTTTGGTGCTCCATTTACATTTTTGCCCTGAGTACTGGCCTGGCTGGCTTACCCTTTGTTTTGGGCCAGTTCCAAGCAGTTATAATAGGATGCCTATACACATTGCAGTGTGTGTCTTTGTTTCTGTTACCCGAGTTCCTTAGGGCAGGGACTCCCAACTTGTTTAGTCTTAGCCCAGAATCGGTTGTGTAAGCAACTGGATCACAGCACAAATCTAGAATGAAGGAATGTGCATATGTGTTGCTGGAGAGCAGTGACTGGCATGTAAGCTTTTCTTACTAGCACATCAGTGTTGGAAAGTTGGTATGATTAGCTGTGTGGCACCTTGGGGAGACCTAGACTCTGAGGAGAAGGGAAGATATAAGGAGAAGGTCTGCAGTGGCTCTCATTTCTAGATAATTCCAGTAGTGGAATCAGAGGGTTGTTTCTGAGGCTTCATTTTGCACTGTTTTAATCCCAAGTGTTCATCTCTGTGGTGGGCACGATCACATAGTGTTTGGAGTTGAGTAGACATCATGCACGCAGCTTGGTCTCATCCTGGGCCTCTGTTTTCTGTTTCTCACTTGGAAAACTCATTTCCCAATAATCATACTTCATCATCATTAAGGTGCCTGGAGTTTGTACTCTTTTTTTTTTTTTTAAATATCCTGAAAATTATTGCAGT
This sequence comes from Eulemur rufifrons, assembly GCF_041146395.1. Lineage (NCBI taxonomy): Eukaryota > Metazoa > Chordata > Mammalia > Primates > Lemuridae > Eulemur > Eulemur rufifrons. The sequence continues at coordinate 35,319,199 of NC_090985.1, forward strand.
TACTTGACTGACTCAACAGTACTGTTCCATAACAATTTTGTTAATCTCTTGTTTAGGTTAAAGCCTGTTGAGTAGTTACTCCTGATGTATTCATAGGATTTTCTCATAAGCTGCATTTCTTTGACCTCAGACTATCACTCCCTGACAAAGGAGCCTCAGGAGTCATCACTGGGGTGATACGGGGCACACAACCTCAGGAGAGGCTGCTGTACCCTTTATCAGGCAGGACAGGCAAAGTCAGGCCTCCAACTCTTCCTTTCCATCTGTTTTTCCACTAGGGTGGTTATATACTCTCCCAGGCACTGTTGATTTCTGGGTTTGAATCACAATCTGTCCATATTTGAGTATGCACAAATGAATAGGGTGATGATTTCTTGCATTCACTTTGCTAGTTCTGAATAGAAGTATGACCAGCCAGAGTTTGAATCTGATGGACCTGTGTTTGAATCGTGGCTGTGTTCCTCACTAATTGTCAATTTACTGCACCTCTCTGTGCCTCAGTTTCTCTAAGCCTTGGTTTCTCCATGTATAAAATAGGGATCACATAGTGACCTTATTGAATGATAGTGAGGGTGAAATGAATTGATCTATTTAAATGTCTGGCTAAGGGTCTGCTGCATGATAGGTATCCAATTAATGGTCATTCTGATGGTGACAAAGATGATCAGTGTCATTATATAAAAAGGAAGGGAGCTCAGCCTGAGATAATAGTTTGGGGGAGATAGTGCTTGTGGTAGGGGAGGAAGTAATAGGAAGTATGTGTTAGCTCTCTCGACCCCAGTTCACTCTGAAGGGAAGAGAGAATAAATCAGCCATCTTTATGTTTCTTATGTCGATGACAAAGCAGTGTGGCCAAAGAGAATTTTGGAATCAAAAACAGGAAGCACAGGAAGGTGGTGAAGAAAAGGAGGGATGTTTATTATTCTGAAAGGGAAGTTTGAAGATCTGATGTGTATTTGGATAATCTAAAGGGAGGGTTTATTTATGACAAAGGTACTTTGTTACTGTGGTGGTAGTTTATAGTCACATTGCTGTTTCATATTATTAAATGGAGAGCTGTTGGTATTTGAAAGAGATGCCCAATTTTTCCAGAGTCTGAAAAGGGATTTTTGTTGGTGTTGCAGTATAAAAAGTACTCTGTGATATGGTACATGGCTGCCAAAAGTGTGAAAGAAGCAGGAGATCACTACACACTTGAACTATAGTAGATCTTTTCGTTCATTTTGTGTTTTGTTTCCTTTGAATTGTTAAAGTTTATTTTGTCACATGCTACAGCCAGAAGTAATTTTTAAGCCATCAGAATGGCTGTGAGGAACTGTGGAATAATTTTAGGATAACTATATGTGCTTCCTGGCATGAAGTTCTTTTAAACTTTGGTTACTTGTCCTGTGATTTAAAAGTAAAAAATAGACCATATACATTGTCTCCTGAACTCTAGCCGAATTTGCATGTAGTGCAGGCAGATCTTTTAGGAGGCCGTGAGGTTTGTAGAAGACTTTTAATAGTAAATGAATAAAGAGCTAGTGTTTTATAAAAGCATTTCATCATGTGTTTTTCTTTTACCATTACCCAAGGAACATACTTAATAACACTTGATTTTTTTGTTACCTGGAAATGAAAGTGTACCTCTTTGTGTGTGGGCCTCAGTAACTCTCTGTGGTTTATGGGATAGTGTCCGTTCTCCTTAGCAGTTGCACCTAGAGTCCTCTGCCTTCCTCTCCTGCTGCCTGAACGAGCAGAAGCAAACTGAAACTGGGAGCCTCTTGCTGTTTCACATCTCCTTGCCTCCTCCCCATACCAGATGAACGCCTACTCATCTTTCTGGACTAAGCTCAGATGTCACCTTCTTTTTTTTTTTTTAAGATAGGTTCTCACTCTGTCACCTTGGGTAGAGTGCAGTGGCATCATCATAGCTTACTGCAACCTCTCACACTTCTGGGCTCAAGCGATCCTCCCGTCTCAGCCTCCCGAGTAGCTGGCACTACAGGCACATACCACAATGCCCGGCTAATTTTTCTATTTTTTTAGTACAGACAGGGTCTCACTCTTGCTCAGGTTGGTCTCGAACTCCTGGGCTCAAGCAATCCTCCCACCTTGGCATCCCAGAGGATTACAGGCATGAGCCACTGTGCCTGGTCAGATGTCACCTTCTTGAAGAGACCTTTCCTAACAGTTGTTCCCTGTTCCCCAGTCCCCAGGAGAAGTCGGCTGCCCCGTCTTTGGTGCTCCAGCTGCTCTCCCTTGTGCACACTGTGGCCCAACACCCGTGGTGCTTCATGAGACTTGTTTATGGCTGTGGATCTCTTCTGTAGTCTCAGCTTGTGTAGAACAGGCATGCTGTTCTTTTCAGCATACTGCTCATCTCATAATGGGCCCTCCAGAAATATTACTGAATGAATAAATACATCGAATAGTCTGTGATAGTTTTATTGATATGATCAGTGAAAATAATAATCTTTTGGTATTGTGACCATTGTATATAAACCTTTCTGTTTCATGATGGGAAATGCCCTGCAATAACGTTTTTAAAGTTACTACTGTAGCTACACCTGTTTATTGTAGAAATGAAGAAAATTAAAATCACATAATCCCATCATCTAAAAATGATGCAAGTTAACGTTTTGGTGTTACAAATCTTTGGAAAATAACCTTTTTAATAATCCAGCAGGTTTGTACTGGGGTTGGGGTGCTGAGGAAGTAAGGAGTAGATAATAAGGTAGTCTAGAGTAGATATATAATTGTAATTCCCTCTTGAGTTTTGAGAGCCACTTGGGCAAAATAGAACATGCTATGGTTTGGCCTCTAAACAGAAGTTCTGCGTGAATGATTGAACCACTTTGTGCTTGAGTCATTATGAGTGTTGTTACTGCTAGTTCTCTTTGTGCTGTGAATACTATTTTCTTAGATAAGTCATCACTGTATTAATTTCTCTTTTTTAATAACACTTCTTTAGCTACTATAGATTTCTTAGATTTTTTACATAAGCGTATTTTCTAAGTTTTTTTATAAAAATGAAATGAAAATTGTGCCTGTCATGCTGCATGTGTGCCTTCGAGTTATACATGGCCATTGGTATGTTAATGGGCTTGTCCACCAGGTGGGAACATTAATGAAGAGATTACCCTTTTATGTGAGGGAAGTGATAAGGGAAGTAGAAAGTAAATTAGGCTGGGATTAGCTAGGGAAGCGGGCTTTGTATTCTACTCTCAGCCATTTAGAAGGAAAAAGACCCCAAAGAGTTTTTAAAAAGAAAAAGAAGAGTTGTTTTGCATTCTGGAATACATGCAAAAGCATTGCTGCTGATGTTGAATTCCATTTGGGTTTGGAATTAAGAAATTTTTGTAAGTGCCGAAGTAAAATTGGAACTTTATATTCTTTTTTATTTGACATTGTGCAAATAATGATAACATAAAATACAGTGACATAATAACAAAACTGCTGGCATAAAAGTGGCTATTTAATTTGAAATGGGATTAAATATTCAAAAAGTGCAGGTGATGTGGTTGGGTTTGTGGGAAAAATTAGGTTTCCTTTCTCAGCAGGGGAAGAGACAGTTTTCATTATACTCAGTACTAGCGGTGATGGAGTGTAGACTATGGTGGTAACAAGCATTCAGCATCTTTAGTGAAAATCACCATAAAAATGCAGAGCGGGGGCAGTTAAGTTTCACCAGAAGCCCTGTCAAATCAGGTTGTTTCTTCAAAGGTAAATGAAAAATTTCAGATTATTGGTCCTGAAATTTTTAGTCTGTGACCAAAACTAAGTAAACAGAGAAGCTTCAAAGAGGCTTTTGCTGTTGGATTTGAAACAGTAGCCACAGTAGTATGTTTTGTTCTCTTTGTGAGCCCTAAAATTTCATGCAGTTTATCACTCTCTCTCTGGATTTAGTGTTTCTGAGAAAGCAAACTTAGATTTTGGGCTGAGACATCACACAGAAATCTTCAGGGATCTGCTCTGTGGACTTCTGGCTTTGGGCCTCAGTTTTACCATTTTCCAGCTTTTGTGGATTCTGATCATTCTCGTCACTTGATGTGCATAGTTTATTTATGTGTTTCTAGGTATTTTTAAAATGCTTTGCTTGTGCTTGTTTTTAATATTGTTACTAAAATAATAGCTGCACAATTTTGAGGGTTTGGCACTTTTTGACTAGGTACCAGTCACTGTGCTAAACTCTTTACATGTTTATCTTTTATTTTCCTCATAATAGCCTGATGTGGCTGGGCATCCTGTTATTTTTTACAGATGAGGAAACTGAGGCTCAGAAATGAAGTAATTTTCCCCACTAATAACGAAAGCAGGAAGTAAAATTGGATCTCATATTTGCCAGATTCTGCAGTCTATGGACTTAACCACCGCGATTGACAGACTAATTCCCTAAAACCTCAATATACGTTGTAGTCAGGGGGGTTACAGGTAAGTGGAGTCCTGTGTGTCATTCATTGGTCAGAGTGTAGGCTTTGAATGCTAACCAGCTGTGACTTTGTTACTTAACGTTCTGGGCCCATTTTCTTCAGCCGATTCCCAGGGAGGTGAAGTAAACTGACCAAGTTGGCACAGTTAATAAGGAATGCTCACAGCCAATGTTATTTCCTCTCCACAGGCTGCCTCCCTGGAATTCTTGCATTTCCATCACAGCACAGAAGGATGGGCCTGAGGGCATAGTTGTGGTGTCAGCCAGCCTTCTAAGGTGTAGTCCAAGGGGTCATAGAGGGGCCCTCCTTGCCCTTTCTACCATACCCCTCATCTCTTCCTTAACTCTGGAGCCCACAACACTAAATTTAAGATTAGGTGACATTTAATGTGTACCTGCTAGATTCTAGGCCTTTATGTATTCTGTCTATTCAGTATGTCCATTCTCATGGGAGTAGTCTTACTTCTGTTGGGCAACCAGGGGTACTAAGCATTGGAAAGGCTTGTCTGGCCAAGGGCACAGCTGAAAAATGGCAGAGGCAAGTTTTGAATCCAGGGCTTTCTGGTGCCAGAGCCTATTTTTGCTGCACTGTATCGTCTGCTACTGGGAAAAAAGTGAGATTAGAAGTGGAAGTAGGTTTATACATACCTTTAGGAGCATCCTAGAGGACTGTAGAATTGGATCCAGCATACTCTTCATGGCTTCGTGTATAATTTTCAATTTGGGGTACTTTTATATACTCAAGAAATATTGTATGTAAAGATAGGCAGAATTCCCAAAATACCAAAATAAAAAAAAAAACATGGATTTATTTGATAGAATCCAATTCTCTGCCCCTCCCCCCATATGGACACATATACTCATTTAACCTGAGAATGGAAACAGTGATCAATCATAAAGCTTACCCACAGGATAAATTTCCCTTGTGAATATAAACCTTAAATGCTCATGAAGGCCTCACATCAGATTAAGTTCAGTTTGATTTGATTCTGACATTGGTCGAGCATTTCCTGTGTGCCTGGTCTGTGGTAGATGTGGCAGGAAGGGTAACAGAATAAATTACATATGATTTCTGCTCCAAAGATGTTCACAGGTGAATGGGGTTGGTGGTACAGAGTTGCCTATAATACAACATAGACTGGTCAGAGTTGCAGTGACAGTTCAGATTGCTCTGGGAGCACATGTGAGGACACAGCTGGTTCCAACTGGAGAGATCTTAGAAGGTCCTTTCTGACCTATGAAGAATAGATGGATAGAACATTCCAGGCAGAGGACACCATTTGAGCAAAGGCACCCAAGGTGAGAAAGTACAGAGTGGAATGTGGACTTCCATGAAATGGGTAGTATGGGTCAGCATCCCTGTGCGGTGGCATTGGCTTTATTTCATGCCTATTCGGTTTGGTTTGATGGAGACCCCCTTCCCCTGCCTCACATGCCTTTTATGTTTTGGTGGGGAGGTGTGTGGGAGCCTTTCATTTCCAGCTGGGTTCAGCTGCAACTTAAGTGTCCTCTTTGACAAATTGAGGAATTAGATTACAACCATCTCTCTCTGAAAGCTAGGGCACTAGTTGTAACATCAAACATTCCTCCCTTTGTGGGGCAGGACAGGAGGGAAATGGTGATTCAGGGCTGCTGTGCGTATTGACTAGAAAATTATTTGAGTAAATAAGACTGTATTGTTCCAGTTGATTAATAAATATAGCTTCTCACTGCACCATGTGGTTTTTCTCCAAGGAGAACTTAGGACGGTACCATCTGAGGCTGCTCCAGTAGAGAAGTACAGCATAAAATAAGTGGTCAAAATATTTTTATTGGAAGAATTAATGCATTTATGCGATTTTCTATTTAGTCCCTATTTCAGAGCTCTTCTTCTTCTTTTCTTTTTTTTTTTTAATGTAAAGGAGTCTCAACTTTTTAAAGTTTGAGAATGCCTGGAGTTTTTAGTTACATGTTTATTATGAGCCAGTAACATATTTTACGTGGGAGACCTGAAGTCAGGAGACCAGTGTCACTTGTGGAACTTTGAGTTATATAGCCAGTTGTAGTATCCATGCCACTGCCTGCATCTCTGAGACGATAGATTTGGACCAGCTGACCTCCAAGGGCCTCTTACACAGAACCCCTCAGAAATGGAACAAATAAATCCAAGATCCTGCATCCTTGCTCTACCCTTTGTCGATACTTGGGATGTAGCGGCTGTGCGAGTCCTTAAGTGGAAAGAGCCAAGTCAGAGCTGTGAAGCTCTGCCGTGTCCTCAGCACAGGAGTTTCCCAGCCTACATCGGCACCCCAACTGGATGCCGTATTTTGAGAGGAGCAGCAGACTAGGATGGTAACAGAACTGGAAGTTGTTTTAAGTGGCTTGGGGAACTATTGTGTCACTCAGAGAAGAGGCAGCGATGGTGGGGTTGAGGGCTGAGGCTAGGGCGTTAGACAGCTGGAGGGCTCCCACACTCTAAGTATTGAATTTAATGTGTGGAGGAGCCACACATCATCCAGGCAAAAGTGAAATGAGATGCCTCAGAGAGACTAGCAAAGGCCTTGATGGAACCATTTAAGCTAATGTTATATCCTCTGAACATCAGAAATCTGGTCAAGGGAAGAAATTGCCCTGTATTTCCTACTAGCCTGTAGGAGGCCTTGCCTTTTTCAACTATAAGAATCTATACTCAGCCATAATTAATTAATTGGGTTTTTACAGCTTTTTGTCTTAATGCTGCCCATGTCCCTCATGGAAATAATTTGGTGCAATGTTGTGTGGTCAAGGTGTTATCATACCTTTGCCCAGGGTCCACCACAGGGGACAGATGATCAGAACTTATTACTTTTATTCAGCAAAATTACAATCACTTCTTTTTTCTCCCTTATCATGGAAATTAATAAAAGTTTATTGTAACAAAAAGCATGAAAGTTAAGTCACCTATGCTTTCACTACTTTTAAGACTATTGACCACTATATTACATGGTGCAGTGGTTAAGAGCATAGGCTTTGATCTGATGGCCCTGGTTTTGAATCTCTTGTGCCACCATGTACTAATTGTATGAACTTGGTCAAGGTCCTTATTGTTTTTCACGAGACATGGTCATTTCTTCATGTCGTGCCAGTCTGACAGAATTGTTATGATGATAGACGAGAAATGCATGTAAAATACTTACCACGGCAGCTGCAAGAATTCAAATGCTCAATAAATGGTAGCCAGCTATAAGTAGAATTAGTAAAAGATAATAAACCTCTGTGTGTGCCTATCTTCCTTTTTGTCTGTGTGCAAAAGTGGGATCCTATTAAATCATGTTTTAAAACAATTTCCCCCGTGTGTGGGGGGGGTAAACTCACAACTAATGGGTGCAGAGTGCACTGTATGGGGGAAGGGCATGCTTGTAGCTCTGGCTTGGGCAAGGCAAAGGCATTACATGTAACCAAAATGTTTGTACCCCGATAATATTCTGAAATTAAGAAAAGAAAAACAACATTTCCCATTACCGTGATATTAAGCATTTCTCCATGTCATCTCCTAAACCATCATTTTTGTAACAGCTTTATTGACGTTTAATTCACATACCACGTTCATCCATTTAAGGTATATAATTCAGTGGTTTTTAGTATATTCACAGAGGTGCATTCAATCGTAACATCTTTATCACACAAAAAGAAGCCTCATACCCATCAGCAGTCACTCCTGATTTTCCTCCAAATCCTCCAGATCCCCTACTAATCTGCTTTCCCTTTCTGTGGATTTGTTTATTCTGGACATTTCCAAACCATACTTTTTAATGGCTGCACAATATTCTGTTAAGTGAATGTACCTTTATTTAGCCACCGTTCCACTACTGTTGGACGTTTAAGTTATATTTGCATTATGAGAGGTGATGTTCTTAATGAGCCTCTTTAACCCTTTCAGTAGAGTCACCTGGAACTCATATACTTACAATTAAGAAGTAACATGAGGTCTTCAACTGTGATCCTACATGCCTGTGCTGTGAGATGTTCCTGGAGAGCCTCAGGCTCCTGGAGCTGCTGACACACGACACTGAGGTCCATAGCACTGAAGCCCAAGCCCTGGTAACAGCCCACACTGAGGTTCAGCCATAGCTGTTCAGGGAATTAGTAGCAGCAGTTCACTTGGCAACTTTGATGCAATGTTTGGGGGGAAGGGGGACGATGAGTGATTTATGTGCGCAAAGCTATTGGGAGCCTGGGCCATCGTATCACCAGCTCTTCAAATAGTGCCACAGTCTCAAGCCCAAGGAGAAGTTCTAGTGGAACCACAGTACAGGGAGAATTATTCATTAATCTGCTCAGAAAGATAGAGCACCCCACCATCATCTTTGCAAACTGAAATTTCTTTGCCCTCAGCATCTGATTATCCTGCCAAGTCTGTGAAAGCTCCTTTAGCTACTCAATTGCCATATCCTGGGGGCATTCATCCAGCTCTTCCCATCTAAATCATGCTGCTCTGATGCAGAGTGACCTGGGGAGGGGAAGGAATAGTCACAGTAAGTCTGATGTGCCAGAGTCTGAAGGGCTTAGGTTAGGATGACTTAGAGTAAAAAGGGATCCTGAAGAAATAGGCCACGCATCATCTCTGGATCTCTTCTGTGGGGTCATTTTCAATTCCCAGGGCTGGGAAATATCCTGTGGAGAAAAGCATTAAGTTCATGCTTTGCTTTTAAATGTTGGGATTATCATAGAAGAATCTATTTCTTCCGTTCATTTGCTATATGGCTATCTTAATACATTCAAGTGTAGAACATTTGCATTTATTTGTTCTGGTTTTTCTTTGCTGGTCTCCAGATGGAAACACTGTTAATTCACTTTGATTAGCATGAAGTATGCTGTTTCAAGCCTCTTTTGGGGAGATGAGAATGAAAGTTGTTGCAACAGGAGCTCAGCCATGTTACACTGACTACCATTCAAACACTTCACTTTGTTCATGGTGTGTGTTGAAACCAGTATTTTATTTGGGGGAGAAAATTGCTCGAGGCATTTCAGCTTCTTTGTTCTTAAATTGGGGATCCTATTGCAGCATTGACTGTTTCATAAAATAAGTGGAAGGAAATAGAAAAGTATGGACCTTGCAGGCAGTTGAATTCTGAGGCTTTGCAAGTAGGTGCTTGAGTGCTGTAATCATGATAGTGGGCCTGTGAAAGGAAACTCCTGTTCTTTCATACATTAGCTTATTGGGGATTTTCTCATTCATCAGTCCCCAGCTGTGAAGGATATGCTCTGGGAGGTCAGCAGTGAGGCACTGCATCAATGTCACCTGTCACCTCCTCCTTAAAGTCTCCTGATTTCCAGCAGTACTCTGCCACTTAGAAATGTAGATGGTGGTTAAGGACACAATTGATAGAGTCAAAAACACATAGTTTCCTAACCCAGCTCTGCCATGACAAGTTACTTAAATTCTGTCCATTTCCTCATTTGTGAATTGGGGATAATGATAGTACTTTACTTAAAGGGATATTGTAAAGAAGGAATGAGAAAATTCCATGTAAGGTGTACAACTTATCACAGTTTCTGGCATATTTAGTGCTCCATAAAGGCTGTGGTTACCATTATTAATCATATGATTTGGGGTCTCTTAACCTCTCTGAGCCTCCGTTCTGTCATCTACAATATGAGGACAAATACATCTATCTTAACAGCAGTTTTATAGGGAGTGGGAGAGAGTGCTGGAAAAGCATTAGCCTAGCACTAACTTATATTGGACACTTGGCATATCAGTGTGTGGTAATTAACGTAGTTACAACACTTCGTTCTGCTATAGCTAGTCGTTATGTATTTATTAGTCCCTGTCACTAAACTGTAGGCAGAGGCTGTGCTTTCATCTTTGTATACCCCAGATCGTCTTGCTCAACACAGTTGCTAATCAACAAATGATCATTCAGACAGGTGTGTTTAAAATTATAGAGCACGTAGTTTAAGAACAGGTATTTCTTATTTTGCTTATAAGGTGAGCAAAATATGATAAATGGTACAGATGTCTTTTTTTTTTTTTAAACAAGGATGCTTGTGTGGTTACCCAAATTCACAGGAGGTAAGCATGGTGCAGACTTGGCCTTTTCTCACTGTGCACTGTTTGAAGTTGGCCTCAGTGCTAGAAATCTGTATTACCTGAGCAAATATTTAGTATTCTGTTTGCCTTTGGATACTTTGAAAGGAAAGAACTCTCTGATTCGTCCAGTTCTCCTGCCAGTTTAAAAAAAAAATTGGTCCCGAGAAAGAACTAGATGTAAACTCATCTGAGTTTTCAGAAAAGGAAGGGTTGAAAGCTCACGCGTTAATTGCTACTGCTGCTCTTCTCTCTCTTCTCTGCCCCTCTCCCAACATGTCAGTGGAATTCTGGTCTCTAAGTTTGTGAGAATATTTAGGATAGGGTAAGACACACCCCACCTCTCTGGAGGGGCCTGTGAGTAGGGCTGCAAGTCAGCAGCTAGGGCGCTGGCTTTTGGAGGTTCCTGTTCTCAGTTACCTTTGCTTGGTTTGTGCAGAGCTGGAGGTTACAGGGCAGACTGGAGCCTCTCCTGCTTCTTGCACTAGATGCTCATGCTCTGTGCTGCTAGCTGAGGAAGCAAGGGTGTGCTTTTGTTTTTCAGAAAGAATGCTGTAAAAAATGAGTCAGTGGTTAAAATGTGGGCCCATACGAATGTTTGTTACAAGAATCTTAAGCATCTGCACAAAACAGATGAAGTTGTAAGTTACCTTGAGATTTCATAGCCCCCCTATTCATGTATCCATAGAATAAGAGGCCTTATATTTTAATTGATTTTATAAATTATGCTTCCTAAATTGATGTAGAGTTAAATTAGGAGATAATTAATTCTCCTTGAACACATCTGAGTCATCCAGTGCATGTACAGTCGTCAGCTTTTGGTTATATGATGTCCTTGTTCCCTCCAAGAGCTTTCCCAGGTCAGTTCACCTCTGTGTTTTAATTTCCTCTTCTGTAGAACAAAGATGTCAGATTTAGATCATTTTTAAAGCCTTTTAACTGTAGCTTTTTAAAAATTACTTTTCTGTAGGTGGAGTCAACCTCTCCACTTGGTTATGAGATTCAACCTTTTAATCCCTACCTGCTTCCAAGACAGCCTCTGGTACTTTCGGCCACTCTCCCAGACCTACTGTTTTCTAACCCCTGATGCTTACCTTCTCATTCTATTTTGGAAAAAGATAAGTGAGCCTAACATTTCTGGAAGCTCAGAAAAGGTTAACAGCCAGCCAGATGAGTAATGATCTTTCTTGCAGAACCAGGGAAGGCCCTGCCAAAACTGCCCCGATCTTCCTGATATTAGAAGCTCCCAGGCCCTTTACAGAAAGTTGACTTCTGCTGATTTGATGTTTGACGCAGAGGGTTTGGTTAGTCTGCATCTAACAGCTGTCAGGGCAGGAGGGGGGTGGCCTAACATGTTTTGAGTCCTTAAGGAATAGGGCAATGACTGGGGGAGTGGCATTGTAAGGAAGTCCTGGGAGCCTGGGGCAAGAAAGGAGAAGATCTCCTGCATCTGCCTCACTGTGTTTCTGGGTATTTATTTAATATTTATCCAAAGAAGTTGGTTTTTTGCCTGGTACTCTAGTAGGCAGTTGTATATAAAGATTCCCCCAAGGACCTCATAGGATGAAGGGGAGATGCCTCCTGTTTATCAAATATCTGCTGAGTGCCAGCATTGTGTTAGGTGCTTTACATACATATGTATGCCTGATTTTAATACACTATGATGAATATTTTACAAGAGGTATCTGCAAAAGGCTATGGAACCATAGAGGAGTGAGCACAACATTCTGGCTGGAGATGGAGAATAGAGGCAAGTGGGAGGGGTTGAAATGGCTTTTCACAGAGACAGGGATCTCAGCTCTGCTGCAGACGGTATCAGAATGGTGTTCACTTTCTTTTTTTTTTTTTTGAGACAGAGTCTCATTCTTTTGCCCTGGCTAGAGTGCCCTGACATCAGCCTAGCTCATAGCAACCTCAAACTCCTGGGCTCAAGTGATCCTCCTGCCTCAGCCTCCCAAGTAGCTGGTACTACAGGCATGCTCCATCATGCCTGGCTAATTTTTCTATATATATTTTTATCTATCCATATAATTTCTTTCTATTTTTAGTGGAGACAGGGTCTCGCTCTTGCTCAGGGTGGTCTCGAACTCCTGAGCTCAAATGATCCACCCGCCTCGGCCTCCCAGAGTGCTAGGATTACAGGCGTGAGCCACTGCGCCTGGCTGGTGTTCACTTTCTTATCCAGCAGTACAGGGAACTAGCAAGTAGAAATCTATGCCTTGAAATGACTTCTCTTTGATAGAGCCAGGTCAATTTAATTATGCTGCCTTTCCCCATGTCTGTTAGTGTTAGCTATAGCTTTTAAAGGCTTATGTATTGTCTTAAGAAAAGGACTTATAAAAAGTATGTTTTCTCTTGTTTATCTACACTAGTGTTTAAAAACATTGAGTTTCTGCCACTCTTTCTCAGTTCACATCCCTGAATAAATGGGTCCAGACTATAATGTTCATGCTTGAATAGAATGGCAGAGAAGTCCATTTGCTTCAGTGTTAGGAAACTTTTGGGGAAGCTTGTCCTCCAAGCACATGTTAATGAGCCAGAACAGAGTCTACCATGTCATCAAGAGGAGTAGTTGCTTTTAGTGTTTAGAGACACTAGTCTTCTTCCATTTTTGTGCAGTGGTTGTTATTAATGACTGGGACGCTGTCTTCACTGCAGCAGATGCATTGATAATTTCATTGCATTGCCCAATCTGGTCTTTTTTCTCATCCAGTTTGGTTCTACAAATGCCTACTCTTTGACGAAGCCTGGGTGGAACTGGTCCTATGGATGTTTTGTTAGAAAGCCCAACACATGGACTGCCTTCTGCCTTCTCCTTGACGCTTTCTCAGATTCCCTGGCCTGGACATGGTCTTTACCTACTTCTCTACAATGCAGGTCTTTCTATCTCTCTCTTTGCCTATATCACATTCTGCCCTTTCTTATTTATATGTGCAGCCTGTCTCTCCTACCAGATTATACACTCACTTGGGCAAGGACTGTGTATTCTATACATTCGTCGTAATCCCTAGCATGAGGATTTGCCATAATAAGCACTCAATAAATACTTGTTGAATTGGACTGAATCCAGAAAGCATTATTTATTTTGAGTTGAGTCCTCATCTTTAAAAGTACAAAAGGAATTGTTTTTAGAAAGGTCAATAATGTTTACTTTCTTCTCTCTGATTCCTAGCCCCCAGTTCTAAATTTAGTTATTTAAGACATATGTCCCATCTGTATCCTGAAGAATATGATAGCCAAAGATTAAAATACAAGGAAAATGAGGCAATTTGGGAGAAGATCAATATAATACCTCTTTGGCAGGTAGCAGGGACTCCAAGACACCTGCATTCAGTGATTGCAGTAACTCCATAATTTATTTGCATCTAAGACAAAGAAGGAATCATAATTAGTTACAGCATTTTCTTTTTCTTTCCGTCCTTCCTCTGTCCCTTCCTCCCTCCCTTCTTTCCTCCCTTCCTCTCTTTCCTTTCTTTTTTTCCTTTTCCTTTTCCTTTTCTTTTCACCACAAATGGAATAAAATTCATCTGCAGAGAGACTTCCTGGTGCTAAACCTGAGTGTGAATTTTTATCTCTCAGGTCCTTACGCATTTTGTTACTGTGTATACCTACATAGTCTTCCTTTGTAAGTTGTTTTATTGACTTTTTTTTTTTTTTTTTTGCTTTTCTGTGTTTTGGTTACTGCATCTCATTTTCTCCCCACCTGATTTTTCTCAACAAGAAACTCTAGAGATGAAGAACTGTTTTAGTAATAGCACCCTCAATACGATATTTATGATTTGCTCTCCCAGCTCAGAACTTTTGAATGCATATTTTCAAAGCAAGTTTAATTTAATAAAGAAAACAGGTGAATTAGATTCAGATTTAGCGTCTGTCTTTTGACCGTCTATTATGAGCCAGGTATGGTGCTAGACACTTCCACATACATTATTTCATGGTATCATAGAAAATTATAACTGTGAGAAAATTATGTGATTATTAATAGCCTTGCATTTCATACTAGCGAATGAATTCTCTGGGGTTTATGTGATGGTGGAACAAGGTAACTGATGTTATAAGATAAACCTGGAGTATCTTCCTGGCACATTAATTTTATTCAAAGATTTAGAGTTGGAGAGAGTGGATGAACTTAGATATGTTAAATGAGTAATCATTTTCTATTTCAACAGTGATGGAAATGACTCAATATGCCAGAGACTAAACTTACTATGTCTTGGAATGACAGAATTTCACAATTGAAAGGCTCCTTATGTGTTCTGTGCCATCATTCTTGCTTTGTATGTATATGAGATGAGATAAAAGGTTTCTTCATACCTCTAGTTTGTTCTAGTTGAAGTTACAAGTGGCTAGTCTGTTAGTTGTTTACCTATTTTATTGTTCGTGATGCCTTTAACTGAAGACTGGGTGTACTGCTCACTCTGGTGAAGTGAAGTAGGGCAATAGTGTTGATGTCTACTGATATGATCAGTGGTTTGGGGTAGATAATTTTACTCTTTTCCATTGATAAATTCCACTTTCAGAGTAGTCTACTAGAAACTATGAGAAAGTGAATTTTTTCCACTTTTTTGTTGTGTGACACTAGAAAGATACGCCTCCCTGGTACATGGAAAGCTAGGTCTAGGTTGGTCATATTTTTCTTTTTAACTCTTCCTGCCTCATATAGCCCTAGTCTTCTCAGTGTTTGATTCTTGGTGTTAGATCTTATTCCTCTTTATATATTTCTCATGATCACAGATTCTGGAGGCATGTGACATATGCTCATTGATGCTCCATTTTGGCAGTGAAACCAGACTCGATGGGCATGGTAAATTTGGTTTTGCATTAACATACAGTGACTGTTTTCTGATTATGAAAGTAATGTCTCATTATAAAAATATGGAAAATACAGAAAAATATAAAGAAAATTATGTAAAAATTTTAAGAATTCTAATAGTATTAACTACGCAGCAATATATTTAAATTTATTTTTCTATGTATTATGTCGTAATAGTTGAAATTTATATAGAACATGTAAATAATTATATGAAGTAGTTACTGTAGACACATGTTATATATAAAGCTGGATAGCTGTATGTTCTGTTTTTTTCACTTAATATAGTTTTTGCCCTCATATCATTAAAAATGTTTACCCAGCTTTCATGGCTGTATAAGGTAGGTATATCCATTGTGTGCATACACCTACTTCTTCATATTCCTATTGTCGATGTTGGTTTTTCCATTCCTTTACTATTACAGTACACATTACTCTGCTCATCTTTCTGATGACTCCTAGAAAGGGATCTCAGAAGTGGAGGTGCTGGGTCTAAGGCTTTTGACATGCTACCAAATGCTTCCCAGAAATGTTACAGCAATTAACGCTCCTACCAGTGGGTCTATTGTGTCTCATCTTCATGGGCAAGGTAGGCTCTGACTCCCTATTCATAGGATTTATAAATATTTGCCCTATTCTGAACCACTCAGTGTTCCCATATCCCTGCAAGAAGGGCACCGCACCACCTCATTCAGGACGTGGAACAAGTCCTCACCACGATTCGTACAGGCTTCTCCCTACCCATTTGCTTTTTAGTCTTTATTCACTAATTCACAGTCTGTCAGGAAGGTGCCAGGGGTTTTTCTCACCATACTTTTCTTCCTTTTTTATTTTATTTTTTTAAAGAACAGAAATGGCTCTCTTAAAATTAGCAGCATCTGGGGGCTGCTTCTGGCTACATGATCCAACGCAGCAGTAACTTAAAAGAGGGTGCCATTCTATTTCTGGCTGCATAAAGCTTCCTTGCCATCTTCATGTTCTTCACCAAGGTGCTCAGCTCCCTTGCAGTTTCTTCTCCAAGTAACCACAGTGGTTGCTACAGAGGAAGTGAAAATTGTAAAAACAATTCAGAAGACTGACAGTGGTGCTGATTGTAGGAATGACTGCTCTTAAGTTCTAATAAATTGTTTTAATTTTCTTTTCTTATAATTTCCGTTCAGATGAAGCAGAGGCCCTAGCTTTTAATTCTACTTCAAGTTGGTTTTTTCCCTTCCCCACCTCTCCTGAAGCAGGCCAGTGTTGTAGTGGCAAGACCAGTGAAGTCTGTCAGCCCCACTGCCTTGTCCTGCTCATCTTTTTTTCCATTGACCATTCTATTTGACATTTCCGTTGACAGTGTCTTATTTCTGAGATGGGGAAAAAGTTTTCTTCAAGTGTCTCATCCTTATTTGAAGTTAGAGGAACATGGGACTGAACTCCAACTCTATCTTATATCAGTTTTAAGGCCGTGGGAAAGGGGCTTAACTTTCACTTTCCATGTCTGTAAAAGGAAGTGATAATACCCGTCGCTGAGCTGTTGGGAAGACTAACTGGGATGGCATGTTGAAATTGCACAGAGCAGGCAGAGTGAACAGGGAACCTTTTAATTCACTATGTCAGTGTCCCTTAGCTAGGTTATTTCACCTGCCGACTCGTTGTGTTGCTATGAGAATGAAAGGAAATGTTCATGGAAATGTCTGGTATAGTGCCTGGCACGTAGTGGTGCTTGGCAAATAGCAGTTCTCCTTGTGTCTGCCTCTAACCCCACAGCACAGCTAATGCTCCTCATCAGAAAAACACCATCTGGTCCACGGATTCCGTCAGACGATTAAGTGCTTTTCCTTTTTGTCTTGTCATAGAAACTCTATCAGTGGGTGCTTTCTGCAGCCCATTTGCAAAGAGTTTCCTGTTCCTTATTTTAGCTGTTTCTGTAATAGTGCCCCAACCATTTCTTCACCAACCCTTCCTCAGCTCTCCCCTCTGCTCTCCCCTTGCCAGCTATTACAGGGTCTTGCTGCTGTGTCAGTATGCAGCACATTAGTTCTTTGAGGAATGGGCCTCTGACACCATGTTCATCTCATTAGCCATTATGTCACTAGTTAGCAGTTGTCAGTGGTGGACTGCCCCTGCCTTACCCAGTCCCTGGCCCTTGCCTTCTAGAACCCAGTTTCACTTTTCTATTCCTGGATCTCAACTCTGGTCCCTGACAGCACATGATCATTATTTTCTATGATCTCTCTTGATGTTATATGCAAAGGGAGTGAGTGCCATTCTGTGGAGTAGTCACAGACATTTTTTGGTTTTGTTTCTTCTTTTTGTAAATCCTAGAATGACTTCTCCATGCCACCAGTATGATTTGTGGCTGCCCAGCATTTTTCTTGTAAAACTCCCCACTCTCCCTGCCCAGCTGATATGTAATTATTAATTTTTTCCATTGGTGTAGTGTTTTATGATTTAGAGAGATTTTTAACACATTTTCTCCACTGATTCTCATACTAAAACTATGGTGGAAGCACATTACTCATCATTTATTTACAGATCAGTAACCTAGACTCAGAGAGGTCACCTAGTTAACTTGTGGAAGACCTGGGGTTGGAATCCAGGTTGTTTGGTTTCTTAAGTTTAGAAGTTCAGAGTAAGCAAATGAATGCTAATTCTAAGTCTGAATAAGATCTAATTAAAGTGATCAATCTGCTGTGGCTGAAATACTTGTCTGCATATCTAACCACATCTAAACCTGTCTTCGATTACTTAATGTTGAGTATCATCTGTGGCTCAGCTCCCTTCCATTTGCACCAGTTAGAGCATGTTAACTCGATAAGGATTCCATCCTGGCCCGATTAAGCACGTTTATGCAGGTCCCTACTTCACAGGTACCGTCAGGGAGCACGGCATGCCATAGTGCGTGCAGAAAGCTTGCCCAGGCATTGGGACCGAACAGGCCTGGCCATCTGTGGTTCCTGGTGAGAGTATTAGCTCTGTTACCCTGTGTTCACCACTTAATATTTTTGATCTTCTACCTCCCCATTGTACAATTGTGATAGAAACAAGTACTTTTTGGACCTCTGCAAAGCTCCATTCGCTCTTATGTATAAAATGGGCATAATGGTACACTTTGTAATGTTGTAAAGATTAAGTAAACTACTATACAAGAAGAGCTCCGCACCATGCTTAGCAATACAGCTGGTGCTTAACAAATGTTCTACCCTTTCCTTCCTCCTTCTCCTCGTCTTTTCAGGATGTTTTAATTGCTTCGTAAAAAGTAGTATAGAGGTTAAAAAACTAAAGTCAACGATGTCATAATCTGAAAGTCTTTGTCTAGTCAGTAGAATTAATGTGTGGGGTGGGAGTCGGGGGCAGTAGCAAGCTTACCTTTTTGGCCCAAAGTGAGAGCCTTGCAAATGACTTTTTTCGTAAAAATGGCCTTTTCTGACCAAATTGAGGGTGACTCATTCTAGCCTTTCATTGATAATGCTCATTTACATGCAGTACTTTTATTTTCAAATTGACTTCCTGTCACACTGAGTTTGGTGGTGGGCTGCCTGCCAACCCAGGGGTGGAGTGCAACCCAGTATGTAAGGGAAGCCAGCAGTCTGCAGGGCTGTACTGAAGTGGTATGGGATGTTGTACTTAGCAAGGTGGCATTAACTGCACACAGGCTAGCTCTTCACACTGGAGGATTCATTTCCTTTTCCTCTGCAAAGACTGTTAAAATGTCAGAACTGATAGTGTTAAGTCGTGAGTTTTTTAGTTTACATAGAATGTGGACTGTTTCAGATAAAAATTTATAAGCTTTGAATATTCTAGGGCTGATGATTCTAGGCAGTGAAGTTTAATTTAATTTAATTTTAATTTTCTTTAGCTGAAACCTCTGGTTTTCTGTGAGGACATTGATTACATGTTCTGCCACCAAAAGGAGTTTCCCATTTTCAAATTGCAGCTCCCTAGTTGGGCAATATAACTGTAATTTGAGAATACCACAAGGCTAGTCTGTTACTCTGTAGATAACCCTATAGTAAATTTGCATGAAAGCATTACTTTAAAACAGTTTTCTTCTCTGATCCATTATTGCCAAGCAAAATAGCAATTTCCTTTCTAAGGCAAGAGATTTGGAAAGAGGACTCAATATTCCATGTGATCTTCTTGAGAGTGAGGGCAGCAAAGATGAGGAAAGAAAGTAGACCTTTTAAAAGTTTTTATTATTTTATTTTGTTGAAGACAGAGGATATATTTTATTTTAGGGACCCATCAAAATTGCTTAAAAATTATCTATAGGCCACAGGGACTTTCGCTCACCAAGCTGCTGTTTCACTCTTCACTCAGTCCTTCAGACCCCCTGCCTCCTCCTTCCATTTGTTCCAAAACACCAAACTAGGAGAACATAAGCATTTGGTTATGTGAAAATATACTTATGGTTCTTCCATGAAAACCTATTTAAAAACTCTTAGGGGAAAAGGATTAAAAACCCAGCAGCTCACTTGTGTTCTTTCATGAACAGTATGTGCTTGCTACTCTGTCTTCCTTGCTTTCATTTGCCAAACTATTTTTATTTTATTTTTTTAGCTTAATGAGCTGTCACTCTGTTGTGATTGGATCATTTGTAGATGAGTGAATACTTATCGGTGTTCATTTGATGCCTTTCTCAGGTGCTCACTCCCTGATCTTGTTTGCTTGAGAATAACGGACAAGACCAAATCCAGAACTCTAGGATATAACTAAATGGCAAAACCACTCTTTTTAGGGGGAATAAATTTCTAGGCTAGGGAATAAATTTCTACTGCTAGGCTTTGTTTCCATGGTGGTTGAGCACAGGCTTTAGAATCAGAAAGATGGGTTCATATCCCCACATTGAAACATAAGAATTGTGTTACCTGATTTAATTTCCCTTAGCCTGATTTTCCTTATCTATAAACAGAAATAATAATAGTACCCACTTGTAATGGTTGGCTCAATGAGGTGATAACTTACAGTTGTCTTAGGACTGGAAACCTCCCTAATGCAGAGGACATTGACTATTAAAGGGAGAGAGGGCCCCCTAGGAGTTGATACAGGTTGTAGTATTTCTTTTTAAACTAGTATTCCAAATGTTTTCTTTTCCCTCTTCTTTTTAAAGATGTCCCCTTTTTTAAGTGTATTATACATTAAGTTTAGTTCTGGTCTGAGTAGTGTTCAAGATCCCTTTCAATGGTACCATCAATGTCCAGGGCCAGGGTGCCAGTTGCAGGGATCCTGCAGTGGTGGCCAGTCAGCTCTGTTAGACACATTACTTCCTTCTTTACTGTGGCTTATGTTCATTGAGAATTTAATGAAGTGAGTAAGCAAGAATGTACTTGCACATATGTGTTCCAGGCTGAATTTGGATCTCTTCATTCAGTTTGGAGTACAATTAGTAGCAAATCAGTGGGTCATATTTAAATTACCATTGTCTTAAAAATTTGCCATTGTTAGCTAGAGTTGTTTTTGTTTACTTGAAAGTAGATTTTTAATCATCTAGCTTGGCATATGATCACTTGACCTAAAATTTTTGCTTCCTGTAATTATAATAACCTATACTATGGATTTTGTCCTTTTTAAATAGTGGTTTAACAAGTGAAAAAAATGCATATGCATTGAAAAAAAAGCTAGGAAGAAATAGAACACAGTGCCAGTAGAGATTGTCTCTGGGCAATAGAATTGGCCACTGTTATTTTAGACTTAAGTTCCATCCATATCAATACCTTATCTGCCTTTTCTTAGTTTTACACAGTACAGCCATTGGGGAAAACTTGAAAACAAAGCAAAATATAGGGAAGAGAATATAAAAATGACCCAAGACACTTCACCACTCAGATCACCACAACTGGCATTTTGTATTGCACTTGCTACTTGTAGTCAAAACAGTGAATATTCTTCATTTCCCAGGCCTACAACTCGTTCCATTTGCACACGTTTCTGACTGCCTGCCCTATAGAATATTTTCACAGAATGACTGTCCTCCGCAGCGTAGGAGCTCTTGCTGAGCCTAACAAATAAGCCTCCTTCACAATCGACCTAAACAGGAACTTCATTAAGGAAACCATGTCCCTGTATAGATAATGGCCCAGTTTGGTCGTTAGCCCCAAACTTGGACAGTACATTCTCTAGTAACGTGTAATTTATGCATTATGTTGGAATCATGTGAAGCTTGTTTATTTATAGTAAAGTTCAAATGTATAGGAAAATGGGATAGTTTCTTCAGTGAGCCCATTAAGAAAATTTTCTGTCAAGTATGGGCAGAATTTAAGCAGGTTATTTCCTTTGATGGGCATGAAGCAGTCCTGTTTAGTATGCCTGTTCAAGAAAGTTTTCAGACTTTTTTTGTTTTAAACTAGAGAATATGTGATTTGGTGATGGACTCTATAAATAGCATGACCCATTTTTAACAACACTGCTGATATGTTTTTCAGCAGGATTTTGTGGTTTAGCTAATGAAATCTCAGAGATGATCCTCTGAGCCTTCTGTCTAGTTAATATCACTACTGATGCTTTTATGACTTAATTGCCTTTGTGGTTTAATTCACTTGATGACACATCCATCACCATAAAGTTTACACTGTTCACCCCTATCTATTCTAGTATTTGCTTGATGACTTCTGAGGCAAGGAGAGGTTGATAGGTGGTTTTATGCTATTAAAAATAAGTGGTATAGGCTAATCTATCTGTTGAATTAAAATAGTACTTTTAATTAGTGCATTGAAGCTACTTCCTTCTGATAATTTTCTGTTCCATAGTATTATCTGAGCCGATAGCAATAGTTATTTCTATCATTTGTAGAGAATTATAGTTTATAAAGTCATTTCATATTTACCATTTAATCACCCCAGTTCTATGTCCTCTTCCCCACAAAAACCCTACAATGGTAGCTTTTATTATCCTCATTTTGTGGGTGAGGAAGCTGAGGCAAAGAAATCACAGGAGAATGTGCTGGGTCAGTATGGCTAGCATGTGGTAGAACTTGGACTTTCTGCTATAGAAACTTAACAGTTGGGATATTACAATTTAGAAAAGAGCTTCCGTTTTGTTGTTGTCTGTTACTGGGATTGCCCTAGTATTAATATCATAAAAATATGTCTAAAAGGCTCATGCTGAGCTCTGGATTTTGAGAGATTTTCAGCTAAACTTTGAAAGTCAGCTTGATCACGTCTTTCATTTTGTGGACATGGTCAAGAGTTCATGTGGCGGTGTAGTTTTTGTTTTGTTTTTTGAAGAGACAGGGTCTTGCTCTGACACCCAGGCTGGAGTACAATGGTGTAATCATAGCTCACTGCAGCCTTGAAGCCCTGGGCTCAAGCAATCCTCCTGCCTCAGCCTCTGGAGTAGCTGGGAGTATAGGCATAAATATCAGGTTTTAGAGAAACCAAAATCTGTTCTTACTTGCTTCCTTTAGAGCCAATTTGTGTTTGCATTGAGATTTTTCATTTTTCCCCCCAACCATGAAATATCAGGAAATTTCAAATGCATCTCAGTGTCAGAATTGTCTTCTGGTGGTGCCACTCTCTACCTAGAGCTCTTTGGTGGCTCCCCAGTGCTTGTGTGGTGAGAGCCACATTCCTTGGCACAGCCCAGAGGCTGTCCTAACTAAGCCCCTGCCCATGCCTCACTGATTATCTTGCCTCATCTCTGCAGCAGTTGCATATTATGCTTTATCTTGTAATATGTCCATTCATGTCACCCCAGCTATCTACTCGTTCACCTAATTGATTCTACTCACTGTTGAGGACTCAGTCTAAGTGTTATAGCACCTAAAGTCTTCTCTCATTCCTTGCTATACCCATCACCTCTCTGACAGATCAGACTGAGTTAGTACTTTCTCAGTTATTTTATAGGGACTTACACGCCTCTGTCTTAGTACTTATTCATTCTATTGAAATGGTTTTCTCACCTGTCTCTCTCTGTCTACTATTGCACTCCCAAGACTGAATTTCTAAAAAATAGGGACTATGCCCCAAAGCAAGCACTATGTTTTTTAAATAGCAGGCACTCCAGAGATTATCAAATGGATAATCCCATTATCTGGCACAGTGACTCCTTAATGCATAGTAGGTGCTTCAACTCTCACCTCACCATTATCTTCATGTAGTTACCAATGGTGTGGGTTATCTGTAGCAAATTTAAAATACCGACTGGCTCCCTTCCCTTTGACTCCTGTGATGGTTGTAGACTCTTTGCCTTTATTCTACACATCCATTCCTTATTAGTTGATATGTACTGAGGGAATTGAAATTATGTTTTATGTCTATCAAAAATATACATATTGAAAAAACTAAATCTATTGCTGAAAAGACTACAAAACTGACTTCTGGATTATCCATGTTTGGAGATTCTCTTTCTCCCCTTCTTCCCTGATGCTAATGTTAATAGACTTGACTATATACTGTTGTTTTATCAAAAATCTTAAACTTACTGAATTTTTGTTTAAAATTCCACAGTTATTTTAAAAAGAACATGTGTGTCTTATTCCAAAGGGCTGAATTATTTTTATATACAGAATCATAAACACATGACTTTTAGTCTGTTGGATTTAAATTTTATTTATGGGATTGTTCTATCCTTTGTGTCTGTCTGTATTCAGATTTCTCATTTTGATCATAACATGGGGTTGGGTTATTTTTGAGTTTTTGAGTTTGGAATTGAAAATCTTATTTTTGTAATCCAATAGGAGAAAACATTCTGGTATCTTATATTTTGAATTGGACAACTGTGAAAATCTTAGCTTGTGGAATATCTTTTAAGTTTGGAGTAGAATTTTGAAGCCATGACTTATAAAACTTATCATTAAGATGAATAGTTACATGTATTCAAAATGTTTCTATCATAATTGAGGTGCTTGTGATAACATTATAAATTCAAGAATGTATTGCTAGGGGCAAATTGAGCTGTGGAATTTAAAATGTGAACATCTCCTAAATTAATTCTGTGTCAGGAAATGGAGACAACTTTTGAGGGAGGAAACTGCTTGTTGAAGCTGTGCAAATGTTATTTCTCTCAAGTGTATTTTAATACTAAAGTTAAAAAAATCCCATTTTATGTGTTAGGGAAGGCAGCTTACCATGGTAGAAGGAATAAGAAATTTGGAGCCAGGAATACCTGGTTTTAAGTTCCAGCATTACCACTTACTCCTTTGTGACTTTGAGTTAGGACTTTGATTTTCCTAAGTCTTTTGGTTTCCTTGTTGGCAAAGGAGAGCATCAGAATTGGGAGATGGAGATGCATAGTCCTGTTCCTCCTACCTTACATGGCTGTTAGAAAATCACATGAGAGGTGGAAAGGAAACATTTAAATTGTCAAGCACAAGACAGATAGATGTGTATGTCCCTCCCATGGAGAGAAGGTTACCCACTAGGTGTTAGGGAGAAAAAAATAAGAGAAAAAGTAGAGGCAGGTAACAGTTAACCTTTTATCAATTTGCTCAGGACTGTGAGACCTTTTTCAACCACTGGAGACAGAAGCAGACATCCCTGGTCTACTTAGTGTGGCTTAGACCTAAATCTATGGCCCCATTGCTATAGCTTTTACATGCTATATCCAGTGGCTCCCTTTTTGGGATTCTCTTTATTTTTTGCCACAGGATCAGACAAAAATTTGTGATCTTTAGTTAAATATTATTTCATGGATACTCACTATATTATTAATTTATTCAAGAAATATTAAGTTGAGCATTTAATATATTTCTTTTGCTTGTCCAGAACAGTTGTTTTCAAAAAATACATTTATTTGCTTAACAACTCTTACCATGTGTCAATGGTATGTCCTGAACTCATTTTTTTTTTTTTTACTTTTTTTTAATTATTATTATTTCAGCATATTTTGGGTATACAAAAGTTTAGGTTATGTATATTGCCCTTGCCGCCCCCCACCCCGAGTCAGAGCTTCAAACGTCTCTATCCCCTAGACAGTGCGCATCGCACTCATTATGTATGTATACACCCATCCCCTCATTTAATATTTTATAGTAATTGTTCTAGGTGCTGGAGACCACAGCAGTGGCAAAAGCAGATGGAATTTCCCTCTTCAGGAGGCTGAGGCAGGCGGACTGTTTGAGCTCAGGAGTTTTAGACCAGCCTGAGCAAGAGCGAGACCCCGTCTCTACTAAAAAAAAACAAAAAACAAAAACAAAAAACAGAAATTAGCTGGATGTCTAAAACTATATATATAAAAAATTAGCCGGGCATGGTGGCACATGCCTGTAGTCCAGCTACTTGGGAGGCTGAGGCAGAAGGATTGCTTGAGCCCAGGAGTTTGAGGTTGCTGTGAGCTAGGCTGACGCCACAGCACTCTAGCCCCAGAAACAGAGTTGAGACTCTGTCTCAAAAAAAAAAAAGAAATTCCCCTCTTCATAGAGGGTATGTTTCAGAGGGAAACAGACAAAGCAAACAAATGTAAAGATAAGTTCAGGTAGTGGCAACTGCTATGAAGAAAACAAATAGGGTGACTTGGTAGAGTGGTGATGGGGAGGGCTTAGTCAGGATTGCCCAGAGATACCTCTTTGAGGAGATTACATTTGAGCCGCATCCTGAGATATGAGAAGGGGATGGAATGAGAAGAGTTGGCCACGCATAGCCCTGGAGACTGAGAGAGCAGCTAGTGCAGATGCTCTGAGCTGGGTGTAGTGAACTCATGCTTCTAGTTTCATTTGGCTCTGTGGTCTCTGGCTTGAAACACTTAAATTTTTATTTGGAGGAAAAAAGCACCGTAGAGATAAAATGGAGAGATGCGGACTATAAATAAATGTTAAGATACATGGCTGGTGCATTATGAGTGCTAAAAGATTTATGTGGTTCATTGGAATTTACTTCAAGTATATTCTAATTATATGAATGAAATAGCGTCTCAGCTTCTTTCATCCTTACATCTGCTCATTTAATCTTGTGCATAGAGTTGGGTTTGTTCCCCCTTTCCCCTA
Source organism: Eulemur rufifrons (assembly GCF_041146395.1). Classification (NCBI taxonomy): domain Eukaryota; kingdom Metazoa; phylum Chordata; class Mammalia; order Primates; family Lemuridae; genus Eulemur; species Eulemur rufifrons. Next base: position 35,345,369 of record NC_090985.1, read on the forward strand.
AGGTTATTGACCTCTATTCCTTGGTCTCTCCAGTAAAAAGTTTAAGAGAAGATGAAGGACCATCTTTACTCAGACCTTTGACCAATTGATCGTGTGGATCCTTGGGGGCTTTGTGTTAAGGTCAATGGGGATAAGATTTTCTTTTTCCGTCTGAATTGATTTTGTGGCTCAAAAAAAGAAAACGTTTATCAAAGGCTGAAGGGGTTGTCAATGTGGGGAGAGGGGCACTAACAAACAAGCTATTATCTAAAGGATTGGTGGAAGGGAGTCACTTAGGCATTTACAGTGACTTGCATAAGTCAACAAGTCTCTGAGTGAATGACTTGCTAAACAATAATACTGAAAATGAAAGCTAACACCTACCACATGCATGCTCTTTCCTGGATTGCCTGTACTGTCAGCCTTGCTATACCTAATTCTCTAGGAAAATCCTCCCAAGAAACTCATAAGGTTGATAATATTATCACCATTCTTTATTTTTTTTAAGCATGAAATGAAGTTTATTGAGGGAAGGACAAGATAGATAGATTTACAGAGCAGGAAACAGGTTTACAGAGTGAGAGCAAGATACTTCTGTTGTAACAAAAGGGCCTGTCACCATTCTTTAGGTGAGAAACTTGCTTACCTAGGTTAACCTCCTTGCTCTCATAGTTGGTGGCTGAATGGAATTTGGACCCAGGTTTTTCTGATACCAGAGCCCTAGTTAATTATAATAAGTCATGATGTTAGGACTAAGAAAAGGACATGGAGTGAATGTTGTCTAGGGAGAAATAGTGATGAATATGAGTAAGGACACCTAACCTGTGTAAGAAGATCCTGAATAGCTGATAAAGTACCTTGAAATGGCAATGGAAGGGCTACTGGATGTGAAGTTCTTGGTGCTGATCGCTAAGATACCTCTCTTAGGATCTTGGTTTGGGTGAAACAGCTAATGGTGAAGTTCATTTGAGTTTTGGAGTTCCTTAAGGTTCAGATCACTTGCTGATTCTGACGCGAGACTAATATAACTGATCTGGTCTTTAATTTTCTCACTTATAAAATGGAGGTGATTGATTAAGTGATTGAGTATAAAAATGAATGAATGAATCCATCATGAATTGAGGACTTACAATGTGGCAGGAATTGTCTAAATGCTATGGATAGGGCAGTGAAAAACAGACTAAGGAGAACATTCCTTGAACTTATTTTCTTCTGGGGACAGGCAGTCAAGAAATGTCCGGTATGTTAGGTGGTGATAGGTACTGTGAAGACAAAAGGAGGTGGGGTAAGAGAGGGAGTGATGCCAGGGTGGCGTGGGTACATGAGGGTAGGCTTCATGAGCAGAGACTTGAAAGCTGTGACAGAGTTAGCTACGTAAGTATGGGGGGCCAGCAGGGCAGACGTCATCAGGTAGGCACATGCAGCTGACCTCAAAGGAGCTCATGAGGCTGAGGTAGAGTGTGTGAGGAAGAAGAGGTTGGAAAGGTGGCAGGGGCCAGATCATGTGGGGCCCACTGACCATTTTAAGGACTTTGGCTTTTACTCTGAATGAATAGGGAGCTTCGGAGTTTTGGTGGGTTTTGGAGTTTGTTTTTGTTTTATGTAAGTTAAGTGACCTGAATTGGCTTACATTTAAAAAGGATCCCGGCCGGGCGCGGTGGCTCACGCCTGTAATCCTAGCACTCTGGGAGGCCGAGGTGGGCGGATCGTTTGAGCTCAGGAGTTCCTGACCAGCCTGAGCAAGAGCGAGACCCCATCTCTACTAAAAATAGAAAGAAATTATATGGACAGCTAAAAATATATGTAGAAAAAATTAGCCGGGCATGGTGGTGCATGCCTGTAGTCCCAGCTACTCGGGAGGCTGAGGCAGGAGGATCGCTTGAGCCCAGGAGTTTGAGGTTGCTGTGAGCTAGGCTGACGCCACGGCACTCACTCTAGCCTGGGCAACAGAGTGAGACTCTGTCTCAAAAAAAAAAAAAAAGGATCCCTGTGGCTGCTCTGGAAAATACATTGTGAGGGTATGAGGTAGAAGGAGGCAGCCTGTTAGGAGGCTGTTGGAGTAAGTAGTTCAGGTGAGTTTAGCAGTCACTTGATGATAAACTTCCTGCATAAAATTGAAAACATATGTAAGCATTTGAACAAAGTTGAGATTAAAAATGAGGTCATAAGCCGGGCGCGGTGGCTCACGCCTGTAATCCTAGCACTCTGGGAGGCCGAGGTGGGCGGATCGTTTGAGCTCAGGAGTTCGAGACCAGCCTGAGCAAGAGCGAGACCCCATCTCTACTAAAAATAGAAAGAAATTATATGGACAGCTAAAAATATATATAGAAAAAATTAGCCGGGCATAGTGGTGCATGCCTGTAGTCCCAGCTACTCGGGAGGCTGAGGCAGGAGGATCGCTTGAGCCCAGGAGTTTGAGGTTGCTGTGAGCTAGGCTGACGCCACGGCACTCACTCTAGCCGGGGCAACAAAGTGAGACTCTGTCTCAAAAAAAAAAAAAAAAAAAAATGAGGTCATGCACAACTACTGGGGTGGGCAGATGCTTAGAAGACTACTGGGTGTGTATATATGCATCGTACAGTGTATTTCAGGGAGGGCTGACTACGAAGGCTGGCTTTGGCCCTGCCCCATCATTACATAAGACTCTACTAGATTCATAGATGAAAATTGTTTTTACTTGTATTCTTCCAACATATTAGTATTACAATAGCAGACTTAGGAATTGAGAGGAAAATTATGTTCTCTTTTTAGGGTGAATATGTCAGGCTTTCAAATATGACTCTTTCTCTGGGGATTTAGATCTTCATTTCTACTTAGAACTGGAACAGAGAAATGATATACAAGGTGTTCTTTTCTGAACATTATAAAAAATTAATATATATTCAGTTCTGGCACAAGACTTATGAGCTATTTTTTAGCCCCAACCCCTCAAAAGACTATCCTTCATCAGCATTTCTCATTGGGGATGGGGTGTTTTTTGCACCATTCTTTATTTTTTTTTATTTAGCAATGTCTGGAGACTTTTTTTTTTCCTTTGTCCAGAAGCTTTTTTTTTTTTTTTAATTAATAGATTTATTTTTTTAGAAGAACAATTTTGGATTTACAGAAAAATTAAGCTGGAAGTACAGAGTTCTCATATATCCTGTCATTCCCATATTGCTGCCACCACGGTTTCCCCTTTTAATAACACCTTACATTAGCGTGGTACATTTGTCACAGTTAATGAGTCAATATCAATACATTATATTAACTAAAGTCCATAGCTTACATTAGAGTTCAGTCTTTATGTTGTACATCTATGGATTTTGACAAACGTATAATGACGTGTATCCTCTATTACTGTATTAGAGTAGTTTCACTGCTGCCAAATTCCCCTGTACTCTTATCTAGTCATTTCTCCCTCCCTCGTCCCCTGGCAGTTAGTTAGCTTTTTACTGCCTTCATAGTTTTGCCTTTTTCAAAATGTCATATAGTTGGAGTCATATAATGTATGTAGCCTTTTCAGATTGATTTCTTTCACTTAGCAATATGCATTTCACTTTCCTCTTGTCTTTTCCTAGCTTGATAGCTCATGTCTTTTTATCACTGAATAATATTCCATGGTCTGGATGCACCACAGTTAGTTTATGTATTCATCTAAAGGAGAATATTTTGATTGCTTCTCTGGAGATGTTTCTGATTTTCACCAACTGAGGGGAAGTAATACTGGCAATTAGTGGGTAGAGGCCAGGGATGCTGCTAAACATCCTATAATACACAGGAGACCCCACAACGAAGAATCATCTAACTCAAAATGTCAGTAATGCTGAGGTTGAGAAGCCCTGTTCTAAATATATCTTAAATAGTATAAAGTATTTTAAGCATACACTTTTAATTTTGCTGTGCTAGAGCTTAGTTTGAGAACCTCAGCCTTACAACAATCCCAGGAGCAAAATGTTATATAAATTCCATTTTGTAGATGAAGAAATCGTCTGAGAGATATTAGTAACATGCCTTTGCTCATTCTTCTAGTGAATGGCCAAAGCCAGGATTTAAATTTGGAGCTTCTGTCTCTAAGCTCAGTAGACACAGGCACCTTAGGGTATTATATATGGTCTTCCCTTCTGCATTAGGTATGGATTCTTTGGTTTTTAACCAAGTGAAAACTAAAATGTTCTTCCATTTTTTTACATGGTGACTTAAATTTCTTGCAATTTTTTTCCCTTTAATTCAGTAAAAGTTCTTTGAATACATACTAGTTCTCACAGTGTTACGGAAACAACAAAGATGAAGAAGCCATGGTCTTTCCATAGGAAGGGAACATTCCATCTAATTGTCTTCTGGTTCCTTATTTCTTCATAGTTTTCTCCCCTTTGATATGGTTGCACTAGAAGATAGTACTAAGAAGTACGGTAATATGGTGATTCAGCTCTTCCTAGACCCAGAACCAAAAGCCTGTTTTCTCCAGAGAACCATTCGCTTAATGAAGCTATGAAACCTTAGATATCCCCGTACACCCCTCCCCCTCAGTTGGTGTCTGTCTCCAGGGCTTGGCTGCCACCTTTGGTCTTCTTCCTAAGGCCATTAATCTAGTTCTCCCGGCAGATGGCAGTGGATCTGGATAAAGAGATTGGTTGTTCTTTTCAGTGCCCATTAGAGGCCTGCCCTCTCTATCTGTTCTTCCTGTTTGCCATGGAGAACAGCTGGCAATGTTGGTTTAAAAGCCAGCATTTTTATTTGTTTGGAGTTTTGCCTCTTCATTTTTAGCATTTCTCTCATCTCCATGAGCCTTTGAGAGAGCTGTTCATAGTGATGCATATTCTGTGTCTGTGGTAAATGAGCCCCCTGACCCCCGACACATCATAGACACACATACCCCTTTCTACAATATTTACTCTTTTAGCAGCCCTAACTGGTTTCCATTATGTTCCTTTAATCTTTTGAAAATTTTCTTATATAAGGTTGGTACAGTGCCTTTTTACTGGTTAAGGTGAAAAACATCTTTTTACTAGTTAAGGTGAAAAGATGTATGTGGTTTTTCAAATCTTTGTGCAAATGACTGATTGTATCAGTCTGTGCATGCATGCACATGCTAAACCTAATGTTAGACCACAGCCATGGGCAGATTATTTATTTACATGTCTTTTTCTCCATTTGGAGTATCATTCCTAGAGCACAAAGAATACTAGTATTTGAGTACTTACCAAGTAGCAGGCTCTGGGCTCTAGGTTTTGGGGATACCTCTGCCCCTGCCTTCATGGAGGTTACAGTCTTCTCATCCAACTCTGACTCTGTCATCCTACTTCTTTGAAGTTTATCCCATATGCAAGCTATTTTAGAATTGCAAAAACAGACACCCTTACTGGCAAAAATTAATGAAATGTATGAATGGATACTCTAAACAGCAATGCATATGAATATTTATTGACATGAAATGATAGTTATGTTATATTAAGTGGAAAACAGCATGTCACAGAACAACACAGAAAGGAACTATTATCCCATTTTATGTACCTATAAAGAAAAATTTGAATATGTATTTCTGGTTGCATTAGTTATCTCTGGTTGCTAGAGTTTAAAGATGGTTAATTTTTTTGTAGTGAACATGTAATATACATTTCATCAATATATAAAGGAAAAACACATTGCAAAGACCATTCAGTTTAGCAGATTTTTTTTTCATTTGTTCAGCAACTATATATGGAGTGTCAGCTATATGCTAGACACATGGCAGTGAACACAATATAGTATTATACCCAAATTCTTGCCTCCTTAGAGCATCATTCTAGAACATGATTTGTATTCATTTCTGTTTAATAATGGAAATGTATATAAAATGCTACTAGGTAACAGAGAAGGAGAAGCAATGTGTGATGATTACAGTCACCCCAGAATTTCCACTGTTTCTCAGAACACACTGTTTTGTTTGTGGGTGGAATAAAAGAAGGTCCCATGTTTAATATGAATATTGAAAGAATGAAGTTTTCTCCAAGAGTAAGCATCGGAACATGTCATTTAATAGTTAGGAAGCAGGGGAAGATAGCCTAATTGGTTATGCAAACCACTTATCTTTAGGATAGTCTGGATAAAATACAAGGTGCTGTTTCTTGTCACGTCCTCTCTTTATGCTGGTTCCCCATACACTCATCTGAACTAATGGGCTTATTGGCATCACCTCCTTTAATGTATCATAGGGAATGAATTTCTCCACCAAGAAGCCCCATTATAGCTTTGTCAGGCTGAGCTTTGATTTAGTGATAGCACTGCGTGCCTTCCAGACACAGGATGGCAAGGAGGTTGGGCCTCTGCTGGTCCTTCAGTGCAGGCAGCCCCCTTCTTAGAGATTAATCATCATTGTGACAAATGTTCTTCTGCTGAAACCTGGTCCAGACGGGAGGTACAGAATTAGATGATGTCTCTTCTACTCTGTCTTGGCTGAAGGAAGCCAACCCAGTGGTGGGCTTTTAAGAATCCAGTTTTTTAAAAAGGGGATAAATAAAGCAGGAAAAGATATTTTCTTTTTAGAAATAGTGTGATATTTTCTGATCTATCAGTTGAGTTCAAGTTCCTTCGACATCATCTGTTCCAGAAATTGAGAATTTGCCGTATTAATCTGAGAAATGATATGACTGTGGTTCTCTACCTTGGCCGTACATTAAGAATCATGCTGGAAACTATTAAAAATCCCACACCACACCCCTGACCAGTTAAATCAGAAACTCTCGGGGATGGGGTCCAGGCGGCAGCATTTTAAAGCTCCCAGCTGATTCTGATGTGCAGCCAAACTGAGAACTTCTGCAGTGTGGTTATACCAGCTACACAAGGCAAAGAGTTTTTACCTTCTAAAAATTAGAAAATAGCAGTAATATAAAAATTTTATCCTTTTATTAAAAGAAGAAACATGACAGGGTGAGTTCACTTAGATGTCCTAACTTGGTTTGATTTTAAACTTCTGCACTGGAGTTTGAAAGCCCTCATCTGTGGTTCCCGTTTCCGTGGCCTGATCACTCTGAAATTCTGGGAACTTGTAACCCTTTTGTATTGACTGTACTCTGTGTGTGTGTGTGTGTGTGTGTGTGTGTGTTTGTTTGTTTGTTTCTTGTTTGGCCAAGAAACTATGTATTACAGCTTGTTTGTTTTTCATTTTTTGTTTTGGCTACATTGTTTTTTAATGAACTGCCTGACTCCTTGTTTAATTAACTTCCACATCCTGCATATGTGGCTCATTTCACAGTTTCCCCATCCCTTAGTGGTTTTCTAGTCCACCAACAAAGATTTGTATGGAAAAATATCCATCTAATCTATTTATACTCTTTGTTTATCTTAATGTTTTTCATTGTTTCTCTGAAGCGCATTATTTCTGATCTTGAAATGTCATGTTTTAAAAAATATTTTTATGGGAATTTATTTCCCTCTTCTTAACTGCCTTTGTTGTTCCTTCACATTTTGAACTTACTTGACTCTACGCTGGAAAGTTTCTACAAATTTCTATTTTCTTGATCCTTGACTCTCTAAATTCTAAATTATTTTGCATTTTTCCTTACGGTTGAATTTTAACACTTTGTCTATCTTGTCATAGTTTATTGGAAATGATAGCAGAATCTTATTTAAATAGCATGGCAACTAAACCCATATATCATTGTTTTGTAGCCAATAGTCTGCATGGATATGCATCCTTTAAATAAGGGGCAGGAGTGGGAAAGGTGCTATGCCAGATAGTGCTGGACATATAACCAAGAGAGCAGTAGACACAGTTTGTTAGTGATTTCCAGTACCAGAGTTGCTAAGTTTGTGACCTACCTTTGCCTTTTAAATCCCCTGTGCATACGTGTAACACTAAAACAACATTCTGTTGCCAACACCGCCAAACATTGGAAAGATACCTAACTGGTTTTTCAGTGTTCCAGGGCTCTACAGAGTGTAGAGTGGGCACATCTGCATGCAGCACACAGCACAGCTTGCCCTTGAACGCTTCATAGCCTCTGTTGCTGCCACTGCATCCGCTTGCATTCTCACCCCCATCCTCTGGGCAGACGTGCAGAGCCACAGACACACAGGCACCCAGCCTGCCCCACTCCCTTTCTCAGCCACCCCATTTAGCTTGCCCTCTTTCCCTACCTTCTGCAGTCCTCTCAGTTAAGAAACCATTCAATTAGTCAACAAAGATGTTTGCTTTTTTGTATTTCTTCAGTATATACTATGTGCTAGGCAGTCTGCTAGGTGCTGGGATGCAACCGAGCACAAGACAAATGTGGTTTCTGCCTCTCTGACATCTGCAGTCTGGTGGGGGAGATAGACAAGTAAACAGGAATTTACAATGAAGTGTGGTAAATGCTGTGATGGAGTACTACAAGAGTCCTGGGGGTCCAGGGTGGGGACCTGACCTAGTCTCTTGGGTCAGAGAAGTACTTATAGAGGAAGTGACACCTCAGCTGTTATCAGAGGACAGAGTGGGAGATAACATGCCACTTTCAAGGATGTAAGAGATGTTTGTTATAGCTAAAACATGATGGGGAGAGAGGATGGTAACGGGGCTGATGGGGAAAGACAACAGGGCTTTAGCCTTTAGAGTTTGCCTTTAGCCTTTAGAGTTTGAAGCAAGGGATCAGCATGCTCTGATTTGCCTTTTAGAAGGACCATTCTGACTGCAGTGTGGAAAATGGATTGGAGACGGAAGGCATAAGTGAAGGGTAACAAGTGTTTGTAGACCGTTAAAGATGACCCAGTCAAAGCTGTTGGTGTCCTGGCCTAGAAGGGGGAAATCGGATGGAGAAGAAGGCTGGAAGGAGAGGGAGTCAAGAAATATTTAACCTGTGGCTGCTGTCTTAGCTCAGAAATGATTCTTGGCCCCTGAAAGTAAGGGCTTGTCCTGCCTGCCTGCCACTTGGGGGTCTTCATCTGTGCTTTACATCATGTTGAACAGATGTGTATTAATTTCCCGCTGATCAAAGCATCTTCGTGGGTAGAGCCACCATCCCAGGTTCCCCATGCTTCTCTTGGCTCCCAGATCCTGGGTGAACGTATTGGATTGGTTGTGCGGTATCCATACTCAGCTAGCTGTGTGTCATTTATTTAGAATCTTAGCATCCAAGAATGTTAGAACAGAATGATTCCTTAAGGTTCATCCAATTCAACCCCCACATTTAGCAATAAAGACATGGTGGTTCAAAGTAGGGACGTGATCTGCCCAGACTCCCACAGAGAATCAGGACTGGAACCTAGATGTTTCAGCTACCAGTTACCTGATTGTTTGGGCCAAACAACAGCCTCTCTGGCCAATTTAACTACAAGACTGTGCCACTTTACCAGTTTTACTTTTCCCACTATTTTTCAACAGCAGTGAGCTGATCTAAAAATGTATAGCAGTTAAATAAATTGAAGCTGATCTTGGATGTGCCCTTACTTTAAGGCCATGGGCTTCTCCACAAGGATCAATATGAGTGTTGTCTTCTGGCTCTGACTTTCTTTCTCTCTTTTTTTTTTTAACCACTTTGTTTTCTTTATCTCTGATGGCAGTGGACTCAGAGCCTGGATTCCCCTTTCTTAAGCTACTTGGTGAGATGGCAGGGAGCAGTAGGACTCTGGTGGTTTTATTGTGGTGGGAGGTGGTCCTACTGCATGTTTGTAAATTACAACCCAGCAGCTAGGAGCCTGGGCTTTGGAATCAGACTGGGTTTGAATCTCAGCTGTGCTTCTTGGCCCCTGGGCAAGCGTGGCCTCAGTTTTCTTATTAGTGAAATAGGGACAGTCATACTTAATTATAGTTGACCCTTTAACAACACAGGTTTGGACCATGTGGTCCGCTTATATGTGGATTTTTTTTTGAACCAAACACGGATCAAAATACGGTATTCACAGGATGCAAAGCCCGCATATACAGAGGGCCAAATTCTCCAATCCTTTGGTTCCACAGAACCATCTGCAGGACTTGAGTCTGTGTGGATTTTGATATGGGAGTGTGGGGGTAGTCCTGGGAGTGTAGTATTGTCTTCTGCCTTGCCTTTCTCTGCCCTTCTCCTTCCCTTTCCCCTGACAGCAGTGGACTCAGAGCCATGGTTACTCTTTCTTAAGCCACTAGGTGAGTGGCAGGGAGCAGTAGGACTCGGGGGGTTTCATTGCGGTGGGAGGTGGATACTAGGAGATGACTGTAATTATACTACAGATTCAAAAGGATAATATGTATTTAAACATCTAGTACAGTGCCTGACACATAGTTGATATTCAGTAATGGTACCTATGCTTACACTATATTATTGCTCTCTGTATCCTTACTACAGTTTCCCAAACCCTAGATTTAACCACCACACAGCTGTCTACTGTCAATACATTGCCCTGGTGTTGGTTTTTCAATGAGATTTCAGGAGTGTGGGGTTCTTTGTTTCTACCCTTCCGAGTGTAGATGTGAATTCTTCTCTTCTGTCACCTCCCTCACCCGACGTGTCGGTTAACCTTGAAAGCTTCTAGGCTGTGGAAAAGTAAAATTAGAATCACTGGTCGAGAAAGAGCTTCAGCCTTAGACATTTACAAGTGCCTGAAGCAGAAGAACAGAGAAAATATGTGGGAGCAAATTTTACCTGCATGGAAGATAGCTTAAACTTTTTTTTTTCCTTTAAACTAATTGTGTAGTCAGCCTTGTGCTCTGCAAAGATGGATGAATGATTGAAAAGAAAGGGGGAAAGAGCCAGAAGTGAACTCTTTGGTACAGGGCTATGAATCCTTCCTAGATGCAGGATCTGAGGTTGGACGAGGTTAAATATTTGCAGTAACTGTCATGTAATGAGTGATAAGACTCTAGCTGCTTTTCAGCAGGGCAACAACATGGGCTTAGCAAAAGAGAAAAGAAAAGAGTAAAGTTAGGGGGTGGAGATAATTTAAATAGCTCCCGGGCTCCTGCTTGCCATCCCTCCACAGAGTTTTGCCCTGGAGTGAGCATGACTTTGGGGTGGAGAGACCTGCTGCTGCCTCCTCCCTTAGCTGAGCCCTTGGTGCCTCTGTTTAGCAAGGTTTTTATGGAGCTCAGGGGGACTCTCAATGAACAAACAATACTGTTCTTCACACAGATACAAACATCTACTTTATCTGGTGTTCAATCAGGTAAACCTCTGCTTAGTGAGAAGCATCATCCTCAGAGTGGGGAGTGTCTTGTCCTTTGAGAAGCCAGTACCCTGAGCAAGACTCATGAGGAAGAAGGTTAGGTTTTGACAGCCTGTGTTTCTTCTGAGCAGTGATGAGCTGAGAGTGACCAGCTCCCAGTAACCTCCACTGGGCTGGGGGTTTCAGAGATGAGCAAACTGGCCTTTTGCCCATTACACAAGAATCTCTTTAATTGGGTGCTAAAAGGAAGGGCTTTGAGAGCCAAAGATGAAACAGTTAAAAAAAATTTTTTTTTCTTCCTATTTAATATAGCCTAGATCCTAAACTTAATATATTTAACTTTGAAATGCAGCACAGCTAGGACCTAGTCCAAAAATGTTACTGATATCTCCATGAAACCTAGTTAGGGTCTGATTAAAAAAAAAATCTTGTGCCACAGCTTCATGATATATTTAGGAACCTTTCTGAAACCAGTGACAGCCCAAATCAGAGCCCAGCATAAAGTCCACCTCATGCTTAACAGCCAGTTTGCAGCTTACTGCAAAAGCTTTTCTGCAAAGCTTTTCTGCTCCTGGTTTAGGATCTTCCAGGGACCAGTCACATTAATTATCAATGAGATAATTAATTGTATGCTTTTTGCTAAATGTTTTGTAAACATTATCTCATTTAAACCTCATGGTAACTACAGGACAGGTATTGTTCTCCCTGTTCTATAGCTGTGGAAAATGAGGCAAAGGATTTTTGTGTAGCTTGCCCAGGGTCACACAGCTAGTAAATGCCAGAACTGAGATTTGAACCTAGCTCTCTGATTCAGGAGCCACTGCTCTCTCCACCGGTGGTTCCTGGATAATCCATGTGATACAGTCTTTGTTTAAAAAAAAAAAAGGAGTTACTACCTTCAGGACTTTAAATTTATCTAGGAGAAAATTTAGGGTATTCTTATTATTCCCCTCTCTGTTATATGCTGGCCCTGTCTACCCACATTCCTATAAATCGGCTTTGTTCATCTTTTTGACTTCCAGACACGTTAATTTTAAAAAGAAGGCATTTTATCATCTTTTTGATGCTTCTATTCCAAGGTAAACCAAAGAGTCACTTCCAATTTGCCTCAGTAATTAGACTGTGACTTTACATGGCTGCTAGAGTTGGCCTTTCGGTGACTTTGCTGGTGCCACGGTAATTCTCTGTTCCTATTAGCCAAGTGAAGGGCTTGTGACTCTTGATGTTTTTCCTACTGCAGAAGCAAAGCAGTGGCCCTCAGAAAAGAGAACTTAGATTTGTGGCAAGTCCGCTGTGTACTGCACACTTTAAATATATTATCTCACATTATCTTTTCAACAGCCTTATGAAGGTGCTGTTGCTATCTCTGTTGTATAGATATAGGAAGAGTGAAAAGTCATCACGCCGCTGACAAGTGGTGGATTTGGGATTTAAACTCAGATCTGTCCAGCTCATGTTGTTTTTGCTGTATCACACTTCACATTTGTGTGTGATGAATGACTAGGGTGGTATTTAAGAAGGCTGGGCTTTATGAGATAAAGAGGGGGTGACGGACACCGGGGAAAACAGTTACCTTTCTGGGGCTCCATGACTTTACTCTCTTTCAGGACTCATCACCTAATGCTTCACATTAGTACTGTGAAAATCTTACGAGTATGGCACAGAACTGTCATAGTGATTGAAAGACAATAGTTTGTTCTGGTTATTATAGTGTGGAAAAGCTTGCTTTCTGTGGCTAAGAAAGAAAACTTAGTATACTAGCCATTGTTTCTTTACATGGAGTATTGCTCATTTTGTTCCATTTTCTCATTTGCAAAATGTGGGTATTAATATCTACTTCATATGGTTACTATGAAAATTGAGAAGTGAGATGATGTAGGTAAAATGTTAGCAGAGTGCTTGGCACTTACGTAGGAGCTCAGATGGCATTATTGGCAGGGCGAAGATCTATTTTATTCATTGTTGCCTCCTCAGCAGCTAGGCCATTGCTAGGTACATGGTGCACATTCAGTAAATGTTGGTGAGTTGATTTATTTTCCCCCTTTTTCGCTTATTATACAGATATTTGAGCACCTAATCTTGTGCTAGATATGAAGAAATGGGGGTCCCTCACACCAGTGGCATCTGTAGTCTTACCAGATAATCATTTACCAAAATAATCCAAGGAACATGACCCAGTGGTGAATGGTAGATGGTGACCCCTGAGGCTCTGGTGTGCAAAGCTGATTTTGAAATGCCTCCCCAGCTCTGTGGCTGCTTGTAGTGGGGGGTGGGACTAATCCTTACTACTTTTGGCTTTGCTGTCAGAATTGGACCTTGTGCCGTCATTCTAAGCCCTGTTGCACCTGAGCATGTCTTGTCACCCTTCTGTGACTGAAGGATGATTCAATATGTCATGAGGCAGTTTGGTTTCATGAAATGGTTTGCTGGAGCCTGAGGGATGAATGTTGGAAGTTAGGAAAGGGTGTTGTCCCCTCACTTAAGTAACTGAATCCACTCCTAGCGAGTGGGATAGCCACTTACTTATTTGAAAGGTCTTGGATAATCCCTCAGTTTCTTGCTACTCATATTGGGATGTGGGGACCAGCAGCATCAGTATCACCTGGAAGCTTCTTACAAATGCTGAATCTAGTCTAGACCTCCCAAATCAGAATGTGGATTTTAGTAAGATCCCCAGATATTTGTGTGTAGTGTGAGAAGTAAACTTTGGGAAAGGAAGAGCAGTTCTGTAGACTTTGAGCCTAGGAATGAGAATATTCTTCTAGAGTCATTGAATTTCAGTCATTAAGCAGGGCTGCCAGTTGGGGCTAATTTTTCTCACTTTTTAATACTTGCCAAGTATTTTGAGCAGCAGCATCACAAATTGAGCTACTAACTGCATTAAGGTGGCATGATTGCTGGTGAAAACAATAGTACATTAAGAGTTAAAAAATATTTTTATGTAGGTCTTTTCCTTTGCTCCCACAGCAGTCTTGTGAGATAGTCTCATCTCTGCTTTACAGATAATGAAACTGAAGCGCAGAGAGGTTATGTGACATGCCCAAAGTCACACAGTGAAATCAATAGTAATTTTGAACTGAAGTCTTAAAACTCAAAAGTTCACAGCTTTTTTTTTTTTTTTTTCTTTTCATCATCTAAAGTTTCCATACTGAAATATCAAAAATCCAGCCAGGCAGTGTGGCTCACATGTGTAATCCTAGCATTTTGGGAAGCCAAAACAGGAGGATCACTTGAGGCCAGGAGTTTGAGACCAGCCTGGGCAGCATAGTGAGACCCCATCTTTACAAAATTTTTAAAAAAAATTTAGCTGGGCCTGGTTGACGCACTCATGAAGTCCTTGCTACTCGGGAGGCTGAGGCTGAAGGATCACTTGAGCCCAGAGCTTCAAGGCTGCAGGGTGCTATGTTTGTACCACTGAACTCCATCCTGGGTGACAGAGCAAAACCCTATCTCTTGGGGGAAAAAAAAGAAAAAGAAATACTCCATTACTGCCGTTGCATTTGTGTAGGTGCACAACAGGGGACATGAGACAATTGTAGGTGGAGAAGAATCTGGACCAGGAATGGAATTCTGTAAAAGCTGAATAAGCAACTTTTGGAAAGTTTTGTGGCTGTTTCTGATTCAGAGCCTGGAACAGCAAGCAGCTTCCCTCCTCCTACCCTTTGGTTTACTATTCGTTCATCACCTCTTCTGTAAAGCCCAGCTCCAAGGACTTCTGCTCTGTAAAGCTTTCCCTATGGGGTGGGCATGAGGGGACCGTGCAGGTAGGTAGTTGGTTACTCCATCCGTGTTTTGTCTGTGCCTCTGTTACAAAGCCGATCACTCCATCTTAACTGCTTGTCTTATTATGCTCCTACCCAGACAGCCTGTAAGCTCCCTGAGGACCTAAAAAAAGAGTCCTGTTCACCATTGTAGCCCCAGAGCCTGGCATATGTTGGCCCTTCATAGATGTTAAGTGAATGAATGCATGCATGCATGATTCAGACTCTTTGATTTTTGCCCTTATTTTCTTTTCCCTTATTGTCTACTTTTTATAGATTTTAAACAGCATCTGAAAGGGGAAGACAGTAGGAAGTTTAAGGGTGAGAGATCAAGTTTTTCAGTTCTGCTCCTCTTCAGCAGATTTTAGGAAAGCATTTTAAAGAAGGGGGGAGTCTGACTTGGGACTTGAGGATGATCTGGTCCTTGACAGTGGGTAGACAAGCATTAGCATTAGCGGCAGTATATGTGGAATGCTCACACATTATCTTTCCTCAGTGTCCCCTTGTAAGTAGTGGAATACAATAAGTGACATTTTAGGGAGCCCAAGAGTTATCAGGCTTTTCCACAGTTTGGAGAACTTTAACATATGGCATCTAATAAAATCATTCATGCCTAGAAATATAAGTGGGAGTGAATCTCACCCCCTGCTATATGTAAATGGGGACTTTGGCTGCTTTTTCAAGGTGTGAATGAAACATATTCATTTATTCACTAATTCACACCATTCATTTATGTACCTTTACTCACTCACTCATTTGTCAAACTTACCTACCTCCTCTTCCCTTCTGCTCCCTCCTCCCCTCATCTCTGTTCTCTGAAACCCTGTGGGAGATGGGAAGATAATAAGTATTTCTGCTAAGTAGGTGTTTCCATCTCACACCTTCCATTTTTCTTTTTTGAGGACATCAAGGGAAAGTGGCAGGAGATGACTTTAAGCAGACCTTTCCCTTTAATGAAGACAGTAAGTCCTAGGGACATGTGGAGGCAGAGATGAGGGGGCAGATGAACAAGAAGCTGTCTGGCCTACGTCTTACATAATTATTTTTTCCTGAAATTAATCTGTTTCGAATATATATTTGAGCAATTGTCTATTTCTGGCTCCAACATTTTTCTTGGGGTGTCAATCCTGGTTTCATCTCTGCATTTTTCCGGCACTAGGAGAATGTGACATTCACATTCTAAGAGTGTTCTGTAATGTTTCCATTAACATATCAGTTTTCCTCAATTTTGGCTAGAGGGGTATGTGAATATATACAAGAATCTGAGGTTCATTTTTAGCTGCAGCAGAGGCAAGCCTCAGGGGAAAAGTCAAGATAACTGGATTCCTGAAATGGTAGCTTGGCAACTCATCTTTTCTGTTCCTTAGCCTGCAAAATGTTTTTTGGTTTTAGAAGATGAGTAGCTCATACTTGTGAAGGTCTTTGTTGGAATGATACATTAAATGCATTAAGAACTTTATAATTCTTACTCCCTTTAACCCAAGCCACATCTCATTGGCTTGAAAGCATATCAAAGCAAGGAGGGAAAAGTATATATGATAGGATACTAAAATTGGTCATGCAGGACCTGGCATAAGGAAAGGAGGAGGAATATCATCCTGTGTCTTAAATGCAAGGATTTTTGGTGATTCAGAGCATCTGCAAGTCCACAGATAAAGATCAGCCCGTGATTTGCAATTGGTGGAAGTGGTTTGAAATTTCAAAAGGCTTCATGAACATGACTGAGCCTGTGTGACCACCATTGGAATGAGGCATCGCTGGAAGGACTTGAGAGGTTCTTTATGGAGTCAGGCACACATCCCCACGTGGACTAGACTAGACTTGGGCATCATAGTAGCTCTGGTTCAGGTTTGCTCCTCTTTCCAAGAAGGCTTCCCCAGCTGTACCATGACATCCTGTAGCTAGAACCTGGGAAGAAAGAGGAATCCTAGATCTCTAGATGTGAGGGGCTGGAACAAATTGTACTTGGGCATCCCAAGTTGGAATTTGGTGTCTTTGCTCCACAAATTGATAACATTCCATGTGAGAGGCTGTGTGCTAGTATTGTAGGCCTTGCTGTTTTACCTGAACAGTCCCTGCCATCAAAAGACTTAAATTAGTTGGAGGGAATGTGAGGAGGAGGAGTACAATTATACAACATCCAATCAAAAGTAGAATATGTGAGCCATAAGAGAGTATGGTGGTCTACGGGGAACACTGATTACATGGAAAATAGATTCAATATTAGTTTTCATTCATTCATTTATTCTACAAATATTTATGGAATGCCCTTCCATGTTGTCATTGGTGTGCTAGCACTGGGAATACCGAGATGAATAGGACACCTCTCTGGCCCTCAGTTGCTAATCATCTAATCCAGGAAGGTCACTGAAATAAATGACTCAGTACAATGCAGTAGGTGCAATTACAGGTCTGCAGTTACCTTATTTGCTGTTTTTAATTACAAATGTTAACAACAATTTTGACAGCAAAACAGCATCTTGACTAATATGAACCTAACTGTAATTTTTAAAAAAACTAAAAACCTATTGGATAGTCAAAGGCTTTATTATTGAAATATGATAATGGGGTTCAGCCCTAGTCCCTGCGGGGTGTGTAATATAATATACCATATGTATACTATGTTACCTTTCTAAAAAACACAAAATTACGAATGCTAACACGTCTAGCCCCAATGGTTTTCAGATAAAGGATTGTAGATACAATGAGATACTTCAGGTGAGTTGATAGTTTAATTGGCTGTTCTAGGCTATCCTAGGAACATAACCACTCTTTGTAACATCTTGTCTTAGAAAATGGTATCTTCTGAGTTATAAACAGCTGACTTAGAGACATACTTTTAAAATATATCCTTCCTGTCTTCCCCTACTTCCTTTTTTCCTTTCTTAATGTTTGGACCAGTCTACAAGGTAGTTACCTCCCTGAGAATTTTGAGTATTCTCTAAAATTTGAATATATTCTATGCCCTTTGGATACATTCTTTAAAAATCTTTACAAATATTCTTATATAAAAGTAACACACATACTTTGGGGAAAATGTGGAAAATAAAAACATAGAAGGAAAAAAGCACCACGTTCTTACTGTGATCACATTGATGCTTTTCCTTTGCATGTGTTTGCATATGGTGTTAGTTTTATGCCCTGTTCTTTCTCATTCAGGTATTTTCCCATGTTATTTACATACTCTTGGTAAGTATAATTTTTAATGATTATGTATAATTCCATTGTGTGTATTTATCATAATTTACTTAACTACCTCCCATCATTGGGCATTGTTATTTCCTCTTCCTTTCTCCCTCCTTCCCTTCCTTTCTATAAATAATGCTACTGTGAACATTTTCCAGTAACCAGATTCCTGGGCAGGTTACCTGTGGTAAAACAGTGGTTTTACCCTAGTGCACATGTCACTTTCTTCCCATCATGCCCATGTAGCTTTGCTTAGTACCTGGTGAGCTCTTTGAGGACAGAGTCTCCTTCACATTTGTCTCTGAGTCCTCTGCACTGCCCCTGCTTACTGTCTTGAAGGTAATTAACGCATATTTATTGGATTGATATGCAGACCAGACTTCTTAAAATATATTGAAGATATCTCATTATCCTTTTTAAAACTGTTAATATTATTATCATTATTAGAGATAGGGTCTTGCTATTTTGCCCAGGCTGGATTCGAACTCCTGGACTCAAGTGATAGTCCTGCCTCAGCCTCCCTAGTAGCTGGGACTAGAGGTGTGCACCACAGTACCCAGCTCAGACCAAACTTTTAAATGCCCTTTTCCCTCTTGATCTTGGAGATAATGTGTAAGAGCTGGCAGTGCTCAGTAAATGCACATCTACAGGTAGGACACTGTACTCCAAATAAACCCTGTCCTGATAAGCATTTGGAGGTAGTTCATACCTGTCAGAGGCTCTGTATGCTCTCAGAGATATATCCTCCTCATTAACAGTTGTTTCAACAAGGGATGTTTTTCTGCCACAGCTGTTGCAAAAGAATGGAATTATCCTGAGGAATGAGTTCTGGAGACCTAAATTGAGGAATGGTGCCCTTGAAGTCAAATACTAGAACCAAAAAGGTTAGAAATAGATTAAAAATCCCAGCTTTAATCAGGAAAAAAGCCACAGATGAAAAGTCTTAAGCAGCTTCCAGCATGGTTGAGGAGATAAGCTTCCCACATTTGCATTAATTAGCAGGAGTGCCACATAGAGCTGATTGAGAGATGTGTGTGCTGGAGCTCCCACCAAGGGAGAAGAGTTCCACGCAGTGCGGATGCAGGAGTAGGACCGGAGCAGAGCTTGAAAGTGCTTTGGGACGACCTCTCTCCTGTGTGGGTGCTTGGTTGACTGTGTGTGGTCACTAGAGGGGGCATTCCAGGGAGAGGAGCCTGGGCAGGAGGAAGGTCAGTGCAGGAATCCAGTGGAGCAAGAGAGGATGTGCTTGAAATTTTAGGGAAATGTCAGGTCAGTTTACCAAACTTTCCCTGCCTGGATCCTTGCTATATGCTAAGCTGAGCCTCAAGGGCTAGGGGTAGAAAGTTGATAAAACCCAGACATAGCTCACTGGGCATTCACTCTGTTAAAAGACACAAATAGCCAATAATGTTCTGTAAAATATGGTATAATTATGGCCTTTGACATAATCTAAGTCTGATAACTTGCACACCAACCTTGTAAGATAGGTCTTACTGGTTATTTGTAGATAAGAGGCTCAAATGCAGAGGGTTTTTAGGGCGTTTACCCACAAAACTGTGCCTCAATCCTTGGCCCTTAAGGTTTTATGTTCCCATCACCACATTGAACTATGTTTTCCTCAGGCTGGAAAAATTAGCCTAACTAGGCCTTCCCCACCAAAATCAATTTACGTCCCTTCTCAAAGATGGATGAATGGGTGGATGGGTGGATGGATGGACAGACCAAGCAAACAGCAATTCTCATAAAGGAGGGATGTGATTGATGAGTGAGTACACTGTGCTGGCACCTGTCCCATTTGTTCAAGGTCTTCCCACTCTGAAGTAACTTTACCTACTTTGGCTTATCTGTCTTTATCCCCCAGCATCCATCAAGCTGTCTTTCCATCCTTCCACACCTTCATCCATCTAATCAGTATTTGCCTGTTCCAGGCAATATGCCTTAGGCAAGGAACATACAAAGATGTATGAAGTTCAGTCCCTGATCTCTTGGTGCTTATGCAGTCAGCTTTGTTCAATTAGAGTCAGATAATTCTGCTTAACAGTCTCAATTTTCCTGTGTTCCTTCTTGACCCGTCACTCAGAATGCTCTACCTGCTCATCTCTGAGCAGTGCCCTTCAAGGTCTCTCTCCTTCGCAATCTGGAAATCTTCCCTCAAGTTGTGCTTACTCTTCTTTTTGCCCCAGCCTTCACCCCTGGTATGAAGGTCTGTTTCCTTACTCTGTTAGTGTATCTTATCTTGTTGATAAACTGGTGCTTGGGTTAA
Source organism: Eulemur rufifrons (assembly GCF_041146395.1). Classification (NCBI taxonomy): domain Eukaryota; kingdom Metazoa; phylum Chordata; class Mammalia; order Primates; family Lemuridae; genus Eulemur; species Eulemur rufifrons. The sequence goes on from NC_090985.1 coordinate 35,365,631, forward strand.
TGTTCACTGGGGGCCTGAACTTTTGCTTCCTTCTTATCACTTCATAATGGTGAGCACATAAACATTAAGGTTGTTTATTCATTTGGGCAGTTGCACACTTTTTTTTTTTTTAGCTCAGTAAATATGTTGGATGCTGTGAATCCTGATCACCAACCTCAGTCTTGGTATAAATATGAGAGTGAAGGTGATGATGGCTAACCCTTATTGGACACTTTTATTTTATGTCAAAGTGATGCACTTAAACTGTGAACGGAAGTAGAATCTCATATATGCAGTGAGATACACATCAGTGAAATGCATGCCAGCTTTGTTTTTAGTTGAGAATAGCTTTGTAAGTTCATTTTGCAGTAGCTTTTCATTAAGGCTGCATTTTCACCAAAGCCCATTGCTTATGGTCCTGGTTTCTAAAACCTGCTCTGCTCTTTGATGCTGTGAGACCTTTAGCAAATTGCTGTGCTTCTCTGAGCCTTGTTTTCCTCATCTTGAAAATAAGAAATAATAATTCTGCGTGGCAAATTTGTTGTGAGGATTGAAGGAGATAACTTAACCTGTTACCTCCCAGTACCATGCCTGGCCAATAGTAAGTTTTCAGTAACAGGTGGCTAAAAATAATAGATATTCAGAAATCTGTTGTTACCAACAGTGATTTTCTAATTTAAGATAGGTACCGAATGATTTATTTTATCTTGGCTCTTTATCTTGTTTTTGTTTATTTTTAATCAGTATTTGGGACATTGTTGGTACTTTGTCAGCAGGAAGAAAACATCATAAAGTTACATCAGAAACCAGAGACAGCAAATGTTCCACTGTGATATGGGTAAACAGATATTTCATGTTTTTAAAGAAAGTCTGGAAATTGCCTATAGAAGACAAAAACTGATATCAGCCTTATTCCAGCTAAATTTGAATGCCAGATTGACACTGATCATGGATGCTTTCCCAGAGCTTTCAGAAAAATAAAACCAACCTGTTGGGTTTGTTTAATTTTCCAAAGATGCCAGGGTTATATAATTGGCTAAGTATTTTAGATGCTACACATATGATGGCTCTCTTCAGTAATTAAAACAAATTTTTAAAAAGATGACTCTTGAATAGATAAATAGGATTATAATTACATTTTCCCTTGGTTTTATTTAGACCACCAAAATTGTTTCTAGTGATAAGATCATTTTGTTTTGGCCAGCATACATAAATTTCTCTTCATTCATGAAATTCCATGTTCACTAGTGCCTACAGGCTGGCACCAAGTTGTTGTTTTTTTGTTTTTTTTTTTTAATTGATGGCTCACAACTGCTTGAGTATTCCATTTTTATTTGTATATGTTTCTGAAAGTTCTGCAAGGAAGGTCAACTAAATTTATTACTGGTATATCCTGCTATTTATTTTGCTGATACTTTCCCTTCATGGTTTGCTGTAGGAAGATGAGTGTGGGTTGCCAAGCCTGCGTTTTCTCTTTGGTCTGGAATTCCCTGAAGTAGTTCACTCCAAATTTTCCAGTCAAGGAAGGCCCCAATGTTAAGGATCACTAGGACCATCATTGTTACAGACAGGTCTTTATTTTCTTAGGTCTTAAATAGGGTGTGAGTGGGGAGGGGTTTTCCAGTTCCTCTTTCACAGACATTAGAACCCGTAGCTACCCACTCGTGATCAGTGTGTGTGTGTAAAGGGAGTAAAAGGAATGATTTGTTTTAGTACCTCCTAAGGAGGTCACATTTTCTTTTGGGGGGGAGAGAGTATCAGGAAAGATGTTATTTTCTTCTTTGCAAAGCTGTCATGCTTTTCATTGGATACTGACATGTTTACAATTGCATTGCTAAATTACCCCTCTCTCCCAGTGGCTGCATCTTACGTCACAATCTACGTGTGGTCACTGTGGTTCATTGTCACTGGTTCCCAAACACAACCAAAGGAAGCCATTGGTCTTGTTGAGTGCTGACGCTTGTCTTCATAAATCTCAGCTGTTATGGACTCATCCTACCACCATAGTGCTTGTACTTCAAAAGATAGCTCACCTTCTCCTGCTTAAAATCTTTCTTGAGTTTCTCATTACCCTTAGGGAAAAATTACCACAAGTTGGCTCCTGTTTTTGCCTTTGCGGCCTTCAGTTGAGCCTTATACTCTGTGGGCTGAATTATGCTATAATCACTTGAATTCAATTTTGTATACAATTTATGGGGTCCGACTACTTTCTAGAACGCTTGTTTGTCCAGTTTCCATTTTCCTACTTTCATTGCTCCAGTGTTTTGAGATCTTAGATTATGATTATGAAATTTCCAAGTTTTATGTATAGAATTTTGTTTTTAAAAGGCACTCTTCAGGGCCCCCAAATTTTCAAGAAACCCTGCACATTTGGATGGCCACTCTAATCCGTTTTCAGGGATGGCTTTAACCTCTGCCATCTGTGTGAGTGAGCTGGGAGTTTAGGGAGCATGTGATGGTGATGAGTGTGACAAAAAGCTGTCCTGATCATACACTCAGTCTGCCCATAAGGTTGTTGTGGGTATAGTTAGTGAAATACTCACTCTTGGACTGTCTAGATTAGTTCTTGATCATTTCTCATGATTTCCTACATCTGATAAGTTTCTGATTGCTGGTCCTGAAGCTCCTCGGGACTAATGTTCACCTAAGAACTTTGCCTTCCATCCAGTTATTGGTTTCTCTTGAGACATGGCTGTCTTTTGCACTCTCCGTTGGCTGTTCGTGGCTTGTCTGTTTAGGCAGCTACTGACAGTCATTCTGCTTAGCCTATCAACCAAATCTGAATTCCTTTGCCTGGTTTTAAGGCCTCCTGTTATCTGACTCTTCCTAACATATCCAGTCTTAGCTACGACTTTCTGTTCTTATCCAGCTGTTCTCCTCTTTCCTTTCCCACTGTTCGCACATCTCCTTGCCTTTGCTTGGCCTCTTCACTCTTATCTGGCTTTCTGCATCCTGCCTTCTTTAAAGCTAAGCCCAGATTCCAAGTTGTTTGCAAAGTGGTCCCTGCTACTCTAGCCCATGTGGATACATTTTTTCTTCTCTCCTGCAGTAGTTACGGCAGAGCTCACAAACTAGCGGCCCACTTGCCACATCCAGCCCACAGAGGTTTCGTGTGCTCCATCAAATTTCACCTAGTTGCTGTCATTTAAATTTCAGGAAATTTCACCTAAGTGTTGGATTTCTGGGTTGTTTTGAAAATTAGACCATCTGATAATATTAATATAATACTGAACGCTCTTTCCTGCATCGCTAAAGCTAATTAATTAATGCCCTTTTTCTTAATTGGCAAAGGTTGTTGTAACTTAGCCAGTCATACCCTCTCCCTGTTATAATAGGCCATACTTGCTTTTCCTATTATCTGCTGGCCCCAGTGAGCATTCGAGTTTGTGAACCCTTGGTTTCTTGTCTGTATCTGTGTCATCCGCTACCCCCTCCCCACTCTTTATGTTTTCAAATTACTTGTGTAATTTTTATGTGCGTAGGGATAGCAGCCTTTTCAATATATATATAAAATTTCCCCAAGAGAGTGGGTACTCTATTGGGTAATCTACCAAATTGGTAATTGGTTTTGATATTGTGGCTTGAATACCATGGTTTTGATGTTACTCATGCCAGAACTGTTTTTTCTTACTTAACCTACCCTACCTTCCTAGCCTTAGCAGCATTTGAAAACCATAGTACTCTGATACTGTTGTGGACAAACTCCATGCAGCACAGCTCAGCATCTCTGAGGCTAGGCCAGAGTACAGAGCCACACAGGTAGGCTTTAAGCTCTGGAAGGGAGAGTGCTGGGAAGGGTGAAAGAGAGAGAGAGACCGATAGACGGACACACTGAGTCTGTGGCTAAAAGTGGTAAGTTCCCTAAAAAGTGGTTTGAACCCAAATTTGTCTGATTCCAAAATCTGAGGCTTTAACCACTCTTCTAAACTGCCTTCCCATAATGTATCCCTGTGGACTGATGTGATTAATGCGTGTGCTTTTGCCTACCTGCCTGTGAATTTTTTGAGGCGAAGGAATGTGTTTGTGTATTTTTATATTATTAACACCTAAAACAAGATAAGACACTGAGGAAATGTTTGATAAAGGAAGGGTGCAAATGTATTTCATTTTTTTCTAACTTATTCATAAATCTTTTTTGTATCTCTAGTTAAATTCTCATATAATCATATTTGGAAGTAGGCTTTTTTCTCTTTGGGCAACCACTTGTATTATAGAAAGGAAAAAGGCACTTAAGCTATTTAGCCTTTCAATTTGCCAAAAGAGGATCTTACTAAGTGCTCACAATTATATTCACATGTCATGATTAATAATGGTATCCACCTGGAATGCATATGGCGCCAGTTTTGTTGCAATTGGTGAACCTTAAGCAGTTTCAGATGAGATTTCAAAATGTTTTAATTTGCTTTTGGTATAGATTGGTAATAGTTAAGCTATTTTTGAAAAGGAGGGATTAATATACAAATACAAATAGAATTTATAGTTTTGAGTAAAACACCTAAAAATATGGGATCATAATATAGTTTTATGTTTCTCCTTTTTTTTTTTTTTTCTATTTGGTAAAATAAGTAGAGATATGATTATTTTCCAGATACAGATTATTGGATCCCTTAAGCACTATAATTGCAGGATGTTAGATACTACTGCTTTGACACTGTGATCAAATCAAATTGGATTCTAATCAACCAATATTGCAAAATGTAGAATATATATAAAATGCCCAGTTTCTTAGCTGATGTGCTATGATTGTGTATCTTGATTGCTGGCTTCCCTTCATATCACCACATAGCTATGTATCAGAACAGAATGAACTGAGTTGCATTTTTAAAAACTATTTTTTAAAAGTCTGAAAAACTGGGCCAGTACATTAGTTGCAAATTTACAGTCTCCAGACTGAGATAAGCCCCTGTTCTTAAAAGGCAGAAAGTCTTATCCTAATTAAGAAATCAAGGACCAAAGAAGTTATTCCCTCTCCCCCAGTAGTAAATTAATAAATCTACTTAGTAAACATAAATCAGTCTTTTTATGGAAAAAAATCTAGAAACCATGATGGCATTGACCATAAAGATATTTATTGCAAGGGGGAAAGCCATAAATGGCAGGGAAACATTGTTTTTGTTGATCTGTAGATCTCTAATATTAATAGCTATTTTTTATTGAATTGTTGGCTTATTTATTCCTCCCAACAACCCTTTGGAAGTAGGCATCATTTCCAGTTTACAGATGAGCTAATTGAGTTTATTGAAATGAAGTAACCTAAACAATGTCATACAGTCCCAGGTTATCTGACCCCCAAACTTCTATTCTCTTCTACCATACAACCCTGCCACCAAATAATGTGTTTTCTGAGTGTATATACATAGACACATACTCTAAAACCTATTTGTTATTTGGAAAAAGTGAATCTGTAAATGTACATACTCATTTACTCATTCCTAGACAAACCAAAGACTGTTTCACCACATGGATTCTTGGTTACTTTAAGTCAAACGATGCTATTAATGCCCAAGAAGAACAGTAGACTGACAAATTCTCATTTCCTTGTTTGTTTATTTTTAAATTTCAATAAAAACTGAAACGTGGTTAAATTCTAATATAGCAAATTAAATTTACTTTTGGCACTCTTCCCAGGCTCAGTAACTAATTGTTCTGAATTTTAAGTAACTGGATAATTCTTATTTTATTACAAATTTTCATTCTTAAGTAGCATCTCTGATGAGTATATATGTACTGCTCTCCCTCTTCTCCACTGCCTTTTATTGGCTTGGGTAAATAACTTCGTAGCTCAAAGCTGGAAGAGTTCAGTCTGATGATTCAATTATATTACATGAATCATGCTTTAAGAAAGTTCTAGTTCAGATTCTGAAAATGCTGACATGATTGACTGCTCTGCTGTGGCAGACTGTATGTCAAAGATGCCTCTCAGTAGTAGTGCTGATTTGTGAGGACTTGATTGTCAAAAGATTCCATAACCATTATCACAATTAGACTCTATCCACTAAATGGTCAGCTTTTTGGAACATACAATCACAATTGAGTATGTAGCACACCACTTTTCTAAACTTGTGTGCCAGGGCAGAGGGCAACTAACTACCTTTTTATCCTGATAGATTCTTCTGAAATCCATACTCCAGATGAGGAGGAAAGAAGGTAAAAAGGGGACAGCAAGGAATATTAGAGCACTGGACTGTCTGATAAAATAATCTTTGTTCAATTCCGACTGTGCTACTTCCTGGCCTTGTGACCTTTTTTAAAGGCCCCTTGATCCCTCTGAACCATGGTTTCCTTGTCAGCAAAATGGAGTCAAGAACATCAGCTCTGCCTGCCTCTTTTTGATGACCAAATAAAATAAGGAACATATAAGTGACAGTCTGAGATATTCTTAGAACAGTAGAGAGTTACTGAACTGAGACACAGAATCAGGTTTCTAATCTGGTACATAGTTGGTGTTCACTAAAAGTTGCTTCCCATCTGATCTTTTAAGTCATAGGTTTTATGTTGATTATTGGTTCAAGAGAAGCAAAAGGTTCTAAACAGAGCAGGGTCACTTTAGTTTTGGATGCTCCTAACTACTCAGTGGACCAGCTTCCTACTTAACACCTGGGCTCAAGGTCCTTTCCTCCCTGCCTTCACTTCTTTTTCTCATTCTCTCTTCACTACTACTATATTTTTGACTCTTTCTGATCTTCATTATAAGTATTAAAGAAGATTTTTAGAATTGAGAGAGATTTTAGATATCATCTAATTAAATCTGTTTATTTTATATATGGGGGAACTAATGCCCAGAGGTTAGTTTCTTGTTCAAGATCACACAGCTAATCAGCAGCCAAACAGGAATTTCAATTCATACACTTATTTCAAAAGCAAATCTGTTTTCACCACACTATGCTGCTTTTTAAATTTGTGTTCCATGGAATGGGGCTCCCCCACTCCCACTTTAAAATATGGTTAAATACTTCCACAGAAGTGGATTTCTGACTCCTTCCATTAACATCCATTAGTGTGAGCCAGTCCTCACGTCCCTGGTTGTCACAGTCAAGGCTCCACGTGGGTTAGCTGATGGATCTTGCAGAGAGAAGCAGATTGTGACAGAAAGTGTGGGTGACTTCAGAACCCCTAACACTGGGTGTATGATTCAGACCTTACATGAGAAAAGAGTAGTTTTCTCTGCCTCTCCCCCATATGGTTCTAGACGATAGCAACCACAAAGTTCAGAGGAAGATGTAGCATTTGTGTACTTCTGTTAATTTTTTTCCCCTCTCAGTCTCATTGTGAATCAAGTGCTCGATTTGGGGGATTTTGCTTTTCGTCAACAAGCAGGTGGACCAGGAGTCAGAAACCTGGATCTGTTCCGTTCCTTATTAGCAGTGTCACTTTTAATAACACCCCTTACTTTAGCCTCCTCGACTGTGAAATGAGTTTGAGGGTTCCTGCCTTGTTTGTCTCTAAGGGTTGTTTTGAATGAACTAATGGATGAGGAAGGGCTTTGTAAACATGCCTAATGCTCTCTAATTGTGAGGGCTTTTATGAAAAAACTTTAAAGTCAGATATAAAAGACCTGGATTTGAGTTCTGGTTCTGCCCCCAGAATGGTTACTGGGTAGGGTGAATCGATGTTTGGTGACCCAGAAATAACAGCTGTTTCTCCTCTGTTCAACCTCTGCATATTTATATTTAGAAAGGATATTTAATACATATAGATTAAATACCCTAGGAATTAATTAGGATTTTTTTGTCCTGTATCTCTCATCTCTTTTTTGTGTCTAAATCTAATATTGTGCTCTTCAACTATTATACAAAACTGGATAATGTATACTGAAAAAGAAAAAACAGAAATGCTGATTTGCATGGAAGATTTTTCCAAAGACAGAAGAATGTTTTCTCATTGGCGGATGCTGTCTTCATATGTTTCTAATGAAACAGAAGCCAGTGAGTCTCTGGTTTATTTCTTTGTCTCCACACTAACATTGTTGATGTCAGCAAAAAATGCAATTCGTTTTTGGAGAGGGTAATTTTTTTCTTTTTCTTTCTTTCTTTTTTTTAGTATAGGAATTGGTGGGTTTTACCTGCCACACCCCTTTAATAAAATGTGTTCAGAATATGGTATGTGACTACAGTTTTCTTTGATTGGTCAGATCCATCTTAAAGTTCTGGGCTCAGAGTTCTTTTGAAAGTGCTCATGTTACTACAATAAGAAACATGCATAACACTGGCTAATAAGTATTTACTTTGCTTGTTCCCTCCCAGCTGTCTATTTAATATCATATAGAGTTAAGGAACTCATGGTTTGAGGATGTTGGTACTAATTTTTTTTTTTTTTTTTTTTTTTTTTTTTTTGAGACAGCGTCTCGCTTTGTTGCTCAGGCTAGAGTGAGTGCCGTGGCATCAGCCTAGCTCACAGCAACCTCAAACTCCTGGGCTTAAGCGATCCTACTGCCTCAGCCTCCCGAGTAGCTGGGACTACAGGCATGTGCCACCATGCCCGGCTATTTTTTTCTATATATATTTTAGTTGGCCAGATAATTTCTTTCTATATTTAGTAGAGACGGGGTCTCGCTCTTGCTCAGGCTGGTCTCGAACTCCTGACCTTGAACAATCCACCCGTCTCGGCCTCCCAGAGTGCTAGGATTACAGGCGTGAGCCACCGCGCCCGGCCTGTTGGTACTAATTTACATGCTTAATTTTTATAAGGCCTTTTGATTTTTTTTCAGGTTTTCAACACACTTACTAAGTTTCTTCTCATAGCATGGGGAGATAAATCTTCAGTCACATTGAGAACAGGTCTACCTGGAATTTCTTCCTTTCATTGCTGAGAGTTTATTTGCTCATTTGAGCCCCACCCAGAGGAGGCCTTCCCAAGGGGCTCCTTGCTACTCCTCACATCTCTGTGAACTCCACTTGCGGTCTGCAAACTGCCCCGCCAAGGTCAGGTGTTGGGCCCACAGATGTGCACGGTACTCAGTCGGCAGACACAATGTGAGCTGCAAAGACATCTGTGTGATCTGGGGACAAGTCTGTAAACTCCTGTGAGAAATCTTACAGAAATCATTTCCAAATTCGAGGTAATGGCTGCTGGTTTGTGACGCTTCCTGAGGAATTTGTAAGGCGTTTCTGTATCTGTACTTCCCTTATTCCCACTTACCAGACTGTTCTGGTGCCATGGTAGACTTTGAGTGTTACGACACTTGTTTTGGATTTCTGTCATGAGAACACTTAGTATCACATTGCTTACTTTGTATTTTTGGGTTTTTTTTAAGGTTTTGTTTTTGCTTACATTTTTAAAGATGAGATTGTCTAAACATTTTTTATGTGGTAAAAATGGAATTCACATTTTGAATTTGTGTTTTTTGTATTGAATTTTTTGCTTTCACCTCCACTCAACTTCATCTGCTTTATCTTTTTTACTGTCTTAAACTCACTGGACATAGAGAGCTAGTGTGGCTTATGGTTATTATTGTTTTTCTCCTCTTGCCTGCAGACATTGTCTTCATTACAAAGTGGCTGTTACAGAAAACCACCTTATTGGTGAATGGCCAGACTAAATGAGGTAGAGACAGTTTGGTTCCCCTTCTTCCCTGACCCTGTTTGGCAGCTGCTTCCTCCTTAGTCTTGCTCAGGTTACTGTGGCCTGTGGTCCTCAGCCAGAGTGTGCATCATAATCAACTTGGAGATTCTGATCTGGAAGGTCCAGTGTGGGGCCCAGGTGTCTGCATTTAAAATCACATGAAGGTGGGGGTGGGGCTATGGAAGGCAAGACTGGGCCCACCATGAGCTCGCCAGACCTCACAGAGACAAAATCACCGTGGAGGAATTGGGAGGGTATGTTCCACCCTCGGGACTGGCCTCCCTCGGCAGCAGGCAGGGTCCGTCCATCCCCTGCCACTGTGGTCACTTAGTTCCCTGTGTCTGCCACAGCCACTCCTGGCATCGCTAATGCGCTGCCCTCCTTATTCCTCTGTTTCTTTCTGTTGCTTGGTTTCTGTTGACTCACAGTTTCCACCTTCTCAGAATATTGTACTTGAGGGTCACTCATGCTGCCACACGGCTTTTTTCGTGTGAGAGAGAGCGAGAGTGTGTGTGTTTCTAGATTCAGCCCACACAATCAAGCGACATACTTTGTATTTTTCTCAGTTCAGGTTTGGCCTGCAAATCACAATTACAAATGTGTTTGGTCAGAATTTGGGTAAGTCACTTATGTGACTATATATAGTAGTAACATTCATCAGGTGTCAGGCAGGTGGGAGGGCGGATGAGGGGATGGGTATATTCACACCTAATGGGTACGGTGTATACTGTCTGGGGGATGGACACACTTGAAGCTCTGACCCGGGTGGGGCAAAGGCAATATATGTAACCTAAACATTTGTACCCCTGTAATATGCTGAAATAAAAAAAAAAAAAAAAAAAGAATGTGGGTTAGGTGCTCACTCATCGTTTCAGCTGTGGCTGAGGTACTGTCACAGAAGACCCTGGGATGAATCTGTCCCAGACACGCATGACAAGCTTTTCTTTCTCAGGGTACTTGTCGGTAGTATAGACCATCAGTTATTTTAGTTTACTTCCTTTTTGTATTCCATTATTGGCTATAGTAGGGGAAAAAAACTAAATCTTGAATTAAGAGTTATGAGTTATAGTCCCTGTTAGCACTTATTAACAGTATAATTTCTGGCAAATCATTTAACCTTTATAAAATAGAAGCTAATGTAGCTTTTGTCACAGTAATGAAGTAGAATGTTTATGGAATCACTTTGTAAACTTACACTAATGGAAGATTGTTATAGCTGGAGCAATCCAACCCCTTTCACCTTATTTTGAACAAATGAAGAACCAAGTTCTGGGAGTTTGCTGTGCCCGGGGACACCGTACTTTATCAGTAGCAATGCCAGACCTGAAAGCATCTTTCTCATTCTCTTCCCTTGGAGAAGCTTTCGTGTTTGGAACTTGGTTCTTTCCTTGATCACTCTGTGATAGAATCTCTTATTCTTGGAGCTTCTGGTGAAATCCAGTTACCAATCTTTACTTCTGCACAACTGTGGCTAGTATTTGGTTATAAATACCCATGTTCTTTTCCAATTCTGTTGTTCTAGTCTTTGTGAGGAATATTAGCAGTTTTCTACATGCCTTTTCCACTGGAGAGTTACAACAAAAAAGCAAACAAAATACATCTATCTTGTCGCTGATATGGCTTCTTTAAAAACCTTTTTACTTTTTGACATGAGCCCTTAGCTCTTTGTGTTCCCTTGATTAGAAAGCACTTTCTGGCTCCTAGGCTGGCCAAGAGGAGAGCTTTTTCTTAGGCAGGCTAGGATGCCGCAGGGGAATGGTAATTGAGGGGCGTTGGCCTGCGCTCCTCCATCTGAACCTGCTTAAGTGCTGCTGCCCAGAGCCATTACTACTGCCTTCCAGGAATCTTTGATAAGTGAATTAGCTTTCTTTAGCTCTTGTTGGCCTGTAAGAAAGCCCAGCTATAGACTTCATTTGTTTGCCCATTTGTTATTTCTTTTTGCTAGAGCCAGGAATATAACTTCATATGCAGAAATCTTCCAGCTATGGATTTCAAAGCCCTTGAAAGAGGAGAAGGAGCTACCATTTTTTGACTGTCTTCTGAGTGCTAAGAGCTTTGTATGCTCATTTCATTCTTGCTTAAACTCTAGAGATGGTTAGGATTATCCCATCCTATTTTACAGATGAAATTGACAGAATCTAAAAGTTGGAGCAGTAGCCCATGGTCATCTAGCTACAAAGTAGCACAATTAGGATTTGAACATGGAGATGCAGTCTCAATAGTCCATGCTCATTATGCCTCACTAAACAATCTCTATTCCAAGTTAAGGGTAATGAACTGTGGGGAAAAGAGAAAAAAAGGTTCATTTTCCATTTCCACCTGCAAGTATAAGAGAAATAAGAATTACAGTAGGTTTAGCTAAGAACCAATCAAATCCTGTACTAATGGCATTGAGGAAGGCTTTGTGAGGATCAAGACCCTATGCCAGAGAACACAGTTTTCTTCAGTTCTCTTCAGCACGCATATGCTGTGTGCCTCATACTCTGCTAAGGAAAAGAAGTCCATGCTCTTAAGGAAGTAGACTTCTGTTGATAATTCAGACTTGAATGTAATAAAATATTGTCATTTTTTCTTTGGTTTGGTTTTTGTTGTGTTGAGACGGGCTAGAGTACAGTGGCATCATTGTAGCTCGCTGCAACCTCATACTTATGGGCTCAAGTAATTCTCCTGCCTCAGCCTCTTTGAGTAGCTAGGACTACAGATGAGAAGCACCACACCCAGCTAATTTTATTTTTTTGTAGAGACAGGGTCTAGCTGTGTTTCTCAAGCTGGTCTTAAAATGGCCTCAAGTGATCCTCCTGCCTTCGCCTCCCAAAGTGCTGAGATTACAGGTATGAGCCATCGCACCCAGCTATCATCAGGTATTAATGCACAAAGATAAAACATCCCTGACAGCGAATGCTATGGGAGGTTGTAAGAAGAGAAGAAGTTGCATATCAAATTGATATTCTGAGCCACAAGTATGGGGTTAAGTATCCCCTTCCCTGTTTTCCATTTAGGATTTAAGGTAGATTTAGTGGTCCAGTGCAAGGGTTCAGACCAGAAACCATAGCTTCCTGATTCTTTGGCCTGGTTCTCTGTCAACTAGTTATTATCTTCTCTCTACCAAAGAAAAGACCATAACCTCTCCATTTCTGCACCTCCCCCAAAACAAATTCCTCTGTGTATGGCGTAAGTGAAGACTTGGCCTCTGAAAAATGCCAGCAAGGCCTAGTTGACCTCCACCTTTCATACCTTGGTGATATGCATGTCACTTCTTCCAGTTTCACAGTATCGGTAGTTTGTTGTCCTCTAATATTCTCAAGGCCTGCTGTTGTTTGAGTTGGTACTTCCCAAGGGGGAAAGCAGTGCAAGCAGGGAGGTACACACTAGTATGAGAAGAAAGGAAGATTATCATGCTTAAGGTATTACCATATTGTAGAATTTTATACCCCAAAGGATGTTTGTTGTAAACATTTCCTTTGTAAGGATGGGGAAACTGAGGATCAAGATCTTCCAAGATCTCAAAGCCAATTAGTGGCTGAGCCGGGTCTAGACCTCAGGTCTCTGCACTCTAAGACCCCGGCTCCATGTGTCTCCCCTACCTCCTTCATCCTATGGAGGGTGCTGACATTAATGGGATTTTGAACAAGTCTTAGGAGAGGAAATAAGCTTTTTTATTAGAACAGACAAAATAAATAGGTTTCATCTGTGTGCCAAATGTGCCCATTTAGAGCAGTGTTCTCAACCCATTCTGCCCATTGGAATCATTTGGGGAGCTTTCCGGGCCCTACCACAGACCATTTGAAACAACTACTTTGTCGCAAGTGTGACCTATCTCACCGGCTCTGTCATCTTTAGGCATGACATTATAAGCCAGGTTTTCTCCAAGTGAAGTTTGTGGACAGCCTCCATCAGAATCCCCAAAGGTGCTGATTAAGAAGCAGATACCAAGATCCTGTGAGCTCCTTCTTAATACAAGCCCCAGTGGAGGGGGTTGGGGGGAGCGGTGGTCAGGAACCTGGCTTTCACATTTATAGCAAGTTCTCCAGGTAATGCTAATGTAAAACCAGCGTTTTGGAGATAGTTTATTTTTCTTCTAGTCTGTGTTCCCCTGCAGTTCCTTGCTGACGATCCCTCCTCTGCGTCTTCCCCTTCTGCAGACCTCAAGTGGAAGCAGGCATGACCCTGGGCCTGTGAACTTCAAGAAGATGTTAGGTTCCTTTTGAAGCTTTTCTCCTCAGGAAGGAAAAAGATTGAGAATATGAGCTTTCTTCATATTAATTTTAAAGTGATAAATGAGGATTACTAAAACCAGCTCTTTTTAATCTATTGATTTGTATGGTGACTGAGTGGTAGGATTATATCATATCTTTCTCCATTAGCTCATCCCCTTTTCTGGAATACATTTTATTTATACATATTTATGGGGTACATGTGAAATTTTATTACATGCATAGAATGTGTAATGGTCAAGTCAGGCTATTTAGGGTATCCGTCACCTCAAGTATTTATCATTTCTATGTATTGAGAAGATTTCAAGTTCTCTCTTCTAGCTACTTTGAAATATACAATGTGTTGTTAACTATCGTCACCCTACTTTGCTGTCGAACACTAGAACTTATTCCTTCTACCTAATTGTATGTTTGTACCCATTAACCAACCTTTCTTCATCTCCCCCTCCCATCCACACACGCTTCCCAGTCTCTATTATCTATCATTGCATTCTCAACCTCCACGTGATCAATATTTTTAGCTCTCACATATGAGTGAGAACCTGTGATTTTTGCTTTCTGTGTCTGGCTTATTTCAGTTAACATAATGATCTCCATTTTTATCCATGTTGCTGCAAATGATGTGATCTCTTTCTTTTTTATAGCTGAATAAATACTCCATTGTGTATATGTACCACTTTTTTATCCATTCGTTCATTGATTGACGCTCAGTATAATATAGTTCCATTGTCTATTTTTGTTTCTGTTGCTCCTTTGCTTTTGAAGTCTTAGCCATTAAAACCTTTGCCTAGACCAATATCCTGATGTATTTTTCCCCTGCATTTTCTTTCCTCTAGTATTAATAATTTTATAGTTTCAAGTCTTGCATTTAAATCTTCTATCCATCTTGAGTTCATTTTTGTATATGGTGAGAGATAAGGGTCCAGTTTCGTTATTCTGCATATAGATACCCAGTTTTCCCAGCACAATTTATTGAAGAGGATGTTCTTTTCCTAATGTATGTTCTTGGTGTCTTTGTGTAAAATTAGTGGCCTGTAAATACATGGATTTATTTCTGCATTCTCTGTTCTGTGCCATTGGTCTTGGTCTCTGTGTCTGTTTCCATATTAATACCATGATGTTTTGGTTACTATAGCCTTGTAATATCTTTCGAATTCAGGCCGTGTGATGCCTCCAGCTTTGTTCTTTTTGCTCGCCCATCCCTTTTTTGACTGATTTATGAAGTTGTCCTTTACACCATCATTGGAAATATGACTTACTAAGCACCAGCATTGAACTCAGCATATCAGAAAAAATGTTTCCCACTTTCTTCTCATATTTGTAGGGATCCAACAAAGCAGTAATACTGGAAAACCTTCCAGTTATTTGCAGTATTCTCAAAAAGAGGAAATATAACATTTTCCCACTTCTGGTTTTTTTTTTTACTTCTAACACATTAAAAACTTCACTGTAGAGATGTTTTTTTTTCTTTCTGGCCCTAAGAATTTTTGTTGTGCTTACAAATCAAACAATAATGGTTATACTCTTGTGTGTAATGTTCCACAGATTAAACAATTTAAACACATAGACAGAAAGGACCCCACAGGAATGAACAATTCCAAAATGTGTTTTCATCTGACTACTTATGAAACTTGGTGTTTGAAAATTTCACATTTTCACCAAAAAAAACTGGTCATTTTCCCTCACCTGTCTCCTTTCTCAGAGATAATGGGGATTTGGTGTTTATGCAAATCTCTTTTGTTTACCTATATTTTGCCTTCACATCATTAACCTTGTGTAAGGTTTAAGATCAAAGATGTGTTGAGGGGAAATTTGGCTTGGGGAAACAAGTTTTAGAGCTATGTACTTGGGAGGCCTTTAACCCTGCCTCTAACCCTGTCACAACATATGACCCTCAATGTGACTTTAAAGAAGTATAATCTGTTGCAGTTATTCCATTTCTGCCTTTACAGTGGCTCTGGTATTATATAAAGGTTTTGTGACTTGTAGTCTAACACCTATGAAAAATTTAAAAATCTATGCATTGTTGAAAAACAAACAGATGTATTATAGCAGCATTCAGTGGACACTATAATTTAGTTGGATTTTCTGAATGTTGGAGAGTGAAGGAAAATTGAATGGGCCTTAAAAAGAAATGGAAAAGTGATATTTGAATTTACATTTGACTTTTAGCAAGTTATTTAATTTTTTTTTTGAGTCTCTGTTTCTTCACAGTAAAACAGAGATCTGGCATTATTATCTCACAGGGAAGGCTATTTAGGGATTGGCAATATTCATGTAAAGCACTTGGCTCATAAGATTGAGGATAGGGTAGGAAGAGGGGGATGAGCTTAACAAAGAGTGTTAGAATATGAATCACTAGCTGGAATCACCTCTAAGGCCTTCTAACATGGACCATTCTGTGACCAAAGATCTAAATTAGTGCCTTGGGAGGAAATGTTTTTTTGTTGTTGTTTTGAAAGAAATCAAGTAGTTGCCTAACGTGCATTTAAACAGGGAAGAGATAAACAGGGAAGAGACCGTTCCAAAACACTCAATCACTGACATACCTCCAACCGACCAAAATAATCCATGGACAAGAAAAATACAAAGTTAGACCTTCAGTATGAATAGTTAAGGATCAACTCATCTAACCTACTAGTGATTTAGTAATTCTTGCTTTTTTTCTCCCTTCCATTATATAAACATGCAGTTCTTATTCCCACAAAGATTTTATACATTTTAAAAATAACAAAAAACTCAGAGTGGCTCACAGTCTTTGGTAAACAGGAGGCTAGAGAATGGTAAACTAAATTTAGTAAATTCAGAACAGGGATGATTGAAAATGTGTAGTTTCATTGGGATCTATTTGCTATTGATGTGAAATCCCAGTAATGAAAGCAAGTTTAGCTCAGTGGGTGATCAATCCAATAGTTTACAATTTAACATTTAGTTCCATTAAAAAAAAACCATGTGGCTTTTATCATATGCCTGTCAAATAATCAGTGACTAAAAACGGGAGTCACACTCAATTGAGGTTCATTAAGCCACGATTTTAAGGATTACAAAACCAGAAGACCAAGAAATACAGAGATGTGGGCTGGTAGGTGTGGGAAGCTAAATTGTAAAATCAGATGAATAGCCCAAGCATATGAGCTCTATATGCAGAAATGGAAAAAATGCTACTGATTTTGGTTCCTGATTCTCCTCCTCATTGAAATGGTAAGTATTCTTTTTACCAAAATCATGTAAGATATAATTTATTGATAAAGAAAAACAAGTACCTTGGAACTATGTGGTATGCAAGCAATGCAGTGTCTTAATAGCACATCATGATAATACGTTTAAAAAAAAAAAGAGTAGAGTGAGGTTGAAGATACATATGGGATAAACTACCCCTTTAACACATATGCTGAAGGATCACCCTTTCATCTGGGTCTAAGATGCTTGTTATGGCTCCTTAAGTTGCCTACAGTCTTAAGAGCAAGCGCATTGCTGATTGGAAAAATGTAGAGTTGAGGAATGAGAAGGATTTGCTGCTCACAGGGCAAGTGAGACCAAGTCGGAGCAGCCCAGCAGCAGGCCTGGTTGGGGACTGGGAGAAGAGCCTCAGACTACTCCCAGTGTGCATGGGTACTTTGGTGACTCAATTTACACTGTGGGATGATCTACTTCTCAGGTAATGGTTATAAGAAAGATTTCTATTTCAAAAAAGAGAGATTAACATAAATCATTAGAAGAATTAATTTGAGCAGACTAAGGAAATGGCTTTTAAAGTTAGAAACAATGGAGTAAAATCTGTAATTCTCGTCTAAGGACTATTCCCCCTCCCCCACCCCAGCAACTTCTACTTGCTGGACAAAAATTACCTTGCAGAGGTACCTCTGTGTTTTGGAGGGGTTTTGTTTCTTTCTTTTTTTTTTTAAACTCAGATTTTAGAATCAGATTGCTGCCTTCCAAAGAAATATAAAGGATAAAGATCTGACCTAGTTGGTTTAAATTTTGTATTCTTATGCATGTTTGAGTTGAAAGACAATTTTTATCCACATAGAGCAAAATATCAGCAAAATGAAAAGCTTTGGTTATATAAGATATGTGTCTTTACAGCTAGTTATCCAATTAACCTTTTAAGCAAGGGAAGTTATTTCTTTATACTTACACATACAAAGCTGATTCCTTGTTAGAGATCGCAAAGATCAGACTGAAATAATATTAGAATTAGGCACCATGAGAATTACAAGGGCCTGCAGAAATATTCTAGTCAAACTTCAGGTCACCATGTGTATCAGTGGGTCATGAAATGAATTTAGTGTGATCCTTACACCGCCCCCCCCCCCCAAAAAAAAAGGTAAAGTTTGATCTTATTGGAGGAGGAAACCTAGATCCAAATAAAGGAGTGCCTTACCTTAGGTCTTTGTCTTAGATGTTCAATGACTTTTTATACTTTGAAATAATGTCTCAAAATATTGTGATTCTGGATGCTTGGAACACACAGTTGGTCCACTTAATCTAATCCAGAGACCAGATAAGACAATTAAAAATGCCTACCCTGACTTGAGTACAGAGGCCTGTTTTAACCAGAGTCCTTACCTTTATACGTTTCCACTTTCCCAGGACCTGATTCAGCTGACGGTGACCCTGAGGCTGTCACCATTGTCTGGATGGGAGACCTATCTTTAATTAGAAACTGGTGTCCCTGATGCATAAGGGGAGAGAGAGTCAGTCACACACAGTTATCAAAACCTGTGTTTTCTACAGTAAGCGGTGAGACGATCACCGTATCTAGGTGAAACTTGGAGAGGGGACTTTGGTAGGTGGCATATGTTACCGAGTAGCAGTTTAGTGTGGCATACAGCATTAACATTTTTGTTTCTTTCCTGCTGTTGATCCTGTAAGCGTGTGTTAACAGCCATTTGAACTATCACTACCTGTATTCGCAGGACATCCTGTTAACAATTTTTTTGTCTGCTTCCTTGGAGCTAGAGGTATAGTCAGGTCACAGAATGGCTATTTTATTTGGAAACTATCACAGAAATCTGCATTGGCCTTCTATCTCTGGCTGTGTGGGTAATTTTGAAAACCTCGGATTTTACTTTCAAATTCATCCACAGCCAAACCAGACTCTGCTTTTTTCCTAAATCTGAAGAATGCACCCTAGACAAAAGGCCAATTTCACTTGGCCTTAATTCTCCCTCTGCGGCATTCCTTTAGTTCTATGTGTTTGAAATTCAAGGCCTGTTCTCGTTTCAAGTACACTTTTTTAAAAGTAAAACAGAAATGTATTATTGGACTGATAATGCCTTATGGAGGCCAATAATGGTTT
The DNA here is from genome assembly GCF_041146395.1 of Eulemur rufifrons. NCBI lineage: Eukaryota > Metazoa > Chordata > Mammalia > Primates > Lemuridae > Eulemur > Eulemur rufifrons. The sequence goes on from NC_090985.1 coordinate 35,384,687, forward strand.
TATGTACGAGCCACAGTACTTTTTTTGTTAGTGGTTTAAGTGCGTTTGACTATTTCTTCTCCTCCACCTCCCCCTTCTCCTCCCTCAGGTTTTGTGAATCATGTTAAGTAACTTGATATTGCTCTTGTCCTGCATAATGTAAGCTAACATTAGCAAAATTGTTGGTAGAGTGCTTCAGGGGAAGAATTTAGTTTAACAAACAGTAGTATAATTTTGTGGAGACTGCAAGTGATTCTTGAACTGGAATGTTATCAAGAAGACTGAATGCCTTTTTTTTTTTTTTTTCAAATTTAGTATACCATGCAACAATCATGAATTTTTTAAATATTTGGAGAGAAAAGATTACCCACGATCCCACTACCCTAACTCAACTATTTTTAGTTACTACTTTTTAGTACTTGTTGCTTGCATACATTGTTTTAAACAGTTACCATCCTCAAATAATGCCTTGTTGAACTTTTACTTTATAGCAGTACAAATGTTAATCTATAGTTTTTCAGTCTTTATTATTTTAAGGGTCATATAATAATATCATATAGAAATGCTCCTTGGCTGGGTGTGGTGACTCATGCCTGTAATCCTACCACTTTGGGAGGCTGAGGCAGGAGGATTGATGGAGCTCAGGAGTTCAAGACTAGCCTGAGCAAGAGCAAAACTCTATCTCTGCTATTAATAAAAAAAAAAAAAAAAAGGAAAAATTAGCTGGGTGTCATGGTGTACTCCTGTAGTCCCAGCTACTTGGGAAGCTGAGGCAGGAGGATCGCTTGAGCCCAGGAGTTCAAGGTTGCAGTGAGCTATAGTGAAGCCACTGCACTCTCCCTGGGGTGACAGAGCAAGACTCTGTCTCAAGAAAGAAAAAAAAGAAGAAATGCTCCTTAATTTACTAAACTGTTTCTGTTACTGGATCTTCAGAGATTGTCTGCATTTTGGTTAATAACATCAGTGCTATAATCCACATCTTGAGTCATTAACCATCTTTCTCCTATTGATCAATTTCCTTGGGGTGCATTTCCAGAAGTGAGATGCTTCGACAGAGGAAATGCAGCACTATCTTTATGGAACTTGTCTTAATGCTGCCATGTTGCTTTGTCAAAGTGTTTTGGAACAACAGCACTAGCCACAAAGAAGAGTCGTGGTTTTAGGAAAGACTATTCTTTTAGCTGCTCCAGCCAGTTCCGGGCTGGTTGCTTCTTGAGTTTCTTTTTAGAGAGAGGGTCTCACCCAACATCCCTTTTAATAGACTACTTAGGATGACATTTTCCCAGGGAGAAAATGTATCAATCACAGCTGAGTTCACTGCTCTTGTGAAGGAAATATATCCCACCCAGTGGGCATGGGAGGTTCCATCCTGACCATACTGCTTTTGTAAGGTTGGGGTAGCGGAGTTCCTTCAATATGTAGTTTATTTATTAATTACAAATTAGATTTCTGTCAAGGGAGAGAGGGAGTTCTGCTGATATTAGAATGCCTAAAAGCCCAGCTGTAGAGTTGGATTACCTGGGGTTGACTTCTAGCTTTCCCATTTACCTGCTGTGTGCCTGTGGGCAAGCTGCTTAACATTCCTCATCTGTAAAATCATTATCATATTCTAATCATTCTCATCTCATTGGGTTTTTGGGAGGATCCTTGGCTCAGTTCACAATATTCTTTGAAAGACCCCACATTTTTTCCCCCACTTCCCTTGCACACCAGCAATTCTAGTCCTCATAGCTTCTCCTTCCCTATTTTGCCCGTGCTTGTCCTCCTTTCTCAAGATATCTTTCTTTTTCTTTGGTGCTAGGAGGACATTTCAAAGCCAGGTGAAATACCATTTTCTCTGTGCCATTCTCCCTGACCCACCCGAGCACAGCTTCTTGAGCCCTTTGAGGACATAGTTATCATTTATTGTCATTGTGGTTTTCTTGTGGTGCTCCAGTACCGTCACTTGGCATGTTTCTGGAAGGGAAGGATTCACCCTTTCTCATGTTTCTGTATTCATGGGTTGGGGGTGAGAGGCAAACAGATTGTTTAGCAAATAGTGCTTATTAATAAATTCCTGAACTGAAGTGAAACAAAATGAAATATTGTACATACATGAATATCTGAAATAACAGTTCAAGAATGCAATTATAGTTTTTTTAAAAAGTGTTTTAGATAAGCATTGCTTGCAAGTTTTGACAAGGGGGAGACCTAAGTAGGCCAGCAGGTCAGAAGTGGTGCTTGGGCCAGTTCTCCAAGTACTGCTGTCATCTAAACAGCTAGAGGAGAGGGAGAGTAAGTCCTACTGCCCGAGTCAGCTGCCAAATGTGTCACTGCCTTACGTGGCATCACCTTTGCTGACCAAGGAGCGAGAGGGCTGGGCCAACCTGAGAGTTGGTAATGTCCATCTGGACAGAGTGCTAGTGACCACGGGATCCTATATGGACCCTGGCAGCATCTTCCTACCAGGTGAACCATGGAAGGAGTGGGTGAGATGAGGCATCAGCACTTTTCTCTTTCTATTTCCAGTCTTTCCAATTTAAGAGGCTCAGTTGTTTAATCTTGCCATGTGGCTAGCATTCCTGATTGAGCTCAACTCTGGTGTTCTCAAGTCTCATTCTCTAATTTCTTCCTTATCTGGACATAGCACTCAAGAAACACATGTGTGTCTGTTGACCTCCACACCATGTCATGTCTGTCCTGTTTAGGAATCCTCTGCCTTTTCCAGTTACAGTTTTTTTCCTTCTCGTCACTTTTAACAGGGGTTAGAATTTCAGTTGTCAGTATGTACACCACACAGGTATGAAGCAAGATGAGCCTGTGTGTGAATCACAAGCCTGCCATTTATTATCTGCGTAACCATAGACACGCCACTTAGCCTCTCTGAACCTTGGTTTCTGCACCTGTGAAATCATGAACATGCCTACCTTTCAAGGTAAATCTTGTAAAACAGATTGATGACATATGTGAAGTGTCTTTATGGGCCTAGCTCATAGAAGGCACTCAGAACTGGTGGTTGTTACTATGAAATGCAGATAGCTTGGTGAATAAGCCCTAGGCTTTGGAGCAAGACACTGGGGAGCTTGATTTGCTGATCTTGCTACTGAATAGCTCTGTGGCCTGCAGAGGTTAATAATACTCATTTCATAGGTTGTTGTGAGACTTACATGCAATGACAAAGAGAACCATTTCAGCTAGACTTCCTAAGTGAGCAGAGGCTCACTTAAACTTACTCAAAAGTAGTGGTGTGGGGGGCAGGGGGATTAATTACAACAACCTCCTGATCTCTCACAGTGTTGTCTCTTTTTTTGTGATTAATTACAACAACCTCCTGATCTCTCACAGTGTTGTCTCTTTTTTTGTATGTGTTTCATTCTCTTCATACTCATGCCTCACCAGGACTTGCCTCTATTTTATATATCCTTTTCTTCTGCTTAGTCATAATCTGTGTTTCTTCATTAAGATTTGTGCATGGCCCATCATAATCTGTTTGTCACCTTCTCTTTTCTCTTTTCCAGTTCAAATTCCTGAGAGCATGGGATCTGACTGGCCCAGCTCATCTTTCTTTTGTACAGCCACATTGTGGGTTTCTAAGGAAGCCCTTGACCATGCTTCCTTCCCTAGTTCAGTTAACTGTAGCTAGAGGAAAAGTGTGGTCCCTTGGTATTAATACAATACCTAGCTACCTGATCTTTGACTTAGGGCTCTTTGAAGGGTAGATGTTGTGATCAGCACACATAATCAGACACTATATGCCAAGTAAATGGGAGCTATGCATATTAATAAATATGTTAAGTATTTGGGGGCATTTCTTTCTGTGTTTCCATGTTACAAAAGCAGAAATATTCTCAAGGCAAGGGGCTAAAGGTAACTTTTGGTTTACAGGGCTATTTCTCTCTGGATACAGGGCAGACCTTTGGTTGGAATTTAGTAAACTTTGGTACAATGAGTCAAGACTTCCACTGGTTTGCATTTTTTCATCAGCGTGTCATTCAAGGAAATCCTGTCTTTAGGGTCATGGAACAGGCTTTTTTATGTTTATCCTTCTGCAGAAATAAAAAATTTGAAGCATTTAAAAATGCATCTGAAGATAACTTGTATTTGAGGTCTGTTCTGTTAGAGCTTTTCTGGGGAATTTTTGATGGAGCCTATTTTATAAATATTTTCAAAATTTTTTGACAGCTTTTATCTCAACATAGATCATAGAAAATGAGCAGTTCTTACAGTCTAAATATTACTTAAAGACATTTGAGGAACTAGGAATTGCAACTGACATTCAAAGAATGTCATGTTTAATAAAGAATTAGTTTTCATCCGAAATGTTTACTGAAAAGGACAATGAATAAATCTTTCGCCTAACGTATCTGAAATCCTACATGTGTTTTTCTTTTTTAGCAGCACTAGAAACATGAAGACAACCTATGAAATATATTTTTTCCTCATATACTGGCTGTTAGCAGATGAAAAAGGTATACATAGTTTATAATATATTGTCCATGTCTAGCAGTTAACTTTTATTTTTGGAACATACAATTTTTTTTTTTTTTTTTTTTTTAAGACAGAGTCTTGCTCTGTCGCTCCAGGTAGAGTGCAGTGGCATCATCATAGTTCACTGCAACCTCAAACTCCTGGGCTCAAGCAGTCCTCCTGCCTCAGCCTCTGAGTAGCTGGGACTATGGGTACCAGCGACTAGGCCTGGCTAATTTTTCTATTTTTAGTAGAGATGGGGTCTCGCTCTTACTCAGGCTGGTCTCGAACTCCTGAGTTCAAGCGATCCTCCCACCTCAGCCTCCCAGAGTGCTAGGATTACAGGCGTGAGCCACCGCGCCTGGCCTTAGAACATACAATCTTTTTAAGTTTTTGTAGTAATTGTAAAGTTGATTTGTTTTTTTCCTTTTATACCTGTTGACGACATTTGTTTTATTCATTCTGCAAGTATTTATTATGTATATACAATAGGTAAGAATTATAAAGTTTCTGGGGAAAGGGGTCAACTATTAGTAGTCATGGAACGGAAAAAGAACAAAAACTAACATAGGGAGGGGGAGAAATTCCTTGACTATTAATCCTGACTCCTCCAGACTTCCTGCCCCAGGTCCCTTGGCCTTCTCCACACGGGCTCCCATATAGGCACTCCCACTGTTTGAATGAACTCTTGAGATTGTATTGTGTGTCAGAAATTCTTAGTCTGTGTTGACTATATGATTGCCTCAGGGTACTTCCACCTAAGGGGTTGTCAGCCTCTAGTTTAGACAGACAGAGTAGATATTAGATATCCCATGTATGGGATCTTCCTGGCCATGTTTCCTCACAATCAGAGATGCCCTAGGTTTACCCGAGCCTACCTCCGTGGCCCCGACTCATGTAGCATCCCATTCTGGCATTTCCCAAGCTTCCCACCACTCGACACCTCTCTTCCTAGTCCTTTTCAAACTTACCCCCTGGAGATAGAGTTGGATTTTATGGTGTGGTTAGGTTATCAGGTTAGCTGAAAGTAGCATATACATAGCAATACCCTCGAAAATTGCTTAGGAAGATTCCTTGTTGGAGACCAACACGTCTGGGTAGTATCTTTTCCCTCCAGGACATTATCTGTTCATTTGAGCACCAAAGTGATTGGCTTGTCTTTAGGGGCTATAATGTCATGTGTACACATACATAGCCATACATGTATTTAAACACTGGAATCACTTTCAGGGTGGTAAGATCCTTGGAATGTGAGAGGGCATTCAGGAACTAAAGGTCCAGCAGATTTCTTCCACGGTCTCACTGACATGGCCTTCTCACAAGCGGGGTCTGTGTGGGTAGAAGTGCTCACACTTTTTTTCTATTATTTGCTCTGCTGCTCCACACTGTTCTCAAGTACATATAGTTGAATCAATGTGAACTACATCTCTTCATGAGGTTCCTTGAGAAGTAAGAGACCCTAAGAGGCCTTGAAATTTCCTGTAAATATTGTGTTTTATCTTGAGGGGGGAAAAGCAATTTGGCTTTATGTACCACACTATAGTTTTTGTCTGTTCTAATGCAAAACTGTTATTTCTCCTGCAAATCTTCAATGCCTTGGAAAGAGGCACTGTGGTTATCCTGTGGCTGGGTGTGCCCCTGGTATAACTTTGGTCGTGGCACAGTGCAGTGGCTGGAGAGGGTGAGCAGTTTGGCACACAGGGACCATGGATCTCCTCAGAGGCCTAATCGATCCATGCTTCTTAAGCCCACCCCGCAAGTTTCTGAGCTGAGAAACGTTAAGTGCCAGCCTGGGGCCTGTGTGTCACAGACTCTGGACTTTTAGTTGCCTCTTGATAGAGGGAAAAGCCATGGGAGTGGGAGCCACACCTGGGTTTAGTCCTGGTGCTGAACTGTCCAGACTGTGTGAACTTAGACAAGTTATTTAACCTCTTGAGATTTCAGTTTTTGCTTTTGTTTTAAAATAAAATAATGGCAATGAGAATATGGCATCTAAGGTCTTCCCAGCTCTACGTTTCAGTAAAATGGGATGAGCTTTTGGCTCTTAGAAACAGAATTGGCTGAAACATTGTTAGCATAGGGCTTGGCTGAACTGCAGTGGATGCGCGAGAAGTAGAAGACCAACACCTGTTGATACAAAGCTTATGGTCTAGTTAAGCCCAGCAATCAGAGGGTGGTCAGTGATTGGCCAGACGAGACTGTGGGAGTACAGAATGTACCCCTGTTTAAATACTCTCAGGGTTCAGATCAAATTAGTGCATCATTACACACCTTACATTATAAACACCTTATACTGTCACAGAAATAACAAGGAACATTGGGAGTACTAAATGGAAAGGGGAAAAAAAAGGTTCTTAATGATGTTTTTCCTAATCAGACAGTGCATAAAGGAAAAACATTGATTGTCCTTTATTCTTCCTTTAAAAAAGAAAAAAGGAATTTAACATATTCTTTAGTCATCATCCCAAAAATGTTTGGAAGAGAGAGGAGTCATTTGATAAGGTACTTTTTATAATTCTTAGTGTACCTTAAAGCTGCTAGATCAATGCAGTTTGAAAGCTTTAATGTTTATCCTCACGAGAAGTTATCCAAAAACATACAGTTTGCTTGTGTTGAAATTCTTGCCCTGTAAGTGTGAGGTTCATTGAACTAGGATCTAATTTAACTTTTTATAATTTTTTTCTCAGGTGAAGATGATGTAGAAATGCAAATACTCCCTCCTCTTCCTGTCCATTATAAGAAACTAAAATGTTTGCAAGTCATGTGAGGCAATGTTGCATAGCTAATTAGTCAACAAGCATGACAAGATAATGATGGTTCATTAGGTTGAATTTTTAAGTACAGCAGTTCTAATTTATGCTAATTTTGCTCGAAATTCTTGTATAGTCATAACCAACCCATAAAGGGCCCTTGTTGGATCAGAGCCCTGTTTTCTTTTGTTTTTGCCCAGCTATTCCCTGGGCATTAGCTGCAAACTTAGGAGAAAAGTCAGCAGTGGAGGCCTTGCATCCAGGACAATTTCAAGAATAGTCTCACAAAAGAGGACTGGCAACGGTTTAAAGTAAATAAGCTTTTTAGCATCCACATTGAGGTTTTCTTTCCATAGCAGTAACTCATGAGAAATTACTTACTAGCTGAAATTGAAAGGAGACTAATTTAAAATGAGTGGAAAATAGGAGAATGTTTGAAGCTTGTTGTGAGCAAATGAAGACTTCAGGGGAAAATCCCAAGGGACATTCTCTGATATTTAGAAATCCCAAGGCACATTGTAAAAAAAATTCAGCCCATCTTAGTGAGTGAGTCATCACATTATTTCTCTGAATTATAGGCAGATTGTTACTTCTCAAATCAACTCAGTTCATGAATTTTGTGAACCATACTCTGAGAGGAGATTTTTTTCTTCTTTTTTCTTTAGAATTCTTTTCTTACCCCTGCCCCTCAAAACATTAAAAATACTGTAAGCAAACGGACAGATGCCCTTCTGGAATTTATTTATTTATTTATTTATTCTGGAATTTATTTAGCAAATGGGGAAAAGGCCTCTCTGCCACTTGCCCCCAAATTTAGCAGGGGCTGGGGGTGTTGCGTAGAGGGAGAATAAAAAGCATAGGAATTGAAACAAGGACATTTCTTGAGTTTTGAGAGGAAGAAATAAGTCAGTCAGTCAACCACTATGTATGTTATATATCTGTCTTGAGAACCCAAAACAATTTCATTTGGAATATAAGAGAACTGCGAGAGACACTGTCATAATTACGGGGAGACACATTCTCAGAACTAATAAGTACTATTTATTGAGCATCTACTGTGTACCAAGCACTCGTGGTGCATCCCTGATCCTCCCATTCACCCTGTAAAATAGTGGGATAAAGATCCTGAATTCCAGAGACGTTAGGAGACATGCCCCATCCTCACAGAGCCAAAACCCAGGCCAGGTTGTCTGGGCTCTCCTTTCGGTCCTGTTTGCACTGCACTCACATGAAACAACTGGAAAGTAGTGAAGGATAGACTCAGTGTTAAAATATGTCCATGGGACTTGGGGGTGGAGGATATAAGTGAACATCAGAGTGGTCTGTCGTGGCCTCACAGCTAGAGTGTACGTTTAACCTGTTCAAAATGGGGCAAGAGTGAGGGTGGCTGCATTATTAAATATGCCAAGGCAAGGGTTGTAAATAGAGGCTGTCCTTGGCAAACCATCCTGGGTCACGTGCTTCATAGAGGAGGTAGACTGGGAGGAATGGCTGATTGACATCGATTTTCTCCTGAAGCATCATCCTAAACATACCCTAACATCTTCCATTGTGGAGCTAGCTGGGGCCAGGCATCAGTGACTGGCATGGACCTAGTGGTTCAGTGGCAGCTGGAGAACCTCAAATGGCATCTCCTCCTTAGGCCTCACTGATAGTTGTTACCAGAAAAAGGTGAGTTCAGCTCAACCAAGGCCTTTTATAGTAAAAGCAGACCATCTGGATTTTTATTTTAAATATACGAAGTCTTTAAATGTTTCAAAAATTCAAAAATTTACAGAAGATATTATATATGCCATATAAAATACCCATGTGGGTTGAATTTGGACTGTGGACCACTCATTTGCTACCTCTGCTCTAACTAGCAGATTTTCTGGAATATTATGATCCAAGTCTGTATTAATGTATTATGTGGAGAACTATAATAATTCTAAGATTAGTAGACACTTCTAAAAAGAGAATGGGGTGGGTGCTTTTGAGGCCAAGTAATTTTGGAAAATATTGTGTTAAAGGTTTTTTTTAATTCTTTTATCTCTTGGTTCTAAGAAAAAATAAATTTCTAAACAGGATTCTCCTGAGCTTTTAATGTATTCATGCTCTATTAATCTTCAAAAGAGGGTATAGTTTGGAGCATTTCCCAAACTTACTGACTATAGATCTCTCTTTTCCACAGTATTAATTGGGCTAGTTGGGCACAGATTTTAGGAAATACTGATCTAAGTGACTAGTTCTCACATTTAACTATATTCTAAATCTGTGAAAGTTTATAAACCCTGTACTTTACCATACCTATCAGAGTGAAATGTATGGAATGAAACATTCATCATGAAGTACTGTTCCTCATGCCAAGTCCTCCAGAGTAGTGCTTTGTAAAACCTTAGCCAAACTGTGTATAATTTAATGTAGTCGGACTGTGACTGGTTTTGAACCACTTGTCTGTTCATAGTGAACCTTGTTGGATAGCGGGGAAACAGTTTATTTACTTTTGAGTAGTGGGGTAATTTGGGGAATCTCTGGATGTGCAGATAGTGAAGTGTTGCTTGACATCGTACTAAGTGGTACCATAGTAGCTGTATTATATGGGGGGGAAAAGGCTTACCTAAGGGTATATACATTATATTTACTACTCTGGGCCAGGCTCCTAAGAAGTGCCCACCAAACATGTTACTTTACTGTATCTTCATTATGGATATTTGGAAAACAATTAACTTTGTTTTTTATTAAATTATGGATCATAAGAAGCAATGTTTTCTTATGCCTTTAGTACTCCAGCTCCATTTTTTAATGTTGGTATTGGAAATGGAAACCACTTATTAAACCATCAATATCCCTTTAATTTTACTCCCAGCAGTATATTAAAGAAAGTATTCAAAGGAGATTGTCTCCCCCCTGTTACAGTATAACTCAATCCACAAACTGTAATTAAATAAAAGCTTTTATATATATTTGGGACAAAGACATTGAATTTTCTTTTTCCTTCCTGCCTTGAACCTATATTTTTTTCTTAGATATTTTCTAAAATTTACTACATGCTTTGCTTCTAGGTCAATTCATTTTTGCCTTGGAAAATTTATCTCCAAATGTCATTCTATACAGAAACAGTCATATTTAGAAACATTTTCTATCTAGCTACCCGATAAACATGACAGAGGTAACCCATAACAATCCCTGAACGAAGTCAGGGGTCATCTCTGTATTTCTTGACTCTGGGATATTGTGCCAAATGAGTGAATTCACAGAGTGGAGATGGAGGATTTTTTTCCAAATGCTCTATAGATGCATCCTCATTTTAAGTAAGCTTGGTATACCAAAAGTCTGAGTATGTGAGCCAGAAACATAATAGAGTGGTAGTGATCATTGATATTACAAAAGAACTCATTCTCATAAAACAAAACACCTGACATCTATTGAGGAATGCCTCTCTGAAGTATTACTGTGCATCTTTGAGGAAAAAATGTTTAATTTCAGAGGTTTGATTTGTAGAAAACTTCAACTCTTGTGAACAGGAAGATTTACATTTATGGAAACAATACCCAGTGGAGCATAATATTCATTAGTGCTTCAGGGCAAAGTGTGATATCTCATCAGTAGTTCCCAGGGTCTGTGAACATTCTTCTCATAAGACATTGTGTCTCAATGGGCTCTCCTGAGGGAGCATTACTTGAAAGAGTGCATATTAAGGACCAGCTGTTAGGGCCTGTAAAGGGGGGGTGTTTCACTTTGGCCAATGGACCCTTTTAAGTTCCCTACACTTTGAGTTAACCACTATCCTAAATTGCACTCAAATATAATTTGCAAGAGGATTAGTTAGATCTTTGTGACATTTCTGGTATGTGACCAGCTATTTAGAAGTCAAAAACCTAAGACTTTTTGTCAGTGTTGTGACTTAGGGAGATGAATTATTAATACACTAAAAAATATTAGTGCCTGCTGATACTTCATAGTCATGTTTTAAAACACACACAACTTTAAGTTATCCTTATTAAAAGCAACTTTTTATTATTTGACATCATTCTGAAATTTAGGCTTTCATAATAAATACCTTTAGTTATGAAAGTGTAAAAACTGGCAGTGAAGCTAATTTTCAACAACAGGAATGTATAGGAGACAAGATGATACATCACAGTGTTATAATGCTGTGCAGCTGCTGAAATAGTAATGGCCATGGACATGCAGGGAAAAAAATTAACCTCATATTAATTGAAATAGCAGAATACAGTTTGCATTTAAAACATTGATTAGTTACATAGAGAACATGTACATTAAAACAGCTGAGAAGTCAACAAAAAAGAAAATAGTGTTTTAGAATGGTAAAGTTATAGGTAAATTTTTATTAATTTTATTTTTAATTTGATTGGCATTATGGTTAAAAAAAAGCAAAAACAAACTTGTCTGGAGTTTTTCTTTCTGCCAGTAAAGCAGGTGTCCTAAGTGCCTTGTGGTAGGTAGGAAACAGATTTACAAGAGAAATATCTATTTTTATTTGCTTTTAGCATCATAATATGTTTAAGGTTATGGGACATCTGTGAACAGAATGATTTTTTAAAAATTAAATTTGATTTGGGTGATGAGTTTTAAGACTTTTATCCATGTAGAAAGTCACTTAGTCTCTCTAAAGAGCCTTAATTTCCTCAGAAAGGGAAGATGGTGATAATAGGCAATTAGGAAAATCAGAAATGAAATGGTAAAAGTGACAAAAAAATATAAGATATCGTTTTATTTTTTAACATTGTTAATGCCGTTTGATGCCATCCTGTGTCCTAAGTTCCAAGTTACTAGATTGGTTGCTACAACTTAAGAAAAACCCATTGGCATCCTTGGCAGTGTCCTGGTACACACTGGACAGTGATGTCACCTTCTCTCTGTACGGACAGCAAACAGCTCCTGGGCTGTGTTTTTGTCAAGTCTCATTCCACTTTTCCCACAATGCTGGTAAGCATGAATGGCAGTCAGTAAGTATTTGCTGAATTATTCTGTATGTATAGGACCAGGATGTTTTATCTTCATATTTTCCCCTGAAATATTTAAGTAAAAGTAAAATCTTAAGTTGATTAACAGAGCAACATTTTCTAAAATTTTGTGCATCTCATTTGTAAAACCTTGTTGAGCGTGCATTCCATCTTCTTATATATATACATGTATACATATATACACATACATATATTTTCTCTGTACTAATACCATATAATTACATAACATAAAAATTACAAACAAGTTCTAATGTTTTTCTTCCCACACCACAGTGGACCGTCTTGTGTGCTGCATTCTAGGGAGATCACTGATCTAGAGAACTGGTCGGAGTTGAAGGTTTAGTATCTACATCTCCCTTTCCTTTTCCTTCTGTAGTAGCAACCCCCCCCCTCCGGTCCCCCACATAAAAATTATTCTTGCTAACTATGTACCTCTTGGAAACCTTGGAAAAAAGTAAATCAAAGTATTTGCATCTGCAGATTCTAGCTAACATTTCTTGAGGGCTTGTTCTGTTCCAAGTACCATTCTAAAATTCATGTATATGAATTTCTTCACTTAATTCATATAACTCCATGGGATCAGTTACTATAAATTTTCCTGTTTTACAGATGAGGAAACTGAGGCACAGCTGGGTGAAGTAACTGGCCCAAGTCATGCAAATGAGTCAGTAGTGGAGCCCAATTTGACCCCAGGCAGTCTGGCTCTAGATTCTGTGCTCCAAACCACCCTATTTAAATCCCAGTGTCTAGTTGGTAGTTACATGATTGTCCGTCTTAGATGATATTGTGTGACTAAGCCTAAATGACTGTGAGCCATCAGTACCATATTTTAAATCACCAGGTGAAGAAGACCTAGACTTTATTTATTGCTTTAGTAGGACATTGTAAGATCTTAGACCTGCTGGGAAGCTAAAAGGCTAATAACTAGCTCAGTGGTTTCCAATCTGTTCACCATTGAAAACTCCATTTCTCTTCTGAGGTAGAATCCTGATAAATTCTTACTTTCCTATTAAAATGTGACTCAGGGAACTTCTTTCTGGTCTAGGTTTTAAGGAACTCTCACTGTGTTATAACATAGAAATGGTATTTTCGTGACTACTTTTTTTTTTGGTCTTTAAATACCTTGTTGTACCTATAATTATTATTTTCCCAAGAATGAAGCTGAAATTGCTTCAAGATGAAAGAGCAGTGGTGCTTGTGGGTGGGTTTGCTACTCTAAACTTTAGAACTACAACAGAAATTAGAGGTTCACAAGGTAATTGCTGTGATTACAGTTTTCTTTTTGGCCCTAGACGGGAGCTCTTGAAACACAATATTCTACTAATTTTTTAAATGTACAGTTTGCAAGGCGACATGGAGATTACTGAGAGTATGTACCATTTCTCCCTCATTTTCTATGAAAGTTAACATATCGTTGGGTCTTTTGAAATTGCCCGGGAAAACACAGGCATTGCATGTATTACAAGACCCTGGTTTAAAAGGCTTAAGAAATTACAAGTGCTGAATCAACCTTGTAATATTGTATAAGGAAATTATTTTAAATGAAAAAATTTTCCTAATTACAACTTATCACAGCTTTTAAACATCTCTATGTACTGTCTCTAAATGTTACATTTCTAGATAATTCACATTGTTATAATACATGTAATTTTATACTCTAAATTATGTATTTCATAATATTAGCACATACCACATAATAGACATTAAATGGTAGGCGTTTGTCCTTTCTATTTGTTCCTTACATAATTTTTAGTAACCATGTAGTCCTTCCTGTTACTATTGTATTTACTACTTTACTGTTGCTGGATTTAGGTTATTTCTAACTTTTTATATAAAACACTGGTAATGATTTAGACCACTTGATAGTACAGTCATATTTTTCCTCCTTTTTGTTTATTATTGAGGAAATGACGGTAGTTGTTTTGATAGAAATTATCAGGAATGGGATTACTGTGTCAAATATAAGGGCAGTTATGTGACTTGAAATGCAATTTGTCCTCTGTATGGATTGTGGCCATTTCTCTGAAGCTTCTGCATTCATTGTTTTATTTTTTTTCTATTTTTACATTTTCTTTTTATAGAATAAGATTTCATTATTATTTTACTCGGAATTCTAAAATTATCAGTGTAATTGAAATTATTTGCATATGTTTGCTATTTTCAGTTTCTTGGTTAATGTTTTCTGTTCCTCTGTTCTTCTGGGCCTCTATAGCAGCAATATTAAGAATTCCACATCCCTAATTATATACTAGAGATGTCAACCTTTGCCCGTGATTTTGGTTGTAATTATTTTCCCCTCTTAATCCTTGTGTCTTGGTTTTGTTTGCCCTGTGAGAATTAATTGCAATCCTTTATCTTTTCCCTGATAATATCTATTGTTGACATTAGAAAATCATCAGACCTCTTTAGCTGATGTACATAGTATATTTTTCGACTTAGTTAGACTTTTTTTTAAGTCAGAGTTTTCTATATTGGTGTTCCAACAAACATTGTTCTACGAGTGTGTAAAAATCAAAACCAAGTATTCTTATTTTAATTATTTAATTATGTTATTTTATTTGGAAATTGTTGGAACATAGAGTTAGACATGTTTGTTTAAAAACAGTCCAATCTTTGATATTCTGACGTGCATTAAGTATCTCCAGGAAAATGATATAGTCAGAATGTAGTGTTTTCCAAATTGGTTATTAACTCTTTTTCCCCAGAATACTTTCCAGCTTCTCTCAGAAACAGTTTTCTACAAATCACAGTATAGGAATTGCTGCTCTAAGTCATTTGGTTGTTTTTTAACCAGATCAGTTTTTTCATGAGAGGCAGTCCTTCATTTTTTGTAATCATCTCTATGCAAATAGGTACCTGGGGCTTCTTGGTCTCCTCTGCCAAATTAGGTCTGTCTCTCTTTGGGGAAAAAAAAAAAAAACACTGGTTCACAATGACTGGTCCACAGCTCTAAGTTGTTTTGGTAAATAAACAAGGGGTCTAAACTCAAAACTGAAGCAGAGAAGTCTCCAATGGCTTATAGCTTGTATTCCCTTCAAACTTCTGTCCTCAGAAGCTGGGGAAATGAACCAACTATAGAAAACCTAGCATGTGCCATACCTGGGCATGATAAGAAGTGGAGTAAAACATGTTTTTTTTAAATGGAGAAGCAGTTAGATATGGCAGAAAGAACACAAACTTTGGAGTTAAACTTTTCTGGGTTAAAGGCCTGGTTTTGCCATTTACTAGTTTTTTTTTTGGCCCTGGCCCCCTACTGTATGACTCAATTTCTTCTTCTCTAAAAAGGCATTATTAATGCTTGTCGTATTAGATTAATAAGGATTTTTCTATCAATCACTCAGTGGTGTTTTTCAGTAAGTCACTGCCTTCAGTAAGGCACCTAGAAGCTTTTACAAGCCTGTGCATCTCCATGTGTTGTTGTGGTTGGTTATTAATATTAACCCTATTTTCTGTATGCACGTGCACATGCTAGCAATCAGTTTTAGTGAAAATCATGCCCATTATCAAGATTAGTTCTCCATTAGTGTAGTCCATGAAGGCCACGGTTCCCAGGATATGCCTGAAGCTAAGTGGAAAGCTCCTCTGTGGTTTTGACTAGCACTGTATGCCAAGCAAAATATTTAGCCAATGGACCTACATGAAATGGTTGATATGCAGCTCCAGTCTGACCTGCTCAGGTGGCACAACCCCAGTGACCTGTAAGTTCACCCCTTCCCACTTTGCTTCTTATCTTTTTCCTGCCCGTCTTTAAAGAGCTATTTAAGATTCTCAAGGAAAGTAACAATCTCAGCTACTACTCTTTGACTCTTTTATGGAGAGCCTCCTGGAATGGGAAGGAAAAGGCTTTTGAAGCTGTTTGTCTAGTGGCCTGATTGCCAAATCCTTGGCTGATTTTTTTTTTTTTTTTTAAGGGTCCTCGTTTGGACACTACTGTGTTAGGTAGGAAGGTTGGAGAGCAACATGGTTATAAATACAGGCCTTAGGATCAGGAAGACAGGAAGACCTGGTTTTGAATCTTGGCTCTACTCTTACTGCTACATGATTTAGGGCCACTCTGATCTTCAATTTTCTCATCTCTAAAACAGGGATAATGAGAACCTTCTCACAAATTACTGTGAGGATTAAATAATATTATGTAAGATTAATGACAGTGACACATTGTCATTTATAATCATGATCATCTCCAGTATGGTGGAGAAGGGAGGCAAGAATGAGCTCAGATAAGAATCTGAGACCATTGGGGAAAGAAGGAAAAGGAGCAAGCATCTCTCTGTGCCAGGTGTTGTGTGAGGAGGACATTAACAGTGCCATTAGTATCATAGGGGGAGACTAATTTGACCTTGGTAACACAGGACATAGTCAAATTTCTCTTTGGCCAAGCAGAAAGTGACGCATGTCTCTTTGGCCTCAAAGCCTGTGTTCGTGACCACAGCATTACACCTCTCTGGTGGCACCTGGCTCCACAGACCAGGTGTTGGGAACCGCAGCCTTAGACTACATTAAATGTTTCTGATTGAAATCTCTGTGAACGCAGAATAATCTGAATCTTAAGGATAATTCTTCTAGTCTAAAACAACACAGATAAACAGCTTACATCCTTCATTTGTGGGTAACGGTATCAACTTTCCATTTTTTGGCTGCGTTATGCAAATCAGATCTTATTTTGGCTTGGTCATTTCCCCTTGCATAGCAGCCTCATTCAACTCGTGTTAATCTTGAAACTAACAACTGATAACATCTTTACCTCTTCCTTTCCTATAAGCTGCTGTTGCCTGTCCTCCTTCCTCTGTGGGCAAGTATTCTGGGCTGTTGCTGCCTGATTGAACCCTCTGGTAACTGCTGGTGTTGTATAATTTGTCACACAGGATGATTCTTAGCACCCCACACTTCAACTCCTCAAACTGATGTAATTGGGGCTGTACTTCCAGATCCTGTTTCTGCTCTACTTTCTGCCTCGACTTGTCTTTCACGTCTGCTTCCTTACCTCTCTTTTCCTTCCTTACTTGTTCCAAGGAGAGTGTAAGGTTGAGTGCCATGAACCTCGTCTCCTCCACAATTGCAGGAGTTGATGATGAAGAGGACCCGAGCAATGCCTGGCCCACACTGGGCACCGTTAGTGTCAGTTCCCTTCTTCTTTTCTTTCTCCTTTTCCCTTTCTTTTTGTTATCTCTGGAACCCCATGCTGTTCCAAAGGTGTGCATACACATAGGCTGCATTTTATTCACTTCTGTATCCTTATTGCCTAATCCATAACCACTGCTTAGTAAATGTTTCTTGGGTGAATGAATGCATAGAAAGATAATTCTATATGGGAGAAATGATGAGGAATATTTTCAGGCTAGTTGGGTTTTAATTTCATTTGTGGCCACTGCCTTTACCCTCTCAGGTGAGAGGATAAATCTGCTTTGGCAAGATTCATCATACCCACATAGCCATTTTGAATTCTTCTGCAGTCCCCGGAAATGGGCATTCTTGTTTTAGTTTCAAGTAGTCAGGAGGTTTTGGGACCATCTTCACTAGTATAGGAGAGGGTCAGAGGGGGTACATATCCCTGTAGTATACTCAGGCCACAGTTTTCCTGAAACCACCTGCAGGTAGGTCCTCAGATGTCAGACACAAACATAAGAAAAGTATTCATTCTGTCATTACCCATTTGTTTGCTTGTTCATTGGTCAGCTTTTACTGAGCGCTTCTATAGGTCTGATACCGTGCTACATGTTGGGGCCTTTTAGTCTGGATCAGAAAGTTACAGTAGGGTGATCTGCACACCCTTGTTTCAGCCCTCCAGCTAGATCATTGGCTAACACAAGTCTTTAAAATTAATTTAACAGATATTTACTAAGCATTTGCTATGAATCTGTTTTCAGTGCTGGTGATGTTGCCATGAATAGGACAGATGCACCTGCTTTGAGAGATTACAGTCTAGTGGGAAAGACAGATTGTAAATGCAGGAGCTCACCGATAAGATCATTTCAGAGAGTGTTAGTGCTATACAGGGAGTAAAAGAGGGTAATGAATGGAGAGCGATGGGGAGTCGGGTGGTCAGACAGGCCTTTTGAGGAGATGACATTTGAACCAAATGCTGGAAAAAAGAGAAGACACAGGCCAGATCCCTTAGATTCGGGGGAAGAGTTTTGAGAAAAGCATTTCAGCAGAGAGGTCAGCAGTTGTAAAAGCTCTGAGGTGGGACAGGAGCAGGGGGATGGGGGTGTAGAAGATTGTGGGTGTGGCTGGAACATAATGAGTAGTAGAGAGTATAGGAACAGAAGTCAGAGGGCAGAGGACTTGGGTCACAGAGGGCCTTACAGGCAGTAGTGAGGACTGGATTTTATTTGAACAGTGAATTCATTCATCCTTTCTTTCCTCCTCCAGAGTGTGTGCGTGTGTGATTGATCCTTTCATTCAAGTCAGCAAATTCATACTAAGTGGCTTCTGTGTAGAGAAAGAAACAAACATATATGTTGTCTTAATAGAGTTTTTAGTTGATTAAGGAAAGAGACACAGGTACCTAAAACCTAAAAAACAAGGTGAAGGGTGGAATGATGTGAGAAGCGTGGATAAACCCCCAGGCTAGTAAGAATTAATATTTTATGAATAACTTTCTTTATCAATCCTATCAAAAGCAGTGCCAGGCTTCTCATTTATTTTAGCAAATGGTTTTATTGTTTTGCTGTGGGAAGTAGCATGTAGCTGTTTAAGTGTCACGAGTTGCAATATTTGGTTTTCACATGTAGACCGGTGCTTGTTGAAGTGCCTGGTGTGCTTAATGGATAAATGAGTAAAATGATATAAGAATCCAAGTTTGTTGTTGATCCTCAGAAAAAAAATATAGTTGTCTCTCAATATCCCAAGGGGATTGGTTCCAGGACCCCAGAGATTCCAAAATGCGCAAAATCCGTGGATGCTCACATCCCACGGTCAGCACCATGGAACCCAACGATAGGGAAGGCCTGTGGTACACACTTGCGTGGTTTGCCTGTATTTCTCCCCTCTTTTGAGGTAATTTACATTTTTCATTGTCGTACTTTCTTCCGGCTCCTTTATCCACAACTCTCTTCACAACCACATTGGACTGTTTTCTGAGCTTATACCTTCATGTTATAATTATACATGTATATGTCCTAGCATATGGGGCATTACAGTGGATAAATAATTAAGTGATTAGGTTGTGAGGCTGCACCAGAACGTTATGTCCCTGTTTCATCTTGGAGATGTAGTGATTGTTATCATACATCCAGTCCTTACTGAAGCCTGAACACATTGCTCTGTAGTCCTGCTTCCGCCTGTCGGGGTAGCGTGAAACCAGCAGGCCCAAGGCTGAAGCAATCGGAGTCTGAGCCAAAACTAGGCCAAAGTAGTCTTCCCTTGCTTTCCCTATTAATGAAATAACACATCTAAAAAGAACATTTTCTTTTTTTTTTTTTAATGAATTTTTTTTTATTATTTTATCTTGTTATGGGGGATACAGAATTGTAGGTTACATATGTTGCTCCTGTACCGCCTTAAAAAGAACATTTTCATTGTGGTAATTATGGGACAAATGCATCTATTAAAATGCATTTTTGAGAAGACCTCTCTGAATATACCATAAAGCAATAAAATGGAAGCACTTTTTTCCCCAAGTGAGTAAAAATGTCATTTGTTAATCACTTTGGTATGAGTACTTGTTTCAGAGATGTTTTGCTGTCCCTTCTCCAAGTGTTTCAGGACTTTCTCTCAGAATGCTCTACAGAGGTGAGAGTAATGATAGCTAAGTCCTTTTTGAGCACCTGCTCTGTGCAAGGCTTTGTGCTAGCCACTAGTGTGTATTAACATAGTGAAGGCTCAGAGAACCCTGGGAAGGTAGGTGTGATTCCTGTCTACCACAGCATATTTCTAGGAAATTCTGTGCTATTATTTTATTTTCATGCACTGTTTCCTGTCTCTATAAGAATATTCATAAGATTTAGCTCCAAAGGCTTGTGGTTATTTTCAAAAATCAAATCTATCCATAATAAGAGCAGTTTTTCCTACTTCAGTATGTTGAAAAGAAAGTGCCACAGACTTAGAAAATCTGTTTTTTGTTTGATTTTTTATTTCGGAGACAGAGTCTTACTCTGTTGCCCTGGCTAGAGTGCAGTGCTGTCATCATAGCTCACAGCAACCTCAATTTCCTGGGCTCAAGTGATCCTCCTGCCTCTCAGCCTCCTGAGTAGCTGGGACTACAGATACACACCACAATGCCTGGCTAATTTTTCTATTTTTAGTAGAGACCGGTCTCACTCTTGTTCAGGCTGGTCTTAAACTCCTGAGCTCACGGGATCCTCCCATCTCGGCCCCCCCAGAGTGCCAGGATTATAGGCATGAGCCACTGTGCTGGCCCAGAAAATCTAAATGAATAGTGTCAATAGTATTGCCATTGCTTAGTTAACATAAATATGTTTCAATAAAATGTTTTTAAAGTTGACAAAATAACTATTTTAAGGTATAAAACCTCACTTAGAATGTATAAGTTTTGTCCATCCTGTTAAACAATTACTTTCAGCACTGTATGGTCATATCTCTTGTATATGTAAGACTGTATATGTATACACTTATTTAAACTTTGGCTATTCAAAACTGTTAGGGGAAGAATTACAGAGGGCCATGTTTTCTGAATCTAAAACTATTTTATTCAGCTAATTTCAGGGCAAGTCTTAATGTTGCATGCTTTTTTGTAGAGCTGATTATACTGAGGAGTTCATGTATTCAGTTATTTGTTGCTTCATTTCATAAGCATTTTTGAGTATCTGCTATCTGCTAGACACTGAGAATGGAAACTCAGCCATGAATAGGTTATACAAGATCCATGCCTTTGCAGAACTTTTATTCTTCTAGTTTAGAGAGCAGTAAATACTATAAAAGTAAATAAATCATGACCAGGATCATTTTAGGGTATGGTTGCACTGTGGGAAAAATAGCATGACATGTATTCAAGAGTAACCCTTGGGTGGGCTGAATGTGTACACTACTTTAGGGTGTCCAAAGAAGGCCTCTTGGAAGAAGGGGCTTTCAGTCTGAGGCCTGTGACAGAAGAAGGAGCCAGTTATCCAAAGAGCTTGGGGGAAGATAGTTCCAGGCAGAGCAATCAGCTGATGCAGATGCCTAGAGATGGAAACAAGTATGTCCCAGATTCATGGATGTCTCAGAGAACATCTGTTTTTATACTCTACTGTGACTATACCACTTGGCCTGGAGGGGTACGAAAGTCCTTTGTCCTACCCTGACTGGCCTCAGACTGTTGGAATTTTCTATTCTTGTGTCCAGTTGGTATAATTTTTCTAAATCCTTTTGGTTGCCAGCTCTCACATAATGCTTCCATCAGTGTGGTTTCTCAGCAGTCTCTCTTTAATTTGCAACAGTCTATATCTTCACTGTGCCTAGAATTCAAATGACTAAACTTGTTAGGACTACATATGAAATAAAAGTAAAAAGTCTCCATCTTGAGGTTAAAAGTACTTTCCTAGATTAACATTCCTGCTTTTCAGTTATGTAGAGAATGTAATGTTGCTGTATTGCAAAATTCTAGACAGGTAAGGTGTTATTCTATCATTAGAGATGAGCATATTCTTCTCTATTATTTGTTAATTGATTCAGTTAATTTAATTAATTTAATTGATTAATTTTTTTTTTTTTTGAGACAGGGTCTTGTTCTGTCACCCTTACTAAGAGTGCAGTGGTGTTATTATAGCTCACTGCAACCTCAAGCTCCTGGGCTCAAGTGAGCCTCCTGCCTCAGTCTCCATAGTAGCTGAGACTACAGGTGGGCTCCATCATGCTCGGCTAATTTTTTCTATTTTTAGTACAGAGAGGATCTAACTCTTATTCAGGCTAGTCTTAAATTCCTGACCTCAAGCGATCCACCCACCTAAGCCTCCAAGAGTGTGCTAGGATTACAGGCATGAGCCTGTAAATTCATTTCTTTCCCCCACTCCAACCTTTTGAGTTGTTCGGCTGCAGATACATACTTAGAAATGCAGGTACATATTTTATACTTCTAATGGTTTGAGAGAGGTAATAATTTTATAGCTTATATTAGCTGCCATTTTTCTCCTAGCTTTTACTTAATTTTACGTATATGACACTTCAAAGGATGTCACTACGAGTGTTTTTTGGCAGTTACAGGAATGAAATTTTGTAGTATGTTTAGATGTGTTATTTCTAGAGGGAGCCTTGTTTGATTAAAGGACAGTATCCCCTGGTTCTCTAAAAGATGGGGCTCTTAAAAGTGTGTCTGATGTGGCTTCTTTTTGTCAGTGGCCAAATGCCAGAGCTTAAAAATATTAGTAAGTGTCACCCAGACTTAACTGACTGTAGCTGTGAAATGGGAATGCTGTTGATAACCTTTGAAAGTCATCCTATCAGTTGATAGATGAGTTGGTAAAACATTTAACAAAAGTTCTGAGACTGTAGCTCCCCACCCCCCAAAAGGAAGTAGTAGATGGTTTCATAAAATGTTATGGTTGAAATCTTCCATCTCCCTTTGCTCATTTGGAGCTGTTAACTCCAAATGTGCAAGGGTATTAAAAGCACACTCATTAACTTCTCTTGAGTAGACCATCCTTATGTGGTCATCATTTCCCAAAGCTGAACCAATAGGTTATTTTCCTACAGAAACAGAGCTTTTTTTCCTTTCTAGAAAATAATTAAGAAATGTTAAGATCCAGAGGAAACTTGAACGTGCCTTCTTCAACACATAGGTGGCATAGTTGAAAAAGCACAGACTAGTTCTACTCTTACATGGTGTGTGACACTTGGCAAGCTATTTTACTTCTCTGTGGCCCAAGGTTTTTCATCCGGGGGGAAAAAAGGCAATAATATGCATATAAAAATGATGAGAATTATTTTTTTAGTGTCGCCATGAAAACAGTTCATCGAAAGATAAACCCATTGGATTCAATCTCTTAAGTGAGTGCTTGTGTGCATTATTTTCTTTCCCTCATACTATCCTAGCAACCTAAATGTCTTGTAATTTTTTAACTCAGATTTATCTCTGAAAACTGGTATGTAGTTCCCTTCCGTATGATCTGACTCTATTTTTAGTTTCAGCTCATCACAGATGTCACTGGAATGCAGAATTGGGTAGTGGTTAGGAGATAAGGCTCTGTTGTCAAAGACCCGGGTTCAAATTCCAGCTCTGCCACTCTGGACAAGTTAACCTTTCTAAGCTCCTGTTTCCTCATCTATAAAATGGATTTAATAATAGTACTTATTTCATAGGATTTTTGTGAAAATTAAGTGAGGCAATCCATGTAAACTTCTTACCACACTTTCTGGTTCATACCAAGCATTTAATAAATATTAGTTATCTTCCCTCTTTTCTCTAAAGTACAAATCTTAAATCTTTGCAATAATTCAAAATTTTTATCTTCCCTGAAAACTGGTAAAACATTTCCTTAAGCATGATATACACTGTGACTGGTATATTAGATGGCTTGAGGCGCTAAGCAGAGGAGCATTTTATATAGTTAGAGGGATATAGTAATTTTCAGGGTATCTTCTATTAATGGTAAGTGATCTTCATTTTCCATTGATTGTAGCTCTTTATAATGTAGTTATTTAATTTTTTAAATAAGGTATGAGTGGATTTAAAGAATAATATTAAACAGAAGTACAGGTGGTCCATAGCTGCGACAAAATTATGGAGTTGGAATGTAAGTGATAGTCATGGTGGAAATAGCATTGAATCAGCTGCCATCTGAAAACCTTGGTTTTCATCCTCGTAGACAAAGCCTGTGCTTTGGGACTTGGTAGATATTAGTGTGAAATGTGACATTAGTATTTTCTGGTTCTGTGGTCTTGGGCAAGTTACTTAATCTTTCTTTCCCTCCCTTCCTAGAAATATTTACTGAAGGCTTATTGCATTTGCTTGTCTGAAAAATGAAGATAATACTTAACAGGGTTTTGGTAAAGATACAGTGCAAAAAGATAAGATAATTGAAAGCATATATATTTACATAATTGATATGTCTTATATAACAAGCATTATTTATACCTGATGTGTGGTAAGTGCTCCATAAATGTTAGTTCTTATGTTATTTAGGATTTGTGCTTGTAAGTGGTAGAATCCCAACTTCAACTGGCTTGGTACAGAGGGAATTTATTGTCTTATGTACACAGACTGCAAGAAGGTTAGCAATGACATATGCTTTGGGGACAACTGGAAGCAAGGACTGAGATGCCACAGACTCTCTCCACCTGTGATCTCTGGTACTCTATCTCTGTTAATGTCATTCTCTCTGGCCAGATTCTTCCTCACATCTAGAAACAGAACCACTGCTGGTCTCAGGCTGACATGGCCAGAAAGAGACTGAGCATTGTGATCATTGTTCCCAAGCCCAGAAATTCTAGGAAGGACTCTGAGCCCAATATGGGTCTGGTGCCCACCTGGCCAGCCATTGATGTCTAGAGAACAGTAGCTGAACCAAAATGGCAGGAAAGACCATTTTCCAGAAGAAGGGGTGCCTTCTGCCATTGCGTTTACCCCCTTCAGTTTTCTCATCTTAAGTTCTGAGGTGTTTAGATGATGTAATAATAGATGTGAGCGCACATTTAATGTTTTAAAATTTTTTGTGTACAAATTTATTATATTACTGTTACTGCTCATGCCCTCCAAATCTTGGCACATCATCCAAAGGTCCCCAGTCTGTACACCCCAGACCCTTGAGGAAGCAGAGAGGGGCTTGAAGTTATTTTGAGAAGTTAATTCAGAGTGCCATATATTTTAAATACACCCCTTTTTAAACTTGTTTTTGAAGTGTAATACATATACAGAAAAGAGTACATACCCTAAGTGTACACTTTGCTGAATTTTAGCAAACTAAACACAATTATGTATCCAGCACGTAGATTAAGAATCAGTAGCAGGCTGGGCACAGTGGATCACGCCTATAATCCTAGCACTCTGGGAGGCCGAGGTGGGAGGATTGCTTAAGATGAGGAGTTCAAGACCAGCCTGCGCAAGAGCAAGACTCATCTCTGCCCAAAATAGAGGAAATTAGACGGGTGTGGTAGTGGGTGCCTGTAGTCCCACTTACTCAGAAGGCTGAAGAAGGAGGATCGTTTGAGGTTGCTGTGAACTGTGATGCCACTGCACTGTACCCTGAGCAATGGAGTGAGACACTGTCTCAAAAAAAAAAAAAAAAAGAACAGCAGTAGACCCTTGGAAGCCCCCAACTTGTAGCGCAGGTAGATTAATGTGGCTGTTTTGATTCATCATCTAAGAAATCATTTTTTAAAGCTTTACCAGCATCATGGCAGCATTTTCCATGACTATGCTTTTTTAGTCAACAGGTTTTAAAAATAAAACTGCCGTATGTCATAGCTAAATTTTTTTTTTTTTTTTTTTAACACTAAAAGAAATCCTCAAACTTAAAAGCACTGTGAAAAACTTTTCAGGTCATTCCTACTTATTACACCCTCTTAAATGTTTTTTTCTTGCAGAAATTACCATTAGGTGATAAAATATATTCTGTTCCCTGGGTACTATACCATTCATGTCTTAGGCTTGCCTCTTTCCCTTAACAGATCATAAACTCCTGAGAGAAGGAAATAAGCCTTAGGATTTCTTAGGTGTCTTGTATTTTCTTTCCTGTGCATAGCTTAGCATCATAGTTGACTTAAATGAGCATGTTATTCATTTTATGACACTGAGATTGATGGAATGACTCTGCATTTATCCTTAAAACATAAATACTCAAATTCTGGACACTTCAGTCTCTGAAATGGTTCCTTGCTAGTAAATATGTCAGTTTGCTGTTGCTTTTGTACTCAGCAAAACAAATGCAGTTATGAGTGAGTTTTTCTTATTGTGGGTTTTTTTTTTTTTTTTTAATTTACAAAACTTTCCAACATCTTTTTTCCCCCTTGTTTTTTTCTCTTTTAGGCTCTAGACCAAGATAGAACAGCTCTACAGAAAGTAAAGAAGTCTGTAAAAGCAATATATAATTCTGGTCAAGGTAAGCACTTACCAAATCAGACAACATGAATTATAAATAGTGTCCACAGAGTTTTCTTTGTTATTTGTAAGATGTTAAGTTTATAGAAGACTTGATACAAATGGGAAAGTAAATAGTTGAAAGAAATTTATTTTTTCTCTTTTTTTCTCTCTCTGTACTATTAGCCCAAACCTATTGGTGTTTACAAAGTAAAAAGAAGAAAAAACATTAGTTGCAGTACATTTTATTATATGTTTAAGAACTTAATAGCGTTATAGGTAATTTTGTCACGGGTGACATATGAGACATATAATCTTTGTGTATATGGTCAACCTGTAACAGTGGCCTCAGTTAAACACACGAGAATCTTTTCCTTCTTGAATTTACCTGTACACATTTGAAAATCAGTGTCAACAAAGGACACAGGATGAAAGAGAGAAAGGAACAAGGTTAAATTTAGACCTGGACCTGCAGACTATCTTTCTTTTGTCGGAAGGGATGCCAGATAACCTGTGTAACCAAATGCTTTAGCTTTCCTGTAGTGACTTTATCAACTTGTAGACAAAAGTATGTTGTCAGTGAGCAAGAGGAAACAAACTAAATTAAGAAGAAAAGTGGGTAACCAGAAAAAATGGTAGGCTCTATCGCCACAGGGAAGGAGAGACTTGGAAACATAAAATGAATTTCAAGGTTTCTGACTCACATCTTTTGTTATCGTTATTTCAGTACCAGCTCACCTACCCAGAGGTTACTTCTTTAAGAAATCAGTTGTCTGTAACCTAGCAAAATCTGGGAAGGGAAGGTAGCAGACTATAACAGAAGGGAGACAGGCTTTGAAGTTGGACAGATAGGAGTTCTCATCTTTGCTAGCTTACTTATTAGCAAGGTGACCTTGAGCTGGTTACTTCACTGTCTTGAATCTTCATTTCTTTTCATCTGTAAA
This sequence comes from Eulemur rufifrons, assembly GCF_041146395.1. Lineage (NCBI taxonomy): Eukaryota > Metazoa > Chordata > Mammalia > Primates > Lemuridae > Eulemur > Eulemur rufifrons. Next base: position 35,411,727 of record NC_090985.1, read on the forward strand.
ACGGGGTTGTTGAAGGGATTTAATGAGCTAATATCTATAAAGGACCTGCCAGGTCATGGTTGTTCAGTAAATGCCAGCTCCTCTTAATTTTATTATCATAAAATTATAGAGCAGAAAGAAAGGAACGTGAACAAGGGAAAACTCTCAGGTACTTCGTGGCCCTCCCCCCTCATCAGGGCTGGGAGTCACTAGCCTGACTAAACTGGAAACCTAATAGTCTCTTGTCCTTTAAAACCCCCTAGGCCTTGAGACATTCTGTAATATTAATTGTTAACACATTTGCACCCTGCTGCCTTGATTTCCCTCCCTCACTTCTTTATATCCAAGAAAATACTCCTCCCTAAGGTAGATAAATGATAGTAGTTTAGTTGTGACCAAGTGTCGTTTTAAGTCTTGGCCTAAATTATATACCTGATTTATAATATCCTTAGCTTTGTTTTAATGAACTCCCACATGTGGTGGGCTCTTTATAGATACCAGGTCTCTGGGGAGGCAAGTGGGGTAGATAACTAGGAGGTGCCATGGGGAGGCTTCTGAGATGCCGATACTGTTCTGTTTCTTGATTTTGTTGGTAGTTACATGGTTAAATTCACTTTTTGATAATTCATCAAATGTTACACTTAGGATTTATGTACTTTTCTGTAGGTATATATGTTATGTACCAATAAAAAACATACTTAAAATTTATATACAAGGAGGTTCACTGAAGCCTTGATTATGAATTGGAAAAACCAAATAAATGGGATTTGTTAAGTAAACAATAGTATATCTATTTAATAGAATACTATACATCCTTTAAGAAAAAGAGAGGAAGTCAAGTAGTGTAGGTCTGAGTTTGAATGCTAGCTTTGCCATACTTGTTAAAGTAAATTATTGAACTTTTATGCATCTTAAATTTCCTCACCTTAAAATAAGAATTAGGTCATTAAATATGAAACGTCCAATTTCTAATCAGAAGTTTAGTTTATTATATCTAAAACAGAAAGCAGTACAATTTTTCAAAGTATGTGCCTAAACTATCGACACAGCTTTGCCATCTTAACAGAAGCTTGTTTAAGCCAGCGAAGAAGCCTGGGGAGCCAGTGGTGATGAAATCACAAAAGACATTTTCCACAGCTTGTTGAAAATTGAATATTTTTTCTTGTAAGAAGTGGTCCAAAGCCAGGAAGAAGTGGTAGTCAATTGGTCCAAGGTCTGGTGAATATGGTGGATGACAGTTTCCAAATCCAGCTTCTGTAGTTTAAGCAGTGTTTTTTTTTTTTTTTTGCAATATGTGGTCTTGCAAGAGAATTGGTCTGTCTCTGATGACCAGTCTTGGCTGCTTAATCACAAGCATCCTCATCATTTCATCCGATTGGTTGCAGTAGACGTCTGCGATAATCGACTGACCAGGTTTCATGAAGCTATAGTGAATAATACTAATATCTGCACTGGACCACCAAACACACACCATTAGCTTTTTCTGATGAATGTTTGGTTTTGTACTGTGTTTCAGCACTTCATCTTTATCCAGTCGTTGTGCCGAACACTTACAATTGTCAAAAAGGATCATTTTTCATCACATGTAACAATATGTAGAAATGGTTCACCTTTATGTCATGACAGCAAAGAAAGGCAAGCTTCGAGACTATTTTGTTCTGATGCTTGTTTGATTCATGCAGTACCCATCTGTCCAGCTTCTTTACTTTGCCCATATGTTTCAAATGGTCCAATATCGTTGAAATAACAATGTCAGACCTTGCTGCTAATTCACACATAGGTTGAGGTGGATTTGCTTCCACTACAGCTTTCAGCTCATCATTATCCACCTTGGTTGCAGGTCACCCATATGGCTCATTTTAAGATTAAAATCACCAGAACAGAACTTCTCAAACCATCAGTATACTGTGTGTTCATTAGCTACATCCTTCCCAAACACTTCGTTGGTATTTCAAGCTATCTGTGTTGCATTGTTTCCGCAATGAAACTCATATTCAGAAATAACATGAATTTTTTACTTATCCATGATTTCACAAAGATTGCTCTTAAAGAAAAACTTGAGGGATAATCACAAGCCAAAACATGCATTTAAAAGACTGAGGATGTACCTTCACAATAAAAAAAAAAGTATCAAAGTGAAATGTCAGAGATATCAACTGTCAAACTTAGTACTTAAGGAAATTGGACATTTCATACTTAAGAACCCCATAATATCTAATTTGCAGAGTAACGTATGGACAAAATGAAAGAACACTTAAGCCCCCTAATATGCTGCCTGTCATGTAATAGGTGCTTAACAAATGGTAGATGGGGAAAAAGATTAGCTAGAACAATAGTATAGCATGTGTGCCTTCTCTGTTTTTGTGCTTCTACAGATAACATTGGACCAGTCTGATTTTATAAACAGCTTAATGAGCCATTATTTGCCTCAGGGAGAACTGTCAGTTCTCCATAATGTAATGGTTCGTACTTGAGGCTCTCAGCTTGTGAGCCACAGAAAGGAGACCTTTGCTTCACAGCTATGAGGCGCTGCCATACATACTGTGCTGGGGGCTCCATGTGACTTTTTTCTTTTCCAAATATTTTTGCTCAAGATGCATATCATCCCTTGGCCACAATGACCACATCATTCAGCGGCTCATACAAAGGCCCTTTTACTTGAGGATGTGCTTCATTTTGTTCTTTAAAGAGTTTCCTTGGTTATAGCTGCTGTGGATAGGACAAGGAGGGAGAGGTTGTCCCTGTATCTGTGTAAGGAGAGTTCGGGGTGTGTGTGCAGAATTTGGGTGCCATCTCTTCCCCCAGACTGTACTCTCCTTGTGGATGGGGGGTGCACAGCTAACTGAGCTTTGAATCCCTCCAGCCTGGATTAGGGGCTCTCCTTTGTGCTTTCCTCCTAGGCTTGTACTATCCATTAGAGTAACCCTTAGTCACATACGGTTTTAAATTTTAAATTAATTAAAATTTAATGTTGTTTCTAAGTCTCAATAGTCACATTTCAAGGGCTTGATTAGCCACATTATGACTAGTGGGTACTTTATTAGACAGTGCAACCATAAAAACATCTCTGTCATCTCAGGAAATCCTCATAGACAGTGCTACTGTAGAAGAACGTGTATCTCATTGTATTGTAATGCTAACCATCTCTTTTGGATTAGACCAGTGATTCTCACCCCTGGCTGTTCATTAGAATCACCTGAAGAACTCTGAGAAACCAAGAACAGCCATCCATCAGGCCCACACCCTAGAGTTTTTCCAGAGTAGGGCCCAGGTATTGGGATTAAAGAAATATTACTCCCTAGGTAATTCTAATTTGCAGCTGGAATTGAGAACTGCTGCACTGGCCTGTGAACTTTTTGATGAGAGATAGTACTATATCTTTCAACTTTGTCTTTTGTGTACTTGTCAACATAGTTTATTTGTTCAAACATTTATTAAGCAAGTATAATATGCTATTATATATTGGGTTATGGCACAAATCTGACATAGTTTCTGCCTTTATGAATTTTACAGTCCAGTGTGAGAGATAGATGCTTAATCAGATCATCAAAGTGGAAAGTATTTATAAATAGAAACTAGAAAGGTGCTATAAAGGAAAGTTTATAGGATACAAAGAGAGAAATTGCAAGAGAGATCTGATGTAGTATGAGAAGGGCACTAAGGGAATACCCCTTGGAGGAAATGAAATTCATTCGGTGTTTATGCTGTACTAGGCTAAGCCAGACAAGCTTGTGAGCTAAGTTCCATTATCCCACTTTATAGATGATGAAACTCAAGGTGCCATACCTAGCAAATAATGGAAGGAGAGCATCTTAGTCCATTTGTATTGCTACAAAGGAATATCTGAGGCTGGGTAATTTATGCAGAAAAGAGGTTTATTTGGCTCACAATTCTGCAGGCTATACAAGAAACATGGACACCAGCATCTGCTTCTGGCAAGGGGCTCAGGCTACTTCTATTCATGGTGGAAGGGGAAGGGGAGCCTGCATGTGCAGATCACATGGTAAGACAGGAAGAGGAAGGAAGTGCCAGGCTCTTTTTAATAACCAGTTCTCTTGGGGACTAAGAAAGCAAGAACTCATTCATTCCTCATGATTGGCAATAAGCCATTCATGAGGGATCTGCCCCCATGACCCAGATACCTCCCATTAGGCCCTGTCTCCAACCCTGGGGATAAGATTTCAGTGTGAGATTTGGTGGGACCAAACAAACTATATCCAAACCATAGCAGAGAGCCTGGCTGATCACACCTTTGCTCTTTGCAGCTACTCCACTTGTCTTCCACCTAACACATGGCAGGGGCTCAACGTGTTTTGAATGGATTGCATCATGTTGGTTTGATGGCTCCCTCCCAGGGAAGCTTTCTCAGGATGGCTGTTCAATATCCACTAATCATGAATATTCATAAATGGATTCATGAAATGTAAACTCCCAACTTCGTAATCTGTGGGTTGACTTTGTTGGTTCTCAGATGAGGCCACGTTGGTAGTTACTGTGCCCATGGCTCAGAAATGTGGGGATAAACTCAGATCCCTCCAGGCTCCTCACAGACTGCCCAGGCCTGACACAGTTCCTGCAGTCACGAAAATGAGTATAGTATATCCGGGGTTTTGGTCAGCTTGTGTGGGCAGCACTATGACATTTAATTCTTAAAAAATAGCTAGATGAGTAAAACAGTGGTGTTGCATATCTTTCCATGATACATGCTTAGTGGAATCCAAGCTGTTCCCATCCAAGGGTTTTTGGTCTTGCTCAAAGAAGCCACGAAAGACTGAACCCTGGTATCTGTTTCCCAATGTGTTTTCATAATTTTCTTGTTTTCTCATAGCACTTAAGTGACACATAACCCATGTGATGTTCTTTAAAGATTTAAGAAGCATTTTTATATTTCTGGTTGGAGATAACCAGCCACTCACCTTCCCAAAGTGATTTGAAAGGTTGTTGAAAACTGTGAAGGGTCTTACATTTAAAATGTGTTGTTTTTACACATAAGCTTTTATCAATATTATTAGTAAACAGGGAATTTAAAAAAAATTATCTTCCTGCAAGCCCTTTAGGTTGAAGATTGCTTTGGAAATTTGTCTCTGACTTGTTCCTGCTGTGTATGAGGACATTAAAAAAAAAAAAAAAACCGAAAAAAAACAAAATTGAATTCTGTGAATTGTTTAGACCATTGGAAAACTCTTCAAGACATTCAGTTTTCCTGTGTTGTTTTCTAAGTTTTGAAGTCTTAATGTTATTCATCTATGAAACACACTGTCATTTAAGAAGTTTGCCTTTGTGGTCCCGCCCCCTTCCACCCCTCCCACTTTTCCCTAATATATGATTAAAATAGCCAATAGTTTGTTAGGCACTGTGGAGGTTTTAAAATATGTTGCAATTCTTTAGCATTTTTTATTTCCAAAGATGGAGCCTAATTCACCTTCCCCTTGAATTGCACACTAGAGTTAGTAACTCCCTTCTAATAAATAGAATATAACAGAAGTGATGCCATGTGATATTCAAGACCAGTTCATAGACAAGATAGGTTCCAGCCCCCCACCTCCCCTGTTTTCTGATCATTTGCTTTGGAGGAAGCCAGCCACCACATTATGAGGACACTCGAGCAGACCTGTGGAGACAGGATTCCCACCAGAAACTACCACTAACCAGCCATGTGAATGAGGCACCTGGAAGCTACTCTGATAACCCCTGTCAAACTTTCAGATGACTGCAGCTCTGGCTGGCATCTTCATCTCAGTCTTTGTGAGAGGACCCCCAGTCCGTACAGTAGGAATGGGGCTGGCATTCATAGGATTTTTGACCTTGCAAACATGGGCATGGGCGTGTACGTGCACATCATAAGTCAGGTGTGGCTCTTGAGAAACAAGAATGTACTGCTTGCTTCTCAGTATTGTTAAAAAATACGGTGATAAGTATTTTTATAAAATGGAAATCGTGTGGTTCATAGAAGCATGCTTATACTGAATTTGTTGTTCTACCAAATGAGTTAGCTAGGTTGAAAACATTAATCTTTCCAAACAGATACATTATGACACACACACACACTTGCACCTGTACACTTTTCTTTGGGAATAAAGACCCAGAAAATTCTTACTACTAGGTATTTTTCTGTGTTAAGGTTTTTTGGTTTTTTTTTCATCAAATTAAAATGGGTATTTTAGGCCGGGCACAGTTTACTCCTGTAATCCTAGCAGTCTAGGAGGCCAAGGTGGAAGGATCACTTGAGATCAGAAGTTCAAGATCAGCCTGAGCACAAGTGAGACCCTGTCTCTACTAAAGATAGAAAAAGTAGCCAGGCATGGTGGCACCCGCCTGTAGTCTCAGCTACTTGGGAGACTGAGGCAGGAGAATTGCTTGAGCCTAGGAGTTTGAGGTTGCAGTGAGCTATGATCACATCACTGTACTCTGGCCCAGGGTGACAGAGCAAGACTCTGTCTCAAAAAATAAAAAAGGGGGGGAGGGTATTTTATTATTATATGGTAGCTTCCTTAAAATTTATGCCAAGATATATTTGGAATAAATGTTAGCTTATTAATAGCACATAGTGTCCCCTAGAAATCTATAATGTTGGTCTGAAAATTGGGGCTTGTAAATCTTTCTGGATAAAAGAAAAGACAGTGTTATGTAGTTTGATTGCAAGCATATGATATGACAGTCATATTTTTAAAATACAAATAGATTGTTTGTTTGTTTGTTTGTTTTTTGTTTTTTGAGACAGAGTCTTGCTCTGTTGCTCAGGCTAGAGTGCCGTGACGTCAGCCTAGTTCACAGCAACCTCAAACTCCTGGGCTCAAGCAATCCTTCTGCCTCAGCCTCATGAGTAGCTGGGACTACAGGCATGTGCCACCATGCCCGGCTAATTTTTTTCTATATATATAATTTTAACTGTCCAGATCATTTCTTTTCTATTTTTAGTAGAGACGGGGTCTCGCTCTTGCTCAGGCTAGTCTCGAACTCCTGACCTCAAGCCATCCTCCTGCCTCGGCCTCCCAGAATGCTAGGATTACAGGCGTGAGCCCCCGCGCCCGGCCTCAAATAGATTGTTATAAATAGTTTGGTAACCTTTTCGCTACAGAAAAGAGAGCACTTGATTTTCTCATTTGCTTTCCGTTTTTGTCTCCTATTTTCTTTCAGTTAGAATTAAGTAACAAGTAGTTTTTTAAGAGAGCATTTGTGTTTTTTAAAACAAAATTAATGTGTGATGTTCTCTCCAGATTTTCATTTTGTTAATTTATCTATTTTAAGAAATAGCTCATAGTACGTGATGAAATCTAAGTTTTTAAAGGTAGAGTACAGAATTTACCAGTGGATAGGAAGCAGAGGTTTTTGCAGCCAAGCAACTACATTTCATCTATTTTTTAGTTAAACGGTTTCTAAGATTTAAAGGTATGGTGTGACGTCAGTTGTAACTAGATTTGGTAATTAAATTTGGTGTTTTACCATAATGTCATTTAATGCTAATTTTAATCCTGTAGTTTTCAGTGGGAAGAAAACTTTCCTTAACAGTCATAAATGAGAGATAAAATAGATTAGGATTTTAACAAAAAGATATGGGAGAATAAAAAGTCAAAAGGTACACAAAAAGCAACTGGTCTGTTTTTAGGAAATTTTTTTCTTTTTTGCTGTTTTCCAAGTTTGTGGATGATAACCAGATTTTTAAAAAATCTTTTTGAGTTATAGTAAGTGTATTAGTGAAAAAGTAATAGTAATTCTTACGCCCTCAGAAGGCTTTAGATAGAAATACTATGGTTGAGCAAAGTCTAAACAAATTTCTTTGGGCTTGCATTCTTGTGGATCCCTTATTACTCCTTAAGAGGTGAAAACAAATTGAAATAATGAGCTCCTTTAGAGTGGTCAAGGAAGGGAGCTTTTTCCAAAAGTGAGTGTACTTATTCAGGAGAGCATTACTCCTCAAATTGTATGGGGATAAAACTGGAGGGATTAAAAAAATGCCTATAGGAAATCAGAGTTTCTTTCTAGAATAATCTTAAAACTCCAGGCTTTTTAGGAAGTTCCAATTTTTGGATTCCAGTAATTAACTCAAATTTCCGTTACTTGAAATCAGAAGCTATTTGCTGTGTGTGCATGCATTTGTATGCACTTCCTCCATTTTGCTGTTGTGGAATGAGTGCTCTTATTTTTATTTAAAATGAGTTCATTTTTTTATATGTGCTTGTATCTTATGGGAGTATACATCATGAGAAATTAACTCATTTTAAATAAAATTTTGAGTATTCATTGGGGTTTTTTTAAAACTTGGAGATGAACAACAGTATTAACTCTGTTAAAGGTGAGTATAAAAATGTGTTTCTCTGCCTTAATGGTCCTAGTTTGGTAAACATAATAAATAATAGCTACCATTTGTTGAGCACCTATTATGTGCTAGGTTGAGTCCATTGTTATTTTCAGTCTTTATCAACTAATCGTTTTTACTATATGCATAAAGTTTCTAATTAATGACTATAGTTATCTTTTATTTATTTATTTTATTTCAGCATATCATGGGGGTACAGATGTGACTATAGTTATCTTTAAGGATCACCTTTCAACTTTGAACAGACCTTCCTTGATAATTACAGTCAAGATTCTATGGCTTTACGTATATCTTGCTGTATGGCATTCTAAATTGCATTTTGACCATGTTCTTGGATGGTTTATGTCTCATCAAACTAGGATTATATTTTCCTGTGTAAAGATGTTGTACTTAAACCATAGCAAAGAGTCTGTGGAGGAATGCCAGGTTTTTGTTTTTATTTCTATGTGTGGTATTTGCCCCAGATTGTGCTAAAATGCTACCTCCTTCACACAGACTCTTCTGACCAGGGTAGAGTATCATATGTGAAGCAAATCCATCACAGTTCTTCACTTAAGACACCCTCTGAAGGCAATCCTGCCCTGTAATAACCCAGCAAGCAGTCCTATGTGTGTGTTGAATTTCATTTGCAGTTTGCATGTAGACATGAATTTTAAAGTGTCTAGTTCTAGGACTCAAGCAATCTCTCCAGTTGTACCTGTAGCCAGAAAGAATAACTACTTACTTATTTTTTTCATGCCCTGTTTGGGTATGGAAATCAAGCAAGTTGTTATTGATTCTGAGGTGGTTTTCATCGATAATCAGTGCCATAAGACAGAACACTTAGGGGTTGACAGAGGATGACTGTGCTCAGCCAGTTCATCAGTTGCATTCACAGGTAACAGAAGGATATTCTGATTTTCCAGGTTGCAGATAATCGATCAAACATGTACTTTTTTCTTTATGAAGAGCTGTACGTGTGTGGCCATGGGGCTAGGGAGCTCTGGAACACTTGGGGCTGATTTTTCTCTCTGGCATTTTCTGGGTCCCCCCCCCCCCCCCCCCCCCCCCCCCCGGTGGAAGTTCAGGGTGTTATTAACGTGTTTACTATAGAAAATTCAGATGAGCTAAAAGAAAGAAAATGCTAATCAGTCACATTTCTTTTTAAAACTTTTCTGCGCTATATGTATTCTGAATCAAAAACATACCATATTTAGGGAGCACCCAGCATATCTGTGTGCTCTTTAGCCCTCATTCTCTTACTTGTCCCATTCAGAGTGATGCCTTCTCCAGGAGTTTGAGGTGGAGAGGCCTATGTTGAGGTCGTGTTTGGGGTGTTCTACACGGCCTGCACAGGGAGGAGTCGGAGGAGGCTCCCAGGTAGAGAGCTGGGATGTGATCTCTACACTGACAAGAAGTAACTGAGGATTTTTTAACAAGCTTCTTCATTTCTCAGGACCTCAGTTTTTCTGTCTGTGAAATAGGTTGTGGTTATGAAATGAGATGAAGATACTTTTGTGACCTCTAAAATATACCAGACATACCCACAGGGGGAGTTCATGGTGTCAACAAATAATGCATTTCTCCAGCAACTGAAACCAGAAAGACCTGCCCCTTTTGATGTACTTTACCCACATGTGCCCTTGCCCTTCCCTCAGGCTCACTGTATGTACTCCCTAGTGGGCAAGAAGCTTTGTCTTTATATTCTGCTAACGTTTCCTCTGGTTCTGAACGTTTAGGGGTCATAGGCCTCTTTATGATTTCAGAACAACAGACATTCCCGGCACCAGAAAAAAAAATCCTGGAAAGATTCGGTTTTAAAAAAACCCCTGAAATTGAGATCGGAACCATTGACTTACATAAACAGTATGTTATGATATACATAATATTTGGTATGTGTAGTATAATATACACAATTTTAATACATAAGTGATTAAATATGTAAGCATTGATTGGAAATTCTTTAAAATGTTTTACAGACAGGGATGGTTGATTAAAAATGGTTTGGAGAGCACTAATCTAGAAGGTATCTACTCAGGCCAAGTCATGTCCTTGGCTACCTCATTTAGGAGAACAGGAACCCAGTGAGGTTTTGTTTTATCTCTGCACAAAATATACAAGAAGCTAAAGCTCAGAAGGACTAAGATCTATCCACGGCCATAAACCTAATGACCTAAATAACCTTTGTATCCTGTGGTAGGTGCTTGATGAAAATTTATGAATTAATAGTAAAATGTGGAGCTATATTTTAAAAAACACCTATTTATTTCTAAGAAGGCTTGGCTCCATTTGGTAGTCTTACCGCAGAGCCTGAAGTAGGGAGGAATTGGTTGTGTCCTTCCCCGCTTTTCTTTAGAAGCCAGATCTCAAAGCCTTGCAATTACCTACAGAGCAATCAGCAAACCAAAGTTTGTATTTGTAGGGTGTATTTCTTCTGGCACTTAGGAAGCCTGAATGATAAAGCCAGAGGAGAGAACATTTCTGCTTCTGCTGTAGGGGAGTGATGTTCAGCTGCTATTTAAATGCTGAATGATAGCCCCATGGAACTCTGTAAATGTCTTGTCTCGGGGCTCTATTATTTAATGGATTTGTCAGTGCTGCAGAAATGGGAGTATGCCTGCTGAGTTTCCAGATAACACCCCAGGGCCAGGGGCAGGTTCTTGCTGAGGCTTGGCTAGAACTTGAAAGAACAAACCCGAATTCAGAATGACCTTGAGAAATTAGAGGAATGAGTCATCCTGAGTGGCGTGAAGAGAGGCAGTTTTTTTTTTAAATGTACACAGGGCTTTCTGCCTCCAAAGACTACCTTTAGTCAAAACAGTAGACGTTTGCAGTTAGTGGTGGGAACAGATGAGGAAAATGAGGCTCAGGGAAGTGAATTAACCTGCTCATAATCAAGTAAAATGAGTCAGCATTGTACCTAAGGAAATAGAGTTTAGGCTCTAAATCCAGCCCTCATTTCCCAATAACATGGTGTCTGTAAGACAAATTGTTTTTCAAGGTCGGAGGATGAGTGGTGCTGGTTTTATGGATTGATGTGACAAAAAGGATCTCAGCCCTAATCTGGTGATGAAAAGGAACAGAGGGCTGTGCTTTTAAAACCTTAACCTACCTGGTTCTAGACTGAAGATGGTGAGCTCTGGAGAGACCAAAGGCCCCCTGTTGGTTTTTCTGTACCTCTGCCCACTTAAGCAAACACTGGCCTCTTTTTTCCTGGGTACTTTATGGTGCCTGTATGGTAGGCTGCTACCTCTTGCCTCGAATCTTCTTCACCCAAGTCTGCTTGTTAAACAACTATTCATTTTTCAAGTTTCTGTTCATTTATCTTCTCTTATAAAACCTAGCCTGCTCCATCCAAGTGTAGTCTGTATATTCATTTCTTTATCAAATATTAACACATTGCCACACTAGAAAAAAATTTTTTTCCCTGGGGCCACAGTGTTTTATTACAAAAATAGAATAAAAACTTCAAAAATAAAACGTTCCTTTCTAATTTAATGAAAAATTTGGGGTTTTTTTTATTGTTTTCTGTGCATGAGTTATATGCAACTTGAAAAATAGTTCTCGCAGTTCCCAAGGTGGAGAGATTTGTAAGTTACATATACTTCACAGGGCCCTGGGCTCAAAACTAGTATGAGTTAAATACAACTCATATGGCAGTTAATGTGTTAAATAATTGCCTCCTATAGGCCATGTTAAATACCAATATATTTTCATACAGAAGAAAGTAAAATTAGAACTTTTCCATATAAATAAATCCATTGCAGATGGATTAAATATTTAAATATGGAAAAGAGAGAATAAAGCCAAATTATTGGAAAGTTTAATAACATACTTTAAATAAATGTTAGAACCCTTTGTTGTGCCATATAAACAAAAACATTGTTTTGGATTAAAGTTTTAAATGTATTTTTTAAAAAAAGCTAAACTTAGGAAAGTAAGCAAGGCAGGAAACCCAAAAGTCTTTTGAGTTAACATTGATATATTTAACTAGATGAAATTTAAAAATTTCTGTATGACACAGGACACCATTCACAAGTTAAAAGACAAATGGGAGATAATATTAGTAATATGTATTATAAAAGATTGCTATCCCTTATACAAGGCACTGTTACAAATTGATAGGAAAAAGACAAGCAATGGAAAACTAGGCTGAGTATGTAAACAGGCAAAAAAGGAAATGTTAATGGACAAAAAAATTAAAAAGATAGGCTTACTGTAGTAAAGTTTTTCATATCTGTGTGGCAAGAATTACAAAGAACAATAACATTTGTGTGCTGGTATGGTTACAGAGAAATAGGTTCTTTTATATTTTCTTTGCTGTTCCAATGTGAATTGCTTCAACCAACTTCTTTGGAAGGAACATGCCAATGTTAATTAAAATTTGAAATGTACACCCTATCCCCCAGCAATCCTGGTGTTGAGAATATATCTTTCCAGAGATAAAGTATTTAGGTCATTAAATATGAAATGTCTGATTTCAGGTCAAAAGTGTAGTTTATTATATTTCAAACAGAAAGTTAATTACAATTATCAGAGTATACACCTAAATTATCGACACAGTTTTGCCATCTTAACAGTAGGTTGTTTATACTGGCAGTGAAGAAGCCTGGAGAGCAAGTGGTGATGAAATTGTGAAAGGTGTTTTTCACAGCTTGTTGAGAATTGAATATTTTTCCTTGCAAGAAGTGGCCCAAAGCCTGGAAGAAGTAGTAGTCAGCTGGTGCAAGGTCTGGTGAATATGGTGGACGACAGAGTTTCCAAGTCCAACCTCTGTAGTTTGAACAGCATAGTTTGTGTGACATGTGGTCGAGCATTGTCTTGCAAGAGGATTGATCTGTCTCTGTTGACCAGTCTCGGCTGCCTAATTGCAAGCATCCTCATCATTTAGTCCAATTGGTTGCAGTAGACATCCACTATAATCGAATGACCAGGTTTCATGAAGCTGTAGTGGGTAATAACAGCGCTGGACCACCAAACAGACACCATTAGCTTTTTATGATGAATATTCAGTTTTGGACTGTGTTTCAGCACTTCATCTTTATCCAGCCATTGTGCCTAACACTTGTGATTGTCAAAAATAATCCATTTTTCATCACGCGTAACAATACAGTGTAGAAATGGTTATTAGCCTTTATGCTGTGACAGCAAAGAAAGGCAAGCTTCAAGACAGTTTCTCTTCTGATGCTCATTTAATTCATGCAGAACCCATCTATCCAGCTTCTTTACCATACCCATTTGTTTCAAACGGTCCAATATTGTCGGAATAGAAACGTCAAATCTTGCTGCTAATTCACGTGTAGGTTGAGATGGATTTACTTGCACTATAGTTTTCAGTCCATCATTATCCACCTTGGTCTCAGGTCGCCGACGTGGCTCGTTTTCCAGATTGAAATCACCAGGACAGAACTTCTCAAACCATCAACATACTGTGCACTCATTAGCCACATCCTTCCCAAACACTTTGTTAATATTTCAAGCTGTCTGTGCTGCTATGGTTTCAAGACGGAACTCATATTTGAAAATAACTAGAATTTTTTACTTATCCATGGTTTCACAAAAATTGCTATAAAAAATTTTGAAAGATAATCACAAGCCAAAACATGCATTTGAAAGACTGAGGATGTACCTTCCCAATAAAAATAAAATAAGAAGTGCCAAAGTGAAATGTCGGAGATATCAACTGTCAAGCTTAGTATTAGTACTTAAGGAAATCGGACATTTCATACTTAATAACCTGGTACCAGCCTGTAAGAGCTTGCCTTTAAGAATATTTATTGCAGCATTGTTTTTGGTGGCAAAAACTACAAACAACATGGAAGCCTCTCAGTGGGGTGGGGGATGTTAGTATGGAATACAATCACTGTTAAAATAATTAGATTTATTTGTATTACATTTCATAATCTTTACTCAGTAGGAAAAAAGCAATCCATTGAATCGTATAATATCCCATTTGATTTTTTAAAAATGAGGAAAGGGATGAAAACCCCTATATTTGTATTTTTTAAAGTCATAAAGTTTCATTGAGATGCACTCTAGATTATTAATTTTAACTTATTTTAAGGAGGGAGATGGGAATAGAAATTATAATTTTTATCTTTGTACATTTCTGGAATAGCATATGGGTTATTTTTGTAATTTTGAAAACAATTAAATTTTATTAGTGTGATAAGTGCTACATGTATAGGATAGTATAAAAGAATTTATCACTTCCCCTTTTATGCCAGCACTATAATTCATGACACATATTACATGGCTTTATTATTACAGCTCATTGTATTTTACGTGGCTGACACATGACTAATGTTAAGTATTTTGTGAAGGAACGAAAAAGACTTGTTCCAGGCCTAGCACAGTGGCTCATGCCTATAATTCTAGCACTCTGGCAGGCCGATGTGGGAGGATTGCTTGAGATCAGGAGTTGGAGACCAGCCTGAACGAGAGCAAGACCCCATCTCTAGTAAAAAAAAAAAAAAAAAAAGAAAAGGAGAAATTAGCTGGATGTTGTGGTTCATGCCTGTAGTCCCAGCTACTCAGGAGGCTGAGGCAGGAGGATTGTTTGAGCCCAGGAGTTTGAGGTTGCAGTGAGCTATGATGCCCCTACTGACTTTACCTGGAGTGACAAGAGTAAGACTCTGTCTCAGAAAAAAAAAAAAAAAAAAAAAAAGACTCGTTCCAGGAGAATTCACTACATGCACCGAAAATTTATTGAGTAGTCAATGTGTGCCAGACACAGGGCTGGGAACTGGGTATATAGCAAGTTAGGTAAAGCTGGGAACCCCAGCATGGCAAGAGGCTAAGGAGAGAGTGAATAACAAACATACGTGGGCAGGTTACACTTACATCTGACCTTGAAAGAGGCAGGCTGAGTCCTGGAATTGTGATGGAGCTTGCAGACAGGACAACTTTGGATAGATTGTGTGACTAGAGTGTAATTATGTCAGTGTAATCGAAGCCATCCTCCAGAAAGTTTGTCTAAACTCATGAAGGTAAGATGATACACATACATTGCTCTGGACCCTTGACACAGAAGAGAACTTGCATAAAGAGAGTCTAGGCTCCCAGGAAAGAAAGCTGGAAAGCTAAGGAAGTGAGACTCAACTTTGGAGCGAGGGATGGTACTTAGCATTTCATAAACACCCGTGCTATGCCAGATACTAGATGAAGCACGTTATAGGCTTTTCTCATCCATTTCCCATAATAACCCTATCAAATCGGTTTTATTACAGTTAAGAAAGCACAGTCTGATATATAAATTGCCATAGAAGTATAACTTATAGACAGAAAACCTGGAATTTGATCCAGAGTTATCTTACGTATTCTGGAATCCTCCTCAAAAAATACCATGATATTTAAATTTATATCTGATGTCCGTTAGCATCAGAACTTCAGCCCTTAGTTTCAGGGTAAATGAAATTAATAAAAGTAAAAATATTCTTAGGGGCTTGTCATGTAAGTCATAGGCATTCGCCCATTTCACATATGAAGTCAAAGCCCAAAAAAGATAAGTACCTTTTCTAAGATCACACATGGTTTATTAGAACCAGACTGGAGATTCAGACCCAGGTCTCTGTGCCACTCAGGCCTGTGTTCTGTGTTCCTCTACCAAATGATGCCCCTGTGGGCATTAGGTTGTGCTTGGTCATGGTTTGGGATACTCTGTAGGATGAATTTACTATGAGTGCCCTCAAGGCCCTGTTATGCCTATTAAATAGAAATAATCCTTTGTGGTTTCACAGTGGTTTTTTTGTTGTTTGTGTTTGCAAAAGAGCTTTTGTATTAATAATGACACTTTTACTTCTTAGCAGTCAGTCAGCAAGGAAGATATTATCAGACCTGTGTTATAGATGAAGAAATTAAGGCCCCCAAGAGCTTTAGTCACCTGACCCAGGGTCACGTGGTAGAGGTAAGAGCTAAGATGTAGATTTTCAGGTCCCTCAGTCACTTGGCATCTAGCTCAAATTAGAAGACTGCTGGCGTTCCAACACTTAACCAGGCACACTGGTTAAGAGCACAGGCTCTACGGTCAGTGCCTGTTACCACTGCTTACTGACTGTGACCTTGGGCAACTTGCTTAATCTCTCTGAACCAGTCTCTGCATCTGTAAAATGGGGTTAATAATAATAGTATATTATTGTAAGGTTTGAATGAGATAATACAGGAAAAATACTTAGCACAATTTTTGGTACATTCAGTAATCAAAAATTTTAATTGCAACTAATTATTATCATAACTATTACTTTGTCAGTATTATTACAGGACAGGAAGTCTGTTTTATTCACTTTTTCGTTCCTGGTGTTTATCATGAAGCCTTTCACACAGTGGATTCTGAATAGATATTGTGGCACACAGTATTCTAGAATCTGTGATAGTCTTTCCTGAGTCTGTCCGTGGAAAAGGGTGGAGTTTGAAATCAAATGAAGCTGGGTTCTTGTCCTAGCTTCACCACTGAGTTTCACTTTTCTTACCTGCCTTGAAGGAGAATTACATGAATTTTAGGATATTCACTGTGGTGGATCCCACTACATAGTCAGTGCTTAATAAATGGCAGCCACAATCACAGTGCCTGAGAATCAAAGGTTGAGTTGTCAAGCCAGTTGGGAGGTTTTATAAAAATAGCCCAGTTTGGTAAGGTCTAACACAGGATGTCAATTAGGCAAACACCCTTCAGAGAAAAGACTATTTAATAATTACTATGGTTCTGAAAGTGTTGAGGAAGTCTTTCTTGGGTGAATATACAGGGTATATTTAAAGACTATTGAATTTTAATGTATTCCTAAGGTACTTGTTATTGCCAACCCTTAGGGATATAAACTCTGAGTGGTGTTATTGATTTCAGACTATTGTCTGAAGCCTCTGGCACCTGGCCATAGGGTAAAAGGCTGGCTCCAGTGCATAGCCAAGGCTGGGCAGCTGGTATTGTCATCGTCATTGTCATCATAAATATTTATTGAGCTTATCAGGTACCAGGCACTTGGCATGCAATATCTTACTTAATTTTAATAATACGTAAATGCCATTATTGTCTCCATTTTACATATGGGTAGGATATGGCTTAGAAAGGTAAAGTTATTTGACCAGGGTACTACACAAACAGTAAGTGATAAACTTGGGATTTGAACCTAGGTCTGTCCCACTTTTAGAATATAGGGTAATAGGGGAGAAAAAAAAAAAAATCCCTTCTCCTCTATCCTCTTAAGTTCAGTGGTTGGAGCCTGCAAATTAAACTGACAAAAGACAGATCAACAGGAGAAAAGGTTTATTTAGTGTGTACATAGGGAGCCTCACAGGGAAAAAAATGAAAAACCCCGAAGAAGCAGTTAGGTCTAAGAGCTTATGTACCAGTTTAACAAAGAGTGATAAATTGTGGAGACATGACAAGGCAGGGGAAAAGGAGTTTGGACTTCTAGGGCAGTATATTGTAGGAAGGTAAATATATGGTGGAAACATGAAAGATACAGATTATTTTATTTAATAAAATTTGTTTATGCAGGTTCATCTTGATGCTGACTTTTCATCTCTTGTGGCAAGGGTTTTTCTCCTCCTCCTGGTACAGGAGAGTGAGTGGGAGAAACACCCTTACAAAGAGAAAATTGCCTTCAGCTCAAAATAATCCTCATGCCAAAGTGGCACATTTAGGGGTGGCATATTCTGATCCCCATCCTGGGAAAAGTGCCCATCTCTGAGATCAAAAAGGCCTAACCCTATTTATGATCATAGGCAAGTGTTAGTATCTACACAATGAGGATGATAATAGTACTTATCTCATCGACTTGTTAGTAAGAGTGAATGAAGTAATACACTGTATTGTAAAGTGCTTAGTACAATAATTGACTTGCACTGAATGCCCAACAAAGTAGTTATTACCACTGTCATTACTGGAATAGTAAATCACTGCTGATGGATTGCTATAGGGGTTGATTGGCATATGTTAGTCATCTTCCCACAGACATGCTGGAAATTGAAATCCTGATGTCATGGCCGTTTTTGGTTCTGTTGGTAAAATTGTATTATTTTGTTTTTAAACTGAAAGGTGTCACCTAGCTATCAGAATTATCTTATATTCTGCAACAATGCCGTGAATGCCAGAAATTTTTTACAGGCATTGAAAAGGAGTAGGTCTTCTTAATGGATGGATCATATTTCTCTTTCTCTATTCTTTCCTTTTATCCAGTCTCTGTCGTCACCTGCTTACCCCAGCCCCCGCTGTGCCATGCTCCCAAAATTCTTTTAGCACTTGGATATAGTAGAGATCTTAAAACAGCTTTATCCTACTGTCTGAAATCTCTTGAAGTGGTCAGGCCATTTTCTGCCCTGTCAGTCCCTGTCCTTCAGTCACACACGTTCCTGTGACAGTGCCTCCCCATCCAAGCCTTTTATTTTCCTCCTCTTCCCTCTACCCCTGAACTAACATCCAGATGGCTTACTGTGCTCTGTAATATGTCCCTCCCTTCTGCCTCTGGCCCTTGCTGTTTCCTCCACCAAAATCATGTGTCCTTGCCCTCTCACTCTCTGTGCCTGTTGACAGTCTGCTTCAGTGCTGTGTACAAACCCTTCATTTTGTGTGTGTGAGGTATCTTTCTAGTACTGTCATGGTTAACTTTACAGTGCAGTATGTTAAAAAACACTTAAAATGTGTGAGATATATGTTTTTCTTCTGTTTGATACTACGTAAATTTCTCTGTGTTATAACTAGTCATGGATGTAGAAGTAACAGTGGCTGACATTTTGGGAACAGATGTCACATGCCAGGCACTATTCTAAGTACCTTATATTTAATTTACATCACTTCTACCTTCATAGGTATTATTAATACCGTAAGTTATATCTTACTAAACTGTTGAATTTTAAAATGTGTATTTTTACTAGAAAATCATATGTATATTTATATGTATATTTAGATATACATAAATATACATAGACTACGTGATTATTCAGTTATGGCATTAGCAAAACATACAGGGCCCATGACCTAGCCTGTGCTTATCTAGCCTATAGTTAACTTATCTGGTCTCACCGTCTGCCTCTCTCCCATCACATTTTGTGTTTCTTCTACTTAATAGGCATAATTCTTCCCTTGCAGAGTTCTGGTGAGAGTGAAATATTACATTATAGAAAATATTTGGGACAAAGAAGGTTCTCGGCATATACCAACGCTCCCTTCCCATGGCCTGTCCTGCCTTATCCCTCAGCTAAGTCCATCTTATTTTCTAACGGGTCTATCATCACTGGTAGACTAAGAGCTTCTCATAATTCTTTCTAGTCTCTGCATGAAATTTCAATTCAGGATAATGGCTGTGCCTAGGAAAGGAGAGAAGAGATTGGAATTGGGTAGAGGGACAGCAGTGGAGAGATGGGCACTTGTTCTGTAATTTATTTCTTAAGCCGAGTGGTGGGTACATGGGTATTCTGCTAATCTAAAATTTTTATATATTTCATTGGAAAATATTATAATTTCAAGCAAACAAACAGCCTGTATACTTATGTTTATTACTGAGGTGCTTCTCTTGGAGGCAGTTAAAATGAACGGGGCAGCTGAATTCTTTTTTCACTGGCTTCCAAAGGCAGAAAAAGGTATCAAGTGATGTAGAATTCTCTGTGGTGAGGTGGGACCCCTTTGGCCTCAGAGAGAAGGCATCAGGGGTGGCTCCAGCACATGAGGGAGATCAAAATGTGCGTCCTCTCTGTTAAGCTGATGTAGCCTTTCTTTTGTGTTTTTCTGAGCCGCTTCCCTGAGTGAACTTGGGCGGTAACCAGAGCTACATTTTATCTTTTTTAATATCTCAGCCCGAAATGCTGACAACCACTGCAGACATCATGAATTTTTGATGGGGTGATGATTAGAAGGCTGGCGAGGGCCTCATTCCGTTTCATTGGACTGCTGTGACACTTACTTCCTTTATTGTATTTAGACTTCCTGGGTTGTTTGCCAATCCAGGCTCATGTTCTG
This sequence comes from Eulemur rufifrons, assembly GCF_041146395.1. Taxonomy (NCBI): domain Eukaryota; kingdom Metazoa; phylum Chordata; class Mammalia; order Primates; family Lemuridae; genus Eulemur; species Eulemur rufifrons. The sequence continues at coordinate 35,431,952 of NC_090985.1, forward strand.
TTTCATAAGTACCCATTGCTCCCATGCAGTTATTGAGAGTGTGTTGGAAAGCAAATTTTTAAAAATTTCATATCAATTATTGAACAGTCTCCAGATTTCAGAAGGGAATGCTGCTTAAATTCCTGAAGAGGAATTCAAGGAATCCAAGTCAATAAATATTTACTGAGCCCTAGCTTTATAAGCTCTGCTCACAGAAAAATCTACAGTTTTGTCTGTTGGGTGGGGATACAGAGGTGAACCAGAGTTAATCCCTGCTTCTCGTGGTCTGATAACAGAGAAAGACATGTACGTATGTGTTAATAAATATGACATGATGTGGTAGAAAATACTGCAGTAGGGGTACAGAGAATTGTGGACAAGGAAGGATTATTTCTGACTAAAGGAAGACTTTATAAAGAAAGATTTGGATTGAACATTTAAATATTTTGATAAATATTTGTTCATTTATTCATTCAGTAAATACCATGTATCTACTGTCGGCCTCCATACCAATTTGTGCTTCTCTGTACACAATAGAGGAGGAAAATGGAGAGTTGAGCACATCATCTGAAATGCTTCCATCATGACTGTGTGGTGCACATCCCCTCCACTCACATTGCCTTGGGTGCAAGCCATCTTCCATGCCTTACTTCAAGAGTGTGGGGAAATGCAGTACTCCTTTCCTAAGCCTTTAGAGATTGGGAACCTGGATGTCCTTGATGAGTTTTAATGTCTGCCACAGGAGTCACAAGATCCGATGTGCAATTCAGCAGTGTCACACTGGGTGCTTTGTTGACAACAGACTGTAGGGAAGCAAGAGCAGCAACAAAGAGACCAGTTCAGAGGCTTTACCAGTGATGAGGGCAAGCAATGATGTTGGATAAGGTTGACACCTATGGGATGGTGAGAATTAGTCAAAGTTAATTATGGATACGTTTTAAAGGTAGAGGCAACACAATTTGCCAGTGAAAGAAAAATCAAGTATGAGTTGAGTTTTGGCATGAACAACTTTAAGAATGTACCTACCATTACCTGACAGCTAGGAGACTGGAAAAAAGAGGATGGGGTAGATCAAGAGTTTGGTTTTAGACATGTTAAGGTTGAATGTAGTTATTAGGCATCCAAGTGGAGGTACTGAATAGGCAGTCAAATATGTGTCTGGACTGGGCATATCAATTTGAGAGTTGTCATTAGTGAGATCCCATTAGTGAGAATAAGCATAAACAGAGAAGAAAAGGTGTAAAGACTGAGGCTTGGAGCTTTCCAGCATGCTAAGGTCAGAGAGATGAAGAACCAGCAAAGACAATGGAAAGGAGCAGCCATGAGGTCAGAGGACACTCAAGAAAGCCTGACATCCTGGGAGCCAAATAAAGAGTTTCAAGGAGAGGGGAGTTGTTATTTATGGAGCATTCGCTCTGTGGAGAAACTTTTGTATACTTTATGTCAACTTATCAGCACCACGATTTTGAAAGGTAGATACCAGCCTCATTTTGTTGGAAAACAAAAGCTCAGGGAGGAGAATTTGTTCACAAATACATGAATAATGTCTCCTGTGTGCCAGCTAGGGTAGTAGGCATGGAAGTTAAAAAAACTAATAAGGTAGCCAGCTCATAGGTAGTGAAACCAAACTTCAAACCTAATCCATCTGATGCAAGCTTGAACATTTTACAGGAAGAGATGGTATGTGAAAAGCATTTTACAAATGCTATTCCTCAGACCTGGGGCTTAGACAAAATTAAAGGAAATTAAGATTAGTTAACAAAGAAAAACCTGTTAGAACATAGTAATTTTTCCTTTGCAATACAAGCCTAGTTTTCCAAAGAGACTTTCCTCCTTGTACTCTGATAATCGTAGTTTTCTAATTGTTTGAAATGCATTGATAATGTGACCCCTCAATATGTGGAGAGTCAGTAGATTAACTGAAATATAAATGAGCCAAATGCTATAAAAGCAAAAGGGGAAACCTTCTTTAATAGAGTTAAAGGAGGTTCAGTAAACAATTAATGCAGTTTCTCTGTGCTTTCCTTTTGAGTGTTTCTAGTGATCAGTGTTCAAAATGACTCTTCATTGTGGCAAATAATAGCTCAGACTCCTCTTTTTATTTTTTATTTTTATTTTTAGATCATGTACAAAATGAAGAAAACTATGCACAAGTTCTTGATAAGTTTGGGAGTAATTTTTTAAGTCGAGACAACCCTGACCTTGGCACCGCTTTTGTCAAGTTTTCTACTCTTACGAAGGAACTGTCCACACTGCTGAAAAATCTGGTAAGCCATTTCATACAGGATTAAAAAGAATTACGGCCTGAGCAAAATACAAGGTCATCTGAAGAGAACAGTTAAATAATTCTTCCCCCTCAACCTTCAGTCCTGGGGGGTGAAAAATAAAAAATAGAAAGCTTTGTAGTCTTAAGGTGTGGAAGTCATATATAAAGAAAATCCCATTGTGAAATTCCTGGAATTTGTACCTTTGTCCCAGCAGATAGAGTAGATTTAAGCTGAGAGAGAAACTCTTTAACCTCAATTCTCTTCCACATTCTACCATTGATTTTTTTTTAAAGATAACCTTTAGCAACTTTTGCTTTTTAATTGGTTAAAAGAATGATGATTTTTGTGTCAAACATATATTGGAAAGACACACTGAAAGTATATCTCACTTGTGTGAAGGCGATCATCCATTTTGGTTCCTGATTTACAAATAGTGAACCTCCTCTAACTCCCCACATCCTTTTAAACCCCTACCAAAAAAAAAAAATGTTTGAGATTAAGGGAACCCATCATGGTTTCAGAAGTAGATGACAGGAAGAATCCCTTAAAATCTGGGACACTAGAGGGGCTGACCCTAGGAGACCCAGAAATGGGGCTTGGGGGATCTGTTTGCTAGGCAGTAATATCTGGGTATCACACTGTGTTGTGCCACACCAGTCTCCCCAGCCCTCACACTATATTCACACTTAGAAAGATTCTGTGTAACACTACCTGTACTGATGATTTGATTTTGTTGGGTTTGGGGGAGTTTTGTTTTCTTTTGTTTTTTAAATAAAAGTCCTTGTCTAGGAGCCAGCCACACTTCCAAGTGAATTAACTTAATCAAGTCTCTTTTCTCCTAAGTGCCCAGGAATAGGCATACAAAGAGGTTGAAAGGTGCCAGAGGACAACTATTTGTATCATATTTTTCCTCCAAGTTAGCCCTGGTAAGAGGGGCTATTTCTTCTTCTCCCCCAGTCTCTCAGCATCGCACCTTTACCTCCTTTAAAAATCTAGAATTCAAGCTCAAGATACCCTTATCCTGAGTCAGTTACTAATATATCAAATATGATTTTGTAGCCTTAGGTGATAATCTTGTCATAAATGCATTGGATACAAATGGCTAGTTTACAGATGAAGACATACTCTTTGAAAAATGATAGCTACCTTTCTATAATCTATTAACCTGAATATTTGACCAATCAGAATATTCTTTTTTCTTTCACAGTAGATAAATATATATATGTATGTCTGCCTGACAGTTTAATTGGTGATTTATGGCATTGAATTAGTGTTACACAGTAAATCAGCTAATCTCAAAGAAAATAAATGTTGAAAATAGAAACATTTCTTATTTTCAAAAACTTGAGAAAGGATAATTTTGAACTCGGTGTCTAATGTTCCTACACTTTGGGGTTTGTTTTAAAATTCATGGTATTTCTGTAAATTTTAGATTATTTAAAGCTCCTTTATTCAGAAGAGGACCCTCTCATTTCCCCTTCCCTTTGGGTATTGCCTTGCCTTTAGCTGATGGCCTTGCTCAAGGTGTGGTGTGGTGGAAAGAAAGGAAGCGAAACAAGACTCTGACAGTTCCCTTTAGTAATAACTGGTAAAAGACTTGCTCAGAGAGGAAGTTCTGTTTGACATGACGTGGCCATTTTCACACTGATATCTTGCTGCTTTAGTTTCCAGGAGACCAAATGTATTTGGCTTAAGTCAAGAGTCATCACCTCCAAGTTTCCCCAACCAATCCATTGCTACACTTTGCTGCTACACTTCAGGTTCCTTTTTTATTGTGTGTATAAGCTGTATGCACAAGTCAGTGGCCACTCAAGCAAACATTCATTGTCTACATTTGCTTATCTCCATACAAAAATAACTGACATTTATTGAACACTTTCGATGAACCTGGCAATGTGGTGGGTGTTGTGTGGATTATCTCACCTAGGACATTACAACAACCCTATGGTTGTTATACCTTTAATCCAGATGAGGAAACTGAGGCATAATGAGATTATGTAACTACTCCTTTATACTGTTTGTATGAAGTACTATAGACTTGAACCCAGACATTCTGTCTCTGAATCCATTGCCTTTACTACTCTACTGTATCCTGCTTCTGTCACCTTATGCTCTGGTTGTGCTATTTCCCTTAGTAGAAGTGCCAATCTTGCTATTCCGCCATACATACCGCAAGGTACAGGCCTTTTTCCATGTCCCCTTCCCTTTAAGGAGTAGAAGTCTAAGAAAAATCTAAATGAAATTGCTGGAAAACCTAATTCATTTAATTAAAATAAAAATACATTTGCCCTTGGAAGGTGGCAGGGGCATTCCTGATGAGGGAGCAGGTAGAAGAATCAGTTTGTACTGTAGTTTGGTTACTAGAGGAACATTATTCTGAGTGAATAAAAAGGCAATTTCAGGAATTTATACAGCCTGACAAAAACAGCCAGCAGCTTGCTGCTTCCGTTTTTATGTTTTTCCAGGAAAGGGAAGAGCAAACTAGACAGATTGATAGGGCCACACCTTAGAGCAGAGGGCTCAGAGGAAGCTGTGGTGGGAGGAGGGGTTCCGGATTTGCTTACAGCACGTGTCGTCCCCAACTAAGGAGTGTGGATTGCCCCCACCCTTTTGGAGCTCTGGAATACCCCCATGGGAACCCATGTTTCTCAGAAGATTTTGTGAAGGTACTGAAGGCTAGAAACATTAAGCAATAATTGGTTCAGTTGAAATGTAGAGACTAAAGATAATAGAAGGTACTTTGGTGCTATTTAGACTTTCTGAATTGTATTCTCAATTCAACCAGCAAGTACCAAATGTCTGTTACATTACAAGGTCTGAGCTAAATACTGAAAATTTTTCTAATTAAGGTATTGCTTATAAAGTGTATTTTAATAGTTTATCTTAAAAAATTACTTATTGTTATAGAGGAAAAGGAAAGGATAGATTTTGAAGCCAGGTCTCAGTGCTAACTTTGAGCTTTTGACAGACCCTAAATGGGGAAAAACTTTTGTTGGAAGCCATCAGTATTGCAAGTGTATTGTGTCTAGGAGTTTCTGAAGGGGTGGTCTTGAAAAATATCAGTGCACTAAGTGATGGTAACTATCTCAGCCACCATTTAGAAGCTTGTGTTCTTTTTTTTTTTCTTCCTTTTTCTGAACTGTCAGTGATTGTAGAAGGTACGATAATCATGTGAGATGTTATGTGAAAACTGCCAAGAGCTACCTACAAAGATGTTGGCATTAATATCACATAGGGCCAAGGCTGATTTTAATTAACTAGATGTCTGAGAACTGTAAAACTGATTACAATTATAGCTGATTGCTCTGTAAACTCATACCAGCATTAATGCACTAAGTCAATCTTAAAACAACTTGATTTTCTTACTCACCTTCCAAGTTATAGAAAATGGTTCTTGTAAAGTTATTCTAACTCATAATAGGAGATTTGAGAGACTATGAATTGTTGGTGGTCAGATGATCATGGGTTTTGGTCTCAATCAGACCTGGAATCCCAGCTCCCAACTGACTAGCTTTATAGCCTTAGGCAGATCACTTAACTTCTCTAACTTCTTCACAGATCGTTTCCCTGTCTATAAAAAGAAATAATAGTATCTATTTTTTGGAAGTGGCAGGATTTCATTGAGATCAGGGAAGTAAATCACTAAGCACAGTACCTGACACATGGAATTTGCTTGACAAATACAGGCTTTCACTGTTATTTACATTTCTTTTTTTTTAATACTCTTATTTTTTAATTTCAGAATATTAAGGGGGCACAAGTGTTTTTGGTTACATGGATCACTTTTGTAATGCTTGACTCACAGCTATTAGTGTGCCCATCATCCAAATAGTGTTCACTGTACCGTTTAGGAGGTTTGTTGCCCCTCCTCTCCTCCCCCTTACTTCCCAACCCCTATTGGATTTCCACTGAGTTTTACTTCCCTCTGTGCACATGTGTGCTTATCAGTTAGTTCCAATTTAATAGTGGGTAAATGTGATGTTTGTATTTCCATTCGTGAGATACTTCACTTAGGATCATGGTCTCCAGTTCCAGCCATATTGTTGCAAAAGGCATTAATTCGTCCTTTTTATGATTGAGTAGTACTCTATGGGTATACATATACTACATTTTGTTAATTGACTCATGAATTGGGTACTTGGGTTGATTCCACAACTTTGCAAATTGTGAGTTGTGCTACAATAAACATTCAAGTGCAGGTGTCTTTTTGATAAAATTATTTCTTTTCCTTTGGGTAGATACCCATTACTGGGATGGCTAGATCGAATGGTAGGTTGACTTTTAGTTCTTTGAGAAATCTCCATACTGTTTTCCATAGAGCTTGTACTAATTCGTAGTCCCACCAATAGTGTATGAGTGTTCCTTTCTCTCTGCATGCATACCAGCATCTGTTGTGTTTGAATGTTTTAATAAAAGCCATTCTAACTGGGGTAAGGTGATATCTCATTGTGGTTTTAATTTGCATTTCCCTGATGATTAGTGATGTTGAGCATTTTGCATATGTTTATTGGTCATTTTCCTATCTTCTTTTGGAAAGCTTCTGTTCATGTCTTTTGCCCCCCTTTTAATGGGGTTTTTGTTTTTCCCTTGCTGTTTTGCTCGAGTTCTTTGTAGATTCTGGGTATTTGCCCTTTTTCAGATGTATAGTTTGCGAATATTTTCTCCCATTCTGTAGGTTGTCTGTTTGCTCTGTTGATTATTTCCTTCACTGTGCAGAAGCTTTTTAGTTTAATCAAATCCCATTTATTTTTGTTGTTTCTGTGTAATTGCCATTGAGGTCTTAGTCATAAATTCTTTGCCTAGCCCAATACCTAAAAGAGTTTTTTGTACATTTTCTTCTAGAATTCTTATGGTTTCACGCCTTACATTTCAGTCTTTTATCCATCTTGAATTAATTTTTGTAAGTGGTGAGAGATAGGTGTCCCATTTCTTCTGCATGTGGCTATCCGGTTTTCCTAACACCATTTATTGAATAGTACAACCTCCCAAGACTCAATCGGAAAGAAATAGAACTCCTGAACAGACCATTAACGAATAGCAAGATCGAAGCAGTAATAAAAAAACTTCCAATAACAAAAAGCCTCAGATCACATAGATTCACAGCCAAATTCTACCAGACCTACAAAGAAGGGCTGGTACCATACTACAGAAATTATTACATAACCTTGAGAAAGAAGGAGTCCTCCCCAACTTATTCTATGAAGCTAGTATCACCTTGATACCAAAGCCAGGAAAGGACACAACTAAAAGAAAACTACAGACTAATATCCCTTGTGAACATAGATGTGAAAATCCTCAATAAAATACCAGCAAACTCAATTCAACAACACATCAAAAAAAAATAATCCACTATGACCAAGTGGGCTTCATCCCAGGGATGCAAGAATGGATCAACATACATATATCAATAAATGTGATTCACCACATAAAGAGAAGCAAAAACAAAGACCCTATGATCATCTCAATAGGTATAGAAAAAGCATTTGACAAAATCCAGCATCGTTTCATGATAAAAACCCTCAACAAACTAGGCATAGAAGGAACATATCTCAAAATTATAAAAGCCATATATGACAAATCACAGCCAACGTCATACTCAATGGGGAAAAGTTGAAAACATTCTCCCTAAGAACTGGAACAAGGCAAGGGTGCCCAGTATCACAACTTCCACTCACCATAGTGCTGGAAGTCCTAGTGAGAGCAGTCAAGCAAGAAAAAGAAATAAAGGGTATCCAAATAGGGAAAGAGGAGGTCAAACTATAGCTTTTCATCGACTATACAATCTTATATCTAAAAACCTTAAAGACTCCACTAGGAGACTCTTGGAATTGATAAATAAATTCAGCAAAGTCTCAGATTACAAAATTAGTGTACATAAATCTGTAGCATTTCTATTATACATACCAGTAACAGTCAAACTGAGAGTCATATCAAAGACTCAGTTCACAATAGCTACAAAGAAAATAAAATACCTAGGAATATACTTGGTTAAAGGAATATACTCTTTAACCAAGGAGGTGAAAGATCTCTACAAGGAGAACTATGAAACATTGAGGAAAAAAATAGCAGAGGACACAAATAAATGGAAAAATATGTCATGCTCATGGATCGGTAGCATCACCATTGTTAAAATGTCCATACTACCCAAAGTGATTTATAGAGTCAGTGCAATCCCCATCAAAATACCAACTTCATATTTCACAGATCTAGAAAAAAATACAATAATTCTACACTTTGTTTGGAACCAGAAAAGAGCCCAAATAGCCAAAGCAATCTTAAGCAAAAGAACAAATCTGGAGGCATCACATTACCAGACTTCAAACTATACTACAAGGCTATAGTAACCAAAACAGCATGGTATTGGTACAAAAATAGAGACATGGTCCAATGGAACCGAATAGAGAACCCAGTTATAAAACCATCTACCTATAGCCAAATGATCTTTTGACAAAGCAGACAACACTGCACAGTGGGGAAAAGAACCCTACTTTGATCGTCTCATTTGATTTTTATGGTAGCTCAGTGTAAAGGCAGGTATTAGTCACACCCCATTTTAGAGATCCATGCACCAAATTTCTGAAAAATAATATGCCTGGGAAATGGTGCAATTAGGGCTTGAGCTCAAGTTCTCTGACAATAGATCACACACTGTTTCAGCTATGCTGCCTGATGAATTACAAAGTGTTCACAGTGCCTCAGTGGACTGTGTGGATGATAAAGGCCCGCCTGACATGATGACTGAGGTCTGTACTGATAGTCATCAAACTACTGTGTGTGTTTAGCTGACAAAGTACTTTATTGTCTATTTTTGTCCTTTGATTTCTCTCATCTGTGATTTATAGCATATTGGAAAGAGCAAGAGTGCTAGATGGTAGTTCTCAAACTTTTTGGTTTTAGGACCCCAATCTTAAAAATGATTAAGAACAACAAATAGATTTTATTTATGTGGACTATTTCTAGCCATTTTTACTATCTTAGCAATCAAAACCAAGAAATTTTTTAAATGTATTTTAAAATAGGAAACCTGCTTCATTTTACCCTAAATTGTCTATTTTTTATGAAAAAATTATTTCCTCAAACCAAAAAAATTAGAAGCTTGGCATTGTTTTATATTTTTGCAGATCTCTTTAAAGTTGACTTAATAGAAGGCAGCTAGATTCTCATACCTGCTTCTATATTCATTTTGTCACAGTTTATTGTTTTGGCTGAAGTAGATGAAAAATAGGACCTCACACAGGTCTGTATTGAAAAAAGAAAGAGTATTTTAAAAGCCATTTCAGGTATTCTTTGATATTACATAAAAACTTGACAAGTAGTAGTTTCCTAAAGGTTCTTAGTGATATGAATCTGAAACCACATAAATGAACTTTAACTATCTGGAAGGAAGTTCTCAAGCTCATGGTGGCAAATAAAAGTTTTCTAAAACTTGAGCTTTTCCTGAAAGCTTCGATTTTATCATTAACAAAATAAATACTATCAGTTGTTTACCCTGAAGTGACAGGCTTACTTCAGTCATTTTCAAGAAAATGTTTGGCAAGTACTGGAGTCTGAATAACCATAGTGTGCTAGTTCTTTAAAGAAAACAATGGTGTTCCACTAAAAAAATAAACAAAACCAGTTAGTTCAGCTTGCAACTCAAAAAATTGTATGAGTGCTTTTTCTCAATACACTCACCATATTTTAGTATGCCTTGGAAGTACTCTATGCATACTTCCTATTTCATCAAACAAAATATAAAAAAGATGTATTCAAGGGTTGAGATGTGATTAAATCAATAATTTTTAGTCTTTCATCATGGGCATTCTTAAATGAAAGTGGCCTTTTCCTGGAAGAGCATTATCATGAAGAATACACTGACTCCAGTTTGTGGCAATGTCTTTGTTCACGCTTAAGGCGCCAGTGGTTTTACTCACCATTACTTTTGCACTGTCAGTGCACATGTCAACACAGTGAAAAAAATCAGATAACTTCTTAGTATTATTATGAAAATAGTTTTAGCATTGGGGACCTCTAGGGACTAGGGAGAACCACTGGTATCAGAAATTAAAGGCTTTATTATGATTCCACACCTGTCATTAAGTGGGTTAATGTTGCCTAACTTTATAAGCATAACTTTTCTCACTGGTAGATTTTGGGGGAGTGGGGGAAGTGGATACTCTACCTACTCTGTTGGTTGTGTGAAGATCAAATTATACCATTCATGTGAAACATTTTGTAACCTGAAAAGTCCTTGATTCACACGTGGGACTTTTATGATATTAATAGACTATATTAATGTTAATACTATTATGGTATTCATAACCACTTCAGGAGACTTTGTATTCTTTTTCTTACTATAAAAAGAGCACATGCCTAGTGGAGAAAATTTAGAAGAATACAAGAGAAAAATTACAATTTCTCTTTTGTATTCTCCCTTTTTTATCTCCCAGAGATAACAATTTTTGACATTGAAGTTTATCTTTCTGGTCCTCTTTTCTATACCATTTTTCCCCCAATGAGATGAAATCATATATTCTAAGCAACTTTGTATTTGCTAGGTTTCACATAGCATTAGCATGAGAGCGTAACATACTTTGTGAAACAAGTCATGATTCAGAAGCTCAAGAGAGTATGACTTACCCAAGAGCCCACTGTGATATACTCCTCACCCCTGGCAGTTCACCCTCATTCCTTCTCTGTTATGAGAGCCAATGCAGGGACATCTTTTTGATGAGAATCCAGGTACTGGGGCAGGAATTGGATGGAGGACTACTTAAGTACATACAAGAAGGTCTTTTGTCTCTCCATGTTCTTTATACCCCTGTAGGCTTTTGCCACCCTAAAGTAAAAAAAGTTCCTTAAAAGAGTGACTTTTAATAAGATAACCTTGCCATTTGTATATTTTTCTGATTAAAGTCAAAGTTACGCAAAATTATAGTGGAGAACAAATCAATAGTTACCAGGAACACCTATGAAAGAGGTAGCCCAAGGGTGTTCCTTTGTGTCGATGTAACGGTTGTCTATCTTGATTGTGCTGGTGTTTGTGCTAATCTGTACATGTGATAAAATGCCATAGAACTACACACAGAGACATATGATAAAATGCGTGCAAAACCTGGTGAAAGTCAAATAAAGTCTGTAGTCCAGTTAATTGTCTTGTGCCAGTGTCAGTTTCTTGGTTATAACATACTGTTTAATACGTGTAAGTTGTTACTGTTGGGGGAGGCTGGTTCATGAGCATAAGGGACCTCTCAACTATTTTTGCAACTTTTTGTGAGTCTGTAATTTTTTCAAAAAGTGTAAACCATGAAATTCTAGTCAGGGAGGGAAGGTAGGGGAAAGTGTTTAATAATATATATAAAAATTTCAGTGTAAAACACATGTACAGAGTAAAAATGAAACTTCTCCTATATTCCTTGAGACAACTGATGTGCAATCCTCAGCCCACTTCCTTGGCACTTTTATAGGTTTCTAAACCAGTCTTCTCCTCCTTGTGAATTTCTTCCTCTAGTTAAAGGTCACTGTTTTGCAAAGGTGAAATGATTAGCTGTTTCCTCCCAGAAGTGAATCTGTTTGTCATGTTTGAATATGTCTGGGGAATACTGCCTCTTAGTGGTGAGAAGCCAGAGAAATGTGAACAAGATCTATTTTGTTGATGTTTTTTAAATATATTTGTGGCATGGTTTTAAGTACATGGGCTTTGAATTTAAGGAGACCCGGGTAAAAATAATTACCCAACAACTTTTTACCTGTGTGGCCTTGTCAAAGTATGTGAGTTGAATCTTAGTTTTCTTCATTTTTTTAAAATGGGATTAATAATACCTCCTTGTTGTGTTCGTTCATGATTCGTTCAGTTATTTATTAAGGTCCTGCACAGGCACTGTGCATAGGCAGTAGGGATACAGCAATAAGAACAACACACACAAGGGCCTCGTCCTTTTGGAGTTTGCATTCTAGTGGCACTTCTAGAAATAATTTATGTGAAGTACTTATGGTGTTTGGTTCATAGTATATGCTTAGTAGATAGTGACATTTAAAAAAATTATTAGAAATATTTCTTTAGTTGTCTTATAGTCTCTCTGAACTTATCCTTCCTGTGGTTAAAGCTGCATTCCTAATCAAAGCCAGCCCTAAACATAACAAACTCTTTGTCACTCCTGGGACGTATGTCATTTCATGCTTCCATGCCTTTATACATTCCATCCCTTCTACTTTGAGTGCCTCCTTAGCAGTTAATGTATTAATAATTTTAAAAATGTATTAATGATAAAGGCTTTCTTTACAATGCAGCTTTGTGGGGGGCGGGGGGGGGGGGGCCGGAGGAAAAGAAAGCAGAACAGTTTTAGCTGTTTCTAAGTGTCTTTTGTTGCTCATTTGATTAAGTGTACAATACTAAAAAATTATATTCAATCTTTTTTTTTTCTTAACCATCGAAAAGAAAGCAATAAAATCACTGCTTGCTAAGCAGTGCTGGGTTTGCTCTACTCCCAGCATCAGGCATCATTGCCTGTGATCCTGGCAAAGAAGTTAAGGAGTCAACAGAGAATTGCATCTATTTAATTCCCAAACCACAAAGTGGGTCAGGAAGGGAGTAACTGGTGGATTGAAATAGATTCTCAACTGACAGGAAAAAACATTTAAATGCCATACCCTTTGAGAGTCCTAAGGTAGCAGTAATTTTAGAAAAATGTATGTGAAAACTCTTTTTAAGATTGTAGGAGGTACCCAGAACTTTCTAGTGCAGCCAAGACACATTGTGCATCTGGTTCCTTCTCCTCCCAAAGCTTTTGGACAATTCTATAGATTGCATAAGAGCCTGAGTCTCATTTAGCAGTTGGAGGGCAGTTATTGCGTCAGAGCTGTTGAAGCAAAGTAAAGATTTCTCCAGCTACATAGCATTTCCTGTTTGTAATCTCTGACTGCAGGGTATTGTGGTTTGGGTTAAGGATTTTTTTAATTTTTAATTTTTCTTCTTTTCTTTCCCATTAAATGAGCATAGCTGAAAATGTGCAGATTGGACCTAGACTTACAGCAAGCAGATTATTTCTCAAGTTTGTCATTGAAATATTAAAAAATATAGAGAGCATGGGTATGCTCAACAGTAAATTGGTAGCTTCTGGGTGCTCTGAATTATGTAATACATTTTTTAAAAACTCATTTTTTTTGCAAAATGATAGTCCATAATTAGAAGGTTTCGGTGTTTGATCTACCATGCGTCCCCTCATGTCCTGACATGTTTCACTGCTTACTAATATTGTGAGATGTTTTGTGAAATGAGATCTATCCATGTGGACAGGTGAATGGGTGGGTGGGTAAGAGGGAAAGGGTTTTCTTTTTCCCTTCTATTATAGAAGTCAGACATGTTTGCTATAAAAATTTCAGAAATGTGGAAAAATTTAAATAAAGATCATCACATAATTCTAATTTCTAACTGTTAATATTTAGGAGTATATTGTGTTCTCTGAAGCAATTTTATAGATTTATATTCAGAGACACTGATAATTTGCATATATTATGTGTGTATACCTACAGATATGTATCTCATCTAGGTCTACAGTCTCTTATCCAAAATCCTTGGCGTCAGATGTGTTTAAAAATTCAGAGTTTTAACAGATTTTAGATGGGTGACGGTACATATGCCATACATTATTTAACATTCCATCCGGTGACATCTTGGGCAGGTGCTTGTAATTAAACACAGTTTTGTCTCTGCAGAGAAATGTGCATATTCACAGGAAGTAGAATTAATAAAGAATATAAAGAGTCCTACCTCAGGCCTAGTCAGAGCTTACGAACCAAATGGATTCAGGGCAAGTCAGGCTTTGCTGCCAAATAAACTTAACGACAAAACAAACGTGTAAACATATATTTTGCAAGCTTTTTTGTTTTTGAAGCTCAATAGTCGTCCATGACCATGTAAATAAAATTGCAAAATCACTTGAACGGGCTGCGTAGTATTTCATTGTATATCTAGAGCATAACTGATTATTTGAATTTTACGGCCGGGCGCGGTGGCTCACGCCTGTAATCCTAGCACTCTGGGAGGCCGAGGTGGGCGGATCGTTTGAGCTCAGGAGTTCGAGACCAGCCTGAGCAAGAGCGAGACCCCATCTCTACTAAAAAAATAGAAAGAAATGATATGGACAGCTAAAAATATATATATAGAAAAAATTAGCCGGGCATGGTGGTGCATGCCTGTAGTCCCAGCTACTCAGGAGGCTGAGACAGGAGGATCGCTTGAGCCCAGGAGTTTGAGGTTGCTGTGAGCTAGGCTGACGCCACGGCACTCATTCTAGCCTGGGCAACAGAGTGAGACTCTGTCTCAAAAAAAAAAAAAAGAATTTTACATTCATCAATACAGGTATGCCTTAAGTACATCCAATATACAGAAATCCTAGTGCACCCCTGGCTGAATGTGAAAATGGTTTTATGGTTTTGGGGAGTTGCTTGCGGGGGGCTTTTTCTTTAAGGGTTTTAAGAGTTCAAATAATACATTTTAAATAGGATTGGATTTTCAGCTTGTGAATTTTGCATGCAATTAATACTTTTCATCTAAAATTTGCATGTATGATATGTGTATGTGGTTGTCAAGGATTAGTTAACTTAAAACAGACTCACAAAACAGCATTTGGGTGCTAGAAGCGTTATGTTTCAGAATTGTGCCTCTATGCAAGAGGAAGGAAAAAAAAAAGGAGGAAAGGAAAAAGAGAAAGGGAGGAAGAAAGAAACCAGTCACTTGTTGGAGGAGAGTTTCATTGGCCATAAAAGGGGACTGGATTTCAAAGGAGAATGTTTGTTTGCTACTGGAATGCTTTTGGGGTCTATGACATTTGCTTATCGATATCTTTTTTTAAAAAGATAAAAGCTGGTCTCATCTTCAAAGCCTTCAGACAGGTGAAGTTTTCATTATTTTTATGGTTAACTTTTGCTTATACTGTTACTACTAATAGCTTGTATTTATATTGTACCAACTATATGCCAAGGACTGCTTTGAGCACTTTACGTGTTATATTGGTTAGGATAGGCTAGGTCCTAGCTGCAGTAATAAATTAACCCCTAAATCTCCATGACTTAACATGGTTTATTTCCTCCTCATGTTACATGTTTACTGAAGGGGTCTGGTCCTTGTAGTAGCAGTAACTCAGACACTTAGGCAGATGGAGGCTCCTCCTTCTCTACAGGATTTGCCGTGGCAGGGGAAGAGAGAGATTAGAGAAACATATGAAGACTTTTCACAGCTTTCCCAGGTATTGTAGTTCCTTGGTTTGAGCTGTGTTCTTGGCCCCACCTACCTACCTTCAGGGAACCAGGAAATGAAAGGGAGCAAATGGAGCAATTGATGAAGCAGTACTGCCTCTGCCTAATCTATATATAGCCTCACATCAAGCCTACCAGGTAGTAACCATAATTATCCTTATTTAAGAGCTGAGAAAATTTGAGTCCCAGAGTGTGAAGTGTAGATATCAGATCCAGCATTCAAACCCAGGTGGTCTGTACTAGAGTACACTGTACCGCTTCTCAAAAGATGTAAGCATCCTTTTATGGACATAATGTAAAACTTAGTTTTAAATTAATTAAAGTATAAAGTTGTATTGGTTTAAAGAATAGTAAGTAAAACATTGGCAAAGATGTTCCAAGGATAAGGCAAACACTGTTTTGAGATAATTAACAGCCTTCTGTCTGCACAATCTTTGTTCCAGAAGCTTCCAGAGCTCTTTCTCCAGGCCTGTATCTGGAGGTGCATTGTAAAAAGCAAATGTAGATATTTCCTTGGCTCAGAGAATTCTGTTAAACTGTGCCCCGCATTCACTCCTTTGACCCCTCCCACTCTTCTTTGATTTCCCATTTTCCATCCTAGATGTGGCCTTCTATCTATATTCTCCCACTCTTCCTAGCTGCCTCAAATTAAATGTTCTGTCTTGAACTGGTCCTGGATTCCTCTGCAGAATGTTGCCTCTAAGTCTCTCCCCACCTGCTACTGGGGCCCATACTGCTGGGGCCACCCACTCCAGATCCATACTATTGGGAGGTACTATAGCCCAGCCAGGGTGCCACCTTCTGGGCTCATGTCAGCTAGCACCAGGGAACTCGGATTAGTAGGGGGAGCATGGCTGGGTTTCAGGCTTCACTCCTGCAAGCTGCCAGATAGGTGCTTTGAGCCATGTACACCCTGCAGAACTGTACTTGGTGGCCATGCTGTGCCCAGTTCACCTGCCTCCTTGCCTAGGAACAAGAGTATCAGAGTGTAAGACAGAAACACTAATCCCATGCCTTGTTTTTTGACAAGAGTTGTGGACTGAGAAGCATTACTACTATTAGAGATATGCGGTCCACATTTGTATATTAAAAGCCTAGCAACATCCTGTAATAAACTTGTCCAACTCAATGGTTCCTAACTTATTTGAACACAGACTTTCTTGTTGTATAAGAAACATTAACTTCCCATTGGACCACTTTGAAAAATGCTGGTTTAGATGTTTTGCTAGATCAGAAATGATCCTTTTCATTTGTTGTGTTTGCTTGTTTGCTTTAAGTTTATTTCATTGTACTTCTGCCCCTCTAGAATTTATTTCTAATTCATTAATATATTTCAGTATGTGATTTCTAATGTTTTTTTAGGTTGGTTGCCTCTTTGCCTCTTCTTTTTGTTTAGATTATACCCTGTGGTGCCTTTGGTAACTTTAGGTTTAAACATGAAGAAATGGCCCACTGATTCAGTTATGAACTAGTATCTTACTATATCTTCCATTAAAAATGAGTGGACCTTTTTATTGACTTAATTGCCCTAGCTGTGTTAACTAAAATTTCAGAGAATTGGTAGAAATATCTTGACTTTGAAATCAGATATAACTAAATTCAAATCTCTGCTCCACTGCTTCCCAAGCTAGGTCACCAGAGGCAGATTCATTCATTCATTCATCCAGAAAATGGGAGTATCAAGGAAGACTTTGCAGAAGAGAGTCCCTTGATCTGAGCCATAAATAATTAATAGATATTTAGGAAACTCTATTTTCTTATGCCAACAGAGGCTGTTTTCCTTAAATGGAAACATTAAATAACATTAATCAGTGGTTGATACACTTGATAGAGAGTGAAGTGAAAGTCTAAGTACTAAGAAAGAAACAAGCTTACTTTCTAAAGTGTGTTCTAGTCTCAGCCAGCATTTATCAAGTGCCTCCTCTGCACTAAGATTGTCACTTTCTCTGTTTAAAAGATTACTTGTACGGTATATTTTAGTTTACTCAGAAGCACTACTTAATTTTACAGGGAAAGATGGGCATGGGTGTGGGACCAGACTTTTAAAATGTCTGACTTTTTGGTTTCCCACAGTGGGAAAAATTTCATTTGATTTCCTGGCAGCAATTGGCCAGGAAATATCTAAGAAGGTTCCTATTCTGCAAGGGTGGCCTTGAAATGTATCAGGTAACTGAATATCGCAGTCACCATTTAGATGGATTCTTTGAATTCTGAAAGTTTCCATGAGAATCAAGTAAAATGAGTTTTAAAACAGAGACCAGGCAGACAAGGCAGGGCAGTCCAAGCAAAGGGAGCAGCAGATGGCTGCTTTCTTATCAGTTACATGAAGATAATAACATCTACTGTGATGCATTACTGTGTCCTCCCAGTACATGGTAAGCCCCGTGTACTTGTATATGTTTATTTTATTAGATTTTTAAATTGTGTTAAGAAGGTGCATCCTGAGTAAAAGATGTTACAAAACCTCATAGTGTATGATAAAGATGTTCAATAAAGGCAAGGAAAATGTGATTTAATGTCACAGTATGGTTTTGTTCTAGTTTAAACATAGCAAATTATAGATGACATGCATGGAAATGAAATTAAAGGTCTGAAAGTTGATCATCAACTAACATTATCATTTTAAGTACAATAAAGAAATCCTTAGGGTACGGATGTCTTTCTCAAATCAAGGCCTAGCTATGTAGGGTTTTTTCCCCCTTTTACTTTCTCATTTATCTTGGCCTTATAAATCTTAGCTACTCTCCCTTTCTGTATAATTATCTTCAAATGAAATCAGATGCTGCCCACAATGCAAAGGAAATAGTGCTTTCATTTCCACTCCATGTAGGAGATGATGTTAAATCTAACCCACCATTTACTTAAATTGAATTAGACAAAATATAATTGCATTATTTTAAGTTAAGGAATTCTCATATTCCCTGATACTCCTACACCTACCCATTTCTCTCTAACATTTCCAGCAAAATGTGCTTTCTGCTTAAATTCAGTCTTGTCAGTCCCTGATGCCGTTAGCACATGGTATAATTTGGTTTGCAATTCTCCTCGGGTCTTTCCCAGATCCCTCACCTCTGTTCTTTCTTTCTGGTAATTATGCCTTAGAACTTAGGCAAGATATTTTCTCTTCCTGGCTAGAGGTCTTTCCTTCTCTAAAAGAACTTTGGTTTTTCTTCTACTTAGACAGCAGTGGTTCTCACTCTCGAACTTGTATTCATTTTGCCTCAAGAGCTCGTTAAAACTTAGGTTGTTGGGCCCCACCCTCACAGCTTCTGATTAATTAGGTTTGAGATTTCAGTACGGATAATTTTCCAGGTAGTGTTGACATTACTGATCACACTTTGAGAGCCACTAGGAAGGACTGTCATTCTGGACAGAAATCCAGAGTTCCCTGGTGTTAAGAACCTATAACTTTTTTCCTCCAAATTCTGTACTGTAATAATTATTTTTACTTTTATATGTGCCATCTGATTTATCTCTTGGATAAATAAAGAACAAGTTGAATGAGAAATAGGCTACTGGTTGATTATATCGCCCTCTTGTGTTTCTGTGCCATATTTCTTTTTAATAACTTTACAAATACAAAAATACTACTTCATTATGGAAAACTTGGAAAATACAGAGGGGGGTAAAAAAACTAAAATAAAAATCACCAGTAACCTTACAATCCACTGTTAAGGGGTTGATACACACACATACACACACACACACTCGCGCGTTTTTTCTATTTCCTCATCTTTTTTCTCATTTATTTTTTGAGTTATATAATTTTTCACAACATTGAATCTTACTGGAGTGCTATTTTATAACCCAGTTTTCTGCTTATTTATATATTTTGGAAATGCTTCTTAGATATTTTACTGTTTTGTAAAATACTGTAGCCTAAGAACCTTTGCCTAGCTGGAAGCACACAGCCTCCTAAAGCAGAGCCGCCCTGGTTGAGGCAGGGTCTGCAGCTGGGAGCGAGGAGCCTCTCCCTCACCACCACTGGTCGTCCCTGTAGAGGGGTTTGCAGAATCCAAAGGCACTTCCCACCCAGAGACACATTCTAAAAACTGTACAGAATGCCCCTCTTATGTTTAGACTATAATTTATTTACCCAGCCTCTTATTTTGAACATTTGTATTGTTTCCATTTTTCACTGTCTAAAATATAATAATTTAAAATCACTGTACATCTTGTGATTATAAATTATTTAGATACTGGTCTTCATTACTACATTAATTTAGTTTGTAATACTTTCATTTCTTCCCCTTCCCTGTCATTTAAGAGTCAGTCAGGGGTGGGTACAGTGGTTCACACCTGTAATCCCAGCACTTTGGGAGGCTAAAGCCAGGAGGATCGCTTGAGGCCAGGAGTTCAAGACCAACCTGGGCAAAATAGCAAGACCACATCTCTACAAAAAAATAAAAATTAAAAATTAGCCAGGTGTGGTGGCATATGCCTGTAGTCCCAGCTACTTGCGAGGCTGAGCTGGGAAGAATTGCTTGAGCCGAGATGTTGGAGGCTGTGGTGAGCTATGATCACACCACTGCACTCCAGCCTGGCAACAGAGCAAGACCTTCTTTTGAAAAATGAAAAAGTCAGGAAATGAGGGAAACTGCCGGTAGCCAAAGGCCCAAGTAGGCATTCAGTCCATAGCTCTAGTCAAATTAAGGGTCTCACTTTCTTGAGATGTTTTAGACCTTTTCAAAAAGTTACTTATTTTGTGCCAGAAGTCTTATAATGAATGTTCTGGACTACACCAAAAAATTTAGGATTTGGGTAGGAATTATGAATTGACCCTTCTAACTCTCCAGCATTACCACAGAACTGTTCAGTTGTTTTTATTTGTTACTTGGTTCGGTGGAGGATCAGGACTGCCCTGCTTTAAGGCAGTTTGAGCATCTCCCTGTAGTTGTTTCACCCATTTGCTCTGGATTTTTTTCCTCCTGTGTTCAGTTGTTTCTCAGTAGCTCATTTTAAGCTGTAACTGGAAGGTACTTTAGAGACTTTAGAGACCTCTCACTTTATTGATGGCAGAAACAAAAAGTGACTTTCCTGAACTTCCACAGATAGGTGGAGAGGCAAGTGAAAGTCAAGAACGGGTCTCCTGACATCCACCCTTTCTTCTCCAGTTGTCAGACAAAGCATGACAGCCACTGGATGGCAAGAGTACCCTTGGTCTGTCACCCCTAGCCCCTGGAGTAGTTCTAACCTTCCTATCCCGCTCCTGAGTCTTTCTCCCCTACCTTTTGGTGCTGAGTACTCCAGGAAGACCAAAACTGGTGCAGATTCTAGAACACCTTGTATCTCAGAACAGCTCTCCTCGTTTGGAGAAGAATGCACTCATTCAGCCCTTTACTTAACAAGCATTTTATTTTGTGCCTATAACATGTCTACGCTGTGCTAGGAGTTTGGTGTAGCACAGTGGTGGGCAAAGCAGTCACATAGTCCCTACCTCCAACAAGCTTTGCCTTTGATGGTAAAGGAACAGACAAGTCATTTTCAAGTGCAGTAAACACTCTGTGAAAGTGGGCCTATTCTGCCACTGGTTGAGACTAACAGATTAGGGAGAAGAGACCTATTTAGAATGGTCAAGTCCTCACTGAGGAAATGATGTGGAAACTGGAAGGCTTTTTGCCTACAGCCAGAGGAAGAGTGTTCCAGACAGATGGTGGAGTGCGTGCAGCGGTGGAGAGAGCTCTGTGGGTCAAGAAGCCGAAAAAGGGTTGAAGAGTAGAGGGACTTGAGACAGGTTAGCAGGGCCAGACCTAAAGTGGGAGTTTGGATTTGAATCCAGTCCAGTGGGAAGCCAATGATAGGTTTTAAGTAGGAGAGTGATATGATCTGATAATCATTTTAAAAGATCACTGTAGCAGCAGGACACAAAGGAAATGAGACTTGCCTTAGGAATCTATAAAAACCTTAATTAATAACCTGACCATCTGCTTTACTCATTGTTTGACCTTGAATAAGTTACTTAACCTCTCTGAGCCTGTTTCCTCATTAATCTAGTGAGACTAAGACCCATCTTACAGGATTGTTATGAGCAATAACTTTAGATAACATATGTTAAACGCACTACCCTCTGTCATTTTAATAAATAGTCTAATTCAGGCTGCTCTGCCTAGATTAGAACACGGTATAATGAGATGCATTATCTTACAGTTTATAGAGACTGCCTTGCAGCATAAAGCAGAGAAACAAGAACTCTGAGACTTAGCAATGGAGAGAATGTGGTGCAATATAAAGGGTATTTTGGAGCCCCCAACCCCAGCCTTAAAAGTACCTGAAATGCTATCCTTAATGTATTCCAGTGGCTGAAATGCTATCATAGTTTTTAAAAAGCTCACTACAGCTGAGCTTTTTAACTGTAAAGAATGTTAGGAAAATAAACATAGTTGTATGTCATTGAGATGTATTATGTAGTATTCGGCATTTTGCATGCATTTGCATCCACTGACTGTATCTCAATCCTTTTAACAGCATATGGAGTTGTTCTTATCATTCACACTTTGCAGGTGAAGAGATCTAGTCTCTAAAAAGTTGAGTGACTTGCCCAAGCAAACACCTAGCCAAGTGTTTGTCACCTGCTTGACCATGTGAGCACTGGTCACTCTGTCAGCTGTGAAGGTTAAAACAAGAAATCCCTGAGCAGTGGGTGAGGTGCGAGCATTAACTCTCATCTGTCTTGGATTATTAAGTGCCCCCAACCTTCTCCTTGAAGCCTATGCAACCAAATAAAATAAATCTTAGCTTATATAGGTCAGTAATAGCTAATAATAGTCGTTCATTATAAGTAGATAGTATATTATAGTTTTTAAAACATTCTGGTATCTGTAAGAAGGTAATATGTGTAAGTAGCTCATTGACTTTGGAGTTAGACCTTGGTTTGTGGTTTGATCCCACCACTTAACTAGCTATGTGTGTTTGAACAAGTTACTTAATAATACCTTGTAGAGTTATCAGGAGCAACTGATCAGATAATGTGTGTAAGAGCTCTCTGTGGCCTTGTGTGAAGTGGAGTTCTTCCTCAATCCACTCATGCTGTAGTAGGCTAGTAGAAGGTGTTGGAACACTGGCAAGTTAAACAGTTTGTCCAGAGTCACCCAGGCCAGAAGTGATGAGTGGCCACGTGCCTCTGGGATTCTTTTCTCTGTATCATAATACCCTGGAAAGCAGCCTAATGACAAGGTGCCGCCAGCTTTAAATAGTTTCAAGGTGGTAAATAACTCTCCAGGGCATGAAGGAGTTAACACACTAGACAGAGTACCTAATTTATGCCATGGAATTGCAGACTTAACTGCTGGGAGCTGGCTCATTATTTTAATTGGATTTTCCAATGTGTTGAACAAGTCAGCGGATTTGCATTAGCCTTACTTTCAGAGAAACTGTTTCAGTCTGGAGAGAGAGAGAGAACCAATGGGCAGTGGAGAGGGAATGTCAGAATTAATGCAGGATGGCAAAGCAAGCAAATTATGTCCTCGTTAATTAATACAGCCTAATGTGTATGTAGGTGTCATGGAAGTACCCTTTGTAGAGCTGTGCTGCTCTCTCCATCTCTCAGAGGCAAGAAAACAAGGCCTGGCTGACTCGTTGCCTTCCTGCCAGTTGGCTGCTCCCGGAGGGCAGCACAGCCATTCAGGTGAGCCCTTAAGGGCACTTACTCTTCAAGCCCATAAATGGGATTGGAGCTGAGTTGGGCTGTGTTGAGGCAAGCCAGAATTTACCCTGCAGTGTGATGTACGGCTGCTTCTTGACTCCTTTGGTATCTTATCATTTAGTGAACAAAGCAGATAAGGGACCTCCCATTAAGAAGCAAACCTTCTCGTGAGGAAAGATAGGTGACAAATCAGTAAACAAGTGATATCATTTCTTTTTGTGGTAAAGCTATAAAGGGGTAAAAAAAAATCAGAGCAAAAGATATGTGTGTTTATATACATAGAGGGAAAATGGTTCATGAAGTCATCTCCGTTGGCTGGGAGTATGCTGACTACTTGCATAATGTCTAGTAGTGTTGAAGCAATTTTGAGGAATAAATGGTTTTATGAAAGCCAATATTAATTGCAATTGCTTGCTTAAACAAGTCCCTTTTGCATAATGAAAGGTAGAATTCAGCTTCCCTCTGTCTGATTTATTCCAAATTGCTAGTTAGGCTCGATGTATGTACTAGCAGGGGAAATATCTTTTATGAAGAAAGAAATTTGAACAGCAGTTTGTTTAGAAGGCAAATATGTTTACTATTCCTAAACATCATTCCTGAAATTATTTTTAATGTATTATTTGCTCAATAAAATGGAAAAAAAGAAGTACTTTTAAAACATAGTCTTCAACTTCTTGCAGACTTGAATCATGTAAAGAACTTATGTTAATTCAACTTTATCATTAAAAGAAAGGAAATGGTTTGGAAGTTGAGTAAATGGGAATACAGTAATCAATAGATTTTTAGTAAAATGAGTAGGAAATAATTATGTAATAAATTTGAAAGGTCTTTTAAAAAATCCATTAAAGATAATGAAGGTGATACCGGAACTTTGACTACCGATATTATTATTGTATTGTATTGGCTACATTGTAATTGCCTGTGGAGACGACTGTTACACATCAGTTTGCAAAAGTTTTACTCAGGGAATGAGGAGTTATGAAAGAACTAGGATTCCCAAAAGAACTAGCACATAAAAACACAGGAAAATTACAGAATCCCATGACTGTGAAGTCATAAAATCCATCTCTGTTGCAGAGCAATCCCTTAAAATATCTGAGAGAATAGGTTTTCTCTTCACTGAGATGCCTTAGGAAGGAAATTTTATTTTGCTTCTTGTGAGTATATTCTAAAAATTACATCCTTGTGGTATTGGTCTGCTTTCTCTTTGACCTCTCTTTGTATCTTTATAATGGCACTCAGGTAATTACTATTCACTTGTCACTTAAGACAATCTCCTTTGCTACTTTTTAAAATTAACCTACTTTTTCCTGGGAAGTAAGTTGAAAAAGGTTTGTAAATTTTAAATTTTTTTCCTTTGGCCTTTTCATAGGCTTGTCACTGGGAAATTTCTGAATTCGTGATACGTAATGTTTTTGCCTTCTTGGTTTCTTACCACCTTCCAAGAATGTGTGTGTAGGTGACCACAAAGAAATTCTTAACTCTTGGGGTTTTCTACAGTCCTCCGATCTGCCAGCTGAGCTATCGAAGGGAGCGCGACTTGGGGTTTTCTGTCTGTGCAACTATTGCTCACCCCAATGCCTAATCACGATGATGACATTAAAAGGTTACTACGTTGTGTTCGTTGTGTGGTCAGTACATGGCTTTTGAGGGACTTTTCCTTCTGAACACCCCTCACATTCAGTATTAACCACAGAGTTTCATAATGTTATTTTGTAATACAGCCTTCAGATCAAGGTGGCAGTAACATTAATGTATTTTTTTTCCTGCTTCATTTCACAAAGGATTTGAGGCATTAATGAAAACCATAATTTAGGACTGAAAGTTTAAAAGGATTTATAATCGCTGTCTTTTCATATTTTGTTTTAAAATTTTGACTGTCTTTGAATAAGGATTATATTACATGTTGCAGGTTTTTTTAAATGCAAAATGTCTCCTCTCCCACCCTGTCCCTTTGCTCGGTTTCCATCCCTGGGGAGAATCAGCATTGGAAGACTGTGTATTTTTTCAAAAGCAATTTAAGCATAGGCATTTTTCCCTCTTTTTATACAAACCCCTTGCACCCTCTAAGTACCGTTTTATACTTGATTTTATCACATAAAAATTTATCATAGAGGCACTTCCAAAGTTAGGCATAAAGAGCTTTCTCATTTTTATGGCTATTGTTTAAAAGTTCCATAATTTAGCCATCCCCTATTGATAGGCACTTAACTTTCCATCTGAATAAATAGCGCTATGGAGAAGAACCTTGTACACACAGGATTCTGTATTTCATTCCATTCCTTCTACAAGTATTTCTTAAGCACCCCATCTGTGCTACACAATATTCTGAGTTATAGGAATATAGCAATGAACATACAGACCCCACTCTCAAGGAGCTTGCAGTCAAACTGGGGAGACAGCAAACAAATAAGGAAACAAGCACATATACATGCTGTGGAGATACAGTCTGGAAAAAAAATACATATACAAATGGTTAGGGATGGTAAATGCTTTGAAGAAAAATAATTTAAGGCTCTTCATGAACAGAGGAAAAGTAGATACTGGCTGGATTAGTGGAGGGCAAGGCAGACCCCGACCTCATTACCCACCATCCACACAAACTCCTAAGATCTACAGAATAGGGGGATGCCATGGGTTCATACCCCAGGAATGAAATTGAGGACTCAGAGCAAAATATTCCAGCTCTCCATCTAGGGTAGAGAGTAGGTCCTGTTCATTTTTCTTTTTCCCCTCTCATTCTCAAGGTCAGTGTTTTTCAAACTTTTTTTTTTCCTCCATTTTTACTCACAACCTTCCTCCTTTACTCCAAGAACCTTTTTAGACATTCCTCTTCCCAGTCACTCCTCCCACGAAATTGTAATCAATGTATTAATAGTTTATATTGTTTTATAGACTGTGGCCATTTGGAGGGCCACAGTTATAGCTAAGATGCTTTTTTAGCCCCACTCCTTAAGAACCAGCATCCTAGACCCTCACAGAATGTAGGCTCTCAGACTGTAGCCCGCTGGCCTGCCAGTCAGCCTGTTTCTCTGTACAGGTGGTGGCAAAATCACATAGACAAAATTTTCTTGGTGGAAATCTCTTTGTCTTGGAAATAAGAAAGAAGTGGTTGTTTCTGATCCAAGCCCTCTAGTGGTATGCATCAGAAAACCTTCGTTGTGTGTAAAATCAGTTGGTGTTTAGGGAGGGTAAAGAGGTAGAATGACTTGTGTGAACTACAGGAAGCCTAAGATGAGAACAACAGGAAATGGTTAGGGAGAAGTTAAAGAGCCAAAAGGGAAGGTCTTCCTATTCCCTATCCCTCTCTGCTCCCACGTTACCTTATTCATATGTAGCATCCCTTAGCATTTTAAAAATATGTATTCAGCACTTCCTGGGTGTCAGGAAGTAAGCCAGCACTTTTCACATACATTAACTCCTGTGTTCATAACAGCTGCTCACAATAGGGTATAGGCTTCCACTTTATGGATGTGGTTAAAAGGGTCAGGCACAAAGCTCATCAGCCCGTATTGATCCTTCTCACGCCACTTTTTTCCTCTGCCTCTAATACAATATGTAATGGCATAATGTAGTAGAGTTGGCTGCGTACTGACTGCCTCTGTTCCTAGAATACAAGCTTTCTAAGGTAGGAATAGTGTTTTATTCAACTTTGCCTATCTAGCTTCTAGCATAGTGTGTGGCACAGAATAGATATTCAGTAAATGATGGATGGATAGACAGATGGAGTGACAAAGGAATACACTTACATATGAGTAAAATTATTTCTTGAGTGAGGGGACCCACAGACCTTTACATCTCTAATCTGATTCTGCAGGTCCCTGCAGTCTTGGTTCCACGCTACTAAAAGTGATTTCACCAAGATTACTAGGAGTCTCCTTTAAGACAGCATGTTATAAACACTTCTCTGTCCTTGTTTTGCTTTTCTTTTCGCACTTGACTGCCCCTCCCTTGGTTTCCCTGCCACTTCTCTCCAGCTGGTTAGCAGCTGCATCTCCTCCCTTGTAGATTCATTCCTCCTTGTGCCATCTTAAAATCAAGGAGACCCAGGCCACTGCCTCAGAACAGTGAAGAAAAAAAAATCTGCTCGTCAGCTGTAGATTGCACTTCCTAAATATCTTGTCTTTTTAATGGAATCTAAGCACTGAAGGTAGAGGTGTGAACAGAACAGTCAAGATCCCTGCCCTTATTGAGCTTATGTGCTAGCTGGGGAGACAGAATACACGAGCTGAAGGCATTAAATTACCTGACTTCAAATTATTCTACAAACCTATAGTAACCAACAAAGCATGATACTGGTATAAAAAACAGACTAATGGAACAGAATAGGGAACCTAGAAATAAATCACTCATTTACAGTCAACTTATTTTCAACAAAGGTGCCAAGAACACACGTTGGAGAAAGGACAGTCTCTTCAATAAGTGGTGCTGGAAAAACTGGATATCTGTATGAAAAAGGATGAAATTAGACCCCTATCTCTTGGCATATACAAAAATCAAATAAAAATGATCAAAAACTTAAAGATAAGACCTGAAACTATGAAACTACTAGAAGAAAACATTGAGGAAACGCTTCAGAACATTGGTCTGGGCAAAGATTTCTTGAATAAGACCTCAAAAACACAGGCAACCAAAGGAAAAATAAACAAATAGGTCACATCAAGCTAAAAAGTTTCTGCACAGCAAAGGAAACAATCAACAAAGTGAAGGGACAGCCCGCAGAATGGGAGAAAATATTTGCAAACTACCCATCTGACAGGGGATTAGTAACCAGAATATATAAGGAGCTCAAACAACTCAGTAGCAAAAAATATTTGATTAAAAAATGGGTGAAGGATCTGAATAGATGTCAAAAGAAGACATATAAATGGTTAGCAGGTATATGAAAAAATGTTCAACATCACTCATCATCAGAGAAATGCAAATCAAAACTACAGTGAGATATCATCTTATCCCAGTTAAAATGGTTTTTATCAAAAAGACAGGCAGTAACAGGTGCTGGTGAGGATATGGAGAAAGGGGAACCCTCCTACACTGTTGGTGGGAATGTAAAGTAGTACAGCCACTATGGAGAACAATGTGGAGGTTCCTCAAGAAATTAAAAACAGAACTACCATGTGATCCAGCAATCCTACTGCTGGGTATATATTCAAAAGCAAGAAAATCAGTGTTACTGAAGGGATCTCTGCACTCCCACATTTATTACAGCACTCTTCACCATAGCCAAGATATGGAATCAACCCAACTGTCCATTAATGGATGAATGGATGAAGAAAATATATATATACACAGTGAAAGATATCTATCAGCCATACAAAAGAATGAAATCCTCTCATTTTCAACCACATGGATGGAACCAGAGGACATTATGTTAAGTGAAATAAGCCAGGCACAGAAAGACAAATATCCAATGTTCTCACGCATATATGGGAGCTGAAAAAATTGATTTCATAGAGGTCGAGAGTGTAGAGTGACACCATTAGAGGCTGGGAAGGATAGTGGAGAGGAGGGATAAAGAGGGATTGATTGATGGGTACAAATAATACAGTTAGATAGAAGAAATAAGATTTAGTGTTTGGTAGCACAATAGGGTGGCTACAATAATTTATTGTGTATTTCAGAATAACCAGAAGAGTGAAATTGGAAAGTTCTAACACAGAGAAATGATAAATCTTGAGGTGATGGATATACCAGTTACCCTGATTTGATCTTACACGTTGTATGCTTTTATCAGAATTTCATATGTACCCCATAAATATGCACAACTATTATATGTATGTAAAAATTTAAATTTTTTTTTCAAATAAAAGGTAAATCTAAGCCAAAAAAAAAAAAAAAAACAAGGTAATATCAGATCATGATACATGCTATAAAAGAATATAAAAATGAAATGGTAAAAGCCATGGTATAATCCCCTCCTCACTCTGACAGAGGCAGTTGAAGAAAATTCACATTAAGATCTACAATTTTGGTAGTGGTGTCAGTGACAGTGCTAAGCTGATTTGAGGAATCAATTGTATACGTGCACCTATACTGTAGTACAGTGTCTGAGAACACAGGCTTTGAAGTCTGAATTCAAATCTCATCCCCCCACTCACATTCTATGTGGATCTTCACAAGTGACTCCACCTCTGTCTCTGTTCAGCAACAGAGTGGGGCCAGTTATGCCACTTAACCCGTGAAGATACGCAGGTTCAATGAAATAATGCATGTAAAGCCCTTCAACAGAGCCTGGCGTATGAAAAATGCTTGGTTAACAGTAGCTTGTTTTATTGTTCTACGTGCACTTTCTTTTTTAACTGTCTCCCATCTTTACTTTGTTTTTCAGCTCCAGGGTCTGAGCCACAATGTGATCTTCACTTTGGATTCCTTGTTAAAAGGAGACCTAAAAGGAGTCAAAGGAGTAAGTGTTCAGAAATTGGATTTCCACTTTAACTTGAAAGGATTGATTTTTTTTTTTTTCTCTTTTAAGATCACAGTAGTACTTGTATTTGAAAGGCACTCAACATTTATAGCATTGAAAATCTTCTTGGAAAATGATCATTGGAAAAAATGTGCCACTTTACATAATGGTATTGACAGAGGAACAAGATTAGACACTTTTAGGAAGATTGGTGAGATCCCAAGTGGATGGGAGAGAGAAGCCAAGCCCTAGTCCTGGCTCTGTTGTGGGCTCAGAGTCTGAGAGCCTTTAGGCTCCTGCTTCGTGGGCATGACCGGGGCGGGGCGCTCACCCTTCTTGCCTCTACAGGCTTCTCGTATGTAATAAATGGTGTCATGTGCATGAAAGTGTCTTGTGTAAAGTTAGCAAGAAAGTCATTCTTGCTAAGATGTTATTTCAGAATTATTTGTTCATTTTCAGCAAAAATAAATGCAATTTTAATTTTATTTTCCTTTTTCTAAGGATCTCAAGAAGCCATTTGACAAAGCCTGGAAAGATTATGAGACAAAGTTGTAAGTGGTTTTTTTGTTTAGTTTTCATTTTGTTTGTATTATCTTGAGTTTTATAAGAAAAACTAACTGGAAAATGGACAGAGCCCTTAACTAATATCTTCTCAACAAAAAACTGTTCAGTGTATCCTTGTTTAGGGCTAAGAGGTTAGATATGCTGACCTAATTAAAAGTGGCTACGTCTCTTGTGCTGGTTGTCTAGACTGAGAGGCACTTTTACTATCAGTTATTTCAGCATTTATGGCTGTTGATACTGACTGTCAAGTTGTAGATCTATGATTGTTGCCACTTTTCTGTCATTATAATTAGCATATAATGGTGGCCCATTTACATTTCGGTATAGGATAACAATGGGGAGATAATAAAAGTAAAAGAAATAACTAATATTTGTGCGACCTTTCTTTCTTTCTTTCTGTCTGCCAGGACCTGCGTTAAGTGTTTTTAACATGCAGGATCTCCTGGCAGCAACCTATTTGTGCCACTTCACTCTGTTTTTATGTCAGGGAAACTGAAACCTAGAGAGGCTGAGGGGCTTGCAGAAGGGTAGAAAGCCAGTAACTGTCAAGCTGGCGTGCACCGCAGGTCTGTCTGACCCTAGAGCCTGAGTAGCACAGTGTGTGCACTGAAGTCAGACCACTGACCTCATGGGGTTATTATGAGAGATTAGGGCAGTGAGCAGTTTGCGTGATACCTGGCTTATCTTCATGTTGTGCATATGATACCACGTTCCTTTGTTATTACTCTGAGATGTTTGTAACACCAGGGAGTAGGGTGGGATGGGAGGAGGTACGTATTTTAAAGCTTTTAATAAAAGTCTTGGCTATAAACTTGGATAACTATAAACATAAGAGAATAAAAACATTTCTGTAGGCAGCAATAGCAGCAGAGTGAAGACAGAAGCAAAAGAAAAACAAATGTAGAATTAAATATGTTTTTCCCAAACTACTTTTGTAATTGCTTATGTGACAAGTGCATTGTTGGGGACTTGCTGTTTTAGCAATACTTTTGTGCATTGGCAGTTACAAATGCAGCTGAGAACACAAAGTTTCTTAAAAAGGTCAACTGATCAATGAATGCTGTGGGAAGTTTTTTTCTGTATGAAAAAGGGGGTTGTGAATACTCACTTATGAGCTAAGTACTGTCCCAGCCCAGGGGCAACTGCCCTTGCACTTGGAATGTAATAAAACTAAGTACTTAGAAAATGAGCAGGGCAAGTCCACAAAGGAGGGAGAGAAAGCCTTGCTCTAGACTTACAGGATATGCCTCCTTTGTAAGACATAGGAACAATAAAACATGATAGAATACGTGCTTTGTCAACTAAAGTACTATCAATATTGATTGGTATAACCATATTTATGTTTTTAAAAATCTGTGTTGAAGACCTTGAAGTATCTGGTGGTCAGTATTCTGAATATGATAGAATATAAAGCATTTTAAGGTGTTAAAGGTGCCCCTCATTGCACTTCTCACACATTATATGTGAACTTGTCTGGCTGTTCGTTTGTCTGTCTTGTCCTCAAGAATCTGAACTTGGTGAGGACAGCAATCACATTGTTTTTGTGTATATTAATCCCCCAGTGCTTAGCAGAGTCATAGTTTGTGCATTATATGAATATTTGTTGAAGAAATTATCCAGACCTGGAAATGTACAACAGGAATAGTGAGTTGAGTGGGTCCTGATTTTAGGACCTCATAAAGAAAATTTTTGTTTTTGTTTCCTTTTTTAATAAATCCCTGTCAACAAATTAATTTGTTATGATAGACCTCTTTCTCACTGAAGTATAGTGGTGAAGGGGAAAAAAGGAAACAAGCATTTGTCTATTTATAATAGGACTCTTTAGGTTATAAGTCATAGAAAACAAAATGACTTATGTTAGGTCCAGAGCCGAGAGAGAGACACGAAGCCTCACGTGTAGCAAAATGTTTATTTATTTTCAGCATCTGGGTGCAGATGGGTGGAGGCCGAAAAGGTATCCACAAGGGAAAGGGGAGAACCTTGGGTTTTATAAAGGATTTCTCTGGGAGGAGTAAATAAATCCCGTTCAAACGACCAGAAGGGACAAGGGAAGTAAGTTTCCCTCTTGTATTCCATTTCTTTCTCTCCCTAGGAAACAACTGGGAGGGATAAGGGTAGTCTTTACCAGGAGGAATAAAGAAAGTTTCCCTTTTGTATTTCATTCCTGTATCTCCCTAGGGGTCTGGCAAAGGCTATAATACACCTATAGGAAGGTGAGAGGAGTGGGTTCTGTAGGAGGTTTGGATGGAAGTTTGGGGAGGGTGAATTCTTTAAGCCCAACAACTTACACACAAAAAAGCTAATTTATTAGCTTTGATAACCGAGAAGGCTGGACATTTTCTGTGGTCTTCCATTTAGAACTGGGGAGTCAGTGAAGTGTAATAGTTAAGATCACAGCCAATTTTGTGACCTTGAGCCAAGATATGTAACTTTGATGATCCTTAACCTATAAAATAATATAAAAATTGTCTACTTCTCAAGGTTTTTGTGAGGACAAGGTAAGATAATGTATGGAAGCAGTTGTCACAATATCTAGCATAGGATAGTCACTCAATAAATAGTTTCTGTCAAGTTTTTTAACAATCAAATATTATTTGATCAAAATAATACATGTACATAAAACATCAGATAGAACTTACATTAGTTAAGACTTACTTTGACAGCATATAAAGAAACCCGAAATAGCAATGACTTCACCATTGTAGAAGTTTATCATAGAATGAAGAACATTCTAGGATGGACCAGGTGCCCATCATAGCACTTCTAACCTGTCCATATTATCTTCCAGAATCTAAACTCATTGAGTTTATGCTGCACCTAATAGTATAGGGTTCTTCACAAATGATGAAGGGGAGAATGTTAAGTCAGCAACGAGTGTGCTTCTAATGAAAATGCAGCAGCCCTATCTGCTCCTCCCGAACCTGCTAGCTCCTCTACTTTTTACAGTGTTCTCTTGCTGGTATTTCTTGCTTCAACAGTGGTATATTGCTATGGTAAAGGAGGATTTAGTTCCCTTGTATGGCCATCCCATCACTTTCCCAGCCCTGTTCATCCAGTATAGTTAATACAACAATTTTTGGTTAAACCAGTTGTCAGTGTTTATATTTTGATGAGTATAAACATTCATTGCTAGTCTGAATGGTACGTTATGATTACGTTTCTATTCTTACAGTATAATTTTTTTCTTGTTCTATTTTGTTTTGTTTTGTTTGAGACAGAGTCTTGCTCTCTTGCCCAGACTGGAACGTAGTGGCGTCCATGTAGCTCACTGCAACCTCATACTCCTGGGCTCAAGGGATCCTCCTGCCTCAGCCTTCCGACTGGCTGGGACTACAGGCACATGCTACCATACCTGGCCTTTTTTTTTTTTTTTTTTTTTAAGAGATGGGGTCTTGCTATGTTGCCCAGGCTGGTCTCAAACTCCTGGCCTTAAGTGATCCTCCCACCTCAGCCTCCCAAAGTGCTGGGATTATAGGCGTGGGCCACTGCTACCAGCCTGCTTTTTCTTAATGACATAATTGCCTCATGTCTTCATTAGCTTAGTTCTATATGAATCTCTTTTGGATTTTTATTGTCTGCTCTAACAGATGTCAGATACCCATCAATAATGTTTTGGTTTAGAAAATACATTATATCTTATTATAATGATTATATACCTATTATCATTAAATTATGTCAGTTTCTTCTTTTCTTTCCTGGAGATATCCTTTTCCAGAGCTCTTTAGATCAGCAATACAGCTGTGGCCTTTGACTCGCTTTAGTTTGAAATTACTTGCTCTTGCCTGGTATAGTCCCATATTTTGTTGGCTCACTACCTCCAGTAGTTTCCAGAGAACAGCTCTAAAAGAGGTAAAATTTCCAAGTTTTGTACATACAAAAATAACTTCATTCTACCATCACATAGAATGTGGGTATGGCTGAATATAAAATCTTGACTTTAAAATCATGTTCTCTCAAAATGCTGAGGGCATCATTCCATTCTTTTCTAATTTCCAGTGTTGCTAATTTTCAAAAATCCAGGACCTTTCTGGTTCCCATTTATTTGTGTGTGATATGTGGTTGTTTATTATGTTTATTTTCACTTAGAAAATGTTAAAGTCTTCTCTCTATAAAAGGTTCTACGAAGAATCTTCATGTGCCACGTTGTATGTATTCTATTTGCAATTTTTAGTTCGTAAGGTCTGGAAACTTTTCTTGTAATTTTTTTTTGTGTTTTCTTTTTTCTCTTTTTCTAGAACTTTTCATCATATAATGTTCGACTTCCTAGATTGTTCTTAAAATTTTCTTCTTCTTTCTGTTCTATTTGATTTATATTTTAGGTTATTTCATCATTGTTTTTTCCCCACTGTTTCAGTTTACTTTTTTATTTTGGCTATCATATTTTAAATTTCTAAAAGCTCTTTTGCTCAATCAGATTTTTTGTTTACCTTTTTATAGTTTCTTGTTTCATAGGTACAATATTTTAACTGAAGACTTAATGACATTTTGTAAAAATTTTTTATCTGCTTCCTTACTGCCTTTGGTTCCTCCCCTCATTCCCCCTTTTGTTATTTTGCTCACTCTCACTTTCATTTTGGAAGCTATTCTGAATTATCTTACAATCCTTGGGTGCCTGTTCATATTTCAGAGCAAGGCACCCAAAGGCTAATTGAAAGCTTATATGCATCAGCAAGACTTGTCAAGAAAGCTTTCGGCCGCCTTTTTAGGTTTCAAGTTTTAGATGTCAAGACAGCAAATGTCAGTGTCTGAGGTCTGTTTTCTAGGCCTTACAGTCCTTCAGCCCTCTGCCTAGTGATTGTATATGGTGGCATTTTGGAAGCTATGTAAATGAGGGAGGAAGGAACCCTATAGTTTGAGGTACAGATTTCTCTCCTTCTTTTATCTTCCCGCCCTGCTCTTTCAAATATTTTTTTAATTCTCTCATCCTTTTTTGTCTTCATTTCTTCTTGTCCTTGAGAGATTATTCCTTTATTATGCATTTACTATCATTTTAGTGGGATCATTGGAGGAGGAAGAAATAAACACATGTGGTTAAGTCACCATGGTAAATCAGAAGGCCATTATTAAGTTATGCCTCCCTCCCCCCAATGTTTTTCCTCTTCCCACCCACATCAGTGGAGAGAGAGCCAAGATTTATTCTCTTTCTGATAAAATCCCTGCCATCACGCCTCTTTGACTGCCAAGGTAGCATGATGAAAGAGTTGTTCAGCTATAGTGTTAGGGTATTAGAGTCTATTCTAACCAGGTTTGTAGTAAATTTGGGTTGATGGATTAATTTTCAGCTTGTTTATATATAGACAAGGAGACAAGGATATTGGTTTTCTTTGGAATTGGCTTCCCCTACCACCACAACAACTTAAAGAAGACTTGAAAGTTGAATCACTTAGTCTTTGCATTCACAACTATTAATTACAGGCTCTTTGTGAAATTAGTAGTTTTCAAGTTAAATGGATTTTTGGAAAGAGGGCTGTGAACATTGGTATTATTACCACTGGTCATCTATCATAACCAAGCACTAGTCTGAGGTATTGTGGGTTTAATGTGGGCCTGCCTTCTTTTTTCCCCAGTTTTCCCCTGACCCCCCCCCCCAAGAACATTTTCATAGGATTCCAAATTATACATTGGAATTTCTCCCATTCCTTATTCTGTACAATCCAATGCCAAGTGGTTGAATGATTAAAATATGTTATTGGGTTGTGGAAATAGTTCAAATCTAGAGGAATATTACAAATTTCCTTTGACTAATTTTTGTGCATACCCACAAAGACCCAATATATACTTTAATTATCTTGAAATAATTCTAAATCTCATAATCTATTGATAATCAAGAAAAGCTTAGGTCTCCAACTTTCTGATTCTTTTTCATCATAAATTGCTTTACCCAAGAAAAGGTAAACTATCAAAATTTCTTCATGCCTACTGAAATGTAAGAGAATTTATATGACTCAATCGTGTAAAAGATCAAATTTAAAATGTAAGAAATTTCCTAGATGAAAATCCATACAGTATATTTGTTCTCTTTAAGATTTTTACATCTGATTGATTCTACCAACTTAAGAACTCTTGCCTCTTAACTTTGGTAATTAAGAAATAATCAGTGGCTTTCATCAAAGGAAAGACAGGAATGTGGTTTATTTTTTAGTAGACTTGCTTTTTGAGTGGAAGATACAGAGATTTCCCATATAGGCCCTGCCTCTACACAGAATGGCCTCCCCCATTATCACCAACCCGGTACATATGATGCAGTTGATGAACCTACACTGACACATCATTATTACCCAGAGTTTATAGTTTATACTGGGGTCTATGCTTGGTGTTATACATGGGTGTGTTTTTTTGTTTTTGTTTTTGTTTTTTTTTAAATGACATCTGCTTTAATTTTACAGTACAAAAATTGAGAAGGAGAAAAGAGAGCATGCAAAACAGCACGGGATGATCCGCACAGAGATTACAGGAGCTGAGATCGCGGAAGAAATGGAAAAGGAAAGGCGCCTCTTTCAGCTCCAAATGTGCGAAGTAAGGATGACTTTTCGATAAGTTGCCTAGAATTTTAATAGCTGTAATCTTCTCCTGTTAGTAGTCTTTATGCTTAAAGGCAAACTATTATTAGAGAAGGGGACTGTTTCTTAAGGATTCTAATCTCCATTTTTCTCCAAGCCTTTTGGGAACCCGCCATTGCCCTGTTGTCTCATATTTTGAGCCTCAGTCCCACGGGGCTCTTTAAGCCAATACAGGATTCCTTGGTGAGAACCTTAATGTTGCTTGTGAGTGATGGTGGGGGAAAAAAATTGGTGAGAGGTAACACTGGTGAATAATAGTAAGTTTTACTGGTACAAGTTTAGAGCATGTTTTTTTTTTTTAACCGTGTGTCCAGTTTGAATGAAAGCTTAAATGAAGCAGTTGTTAAGAAAGCCTGATTTCGTGAAAAAATGCAATGAAAAGCATGCTGCCTTAAACTTAGTGCAGTGGTTCTCAAACTGAATTCCCATTGAACACTTAACACTCCTTGACCCAGAGACCAACCCATTCTGATACTGCTGTTGAGTAATGGAGTTCCTTTTGTAGTTTTCAGAAAATATTAAAATGGAGAATTTTTGCAATTTTAAGTTTTTCTTCCCTAGATCAATCTTTCTTCCTCCCTTTCTCCTAATTTCTTTCTTCCCTTCCTCCCTCCTTCTTTTTCATAAGTCTTTGGCTCCTTGAACTTAATCTGCTCATGAACCTTAAACAAGTGAGCAGGAAGCAAACAATGTCCATAGAAAGTCTTGGCTGGTAGTGCAAAGCAGAACCGGTAGTGTTTAGTTAACTGCATAAATTACTAATGAGTTATTTTTATTTTTATTCTTTCATTATTGAACAGCAAAAATTCTTTCTGATTCACCTCCTTGGTGAAAAGTTTCAGTGTCTTACACAGCATATTTCTCAAAGAGAATTGTCTACTTGTTTTCTGCAAAGAACAATCTGTGTTTTGGGTTTTTGACCATGTGAACTATACGTTTGAGACCCACTGCACCAATGGGAAATTATCAGTTATTCTGGAATGTTTTGGTGTGTTTTATTTGCTTGTCTAATAGACTAATCGTAAGAATTTATAAAATGCTAACACTAATCAATTTGTTTTGTACACTTTGTGACTGTGCCAAATCAGCATTCCCTAAATTGTCTACAGGCCACCCAAGGCTCATTAACTTTCTCAGATGCACAGGTGGTGTTCTGCCACCTGAACCCATGACTGAAGAGCCCTGTCTGGAATTATTAACGTAAAATTCTGTTTTATTTCCACAGTATCTCATTAAAGTTAATGAAATCAAGACCAAAAAGGGTGTGGATCTACTGCAGAATCTTATAAAGTATTATCATGCACAGTGCAAGTAAGTAGGATGTCACTTTTTGTTGTTGGCCCAAGTAAGGCCCCATTCACTCCATTGTTTGTCTTAATTCTCTTTATTTCTTCATGTGGTGGCTATGTATAGTGATATAATGACCTTCCACAGCTAACTGGATAAGAAATAGTATTGTCTTCCATCTTCAGTGTTTATATAAATAATCAGTAGCTTCAATTAGGACAACTATTTAGTTTCTCAAAAATGCTGTCTTCCTTACAAATGCTAACCTTGACAGCCTGTGGAGCTCTTCTTACGGTCGCATGAGCCCCTACCACTGAGGAGTCCAATGAGTTTCTACCACTAAGGAATCCTTTCTGGCAACCACCTTTCCCACCTCTCTTACTTGGCATTTTACTATTATTGCATCATTTGCACCATGTATTCCCATCTGGAGTTTGGGATTTTTTTTTTTCATCTAAATTAAGTGAAATTAAATACTGTGGGCATAAAGAATACTTTGCATTTATACATGGATTCCTGTATAATTGGTGTTATATTTAGAGATATCCATTGTTCTACACTGGCACCGTTTTTGTTTGCTTACACTGCAGGGCTACCTTTTTATGATGTTTGTGGTTCTTTGTCCCTACATTTGCTTATTTACTTCTTATTTACTTATTGGGTTAACTTTTGTGGGTTTTCTGCATAGTCTTTATGTTAAAATTTGCCAGTCAGTATTAAAATGTGTATTAATTGGTGGAAGTTACACAGAAAATAGCACAAGGACCTTCCAAAACTGACAGCTCTCATATTTATAAGCAGAATAATGTAAAGGTCATTTGAACTCGTTAAAGCACTACTCTCCAAAAAGTTAAATACATAATTTTCTTTGATCTCTCTTATTTCCTTAAATAATGTTATATCTAGGAAGATCTTTGTAGTCAATTGAAACATTTAAGGAGGTCAGCATTAATATTATGGAAAAGCACAAAGCTTGTGTTAGACAAATAAAAGAGTTCAAATTCTGGCTCTGCAACTAGATAACCATGTGATCTTTATCAGATACTTCGCTATACCTCAGTATACTCATCTTGTCAAGTTGGGCTAAGGTTCATAGCACACACCTCAGGTTTTTATGAGGATGTGAGAAGTAAATAAGATAATGCATATGGAGTGCTTAGCCCAGTGCCTCCAACCTTGTATATGTTGACAGCTGTGATGATTCTAAATTGCATTAAAAATCATTTATTTGTATATTTTATTGTCCAGGATGTTTCTCTTCAGGAAAAGCTTTTAAATGACCAAATTGTTCTTTACATAAATTTGTTACCTTTTTTCTCTTTTCAAAGTAAATTCTACCTTGTATAAATGTCTTTCAAAAATAAAAATGATACATTAAACTGTAAACAGTGTTTATGTAGCATGGGATAAAGTTTGCCTGCTGAAGACCTGGACTAGCTTTTGGCTTCATAGTGTAGTGGGGCAGTTATGAAACTTTAAAATGTATTGTGGTGGTTCCTAATTTTAGTTTTGGTTGGAATTTTTTATCTTTCATCAATTTCAGTTTTCCTAGAAACATTTAATTCCTTTGAAAGTTTTACAGAAATAAGTGAATCTCCCAGTCTTCTGAATTACAACACTTTGGCAGCAAACCTGATTTCACCTGATTTTAGAAATCCTTTTTGATCTCAAGCTAAGTCTGTAAAGAAGGGTTTGACCTACACAAACAAGAGTTTTTCAAAATAAAAGATTCTTTGTAAAGGATAGATAGATTAACCTTTGTTAGTAAAGGTGAAAAGAAGAGCAACTCTAACTTGTATAGCTAATGTATCCTCTCTTTATTCATTTATTCTTTGCTTTTTCCCTTTCCACAAATATTTATTACTCACCTACCAAAAGCCAGGTACTGTGCTCAGTTCTAGGGCAGAGATAAAACAAAGCTGCTCTTCTGAGAAGTTAATTGTCAGGTAAACAAAGTAAGTTGGGTCCATCATTAATCATAATGGGGCTAGACAGTGTCAAGAGAAGAAGGGACTCCTGGCCAGGAAGACTAAGGAGGAGGTGGTACTTGGATTGAACTTGGAGGATGGTTAGGATCTGGCCATTGGAATCTAGCAGAAGAGTCTCCCCCTTTCTTCCCCTTGGGCAGAGAGAGATCGTCAGAAGAAAAGCCTACAGAGTAAAAGCCGCCTTGTGGGAAAAGGTGTTCTAAGACATCAAGTAGTAGAACTGGATTATAATGGGATTGAAGTATAAATTGCCTTGTGGATGAAACCCCAAGAACTCCATCACAGCAAGAAGCCAGAATAGTTTGATCTTTCAAGGACTATTTTTATTTGTTCCTACTTCAGTCAATTTCTCAAAATTCTGAATAGACATGTTTGTGTATGTGTTAAGCATTCTGTGCTTAGATTTTTTTTTAAAAGGATTTCTTCTAAGTACTTACTTCATTTCCCAAAATAATTTCCAATAACCAAGTTATTGGTACTCAACAGTGAATTTACTCCGGTAATACTTTGCATAGTCATAACACTTGAGTGTGGTTGAAGATACTGCAATGGAAGAATAAAGGGAGCAAAAAAGAAGAGTTTTTAACTTTTTCTAACCCATGTCAGCTTATCTGCATTAATTGTTCCTCACTTTTCAAACATGCAAACATGAACATTGTCAGTAACAGGGTGCTTTCAAAACAAACATGCTATCCTGCTTAGCCACTCCTTTTACCACCTACCAAGTATCAGTATGATCTGCAGAGTCAAGA
The DNA here is from genome assembly GCF_041146395.1 of Eulemur rufifrons. Classification (NCBI taxonomy): domain Eukaryota; kingdom Metazoa; phylum Chordata; class Mammalia; order Primates; family Lemuridae; genus Eulemur; species Eulemur rufifrons. Next base: position 35,472,630 of record NC_090985.1, read on the forward strand.
GCATTTATAAACATTGCTGTATTTTTCTTCATCTTACATATAATAATAATAGCCAACATTTACTGAGAGCTTATTTTGTAGGTGAGGTTATATACTCCTCGCCGAAGTTTTTTATGTGTTTTCTCATTTGATATTAACAACAATCAGGAAACTGTAGGTCAGAAAACATAAACAACTTACTCAAAGTCACATTCATTCACTTAATAGCTGCTCAATAAATATGTGTCAAAGCAGACAAAGTAAGCACAGGAAACCAAATAAAAAAATAGATAAATTGGACTTGAAAATTAAAAACGTAAAGGATATAGAGAAGAAGTGAAAAGACAACCCATAGAATGGGAGAAAATATTTCTAAGTCATTTATCTTATATTTCAGTGCTCTACCTTCAAAACCCTTCTCTAGAGATTGAGTATCAGAGACCAAAATTGATTTTGCTTTTATTAGTTTTATAACCATACGTCTCCCTCCTTGGCATACTGTCCTTCCCTGTTGTAGAAGGTACTGGTTCAGGTTAACATGTGTGTATGGCCTGCTCTGTGCAGAACATTGCTAGCCTCTCTAGGGCTGGCACTTAGGCCTGGGCACAAGTGTTCACCGATGCCATCTCGTGACTGGCAGGACTAGGGAAGACTGGGGAGGTAGCAACTGAGCTGAGTCTCAATAGAAAGAGTTTGTCAGGCAGGTACAGAGGAGAAGGGCATTCCAAGAAGAGGGTACAGCATATGCAAAGGCCATGGTGGAGGAAGATGGGTTGAGAAAGAACAAGCAGCTGGAAATATTAATATAGCATGGCTGGAGCTTAGAGTTTTTAAGGGAAAATGGTAGAAGTTAAAACTAGAAAAATATTTAAGGCCCAGCCAAAACATCAAAGTTCCTTAATTCTGTACTGGGAAGTTTAACATTCGTCCTTATAGGCAGTGATAAAAACCTGAATGTTAGAAAATGAGAGTTTAATGGTTAAACAGAAAGTCATGATTCCTTTCATCCTTGTTGCTGAATGACTTGCTAAAGATAGTCTCTCTTCTTTATTTTAGTAAGGTTTCTCTGCCAAAGATGTCAACCTTAAAGAATGTTGGAACTTAGAGGATTTCAATAATCACTCTGAAGGCCAGTTCTGATAGGATGTGTTGTTGCCATTGAATACACATATTAAGCTTAAAAAACATGTGCCTTAAAATTTCTTGATATTGCTACCCGGGCATGATAGCTCATGCCTGTAATCCCAGCACTTTGGGAGGCTGAGGCCAAAGGATCGCTTGAGGCCAGAAGTTTGAGACCAGTCTCGGCAACATGATGAGACCCATCTCTACGAAAAATTTAAAGATTAACTGGGTGTGGTGGTACACACCTGTAGTCCCAGCTACTCTGGAGGCTGAGCCCAGGAAATTGAGGCTGCAGTGAGCTATGACTGTGCCACTGCACTCCAGCCTGGGTGACAGAGTGAGACCCTGCCTCAAAATACACAAAAAATGTCTTGATATTGCTTCATTCATAGCTACTGAGCAGCTGCTGTGTGCTGGGCCCACCATGATGTGAAGATGAGATAATCTTCATCTTCAAGGTGCTTGTCATTTGTAGGGGAGATAGCAAAATAGATAAAGTGTATTTCAGAAGTAATCTGCTTTGGGGGCATAGAGAAGCTTCCAGTAGGGCAAAGAAAATTCTAAATACCAGTTTCCTGAGGTTTGTTGTATGTTTCTCCAAACTTATGTCATAGACTGGGCCCCTGAGTGGAAGTTTCCACCTGAAACAAGGAATGTCTTCACTAGCTAGTTAAGAGCATGGTTTCAGAATCAGGCAGATGTGGATCTGAATCCTAGCTCTGCCACTTAACTAGTTGTGTGAGCACCTTGAATGAGTTATATACTCACTGTGTGTGTCTGTTTACTCTTCTGAAATCACTTGTGAAAAGTGCTTATTAGTACAGTGCTGGGCATGTGATAAATGCTCCACAAATGTCAGCTCTTATTATTTTTCAGGTGAAATAATACAGCCTTTTTATGTAAGTTGTGGAATAAAGCTTTCTCAGTTGATTAGTACCATTGCTTTAAAGTCCTTTGTTTCAAGTATGTGTTGGAACATGGGGCCTTAGGGAACTGAATGCACTCTGACTTACCTCCTGTAGTTCAGTCACGTGTCTCCTTACGGTGTGCAGACAACCTCATGATATTCTGCAGGTTAATATGTCTTTCTCTCTCTTGAATTCAAATATGGCATAACCAGGAGGAACTGTTCTATATATTAATAGATGGATATGCACCTTATGAAATCACTGTGTTGGGACTGTGACTGTGATTTGCAGCGTCTGTGATGCCTTCTATCAAATGTCAATTGGTAGCCATAATTTGTTGGCGTATCTTTATAAAATATTGAAATTAGTTTTATAATAGTTCTGTATAGATAAATGGGTAGAGAAACTATATATGTATATATAGATAGATATTTTCAGATTTTGCAGGCATAATTACCTTCTTTTTTATTCTGCTGGTAAATTGCCGATGTTTTCCATTGTAGTTTCTTTCAAGATGGCTTGAAAACAGCTGATAAATTGAAACAATACATTGAAAAACTGGCTGCTGATTTATATAATGTAAGTTCTTTAAAAATTACATGCAGTTTAACTTGCTTTCATGGATAAATATCCCCAAACTTGAAACCTGTATTAGAAGGGTGTTAAAGAAGAGCAGAAAAGGTTAAGTGATGTGTCAGTATAAACCTATGGCAGATAAGCCTTTGTTTTAACTCAAGAGAAGTCATCCGTGGTCCCATATTCTAGAGTATCTAAGTTTTGCTTTTGTAGTGGGAAATCAAAAGGAAAACTTTTGAAAGTAATACTAAATGCATATGTAGAAATGGCAAATTTGTTGCACATAAATCATTTGATGATAAATGATATTAAAACCATATGTATTATATTATGCATATAAGTAAATATCTTCAAATAAGATTTTGGAATTACAAATAATACCTTATATTCTTATATAACTTTAAAAATACATAGCTCTGAATTTTTTACATTTTCTTTTAGTAGTTAACATGGTTCAGGCTGCAGTTAAGTTCCAAGTGATTAAAAGAAAGCAGCACCAATCCTTTGTCCTCACATAGTGCTGTGTAAACTTTCATATATGCATTGGCCCATTAGATTCCTGGTCATATGATTCTTTTTCTGGCCTATTTAATCACATCATGGTATTCCTACTACCACCCTTTGAAAAACCAGAAGCAAATGATCTCAATGATGCTTCTTAACCTTATTTAAAATAGTACTTCAGAGTTAATTGTCTAGCCTAGATGAATTATTTAATAAGAAACCATGTTACAGTATTCTGATTTCAAAACTCATGATGCTTTCATAAGATGAGAAGATTGTGCTCATATCAAAAATGAGACAATGTCAAGGAATATAATAAGAAAGCCAACTATATAATAGAATTGTTTGGTATTTTTGGGTAAATTAAACTCTGCTCATAAAAGCATAAATGGTAAGTAATAGAAATAATTTCTTCTTTCGTAGATAAAACAGACCCAGGATGAAGAAAAGAAACAGCTAACGGCACTCCGAGACTTAATAAAATCCTCTCTTCAACTTGATCAGAAAGAAGTAGGTGATTTATATGTTTGCAACAGGGCTAACAGTGTAAGTTACGCTACCTGTGATACCCTTTGTGTTTCCTGATCTGCAAAACAGGCATACTGATAGCTTCCTGCCAGGATGGTTGTGGGGACAAATGAAATATGTGTGTACCTACCATAAGCCCGATGTAGAACTGTATTTTAGTTCTGCTTCTTTCCTTACTAAAAAAGATGTCCCGGATCTTTAGTTCCATGACTTTCAGTTTTCTGTCCTGGCTTTGAAGACATGAACTTCAGAAGTGTATCCTCTCAGGCTTTTGAAGGATGGGTGGCACACCCCATGACTGTCCTCTTTAGACCACCTCTATCTTTCTGGGCAGCCACAAGGAGTGTGTCTCATTTGCCAGGGAAACATTTTGATGTAGAATGCTATAGAAGCTTAGTATCACAATTAGGAAAATTAAAGTGAGGTGGTCCTTGGATATTGGAAGAGAATTTACAATGCATGGTACGTGTTGGATGAATACAGTACAGATTCTTAATTATAAATGTCATTTGTTTAAATAATTAATACCTACTATGTGCCAGACACTGTTCTAGGTATTAAAATTTAGTCCCTTCCATTAAGAAGCTCATTATCTAATGGAATAAGTCAGCCATATGAACAATCCATCACACCTAAAGAGGTATTAATGCTGGTAAAGATACATTGGAAGGTGGCCTGCCCTCGAAGAGAGGAAACCTAAAAGGCTCAGGGGTAGAAAACTGCCTGGCATATTCAGGGAGCTGCAAACATTGTGGGGCAGGGTAGGTGGAAGAGTGACAAATGCAGTTTCTGAGGTAAATACTCAGGCCTGATTATGGAGGACCTTGAATGTCTCACCAGGGACATGGACTTCATGATGAGAATAATTAAATAGTAAGCACCATTTATTGCCTAGGAGAAAGTCAAAACATGCCTGTTGGTTTTATGAAATTGTCATATATTAACTTTAATTGCAATATCTAACAATAACCACATAAAATACAGCATTTTTACATTGTCAATTCATTATGATATCTCACAGCAATAGCAAACTCACTTTTTTTTTTTTTTTACTTCCTAAAATTTCTGAAAGGGATTTTTGAGTCCAAAACAAGAGCAAAGCAACATCCCCTAAAACATGTGAAGACCTGCAGCAGTGACACTAATCTTTTAAAGAAACTCTAATGGTTCTTGTTACTGACTGAATACAACTCTCTATTCTTCTCCAAATCCAGTTTGTATATATGCATTGAGTTTTGGTTGAGTGAGAGAAGTCTACGCTCCTTTAACACTAGGCACCTGCTAATCTGTGGAGTAGGCAGAGTGGCCAGGAAGCTCTGTGTTCATTGAGGCAACATCTGCATCCACGTTGTCTGGAGTCTTAGGCAATGACTGCACCTGATTTGAGGCCTCAGACTGTGCTTTAGAAGAACATCTGAGTATCAGACCCCAGGTAGACTTCAGACTGAAACACAGATACGCTGTACTCTTTGAAGGTGCTTATTGTTGCATATAAATCCTAGGAGAAAAGTGGTCCTCTTGTATGATTCCTCAGTGTAAAAGCAATGGAAAGACCCAAGTAGAAGAAGGGGGAAAGGGTAGATTTCTGTCCGGGGAGAAAATTGGAAGGTTTCCTATTTACTGTTAGGCAGTTAATCACTCCTTACCTTTGTTTTATCATACAAGATTACCTCTTTCCTATACATGGAAGCTTTATTGAAAAATAAAGGGGGGACTATTATAGTCCCTGTTTGTTTTGCACAGAGACTACTGTATTCTACTCATGCTAGCCAAAGAACAAAGTCACACGTACGCCAAAGGAGTATGTACATGATGAAATGCACATGATTTGATTTATTTTAACTCTCCCCAAATTAATAAATGATGAGTTTTCATTAGTACCATGTCCATAGAGTTTTATGAGTAAAAAATTAATCTTTCACAGCACGCCTATCCCTTTCTCGTGCTTTTTATCATCACTCATTGCAGAATATGTTTTGAAGGTAATGATTTTTAATGACTTAGATGAAATGTGAGAGGAGACTATCTGCCAGAGAGTTCCGGCCATGGCACTACTATTCAAAAAGAATATAAAGTAATCCAAAAGATTACCTGAGAAATTAAAAGTCCCCAACAAATCATTTAACCCACTCACCCCAACCAGGTTCTAACTTGGGTCCAATAAAGGAAAATCCAAAAATTTTAGTTGTAAATTGGATCCCTGGATTTTTGTGAGACTCGTTTTTTTCTTATCAAAACCAAATTAAGTTTTTATTGTCTTTTGGCAAATGTTCTATGAAGTTAATTATCTTAGTCTTGTATAATAGCCTACCCTCCCAAAAGAACTATTTGCTATGTAACTATTAATATTTTTAGGGTTGAAAATATTTTTAGCTGTGATATCTATAAATAATAATTAGAATATACTAAATCATTGCAAAAATTCCAGCTTTTAGTTTGATTCCACTGATGGACTCTCTTAATAGCCCATCACAGTGTAGTTTGCAAGTTTGACAGATTGTGTTTTGCTTGTCTCTCTCTCTTCACAATATCTGGCTTGTTGCCTGGCACCCAAAAACTACTCAGTAAATATTTAGGAAGATGAAACAGAAGGAATCTCTTGCCTGTTCCATTCATACTTTACATTAGAAATTTGAAGTTCCTGTAGTAAAGATTTCATTTTAAATTAGATACCAGAAATATTTATAATCCCATTAAATCAATGAGTGTGTGGTTGCTTGCAGTTTAACAAGATTTGAGATTTGACTCCTCAATAATGCAGTTTATATGTTAATATGGTTTTCAAGTAAGAGAGTAAAGGTGATTAGTTTGTACTGCTAATAGAAAATGAGAAACTAAAAAGTAATAGCGTCATTTCATTCTATAGTTTACATTTTCTGGCTCACATCATGAAATTTCCCCAAGGTTTTAAGTTCATTGTTTATGTTAGTTTTATATTTTTACCCAAATGAGTTTTTTTTTTTTTTTTTTTTGAGACAGAGTCTCACTTTGTTGCCCAGGCTAGAGTGAGTGCCGTGGCGTCAGCTTAGCTCACAGCAACCTCAGACTCCTCGGCTTAAGCGATCCTCCTGCCTCAGCCTCCCGAGTAGCTGGGACTACAGGCATGCGCCACCATGCCCGGCTAATTTTTTCTATATAGATTTTTAGTTGTCCATATAATGTCTTTCTATTTTTAGTAGAGACGGGGTCTCGCTCAGGCTGGTCTCGAACTCCTGACCTTGAGCGATCCACCTGCCTCGGCCTCCCAGAGTGCTAGGATTACAGGCGTGAGCCACCGCGCCCGGCCCCAAATGAGTTTTTCATTTGCATTTCTCTTTCCTGAATAGTTGAATTCTGTTTTACTGTCAAAGGATTTAGAACCTATTTTATTCCTTTAGATGTATGTATTTTTAAATTATTATTAATGTTAATAATTGTCCAATATCTACTTTCTCAAAAATGAAAAGCCTCTTTTCATTTATTTATAGTGCCCTGCTAATAAGCAAGCCAAAATGGCCATCATTTCTCAAAGTGCACAAATAATAATTGGTGTGACTTTAAGTCATGAAACTCATTAATAGTTAATTTAAAATAGTTAATTAAGATTATTGATGCTAGACTTCAGAAACATATTGCTTCCTTCCTGCTTAGTTTAACGAGGTCAAGGCCTAGAGTTTAGAGCCACCTTATTCACCTTTAAAAGTGTATTTGTCTGACGCCTGGAGCTCTGATCTGGGGGGAAAGGCGGTACATGGGCAACGTATGTAACCTGCAATTCTGTATCCCCCATAACAATAAGATGGGAAAAAAAAAAAAAAAAGTATAAAAAAAAAAAAGTGTATTTGTCTGACGTAAAGCAAGACCCATTCAGTCTAAGAGTTTGTCATTCAGAATTTAAGGTTATATAGGCTAGTAATAAACATATGTAAGTAATTCCTTAATGGTAAATTTACAGAACATAACAGTTTTTATAAGTTGTTAGCATCTGAATCATTGTTTAAAATAGATAAGTACTTTTATTTTAAAACTTGGGCTTTTATTTTAAAAGTTAGCAAAGGTTAAGATTAGAAAGACGCAGTTTTAAAGCATTCAGACAAACCTTGGAATTATGTGGGCGGATGAAGAGAAGTTTAGTTTAGTAACAAGGGCTCTGAGGAAGAGGGTTTTTTTTTAATAAGAATTTTTCTGATGTAAAAATTAAAAATACAAAAAAAATAAAGTATTCATTCCCTCTAAGTTTGAGTAATTAAAAGACAACCATTATTATTTCTTGGCTTAATGTAACTGCTTCCCCAGACATTTTAAATGCTTTTTTCTCAGATCCATCAGTCTGTTATATATACTTCTTGCTAATTATTTATTAAAATGGCATAAAATTCTAAAAAAAAAAAAAAAAAAAAGAATTTATATCCAAGGAGATTTTAGATTTTGTTTTTAATGTTCCTGGGAAGTATAGGTATAGCAGAGATCCCTGACTCCAAATCCATAGTTAAATAGTTTTCATGCAATTTCACTGGATTAAAGCAGAGGGCTCTGTGGATTTCATTTATCCCTGCCTCTTGTTCTGTCCCATGCCTCAGTTCCCTACAACCCGATCTAATTTTCTGTCCTGATTTTTCTTTATTTAGGATTATGGGTACATAATTTTCTACATTTACCTACTTTAAAAAAAAAAAAAAACAAACCTTGTTATAACTGTTATTACTGACTGGGAACTGTCTTTAGAGATACAGATACAGAGAAAGGCTGCTCTTTTTGCATGCCTGACTTTTTAGTACAGTCTCTCAGCCCATCCAGAAAGCATGAAAATGTCTATCAGGGAGGACTTAGCGAGCCAAAGTGCTATGGAATTCAGAACTGTGGGCCCTGATTAAACATAAACATTCGGGGGAATGTTGCAAGAGATTTCCTAGATCCTAGTTCATACTCCACCCCTCCCCAGGTGATTAATAATGTGTTTCAGATGGAGGGAATCTGGTCTGTTATAAACAGAGAAATTACTCAGATTAAGAAAAAGACTCGAGTTTGTAACCTCTTTAATATGAGTCAACTTGCCTGGAAAAGTGTACAGTAAGCTCTCAGTTACCTACACAAAAGAGCAGGACAGTGATGTCAGTGTGAGCATCTACCTCAAAGCCAGGGGTTATGTCCAATTCAGGGTCTTCAATACCTGGCTTTTAGGAGGTGTTCAAGACGTGCTTCTGAACACAGAATTCATCGTGTGTAGAATAGCCTTACAAAGGTACTTCTTCCTAGAGATTTTTTGTCAATTAAACATATACTATTTGGCCCAAAAGGATCCTGAATATCAGAAAGAAGTCATCCTGGCCTTAAAGGTATTCTGTACACAAGTCATCAGTAAATGACCAGTGAGTGATTGAGCTTCCTACCTCAGCACCATCACATTTAAAGTGTTGCTTATTAATTGGATGGATATGTTTATGAAATTCTCTTCCCTTAAGGGGAGAAAAAAAAAAAAAAAACCCAAAGACGACTCCTGCAATTTGTAGCTCTTAGGAGATTTTCTGAGTAAGTCATTTTGGGTTTCACTGAGGTATTGATTCCCTACACACACATTTGAAGTTTGCCAACCATTTTGTCTTGGTGAAGTGTATACCTAATGTTCTTACTTTCAGCTATGTTTCTGTTCTCTATCAACATGATCTGCAATTTAAAAGACCTGATAAATATTCAGATATTTTATTGTCCCATCACCCAAAGTTTATCATGAATCTAGTGATGTGTGTGTATGTGTTGTCTCATATTAATTATCTTTACAATGATGTTTTCTGTGTATATTATATAAAGTGCTTAAATTACGGGCAGTAAGATTTTCAATGAAATTAACTATATTTTCAAATGTTCTACTTTTTTTCTCTGTTGCTTTTGCCCTTCCTGATCGAAGTCTAGGAGAGTAAGTCAATACTTTTCTGTGAAAATTGTCCTATGTCTAAAGACCTACGTTCTCATTCTGTAGTTTAATGTTTTCATTTATTTCTTATATTTTCGTGATATAATGGCTGTTTCTAGTCGTGCAGTCCTTAGAAACTATGGTTAAGTATCAGTGGAGAGCTAGTATTAAATCAGATGTGTTTGCATCTTGTTGGTTTGGCCCTTGACACCCCCTTCACCACAGCATATGCTTTTTGCTGCCATGTGAAAAGCCATGGATGTTTTCTTAAAAGTATGGTTATATGTATATTCTACAGAGCACTAGGTAGTTACAAGAAAAGAAATTTATAATAATTGTTAATACTGCATTCAGAAGGTTCCCCTTTTGTTTGTGGGTATTTTAGCAGAACATGTGAAGGGAGAAAAGGGCAGCCTAGGGGAAGAACACCTTTAGGTTGTATGGACTTTGTTTTGTGGTTCACCTCAGTTTTTGCAGTCCTTCCTGTGTTTGCCTCTGCTGCTAATGTGAACTGGTTGGAGTCATACACATGTAGTGTATTTGTTTGAACTCAGTTCAGAGTAGAGCTGGGTTCTGGACTAGAATAGGAGACCTGGAGCCCAGGCCCCAGCTCTGCCCTGGACTTGTTTTGTGACTCTGGCAATTGTCTACCTGCCCTGTTTCCTCCTCCAAGATAAAGGCAAGAACCTGCCAGCTCTTAAAGTTCCATAATTCTCTTAAACCTAGACCAGTGAGCAAAGGCTCAGTGGCAGAATAGAGTTAAGGATTTGAGAATTGTCTCTGGTTTTTGTTTAATTTGTGGTTTTTCTTTTCTAGGATTCACAGAGCCGGCAAGGAGGATATAGCATGCATCAGCTCCAGGGCAATAAGGAATATGGCAGTGAAAAGAAGGGATACCTGCTGAAGAAAAGTGATGGGTATGTGTGAGCCCAGCCCAGGTGCCCAGTGTGGGATTAGCACACTTACTGCGTGTTGTTAACCTAGGAACTTTTTCCAGCCTCTCAAATAGGAAAACACACTTAGAAGTTTTATAATGCACTAACTGTAGAACTTTAGCACACTGGTTTTCTTCAAGTAAGTCTGAGATTTAACTTGTTCTCTTTAGAAGAAGCAGTAATTGTTCTGTGGCCCGTAAATGACATCTCTGACTTGTAACGCACGATTTTAGGAAGGCAAGTACTGGGTGGCACGTGAAGCAAACACATGTTGACCTTGTACCCACCCACCTCTCTGCTTTCATTCATTGCAGGGTTTTTTGCTTGCATGCCCATCAGGCTGCCCAACTTTGGGGGTGACCCTTGACTCCCCCTTTTCTCTTAAATCACAGCCAATCTGACAAAAGCCCTCCCATTTCTAATTCTAAAAATAGTACACTTCTTGCCATCTCCGTGGCTTCTGCTCTAGGATCAGCTACAGTCATCCCTCCTGAACTATTTCACTAGCCTCCTAACTGGTCTCTGTGTCACTCATGCTTTTTTCCCTCCAGTTCACCTCAACAAAGCACTCAGAGTGGTCTTTTAGAAATGATAAAGTACATGATGTCATTCCTCTGCTTAAAATTCCTGGTGGCTTCCCATTGCATGTAGCATCTCGCCCCTGCCTTTCCTCTCCAACCTCATCTTGTGCCACCTTCTCCCCTGGTCCTGCCACCTGGGCCTTCTTTCTGTTACTTGACCAGTTGATTCTGCCTCACAGTAAGTGCATAAGTAGAATCTTGACTATTCCCTTTACTAAGGGTCATCATTTTTTAAAAAGAAAGCTTCTTGTTTTCTGATTGCTTGGGGATATGTGTTTATTGCCTTTGTCTACAACATATACCTTTTTTGTTGCACTTTGTTTGCTAAAATTGCAAATATTTCTCTTACAAATTTCTGGGATCACTGTTTTGCTCATCTTTCTGCTGATGATTCAACAAATGTCTTTTGAGAGTCCTGCCATATGTCTAAGACTCACTCTTCTAGGCCCTAGAAATATAGCATTGAACAAAAGGCAGTCCTTACCCTGATAGAGCCTACATTCTAAAGGGGGAACTAGACAAAAAATAAGTAAATATATTGTAGGTCAGATGGAAATTAGAGATTATTTTTTTTTTTTTTTTTTTTTTTTTTGAGACAGAGTCTCTCTCTGTTGCCTGGGCTAGAGTGCCATGGCATCAGCCTAGCTCACAGCGACCTCAGACTCCTGGGCTCAAGCAATCCTTTTGCCTCAGCCTCCTGGTAGCTGGGACTGCAGGCATGTACCACCATGCCCAGCTAATTTTTTCTGTGTATTTTTAGTTGTCTGGCTAATTTCTTTCTATTTTTAGTAGAGACAGGGTCTCACTCGTGCTCAGGCTGGTCTTGAACTCCTGGCCTCAAGTGATCCTCCTGCCTCGGCCTCCCAGAGTGCTAGGATTACAGGTGTGAGCCACGGCGCCCTGCCCAAGCGATGTCTTTCTATGGAGAAGGATAAAGCAAGGCCAAGAGATGCAGATAGTGTGGTGGGTGGGGGTGGTTCTTGCTGTCATACAGGTGGTCATGGAAGACTTTATTGGGGTGATGTTTGAGCAAAGACCTGAAGGAAGTGAGAGAACAGTCTACACAGAGAAGAGGGAACAGCCAGGAGCATGCTTCTCATGGTGATCAATACCCAGGAGTTCTGCATAGCTGGAATGGAGTGAGCGAGCTGAGAGGTCATAGGTCAGAGGTCCAGGGAGCCACTGAGAGAGGTGGGGAGTCATCAGAAGGTTTTGAGCAGAATAGTGACATAATGTGACATGTTTTAAAAGGTTCTCTCTGGATACCATGCCAAGAATGACTGTAGGGTGTAAGAGCAGTTAGGATGCTGCTTCAGAGGCCTAGATGGGAGATGATGGTGGGTTGGGTGAGCAGCAGAAGAGATGGTAAGTTGCAGCAGGAGAGATGGTAAAATGGCCATGCGTTAGTAATTTTTGACCCTAGTTTTAGAATGTTCCTTGTTACTTAAAGGATTGTTTTTTCTGTTTGTTTGTTTGTTTGTTTTTTGAGACAGAGTCTCACTCTGTTGGCCAGGCTAGAGTGCTGTGGCGTCAGCCTAGCTCACGGCAACCTCAAGCTCCTCACCTCAAGCAATCCTCCTGCCTCAGTCTCCCGAGTAGCTGGGATTACAGGCATGTGCCACCATGCCCGGCTAATTTTTATATATATTTTTTTAGCTGTCCATATAATTTCTTTCTATTTTTTTTTTTTTTTTTTTTTAGTAGAGACGGGGTCTCGCTTTTGCTCAGGCTGGTCTCAAACTCCTGAACTCAAACAATCCGCCTACCTCGGCCTCCCAGAGTGCTAGGATTACAGGCGTGAGCCACCGCGCCTGGCCACTTAAAGGATTGTTATATAATTTGAAAACAATTAAAAATTTTTTTTAATAATTTTAAAACTTTAAGGCCCAAAGGCATTTATTGAGAAGCAAAGGAACAATTGCTTTGTTATATTTTCTCATTACATGTAAGACAGTGGACATTATTATATCTTCACGATACAGATAAGGAAAGTAAGTCTGCAAGAGGTCAAGTGACAATGAACAAAGTCACGTAGCTAGTGGGTGATGGTGTTGGGATCAAAGCTCAAGTGATCTAGCATAAAAATTGGTACTTGTTTAGTTATACAAGGCCACTTTCCAATAGAAAATTTCTTTTCTGGAATTCTGAGATTAGAGCATGGCATAACTGGTAATTGTGGGTGGCACTCTCAGTGAACACCAGATGGCAGAAATCCTTGGTATGTTCCATTCAGGAGCTACACAGACTCAAGCATCCATAAAGCTTTCAGTTCAGAAAGGGGAGACCACAGCAACTGAGGTTAGTCCGTGGAAGTTGTAGGAATGAAGGCTATCAAAGAGTTCACAAAGATTGGGTGCTGCTGCTTTGAACTGTGCAAGGGTATATATATCTTGAGATTATTCCTTTTCTTACGATCATTAGCAAGCCCCTCATTAGCAATTTCTGTTAACCAAAAAGAGTAATGCTTTTGTTTTAGTTTCCTTGGCTTTATTAGAGAATATGGTTTTTTTTGTTTTGTGTTGTGTTTCCAGAATATACATGTGTAAGAAAAACTAATGAATAAAGACTTAATAAAGTGACTAAACAGAGGTTTCAAACTATTCCTCAAGGTCAAATAGTTTGATTATTAGGTTGGTTGTTTAATATTTAAAAATGTGTTGCTAGAGAAGGATGACACTGGTTTTGTCTTAGTGTGTGCAGGGATACCTCACCTATATTAGCAGGGTTTTGTGAGGATAACATGGGATGGAGAACTACTTGCAAAGAGTTAGTTACATTAACCAAATGCAGCTATGGTTATTTTTTGACAGATAATACTTCTAATCAGACATTTCCCTGGTCAATACATCCAGATGAAAGTACGTGATTTAGCTGTAATTTGAGAATGGTTCTTCAGTTAGTGGTTCTAAATTACCTCCTGAGGACACTAGCATTTTGAGCACAGTGTGTTCAATTTACATTTGGTCAGATGGTGTCAAATTTGTATTTTTTCTATGAAGCATGCTTTGGAACAAACTGTGCTTCTAGTAGTTACATATACAATATTATCTGTGCTTAGAGTTGGTTTTATATTGCATTGTGACAGTTTTCTTATAGGACTAATTTAAGAAAGAGAAGAAAAACATGAGTTAATATTGTTTTAAATGCCCGGGATGCTACAGTGGTCTCCTCTAATGTCATTTGTTTCCATGGCAATAGAAGGTCTGTGAAGCCCTCTCCCAGCCTAGGGAATCCCTGTTCCCTGCCCATTTCTATTTACCTGATGGACGTGGTCTCAACTACTGCATTTGTACCTGCCTGCATATGCGTGGAGCTGCCACACATGTAGTCTCTACCTGTGCCTGGAGTTTCATGCACAGAAAAAACCTTTCTAAGCTGAAATCAGTTCTGTTTGGTTTTTTCCATCCTTCAGCATCATCAAATCGAATTTTTCAAAATGTATCTGACTCACAACTACTTGTGAATGGTTTGGCCACTATTTACTTTGCTACATGAATCAGGAACAGTTCTCTGAGGCATCATTTTGGTCCTGGAAGACCCCTAAAGGGGAAATGTACAAGTTACCCAAAATGATGATGATACATTCTTGAGCCCTAGACCCTAAGTTACTTTCTCTGTATACTGAGGCATCCCAACCCCCACTCTTCCTTGCATGGCAGACCTCTTGAGTTATGTTCTTAATTTTTTTAAATCAATTATTAATTATAGAAGTAATTGATTAATACAGCCTTCTTATAAAAGATTTACAGACCTGGTTAAAAACCCCTTGCTAACACTGCCCCTAATATAGGTCTGGGCCTCCTTCCCAGAGAAGAATACTTTTATCAGTGTGGTAACTAAAATTCATTTATTCATTTTCCTGCTGTTAAAATTTTATTATTTCTATTTCTCATTTTCACTATCAAAAACAGTGCTATAATGACCATCCTGTACATGTCTACTTGTCTGAATTACCTCCCACCTGGGGCAATAAAAGGCACCCAGAATTTTGTTTTAGGGGGTTGTGTTTTTGGCATGGGAGGTTTTTTGTAATTATTATTATGTTTCACACTATATAATTGCATGTCTCAGTGAATCAGCTACTATATCTGGTTGTGTTTGACTTGCTCCTTAGGATCCGGAAAGTATGGCAGAGAAGGAAGTGTGCTGTCAAGAATGGGATTCTGACCATCTCACATGCCACGGTAAGTGTGTCTATTAATTTGCCCTTCCCATTTGTTACGCTTTCTGCCCTCAAGGCTCAGGAAGCACATGAAGTAATGTAGCCAACAGTAAAATTTTACTAAAATATGTTTAATGTATGCATTTGGGTCATATAGTTTAGGATACTTTTTTACAAAAAAAAAAAAAAAATCGGCTTTATCTTGCTTGTGGTGGTCTGCATCATTCTGGGGCACCACCAGAAACTTTTTTTTTTTTTTTTTTTGCTCCCTCAAACTGAATCAAGTATTGTTTGATTTTATAATCTTATCTTTGGGAAAATACTGGTGATTCTGGAAAACCTAGTTGACTAATTTATAAAGGTGACAGAGAATGTTCTTTGCATGACAAAATAATGTAGGAAATTATGTAATGTCCAACCTTGGTGGTAGTCAAAGAAGTACATAGTTTTAACCTTTTAAAACTAGCAAAAAAATATTTTTAATTCTTAAAAATGCACAGGTTATAGTGAAAATGTATCAAACAGGAATGGAGTGGCGAAGTGTGTACCAAGAGTCTTTTAAAATATGCCTGCTTTAACCAAGTGACCTCAGCTTGGAGAAAAAGCTCATTGTTAACTTACAGTATCCTTTGCCAAGTGGTGTCCTTGAGTTATGATAAGCAATTAATTGCTAACAGAATAGTAGAAAAGAGGGATGAGCATTTATCACATTGGCAGTTTTTCGTTACTTATAGTTGAGTTTAGATTTCTATCAAGAAGGAACGGAAGTATCACTTAGCTTCATAAAATTTATTTCACTTAATCTTCCTGACACCCCATGAGGTATTATAACCTTCATTTTACAGATGAAGAAACTGAAGCACAAATAAGAGCTATAACTTGGTTAGTAACTGGCACAACTGGAAGTTTAAACTTGGGTCTGTCTGGCATTAGTCTATATGACCTTTCTCTTTCTTCCTGCAGAACCCATTGTCCTACTAGACTGTGAGTTCCCCCCTGGCATTTACCTAATCCTGTCCATCTCTGTCTTTAGCCTCTCATGTAGAACTTGACCACAGAAGGTGCTCAGTACGCTCTTGTGGCCAAGCCCTTCGTGGCAGATGATTGCATGCATCTTAAAGATTCTTGTCATTTATGGAACTTGAGCAGTTGCATCATCTCTGTCCATTCCCCTATCCCCAGCCCCCCAGGACACTTGTGGTGATTCCTCAGAGGTCTTCAGTTTCCCTCCGAAAGCCCAGTAGAGATTTGAAACTATCATACCAGTCGTGACCAGCCACCCATCTGATATCAGAAATCCTGCCCGCAGACTTGGATCAGTTAGTAATTACGATTGAGACTGTCTAACATATTCGTTTATTCAGCAGTCTTTTATTAAGCTTTCATTCCGCCATGTGCTGGCAAGGCATCAAAGATACACAGGTGGAACATTAGATAATTTTGACCTGCTGATGTTTAATTCCATACACAGTTACCTATGTGTGCTAGAGTGAAAATTTCAGACCATTTGACCACATAGATCATGAGGTTTTAGTCCATAGTTTACCATGTGTACCCTAACTGTCTATACCTTCAGCTACAGAGCTCTTCCCTTAGAATTGTCTGGCTGTAACAGTCCTCAACAGTCATTTCGACAAGTTATATAATGGCCTTATCACGTTCTATTAGCTTTTCTTAGGAAGTTGCTGTGGAAGACAGTGCAGAGTGATGGGAGATCACATAGTTGGTGAATCAGCAGCACTGCTTACTAGTTATATGACCTTGGGCAATGTGCTAAAAAAATTTAATAAAAAAAAATCTTCCCCCTCCATTTTCTTTCCTGCCAGAACACATTATTGTGGCCAAGCGAACTGTTTAGACGCATTCTTAAGGCTCTAATTAACAACAAATGTCACACCGCCCACATGGTTTAGTGGCTAAGAGAATGGACTGTGGCATCTGTCAGATTTGAGTCTGAATCCCAGCTTTTCCATTTACTGTGTGACCTTGAAAAAAGTGTTTAACTCCTAAAGATTATATGAGGATTCAATGAGATGACATGCTGTGCATGGGCACTGTTAATAGTTACTATTGCTATCACTGTTAGTTCGTTGAATGTTGTTGTCAGAACTGAAATCTGTTGACAAGCACCTCCTCCTGCTAGAAACATCGGAACGCTCCTGCCCCCAGAGCGGCCCAGTGAAAAATGGCTTTCTCCCCCAACTTCTAATTCCCTCCCAGTGATTCCTGTTATTTTGCTCTCCACTTATCACTGGCTTTAGATCAGACTTTTTTGCTGCCAGTTATATCACTTGCAGTCACACTCCTGCCCCCATAGAAGGGTCTTTGTAGCCAGTTTTAGCTGGCTTTTCCTGACCTTGTAAACACCATTGATTACTTAGAATTAGGTTGAAATTAAGGCCAGCAGTTTTCTGAGAAAAATATAAAGGGATTCAGTGATCTTTGAAAAAGTGGAGGAAAGAGGCTTTGTTGTCAGAAAACTTGGGGCCTTTGTTTGGGACCCCTGAACATATGGGCTTAAGGGGCTCAGTCAGTGTCACCTTTGCAAATTGTTCTTACTAGAGTGATTCATGTGAAAGCTACTTATGAGTTTAGATTAATGGTGCGGGTCTGTTGGCTTGAGTACCCTAGCAAGATCTGCCCCAGGGGCTGTTCATCTTCCCAGCTTACCATCCTAGGGAGAAATGCATTTCTATGTACACCTAAAGATTTGCAGCCCACCCTTGGAAGATTTCATCCATGAATTCATTGCTTTGCACGTATCTGTTCAAAGACATAAATTGTTTTCTTTTTAATTTACTATCCAAAGTAATGCAGGACTGTAGGTATCAAATTCAGTGCCAATCTCTGAATTTGCTGTCACAATAATAATAATGACAGCAGTGATGGGCCCTCTAGTATGTTTTAACACAGTATTAGATAGATGTTTTCATTTCAAAATATTAATTCTAACAAACCTACAGCAAACATTTTAGTTAACCTCAAAACTTAAGAGTAAAGAAACTTATATCAAGCCACTAAATCATCCTAAATAGATTTCTATACCTTTGAATTGTTTGCTTTTCCTTTTTTATAACTAAAAGCCTTATAGTATAGATATGATAAAACAAATTATAACAGAAGGAAAATATACGAATTATAGTTGAAGTACTACTTTATTGTAATAATCCTAAAAAATTAATTTCAAAGATATAAGAAGCTATACACTTCAAAACATCCTTACTGCCTGAGTTTATACCTCAGTGTCATATACTGTTTAAATAACGGGTTGAAAAAAGAAGGAAAACTACAGTTTATTGAGAACTTAGCATATGGCCTACACTTGATCTTCTAGATAGCCCTACAAGATAGATGTCACTATCTTTATTTCTCACCATTTGGAAGTTCCTAGGAGATGGGGGACCACATCTTACTCATCTTTGAATTCCCAATACCTAGCACGTTGCCTGACATGCAGTTTGCGCTCAGTGAATACTTTTTTAATGAATCTGCATTTTATAGATGAGGCTCAGAAATTAAATCCTATACCCAGGGTCATGCAGTTTATAAACAGCTTGACCAGTTTTCAAACCCCAGAGCCTCTCTCTACTGCATTATAGACCTTTCCTCACATGCCAGATTGATGTTAGGTCTTTGAAAGTTTCATGAATGATAGTTCTTTGGAATGAAACTCCCTACCTTGAAACTCCTTGAATCTATCACAGCATCTTAGGGTAGAGATGGCTGTAAAGGATTCCGAGAAGGAGGAGTACTGGTCTTGAAGATAGTATAAGGATTCTAGAAATTTATATTTGAATCTAAAGACTGCAATAATTGTTATCATCTCAGTGAGCTGAGGTAGGATTGCAGCATCTAGAACCTTGGACCAGACTGCCTGGTTTGGATTCCAGTGCTGACACTGAATCCCTAGTGAGGATTTCCGTCTAAATAAAATGGGGCTATTAATAGTGCCTAATCCATAGGTGGTTGTAAAGATTAAATGAGTTCATTGATTATGAATAATTAGAACAGGATGTGGGACAGAAATAGTGCTGAGTAAATGTCAGCTATTATTATTACTCCTTATCTTCTCTAATGTGTTATTACTTCCATTTTAAACGTGGTTTATTTGAATTCTTTTATGTTGCTCTTTCCTGTACTCCTCAATATACTTTATAAAGGTGGTTTGGGGTACCTATTCTGTCATAGAAATTTAATTTCTGCCCGTTAGGGGTTAACAGCAGCTCTTTCACCTTCCAGGGCATTTCACTAAAGCAAGCATTTAATATGTTTCTCCCTCTCCTTGGGCTCTTTGGATCTGTGGACATTTCCCAAGAACGATTGTTTTTCAGTCCTATCCAGAGCATTAATGCTTCTTAGAGGGCTTCACAAATACAAGTTCTATAAAATGTAAGTTTAGAAATCTATCTGCTTGCATCTTACAAGTTGTTTGTTCTTCTAAATAATACATGCAGCAGTAATTTTTACTGTATTTGAATCCTAGTGAAGGGTCTTTTCTCTATTTAAATACCAAGCTTACATATTAGCAGCATCAGTATAGAGTGTATTGCAGGCGAAAACCCTCATCGCTTGCATCTGGATGAACCATTACAAGTGATTGGAAGAGGCTACAGTTGGCTGAATGAATCCAGTGATTCTCAGGCCTGCCATCGGAATCATCTGGTTCCACCCCCACAGGTTCTTATTCAATTCATCTAGAGACAAAGCCCAAGTACTACTTCCCAGGTTATTCTAATGTTCAGCCAGAGCCAAGGACCACTAGGCCCCTTTACCATTGTTTGGCCATTTTATAACATAGAGAGATGAGAAAGGAAGGGGTATATAACCTAGAAACCTCCAGCCAATGGCCATGATGTGTGTAAAGTTAGTGAACTGGCTTGTCGACCTCAGAGCTTGGTCAGTTGGAAGTGTAATTCTCACCACCTCCATTATTCTAGTTGAGTACCCTTTTAATAGATGAAGCAGTTAAATCCAAGCAATGGGCAGGTCTAAGCTTCTTCCAAGGCTGGTGTCAGTATCCTAAGTCCCTATAGTTACTGGGTTGAACCGTTCTCCCAGTTCTCTGCCTGGAGCCCCTCCATTTGCTTGTGTGTCTTCCCATTCACCAGGGTCGCATCCCTCGGCTCTCCCCTGCTCCCCCTCACACTGCCAATGGCCCGTGCCCCTTCAGTTTACTCCTCCAGAACCTTCATGTTAGACAGGATCTGGTTCTGTTTGTGCCTTAGTGATTTAATGGGTAACTCTCCCAGAGGTGGTTGCATTTTAACAAGGAATACTGCCTTAATCTAAAGTGAAATTGATAACAGCAGAATTTTATGTATCAGCTATTTGGGGAGTAGTAATTATAAAGATAGTAACTGACATTTATTGAGCGCTCACTCCATGCTAGGCACTTTACATATATTTTCCCATTTAACTTTCATAATACTTTCACGAGGGAATAGCCGTTATATCTCTAGTTTTAATGGGAAAAAGTCTGAAAGTTACATAATCATTAGGTTCCGGAGCCAGATTTGAACTCAAGAAGTTGAAGTCCAGAGTATGTGATACCTCCCACTTAGAAGTATAACACAAGGCATTTGTCATACATTGCCTTAGTGCGTTATAACAGCAAAGATGGCATTATTTTCCCTTTTCATGGTGAGATAACTTGAGACTCAGAAGGGCTAACGTACTTGATCATGGCCCTGTTAGTGGATACCTGGGCCTAGAATGAAACTCAGGTCCGATTGCCTCAAAAATTATGGGTTTTTTCTCCATTCTAACGTGTACTTTATAGTATGAATAAATTGGTTTTGTAAATTGAGAGAATATTGCATTGCTCCAGACAGCCCAAACTCTCAGGGGCCTCAGTCCCCGAAGTGTGGCTCCGTTAAAGCCAGGTATTTTATAGCAGTCTCTCATTTGCGCGTCAGAGAGCAGCAGGCATCACAGCCTTGATTTCTTCTTTTGGCAAATCCTCTGGAATAACAAGGGTGTCACATTGCTTATGCTGCCTAAGATTTGAGGACCTGCCAGATAAATCTCTCCCGCTTTCATGTTGAACAGAAATTGGAGGAAACTCCTGCAAGGAACTTGTTTCATAAATGAAAAAGGGAGGAAAAAATTGAAGAATGAAAATATCAAAGAGGTTAGAGATCAAAACCACAGGCCTCACAGCTTATGAGGGTTAAGGTTTTTAAAACTTGCCTTGGAGGTCTGACACGGTGCATGTCATTCTATGTGCTTCCTGTGTGACTCTGTGATTCTAGAAAAATGAGTAGAGCAAAACCTCATTAATTTAGAACCCACAAATTCAGAAAGTGTGGCCATTTTGTTACAGTATATGTGATTGGTTCTTAAGGGGTAAAAAGACTAAAGAAAATACTGATTTTTACAAACTCAAAGGGACAAAACAAAAAACCTGCAGTCTGAAATCAGTTTTCATGCCACCTCCCACCTAGCCTCCCCAATACAAAAAATGATGGATTTCTAAAAAACGTTTTGCATTCACCTAATGTTCTGCTGTTACTAGCTATAACCTTAAGGCAAAGTTACTTAACTTTTTTGTGGTTTGGTTTCCTCATCTGTCAAATAGGGGTAATAATAGAGGCATTTACTTGGAGGGTGGTTGTGAGGATTAAATGAGTAAATATATGCAAAACGCTTATCAGGGAACCTGGCACAAGTAAATGCTGCATACTTGTCAAGGTGATGATACCCTTGTTTTAATGAGCTGCCCTTTATGTATCAGGCTAATACAAGCCTCTTACACATTTTTGTCTCAGCTACTCACAGCCCATTTAGTTGATAAAAGGTAATGAGAATGCTTTTTTAAAACACAGACCATATTTCAGGTGTTTTATTATCAAATTAATGCATTTCATACAAATACACTTAAGCCAGAAAGTTTTTGTTTTATGAATTCTTGTTGGATAACAAGGCATGGATTAAAGTAGCTATTGTAGTTAAATAGGAAATATGAGTTTAAAAATTCTTCTTTTACTGGCCCTAACTCTATATACTAGCATATAGGAGGCACTCAAGAAATGTTTATGGGAATGCCTAAGTGGATGATATCTAGCTTACACATCAGTTGTAGTAACATCAGCTCCAAGCCTTTCCAGAACTCTGATAAGCTCTTTTTTTTCTGTTCACATGATAGCATTGTGTAATGTTGATTCAAGAGTGGAACGTACTCTCAAAAGTAAAGTGACAGGTTTCTTACTGCAATATATGAGATTTTCTTGGAAAGCTCCATTTTCAAATATTTCTTTCTTTCACATACACACTTTCTACCAACTAGAAATTAGTCCCATAGTTAAAATGGTTGGGAGGGGTTAAGGGAATTCATAGTTGTCCACACTCTGGAATGAATTATTAATACTTCAGTTAGATAATCAGCTACTTCTCTCCTTAGCTGTCTGAAGGGTCACTAAAGGGATGGGGGAGCTTTAGTTATGGCCACAGGAATAGTAAGTTTGGAATTTGGAATATGTCGAGAATGGGTGGGACTTCTCAGCAGAAATATTAAGTGATCTAGAGGGAAAATGAGGGAACTGGCCATTTAAGAGGGAGGAAGAACCAGAAAAGGCAAAACAATATGGATATTTTGACTGGTTTTGCAAGTTTTCCAAGTGCTTGCCTTGACAGTGAAACAGCATAAGTGGCAGGAGATTTGTTCAGGTTTGCCTTTTACTTCCCGTAAAACATGGATTGGTTTACTTTACCTTCCTTGACCCTTGGTTTTCTCATTTATGAACTGGGTTTAGTAATAGTACTTATCGCATAGAGTTATAATAAGAATTAAATAATATAGTGTATGTAAAGTACCTAGCAGTTTAGGTGCTCAATTAAAAAAAAAAAAAAACCTGCTCTCTTGCCACAAGTAAACCAAAATACCTTGCAAAAGCCGGTAGTTTTAATGCATTAAAATTTTGAAGATAAGATCTTTGCAGTGTTAGGTGGTCATGTACCTTAATTTCTTGCCAGGGGGTTATTGTGGTTGATTACATGCCAAATACATATGTTCCTCTAGGGCATGGTAGGTGTGTAAATATTTATTGAAGGAAAATTTTGAAATGACCATAATGGTCTGAGCAGCTCTGTTTCCAGGCATTGCCATAGGGTGTGAAGAAAGCTTTATTATTTTATTTTTACCTCTTTCCACACATCAGCCTCAGCCTGGCTAAGTCTGGCTTATTTCCCAAGTAATTCATGTTTGCATCTTATTTGTGAAACAGAGCAATTCAGTAGGAGAATGGGAAGAAATAATTTCATTTCTGGATACTAATTCCAGTAGCAGCTGTTTTCTGCTAACTGAGAAATATGCCTGTGCTAACAACTTGACACTTCCAGCAAAAACACTGTACCATGGTGCACACTAAGCTGTCTAAGGACAAATGTGTGGTGTTTGTTTTCTTTCAGGAGATGCAGAAACATTAATCAGAATTGACTCATTCTGTTTCTGCATGCATTTCTACTTAGATTTCTGGTGACTTCCCTAGCTGTACGGCTAGTTTATGTTTTGGGTGGCAGACCATTATGTCAGAGGAATAATGTCCTCGTCACTTCTGTTCAAGGAACGTACCCAGAGTGTCCCTAGTTGAAACATCAAAAACTTGCATAGATTTGCCCTTATTCTGTGTGTGTGTGTGTGTGTGTGTGTGTAAAATAAACACATCTGTGTATAATATTGGGAAAAAAGCAGCTTACAAAGTGATACATACAATGCATTTTTTTAAACAAGTCTCACACATCTTGTTAAAACCAAGGTATTGGCCATGATTATTGCTGGGTGTAGAAATGGTGTTAACAGGAAATGTTTGGCTGCTTCTTTGCATTCTCTCTGGCTACTAATTTTTCTTCAGTGAATATGCATTATTTTAATGAAAAGTAAAATCTGTAGAGGGGGTAACTTGGGAGTTTCGGGAACAGCCATAAAAATCTTCATATATGAAGGCATCCTAACTGTATGTGGAGTAGAAACACCTGTAGCTTTTGAAAGAGCTACTGCTCAAGAGAGCCTACAGGTACGTTGTATCCTTCCCTCCGCTCACCACTCCAGTCCCTGTGCTGGGTAACTCATACTATATAGAGTTTACTTGTGGAATGGTGTATTAGAAACCTCAGTTTTTAGCTATATCTTGCGTCCCCTATGCCACTGCCATAGCTTTAATTCAGGCTCTCATCAGTGATCATCAGCTTTATTCTCTCAGCCTCGCTGGGTCTCCTCCCCCAGCCACCCCCTGAAGCGTGGGTCTGATTGGTTGCTCTCCTGCTTTACTTCCTTCACTAGGCTGCCAGAGATCCTGGAAGGCAGGGTGAATTCCTTAGTGCCCCACCCCTCTCTGCTACACCTCGCCTGCTGCTGCATGTCCCCTGTCATGCCCCAGGCCTTTGTACTGGCTCCTCCTTGCTCTTCCCACTCTTCTGGCTTGCGCATACTCCATCCTCACTGAAGGCTGAGGCTGCCTCTGTGGAGTCTTGCCCAAGTCCTTGGTACAAACTCTTAAGCTTAGGTCCCCAGGCTCCCCAGGGCACCAGGCACATTCTAGGTACGTGATCAGGTCTGTTTCCCATGGCTGCTTGATAGCATGGACTTCATGTTTTTCAGATGTGCTTGGAATGTGGTAAAGGCTTAATAAATATATGTCAAATGAGTAAGTCCATAGGAATTTAAAATGGGCTTCTAAAATTTCTCTTTTCATCAATTATAAAAAGTATTTGGAAGAGTCAAATAACCCAAGAAGATATTAAAATAGAAGTTAATCTTTGAAACCTGTGCTCCATTTAGTGGTAACCCTTTCTCTTCTCAGGAGGAGGTATTCTCGTGTGCTGGGGCATCCAGCTGTGATTCCCTGAGGTATATCACAGCACCGTCCTTCCAAGTTCTGCACAGTGGACGCAGAAGAGAAGGAGTGGGGGCTCTGATCCAGCCAAGCTACTTCCTTACTGGGAGAGCTTAGGAGTGTTACTTGATTAACCTCTCTGTGCTTCCATTTCTTCATTTAGTAAAAGAAACTAAAGAGAGTTTCCTCACAGGTAGTTCATGAGATAATATATGAAAGGTGCCTGGAATGCAGTCATTCATTCACTTGATAAATATTTATTGAGTACCTGCTGTATGCCAGACACATCTTAGTATGCAAAATGGGTGCCCTTAACGGAAAGATACACAAGAAGCAAATAAAGAGTGATAAGAGCCAGGAAGAGAATGCAGCAGGGTATAAGAGGCTGGAACTGGCCACCTTGGAGGAGGTGCTGACTGCTGAGAGAGGGAGTGAACAGGGGCGTGCAGGAGCGTGTAGCAGCAGGCAGGACCAGCAACAGTGGGAGCAACAGACGGGACAGGCTGGTACCTGGATGTCCTGGTCCAGGCTGTGGTTTTTATTCTGAGCAAGACAGGAATCATCAATAGCAAGGACTCTATACATAGATGTTTCCTGAGTTTTTCTTCCCCCCGCTTTTTTTTTTTTTTTTCCTTTTTTCCCTCCTGTACTTAAACAATATGAAAGCATTTCCTAAACTGTTCCACTGTGGTGTAGCCCAGGGCAAGTCATTTAGTTTTACTTTGATTTTAGTCTGCTGAAACCCCAGGAAAGATTATACCTTCTTTAATCAATATACCTATAAATTAGTACTAAATTTTGAGAAAGTGCTTTGAAATTTTGGAAAGTTACACAAACATCTGGAATGGCTATTATTACCGTAGTGATTTCTGTGCTTCTGATGCCTTAGTCCTTGGACTTTGATTCAACATACCACTTCCCTTTCTGGTCTTCCTAGGCTCCACGCTGGATATACCAGCTGCTTAGACAGTCAAAAATTGTGTTCTTTGCTCCTCAAAGTCACATTTGGGATGACAGGTCATTTGTCAAATGCCTCACTGGCAGCCCAGTTTGGGGAAGAACACTGTGTATAGGCAAGATGTCTGTTAAATGTGGTTCGTGTTAATGTGGCAAATGTCAGTCCAGTAGATTTGACAAACTTCTAAGAGAATAAACATCATGTGTCATCACCATTGAAGTTGTGGGTCAAACATGGAATGACCTAAACTGTATAAAACCCTTATCAGAAGTTTTCCAGCAAAATACTTTGAAATAGTTCGTGCTTAGAAATGAGAGATGAGTGGTGCTATTTTATTAATAACTTCCCTGAATGCAGTTAATACAGAGCTGAGTGGTTTTTACTTTTTTTAAGATTTTATAGGTATTACTTGGTTGTATCTGTTGGTAAGGTTCAGAAACACCAGAGAAACCTAGATTTGGGAAGAATAAGAAATCAGGGTAACCCTCTGCCACATTCAAATGTGAATAGTGTCTAAAAATTCTTAAATTTTTCAAAGATAGAGTTTTCTTTACTTAAGAAACCTGAAACCTCTTATTATGCATAATCAACTTAAGCTTGGGAAGTTCTTTCTTATGTCTGGCCCAAATCTTCTTCTACAATTTAAGTACATTTCTTTTTCTCTGTGCAAATGGAAAACAGCTGCCCAGCCTTGCCCATAACAACCTTCCTGTATATGAAGATGGTTATTAAGTTACCCCCTGGCCTTCTCTCCTCTGGACTAAGTACTGCCTTTAACTCATCTTCAAAGTTTCCATTTTCTACCCCTTTAATCATCTCTTGATTCTTGATCTCCCTAAACTTTTCTACATCCTTCTTTAAATGTGGATTCCAAATTGGAACATAATATTGTAACAAGAGTTCTTACTATTTACTGGAGTCAGTACCTTTTCAGGCAGTCGTATGTCACAGTAATTCATGTGTGAAATCCAGCAATTTTATCAACTTCCAAAAAGATGAGATGTAGTGCTAACAATTCCTTTTACAGTGGACTGGGCCTAGATGCTGATTTTGGAGATTGAGCCTTCTAGCAACCCAATCTCCAGGTCTGTTCTGAGAACTTAGGCTCATGAGTTCCTCCTCTCTCCCCTTCTGGGTTTGGTGACCAGTTCTGTAGTACAGGAATCCCATCCCAAGCACTGTTTCCTCTTAGACAAAACTCTTCCTGTACTTCTAGTTCCACTTCTCAATTAAAGGTACTTACAGTGAATACTAAATCACTTGGGGTCTCTCACTTCCTCCCCCAAGACAGTTGCCTTTGAAACACATAGCTACTGGACAAGTGGCATTGTTTTGTGTCTTTTGTCATTGAAATTACAGAGGGAGAAAGATCTTGAAAACGGTCCAGAGAGCATGAGAAGGTAAACAGAAATTAATTTTCCAATGCCCATGATTTAGGCAGAGAGGCGCAGCATGTCATTGAAGTTGTCTTGATCATAGGCCATCTCTGTTGTTTAGGGCTTTGATTGGTTCACTCATGTGACTTCTCTCTAACCCCTCCCCTTCTTTTTTCCGTAAAAAATTTACATTCACCAGATGGAAATGCTCCTTGTGTGGAGATTTTCAGAATCATGGCTGTCAACTGAAGCAGTCATATAGGTCCAACTGAAGAGATTCATTGCTTACTTCTGCAAGCTTCCCATGTTCGAGCAAAGTCCAGCCCAGGCACATGGACATTTCACTCTTTGATGAGCTTCTACAGGAAGCAGAGATCCTAGCATCGGCCAATGGCCGGCATGTGACCTTGGACGATGCAGGCAGGAGAGCAGGAAGAGTTTGACCAGAATGATTATGTAGGGAGACACCTTAAGTTAGCTTGACTGTCTAGATACTATAGGGTCTGTTTTATGTGTGTGACCAAGAGATTTGCTTATACATGATATGAAATCCTTGTTACTAATTTTCCCTCTCTCCAGATGTTGGGGCTCATTAAGCATTGCCTCACAGGTAGTGTAATTGTCTTGTACTTCTGAGTGAAGTCATTTTGCTTTGCAACCAAAACTTGAATTCAGGGATAGCTGGGACATGAGGTTTGGAATAATAGGTTACTGGGGTCATTTTGAAAGAATAAATGAAATATAGCTCACCTATATTTCACAATAAGATATAGTATTAAAAATGTCAACTGGTTGTACTTAGATATGACTAGATTCCAGAAAGGTACATTTCCATGGTCCATGCCTCCTCTTCATTAGAAGTGAGGTACATTATTTTTAGTTCCATTCTAATTAATCTCCAGGATACTTATGCACAGTTAAAAGACATTTAGGAGGGCACCTAATTTTTTTTCCTTCTTTAATGAGATTCAGAATTCTAATGGGATAAATAAGACTTTACTAAGTTTACAAGCTTACATTTGTGGACAGAACCTTACAGATCTGGTGTCTTCTTGCAGCTAACTTGGAGCAATGTCCAGATGTCTGTTTTCTTCACTGCTAAACACGTATTCTTGGATCACTGGCCAGGCCTTGTGAACTGCACGCCTGTCCTGTGGGGCACTGGACCCGCAGGCAAGAGGGTAGCACTGCATATAACTTCCCCGTTTTCGCTTTTTTCCAGTCCAACAGGCAACCAGCTAAGTTGAACCTTCTCACCTGCCAGGTGAAACCAAATGCCGAAGACAAGAAGTCTTTTGACCTGATATCACGTGAGTCCTTTCTCTCTCTGAGTCAGTTACTGTGGCTTCTGACACCTGCACATTTCCATTCTCTGGGTACTAAAACAGCAGCTCTTCCAAGCCGGGCTCTTCAGAGTTGGCACCTGAACAGGTTCATATTATTCCTGCATATGCAGCTCTAGGAAGATCCCTCAGGTCTCTTAATTTGCACTGAGCCCTCCTGCAGTAATTGTCAGATCTGACCAACCAGCAGTAGAATAAAATCTAGATTTGTACGTTGAGCTAGACCAATGATGACTGTGAGTACATAGCTTTATTCCCTTGGAGAGATTTTTCTAAGCAGGTTCCCATTTGTCTCTTAGATCTGCTGAATCACAGTCTTTGGTGTGAGGGCCAGATACAGGTTTCTTTTTTTTTTTTTTTTAAGCCCCCTGGTGATTCTAATGTGCACCTGTGGTAAAGAAGCACTGATGTAGATCTGGAAATGCAGGTGTGCCGTTGTATGTATACAGCTAATTTGCCCAGAGTTCTATCCCTGTAAAATCAGGCACTTAAAGGAAAAAACATTTTTCTTGCTTCCAAGCAGAACTGCCTTCAGACTTCATGAACTGAGGGCACTGCATTCCATCCCTCTCTTACTTCATGGTTGAGAGATTCCTTTTCTCTTGTGGTAAAGGAACGTAATGAGCCCACCTACCCCATAGCCTGTGGCCTGTATTCCCATAGCGTTGAGAGTGGGGGTGGGAGGGGATGTTTTCCCCCTGGGCCGGCTCCCTGTGCCTGTGCTGGTTCGTGTGGCTGCACTTGCTGACCCACACTGTAGCCAAGTGTGCACCCCCTTTGTAAAGAGAGAGGATGGCAGTGCCAGGAAAGTGATTCTCACAAATATCCTGAAATCTTGCAGCACTGACCTTAAGTGCTCTTCCTTCTGTATCACAACCCAGCAAGCCAGGCCGACAGCCAAAGTGCATGATTGATGTGTAGAAGCACAAAAATACTTTCCTGCCCCTTGAAATCCTTTTGATATAGTTGTATGAATGGAAGCTCAAAAACAGTCCTAACTTAAAAGATTGAATCAGTCATGGGGCTCTTTATGCAGTCTAAGCCAGATTCTCTACAACATCTTAATAAAATTTAGATTCCCCTTGATTTTCATGACCAAGAGATTTCTTAGGTTATTGATAAGAAAAAAATAGGAAAAGTTGGAATTACTATGTGACTTCAAAAAGCCAAGAACCCCTAGATTTGAGAACCTGTAGGTTCTGACAATAATAGTTGTTAGTTATAGGGCATCTATTATGAGTGCTTTATATACAATATTGCTAATTCTCACAAAAACCCTATCACTTTCCCATTTTACAGAAGAAAAAATAAGGCTCAGAGAGGTTCAGTGTCTTACACAAGGTCACACAGCAGTAAAGCAGGGATTCAACCAAGGCTGTCAGTTGCTGCTACCCATGGTGTGTTCTTTGACATACACGCCATCTCTCTCGCCAGGGAGATGAGGGATACGATTGCCTAACCTGCAGCAGTCACGCAGGAAGTGCTTAGTAAATGTTAGTTTGACCTGAGTATATTGAAGCTCTTTCAAAAATCCTGAATTTTAACAAAAAGCTTCCCTCATTATATACCTGCCTGAAATATCCAAGTTAGACCACCCTTTCCCTTACCAGGGTAGCAGAGATTGAGCCTTTCGTTCCTGTAACCTGGTTCAGCTAGAGAGTAGCTCTGACATCTGAGGCACAATATGCCTAGTGCTGGAGCAACCCTGTGTGTTAAGTGTCAGAGTGAACAGGGGAACAGTGAATGAATCATTTCTGAAAAGGAGATTAAAAAAAAAAAAACATAACATGGTGACAATCAAATTTAAAATGAAAAAGGAAATACTGAATTCATAGTAGGCACTCCAGTTTCTCATGGAAATGCATTTGGATCAGATAGAATCTTCCCCCTCTTCTTACTGCTTTTTCAAAAGAGGTACCAGATGTGTGTATGGTATTTATGGTTATTTTTTTATATTCCTATTATTGCAGGTAAGAAATATAATACAGACAAAATGAATTGTGTAGCTGCTGAAACACAATGGTGTAAAACTAAAATAATACGAAAATCCTACTTATACTGTGTTTTTATTTTCCCTGAAACTTTAAAAATCTGCATTATAGCTGAAGGTGCCCTGCTTTCTAAGGTTGCACTTACTTTTCTTTTTTGTATTTTAGATAATAGGACATATCACTTTCAGGCAGAAGATGAGCAGGATTATGTAGCGTAAGTAGTTTTGAAATAACGGTACAATGCCTTGGATTGAAAAAGTGTCTCTCTGCTGTGCAAGATACCTTAATGTTTTCATTAGTAAGAACTACTCCCCGTGGCTCCCCATGTTGCTTTCTCACCTCTGGGGTGTCACTTGTGGCTCTTTTCTCTGTCTATGGTGTTCAGTCTTGTCTACTCAGTAAACTCTGGTGCCTCCTGTAGGATTCTGCTCAAGCCTCACCACCCCTGGGCTTATTGCTCCCCCCTCTCTGCCCAAGGCCTCTTCACACCCCCTGTGATCCTCTGGAGCACATCAGCCCTCTAGAGACCGAGAGCTTGTTACAGGCAATGACTGTGCCTTATGTACCTTTTAGTCACATCACCTCTACTTATGAAGGGCTCCCTCAATGTTTAGTGGCCAAATGCATCGGCCAGTCTACCTGGATACTTGGTTGCTATTAGCAGAAGAATAGGAGAGCCTGGTGCTGAAGGAAGAATACTGGCAGGTACCTTTTACTGGGGTGAACATGGCTCAGTTAAAGGGAGCCTGGTGTCTAAGGAAGGACCAGGTTTGGTATCACATATTCCTGGGTTGGAATCCTCACTCACCTGACCAGGTATGCAACTATAGGCAGCCCCAGCGCCGCCCTCCCCCCTGCCCCCTTTTTAAACATTATCCCTGGTCCTGAGCCATCTTCATTCCCCTTTCCTTCCTGTAGATGGCCCGGACCGAAAAAGACAATGTGTGACTATTAACATTCTCAGCTCCTTGGGAGAGGGACATTTGTGTTAAAGTGGGCAATTACCTTTTTTGTAGTGTTCAAATATTTTCTAATAAATACTCGAGGTAATTTGCACCAAGTTTCATGAACTGTCAAGCTTTCAGTCTCATCAGTGGCACACACTAAATGCTGTTTTCCTTCCTTAATGATTTTCATAGAGCCACGGAATTCTGTTACACACATTGCCTTATACTTACCTCTTCTCTCTCTTTCTCTCTCTCTCTCTTGCTTTCACACACTCACACTCTGGAGAATTTTACTCTTTCCGCATCTCAAAGGAGAAACGATAAGGGGTCAGAAAGAGAATAAGACAGGGGTAGTAGAAAGGATGCAGAGTTGGGAGAAACAGCTAAAAAAAAAAAAAAAAAAAAAAGAAAAAGAAAAAAGCTTAGAGAAAAGGAAAAGGAGGAGAAAGGTCCAATTAGCTGTTCATTCCCTGAATATTTAATGAATGCTGACTATATGCCCAGAACTGTGCAAAGCCTTGAGAATACAACAGTACGTTAGCTGGAGCCCTGCCCTGAAGGAGCTTGGGCTTTGCTAGAGGAGACAAGCGATATGACGTGGTGTAGATGCTAAGTTGAAGGACAGAGGGGGCCACGTGCTGGGGACACAAAGGCATGACTCAGGGCACATACCTTCTTGTGTTCTTGGGGCTGTTGCTCATAGATAATTTCCTAGAGGAAGGTAAACCTGAGCTGACTCATGAAGTTATGAGAGGTTATAAATCCATTCCAGGTAGGAGGTTCTGGTGGCCTAGAAGCAACAGGGTGGAATAGGAAGGAAGGGATTGGTGGCTTGATGTTAGAGGTATAGAGCTGGCCGATTGGAGGGTGACTAGAAATCACATGAGAAAGGGAGAAGTCAGTGGGCTGACTTTCCACCTACAAATTCAGAGAGAGGTAATATTTCTAATAAAAATAGAGATCTTACTATGCTGAATGCACATCCTGACTTACTAATCCTCACAACCCCAGAGAGTAGGGACTTTTATCTCTAATTTGCAAATGAGGAAACAGGCACAGTGTGCCCATGGTCACAGTCCTAGAAAGCCTGAATTTGAACTCAGACGGAATTCCAAAATCACCTTGGCATACTGTTTCCCCTTCGTTGATTTCTCTTTTTCCTCCTTCCCCCTCCTCAAAGCCCTAATTGGAAGAAGATAGGTGAGCACTTCATGTGAGGCAGGGACCATCCACTTTCTCTTGTCATGATAATCAGAAAATATATATTTTCTGTCAAACCCAGGCATTCGATATTGCATTTACTCTTATGATTTATGAGTAATTCAGTCCCAGTTTTAAAGAATTATTGGTTTCCTGCCTGCAGGACTTAACATTTTTCAATAAAAGGATTGCTTGGTCCATCCTGAAGTTGGTGCATATTTTTCACTTGAACTCTGTTTGGGTGCTGGTGGTAAGGGGACTTTGGTTTCGGTGATGTAGGAGGGAATGGCAGTCCACAACGAACGCACGTGCCCTGGAGGGGAGCCTCAGTTCTTCATTTACCTCCAGGTTATGTAGAGGCAATTTCACTACTTCATTGAGTTTTTTTCTCATGTGAAACTGTCCGGTGAAATTAAACAAAGAAATTCCTTCTCACCGAGGAAGGAGACAGACGCAAAAAGAGCCAGATGCATGTTTAATGTCAGGCCAACTTGGCTTCCAGTCCAGGCTTTGCTGGAATTGGCTTTTTTTTTTTTTAAGACACAGGGTCTTGCTACGTTGCCCAGGCTGGACTCGAACTCCTGGGCTCAAGTGATCCTCCCACCTGAGCCTCCAACTAGCTGGGACTACAGGCACATGCCACCATAGTTTGTGACTTTTTAGCGTTATGCAGTTCATCTGGCTTCAGTCTTCTCATCAGTAAGATGGGAATTATTTACCTCACTTGCAGGGTTTTGAGAGGATAAAATGTGTAAAGCTCCTAGCACAGTGCCAACTTATTTTTTATCTTGTAAAGATCAAAGTGACTTTTAAAGTATTCAAATACAATTATGCATTGTTTCTTATACTTCTGGGGTATGCTTGTTACTCTAAAATAATTTAAAAGTTAAAAAATATTGTCAGAAATGGTTGCTTTGATTCTTGACCCTTTTGAAAGGTAACCATTCCATTCTACCAAACTTAAATTATTTCCTCTAGAAAATCATGCTTTAAATATGTATTTTCTGATTATCATGACATCTTTATTTGTCACAAGCTCCTGAGTAAAGAGGCAAAAGGAAGGAACTCTGAAAAGGGGTCGACGAAAGTGTTTTTTTATCCCAGTCTGGTCTGACACAATCCAGCTGCAGGGCCTTGGGCAAGTCATGTAACTTCCCTGGGCTTCAGTTTGAGGCTTGTTGAAGGATTCTGCAGTTTGAATATCCCTTACTTGAAATAATTGGGACCAGAAGGATTTCAGATTTCAGATTTCAGATTTGGGTTGCTCAAATGTATTTCAAAAATTCTAAGTACTTGGTACATAGTAGATACTGGTCAATATTAGATAACTAGATGTCATACATAATGCTTGGAGAAAGCAAAGCAGAGACTCTGTGGTCAAAGTGAAAAACCCAGTAACATAACTGCTGCTGATAAAGTGCAGTTACCAGTTCTGTTGAACCCAGTGTCTTGAATTGTTTTTAACAAAAGAATTTCTAGTTTCTAACTTGAGACTAAATGATGGGGAAAAAATACTATTTAATCTAAAAGATATCAAATGTCCACCTCACCAGTTCCTAGACAGTTGGTTTTGAAATGTTTGGTTTTCTACATCACAGAAAAGTGAAGCTGTGCGAGCGTGTTTCTCACTACATACTGAAGGTGAATGCCACCTAGAGTCAGAGGTGTGACTTGCATTCACATACTCCAAGAACGTAGTTTGGTTTGGTTTTTAATTCTCTTCCTGTCACTGTTACTTATTCAAAACCTTTTGCAGACAATACTTTCTTTCATATCTATTCCATCTTGCAATATACAAAAAAACAGAGACCCAGTTCTGAACCTTTGTATTATCTGTTAAGAGCAAACATTAGCTGTCTATGCAGTAGGTAAGAAAAAATAGTGATTTGGAAATATTTTTCATTTTCTTTTTAAAAAGTAAATTTGGCTTTTTCCCCCCTCATTCATAAAAGTAATACAAACTCCTTATAGATTTGAAAAATTACAGAAAGTCACAGAGGTAAGCAATCCCTCTAGCAATTTTTTTCCCACAAAAAAATCATTCAGAAACAACCACTATTGACATTTTGGTGAAATTCTTTCTAGCCTTTTTTCCCCAAACAGAAATATATAATATAAACATACATTTAAATTGAAGGTTATATCATATAACAGGTTTTTCTCCTGTTTATTTTACAGAGCATTTTATTGTGAGCATTTCTCCAATGTCATCCAAAAATTATTTGAAAACAAATTCCAATGCCTATTTAACTGTTCCACTTTGTGGTTATTTCACACTTTATTAATCATCCCCCTGTTATTGGGTTTCTATGTTGTTTTAGTAGCAAGGGGTTATTTTGTTTGGTACATGCAGTGGTCATGTGCATATATAATTAGCCTGCACCATTCATTTCATATTATAAATGTCGTCATGTCTCCGTGTTAACATGCCTTTTTCATATGCAGAGATTTTTATGGCTGCTAATGAAATATCTCTTCATTTTCACTTTTAAGTGTCCCCACTGACATGGACTTCCAGAGAACAGATGCCATTTGCTAAACTCTCTTTCCTGCCTGCTATCCATTTCTCATTTTTTGCTCATCCTTCCATTGGGTTAGTCCCTGATTAGTCCTTTCCATTCTGGCATTCCCCTTACGCTGTCTGCACCGAAATGTGAGCACCTTGGATATTCATCCAAGTCCTCAGTTACCTTGGTTTTTACTTTTCTCTTCTGTTCTTCTCATTCCTCTCATTTTCTCCTATGTGTTGCTTTCCATTTTTTAACTCTTACTTTCCTTTGAGTTTAATTTCTTTTATATTCCCTCACTTTATTGCTATTTTGGAAGGGAGTTTCTCTTTTGGAAGTTCTTGGTGAAAGTAGAATTTTTGCAGTGGAGGGAGAAAACAACAGCCATGCTCTTAATAAAGGCCTTCTTGCTCTTGTGTTTTTGATAACAGATGGATATCAGTACTGACGAATAGCAAAGAAGAGGCCCTAACCATGGCCTTCCGTGGAGAGCAGAGCACAGGGGAGAACAGCCTGGAAGATCTGACAAAAGCCATTATTGAAGATGTCCAGCGGCTCCCGGGGAACGACGTCTGCTGTGACTGTGGCTCGTCAGGTATTTGTCCTCATACTTGAAGTGGCCTGTTAGACATCCTTTCTCTTCCTGAAGAATATAAAATGAGCTAGTTACATAAAAGCCTTATCTCCTATGGGCCGGGCGCGGTGGCTCACGCCTGTAATCCTAGCACTCTGGGAGGCCGAGGCGGGTGGATTGCTCAAGGTCAGGAGTTCGAGACCAGCCTGAGCGAGACCCCGTCTCTACTAAAAATGGAAAGACATTATATGGACAACTAAAAATCTATATAGAAAAAAAAATTAGCCGGGCATAGTGGCGCATGCCTGTAGTCCCAGCTACTCGGGAGGCTGAGGCAGTAGGATCGCTTAAGCCGAGGAGTCTGAGGTTGCTGTGAGCTAAGCTGACGCCATGGCACTCACTCTAGCCTGGGCAACAAAGTGAGACTCTGTCTCAACAAAAAAAAAAAAAAAAAAAAAAAAAGCGCCTTATCTCCTATGGACACACTTAGATACACGACCCATATTCCCAACGTGACTATTCCCACCGCTAAGCTGTTCTTACCTATGCTGTTTTCTCAACCTGGAAAGCTCCCACCTGCTCTCCTAAATGGTCATCTGCCAAAATGCTGCCTTTCCTATAAGGCCCAGTTAAATAAGCACCATGAACATTATGGGGAGAGCAAGGGACATGGAGCGCACATTTTGAGTCACAGTCTGCTACTCTCAGTCTGTACAATCCATGCTGAGTCCCTTTACTATTCGGATCTGCAGTTTCCTCATTTTAAAAATGGAGTAATAATCTTCTTGTTATTAGAACTTAATGTAATGGGGCATATGAAATTAACTGACATGTGATACATGATTTTCCTTCCTTCCTGTTCAGTGAAACCCGTCCTAACCTCTATACCACATTGATGTCACCTTCTTTCAAACTTCCATTTTCAAATAGCACTATATGACCTAGGTATTGGCAATAGCTAACATTATTGAGTGTTTCCACTGTACTGAGGATTGTACTAGGTGTTTTGCTTACATTATCTCATTGAATCCTCACGGAAGCTCTACCACCGTTTTATAGATGAGGAACCTGGTTCTCAGAGAGATTGAGTCATTTGCATAAGGTCACACAGCTAGTGGGGTCAGAACAGGGATGCAAACCTGGTGTTCTTAGGTACTATGATGTACCTTTTTATTTCACTTGTGAAGCTAGACTTCTCTACACAAGATAACCATGAGCACCTCAGCGAGAAGTTTTCTACCATTTTCATGTACATGTGTGATAGTGACTTACAGTGTGAGGGAATAGCAGGCAAGAGGTAAATGCTCAGGTATTGACCAATCAGAATGAAGCTTGACACACAGAGAACCCTGATGATTTTAGTAACACAGAAGTAATTGCTCCCACTGTTCTGGAGCCATTGGAAGTTGTAGGAAAAAAGCCTTAGGTCACTGAAACGTGGTGTTCAGTATTTACAGCTATCTTATTACCAAGAGGTGCTTATGGTGAAGCCATAACCAAGAATGAAGGGCTAACGTTACTTGTCACTTGAAGGTTAATGATAGTGGTAGAATCCAGTCCCTTGTGAGCAGTACTTAATAGACTTTCTGTCCATCGCTGTCAGAGATGACAGTGGTGACGAGAGAACATCTCATAAGTTCCAAGGATGTTGCATAGAATTTCTTAAGAAAGAAAAGCCTTTCTTACGTTTTCACAAGGATAAAGTGCTTAATTTTTCTTTCACTGTAGTTAGTTTCCAAAGGGAAACTTTTATAAGAGCCTCTTGGCTAAATCACAAGCATCCTTTCTTCGAGTTAAGTCTTTCCTTCATAATAATTCTTAACAAGTTTTACTACTACTGTTTTAGTTTCTTCTGTGCTGGGCCCACTAAAATCAGATTATCTTGTTTGTTTCATCGTCTTCAAAATTCTTTCCACAGAACCTACCTGGCTTTCAACCAACTTGGGTATTTTGACTTGCATAGAGTGTTCTGGCATCCATAGGGAAATGGGGGTTCATATTTCTCGCATTCAGTCTTTGGAACTAGACAAATTAGGAACTTCAGAACTCTTGGTAAGTAGTAACCTGTACTTTAGAAGAAAACTTTAAGTGTATTGTCATGAATATGTTTAATATATTTCTTTGGGTTTTTGTTTCTGCTGAATGCAAATTCTAATTCCTGGATTTTATGAATTTGCATGGATATTAAAATGTAACTTTTGTGGTATATAATGTTGACTATTTCTATTTCCTATTTGAAGAAAGAGTAAATCATACATTTCTGTAATTAGCTCAGTGAAACTAGCTCTTTTCTTTTGGGAGGGGCTTTTTCAGACTGCCTTTTTCTTTATGAATTAGTTTTCATATGATTCATTATAATAGCAGTTAAATGTTCACATTACCTAGTGGCTTATGTTATTAAAAATAATGACTAACAAGTTTTTCTCAATTATATTTTTATTATTTGTAAACTTGTAAAAGTACACACGAATTAGAGGAGTGGCCTGTTAACTACTGTCGTAAAACTGGATATTCTTTAACCCATAACTCCCTTAGTTAGTAGGGGAAAAAATTCGTGATGTTGTATTGTTTAGCTTTATAATACAAAAAACGGTTGTGAACACTTAAACTTGTTTTTCTTTAACCCCTGCCCTTTCTGTCATGGTTCACCCAAATTTGGGGCCATCATCAGGTCCAAGTTAAATTGCTCCCTGCAATACACCAGGAAAAGGAAAGGGAGGTCCACTTGGCATCTCCCCATGATGCCTTGTGGTCATGAGTCCTGTCTTGCATAATTTTAACCCTGGTGCACTGTGAGAGCTTCTCTGTACTGGGAGTCAGATGTTTTATGTAAAATAGGACTCCTCAGACAGAGGCTTTCCCCTGAGCAGAACCTGAGGAACCTGGCCTCAGAAAAGCTGAAAGTCTAGCTTATTACTGGCCTTCGGTGAAGAAAAGTACCAAAAAGTCAGGGCAATTAGTCACCCGGCTGGCAGCCCTGGGCATCTGACATCCATTAAGCAATGATGGCCTGTCTTGTGTGGACAAGACACTGTTTTTCATTTAGAAAGTAGGAAATTGTCCCGGCATGGTGGCTCACACCTGTAATCTTAGCACTCTGGGAGGCTGAGGTGGGCGGATGGTTTGAGCTCAGGAGTTTGAGACCAGCCTGAGCAAGAGCCAGACCCTGTCTCTACTAAAAATAGAAAGAAATTATATGGACCTCTAAAAATATATATAGAAAAAATTAGCCGGGCATGGTGGCACATGCCTGTAGTCCCAGCTACTTGGGAGGCTGAGGCAGGAGGATTGCTTGAGCCCAGGAGTTTGAGGTTGCTGTGAGCTAGGCTGACGCCACGGCACTCTAGCCTGGGCAACAGAGTGAGACTCTGTCTCAAAAAGAAAAAATAATAATAAAATAAAATAAATAAAAACATAAAAAAAAATAGAAAGTAGGAAATTATCACGCCGGTACTCAACTCCCTAATTCACTTCAGGATTATAGAGAAAAGGCTGGGACCTAACACTTGAAATGCATTCTCCTTCAGTGCAGAAATGGTGTTGCTCCAGCTCCTTGACTTGTATTAACAAAACCCAGTTTGATAACTGGAAATGGGAAAGTCCAAATCCTAAACACTTGCTGTGCGATAAACCCAAGAGTTTCCCCCAAAGACCTGATTGTGTGACTGTTTCTTTACATTGATCCCAAAATTACATGAATGAATAGAGCCCCTTTAGGACAAATTTGTTGACCGAATGGCTTGTCTTGTAAGTCAAATGAGGGAAAATACATATTTAGAAATCTCAAAAGCAAATAATGGGAAACTTTTAACTAGTAGTAAAGAGCTTGCTATATTATGTTTTGTTTGTTACAGCTGGCCAAGAATGTAGGAAACAATAGTTTTAATGACATTATGGAAGCAAATTTACCCAGCCCCTCACCAAAACCCACCCCTTCAAGTGATATGTAAGTATTTCTAATATATTGACTTTTACCATTCTGTAATTGTTTTTCTACCCTCTCAAAAACCTTCTTACTTTCTTACAGTATTTTTTCCCAGAGGAAACCCCATTATCAGGGAAAGGTACAGCAAAGAGAGTATTTTGAAATGTATTTCTGGGATGCATAGATGCTTTTCACCATCACCTTCCTCTAGGTAGTTGCAGCCGAGCACCCCTGTATGGAGCTTAGATCTTCATGAGGCAGGTGTGGCTGGAGGGATCTGAGCAAGAGGGAGATGCGTAGGAGGTGCCGTGTGAGATGAGATGGGGCCAGATCATGTAGGACTTGGAGATCATAAGATGTTTGGGGATTTTACTCTAAGTGTAATTGAGAGGTTTTAAACAGGAGTGGCATGATCTAAATTATATTTTAAATGATGAATCATTTTAGTTCAGTTGTTCTTAACTAAGGGTGACTTTGCCCCCCAGAGGGTATTTGGCAATGTACAGAGACATTCTTTTGTCACAACTTGAGCAGATAATACTGGCACCCAATGGGTGGAGGGCAGGGATGCTGGTAAACATCCTACAATGCGTAGATAGGACAGCTGTCCACAATAAGAATTATCCAGCCCAAAATGTCAGTAGGTTTGAGGTTGGGAGACCCAGCTGCAGCTGATATGGGAGGGACAGGCTGTACTGGTGGTGGAGGGCAGGTGGAAACAGGTTGGAGAGAAGCTGTCACACCAGATCCCTGAGAGGTGAAGATAAATCGGACAAAGGTGGTAGCAGTGAATGTGATGAAAGTAGTTGAATTCTCAATATATTTTGAAGGGGGAGCCAAGAGGATTTGCTGATCAGTTTAAATATGAATGTTTAAGAAAATTGTCAAGATGACACTCAAGGTTTTTGGCCTAAGCATCTAGGAAGATGGACAGTACCGTTAACTGAAACAGAGGAGAGGAGAGGACCAGGCTTGAGGTGACAGATAGGGAAAATTGTCTTTATCAGCCATAGGACCAGAATTGTGGTATCCAGATTTTTAGAGAAATCTATTTTCCACTCTCCCTATTGCCCCAATGTCAGAAAGCCTTTGATTGCCAAGGTACGGTCCGCTGAGTGCACAGAAAGAGCCACTTGAACTGAAATAAAGAAGCTGATTCCACAAGAGAAGAAAAATGCATCCCACCCACTCAGACTCTGGGCAGGTCCTCTGTGTGGTCTCCTGCTCCCATACTGCAACCTCTGCAGGAAAGGTGTTCATCTTTTTCCTTTGGCAGCTCAGTGCTTGGCCTGTGGGGTTGCTTTAATGACAACCTTTCTGAGCCTCAGTTTCCTCACTTATAAAACAAGTAGTTATAGCAGATGACAAAAATCCTTTCCATGAAGCTCTGAAAACTTTGAATCGGTCTTTCAAAATTTTTTAACTTTTTAAATTTCTTCATATATTTATACATACCTGGGTTTGAAGTATTTATAAATAGCAAATTTCTCACATTATTGGTCAAGGTGAAAAAGAAATCTGCTGTGATCTATGTGCCTGTTAATTTTGTAACTGTATATATTACCTGCACATACTAGTAAATATATAATCAATTTCTTCGTTCTGTCTCTATTGGGGTGACT
Source organism: Eulemur rufifrons (assembly GCF_041146395.1). Lineage (NCBI taxonomy): Eukaryota > Metazoa > Chordata > Mammalia > Primates > Lemuridae > Eulemur > Eulemur rufifrons. The sequence continues at coordinate 35,514,091 of NC_090985.1, forward strand.
TGGTCTAAAGCCTGGTTTGTTTGCATATTGAAAAGAAGCATATCTGAATTAAAATACATCTTCTCAAAGAGAAATGATTGTCAGAAAAATGTAGGCCTTACTCAGCACTTAGAAAATAAAAATTCTTTGTTCGTTTTGTTTTTGTTTTGTTTTAGGACTGTGCGGAAAGAATATATCACTGCAAAGTATGTAGATCATAGGTTTTCAAGGAAGACCTGTTCTACTTCCTCGGCCAAACTGAATGAATTGCTTGAGGCCATCAAATCCAGGGATTTACTTGCACTAATTCAAGTCTATGCAGAGGGGGTAGAGCTAATGGAACCACTGCTGGAACCCGGACAGGCAAGGCCTCACTAAAATTATAGAATAAAAAGTAATGTGTGGTGGGCGCGGTGGCTCACACCTATAATCCTAGCGCTTTGGGAGGCCAAGGTGGGAAGATTCCTTGAGGCTAGGAGTTCAAGACCAGCCTGAGCAAGAGCAAGACCCAGTCTCTACTAAAAATAGAAAAATTAGCTGGGCTTGCTGGGGCATGCCTGTAGTCCCAGCTACTTGGCAGGCTGAGGCAGGCAGATCGCTTGAGCTCAGGAATTGGAGGTTTCAGTGAGCTGTGATGATGCCACCGCATTCCAGCCTGGGCAAGAGCAACACCCTGTCACAAAAAAAAAAAAAAAAAAAAAAAAAGTAATGTGGAAAGTCAGTGTAAAAGATGATTTCTTTCATAGTAATGCCATACAATGAAACTCTTATACATTGGATGACCATGTCTAAATCAAGAGGGTTTGAGAATGAAAAGGAGTGCTCTTAATAATTACTTGGGGGCAACTGACGTAAATGAAGCTGCTCTAAGCAAACAGGACATACGATCACCCTATTTATGCTTATCCTCCCTCTTTCCCTTTTTAGGAGCTTGGAGAGACAGCCCTTCATCTTGCAGTCCGAACTGCAGACCAGACATCTCTCCATTTGGTTGACTTCCTTGTACAAAACTGGTGTGGTTTTTGTTCTTTCTGTTGAATTACCTGAATATGCCTAATAAGTTAACACTAATCAGTCCTATGAGCAGTCTGGATCAGGAATTGGCAAGCATTTTCTGTAATAAGCCAGATAATAAATACTTTTGGTTTTGCAGGCCGTGAGGTCTTTGTAACAGCTATTCACCTCTGCCGTCATAGTGTGAAAGTAGCCATAGACAATGTGCAAACAAGTGGCTGTGTCCTAGTAAAACTTTATTTATAAAAACAGGCAGTAAGCCAGACATGGTCTACAGGCTATAGTTTGCCAACTCCTGGCCTTGATAAATGTAAAATCCTGTCTCTGCTTCCAAAAATCTGCTGTAGTAGAGGACGTTAAAAGAAGACTTAACAGCACAGGTCAACCAGATTTGTGTGTTTGCATTGTTCATAAGTTTAGTATAAGACAGCAGCATGTGTGGCTGGATCAATAGCTAATTCAAATTTGGGACATTCTGATGTGAATATAATACTGAACACAGGAAGTTTGGACTTGCTGGATTCTTTATTGGGCAGTTCTATAAGCAGCTGATTATAAGAAGAAACTAGAGCTCATCCAAAAGAGAGTAATCAAAAGAGTAAGAGGATTTGAACCCACGTATGAAGATGGCGCCTGAACACAACCAGATTGTATGTGTTCAGGCCTCTTGCTTAGAGGTAGCATAACGTACTGGTTAAGAGCATTGCTCCAGAGATGGACTGCCTGGGTTCAAACTCCAGCTTCATCATCCCTGTCTTGATAATCTTGAAAGCAAGCACTGCAGCCTCTCTGTGCCTTAGTGTTTTCATCTATACAGTGGAGGTTATTAATAGTGCTTACCTCATCAGATGGTTGTAAAGATTAAATGAAATAATACATGTAAATGCTAAGAGACTGTCCCATAGTAGGCACTCAATAAATGCTGACTATTATCATTATATTGCTATAAATTTAGGTGTAATGTTAGCAACATCATACTTTTCTGTTTCTAAGTAGGTTTCAAATTTGACTCAGTTGCTAGCACAGAAATAAGTGGATAATCTATAGTTTTAAGTTACAGAGTAATTTTTTCTAATGATATTATAATTTTTCAGTGGGAACCTGGATAAGCAGACAGCCCTGGGAAATACGGTTCTACACTACTGTAGTATGTACGGTAAACCTGAGTGTTTGAAGCTTCTTCTCAGGAGCAAGCCCACTGTGGATATTGGTAAGAGTGTAGCCAAGTGTCTCTTTATAGTAAGAGCATTTGTTCTTGTTCTGCTAAAACAAAGACTTGTGTGTTACATTATAATTTATTTCTGGTTCCCTGCCTTTTTAAGGGATATCCTAGATAATTATACAAATTTGTTTTTTCCTTATTTCAGTTAACCAGGCTGGAGAAACTGCCCTGGACATAGCAAAGAGACTAAAAGCTACCCAGTGTGAAGATCTGGTAAGCAGAAATGGAAGTGGGAGATTTATTAGACATCAGCTGCCTTAAAACGTCATTCTGAAAAACTGAAATTGAAGATGAAGACAGATTCTTTTTTTTGTTTTTTTGTTTTTTTTGGCAAAAGAAAATCAGATAAGCACTATACTATATTTGAAAAAGTAGTAAAATGATAAATCTGTCATCCAACATGCCTTTTGAGTGCAGTTATGAGATAGGAGCTGAAAGGCATTGGAGAGGTATTATTACCAGGTAGGCTTGTGGATTGAGATCACACTTTGTACTTGCCAGACTTTCTCTGCAGCTTAGCAGTAAAGAATTATTTGGGACGCCACTTCCCAAAATTGGGCATGTAAAGCTCAGAATGTAATGATTTTCAAAATTTTAAACATGCTGCCCTCCCAGTCCCTCCCCATCCTTCTGTACACACTCGCCATTTTTGACCCTACTGGTTCTTTCTTAATAACCCTGGGCCTTCACTTCAGCATGATTCTCTTGAGTTTCTGCTTAAGTGCCAGGTTCCAGGCCCAGAAGTTGTACTTTTTTATTCTTAAAAAATCCTTTGGGACACTTACCTTGACCTCATTTTATAAATGAGAAAAGGGGGCCATGGATTGGACTGGGACATTACAGGCCTACCTCTTAAACTTCTCGGGCTGATTTTGCCTTCTAGCTAGGAATTTGCAGTTTTAAAGACCATTTGATAATATTATGGAAGCTTTTAATTTTGGAGACAAGTCAAGTTATCAAAATAAAGGCTCTGCCTGTAATTCTTAGCAGTTCCTCTTAAGCCTGTTGTATAGGCATCTAGCTTGTCTAATCAGAGTTTTGCATGTAGTACAGCTACTGATGATTCATTTAAAACCAGGAATAAGGTAGGAGTTGCTTGGTGTTTGTATAATATTGGAATGTTTTGGCATTTTAATTAAAATGGTTTGCATTTGCTGTTTCTTCCAGCTTTCCCAAGCTAAATCTGGAAAGTTCAATCCTCATGTCCATGTAGAGTATGAATGGAATCTTCGACAGGAAGAGATGGATGAAAGTGACGATGATCTGGATGACAAAGTGAGTATAAATGTTGTCCTCAAATTCCTCAGCACTTCTCCCAGTTTTTCTACTCCATATGGACAAGATGCAATTTTTTGAGATTGATTGATTTTCGTCTTATGATCCGATGTACAAATGCCATTTTCATTGCTGTCTTTGATCCTTTTTGGGCATCACTTAACAGTTATATTAGGCAAAGTTTTCCAAAGAAACAACAAATAGGATAGAAAGAGACAAATAGATTTTTTTCTAAAGAATTGGCTCACGAGGCCGGGCGCGGTGGCTCACGCCTGTAATCCTAGCACTCTGGGAGGCCGAGGCGGGTGGATCGCTCGAGGTCAGGAGTTCAAGACCAGCCTGAGCAAGAGTGAGACCCCGTCTCTACTAAAAAAATAGAAAGAAATTATATGGACAACTAAAATATATATATACAAAAAATTAGCCGGGCATGGTGGCGCATGCCTGTAGTCCCAGCTACTCGGGAGGCTGAGGCAGTAGGATCGCTTAAGCCCAGGAGTTTGAGGTTGCTGTGAGCTAGGCTGACGCCACGGCACTCACTCTAGCCCGGGCAACAGAGTGAGACTCTGTCTCAAAAAAAAAAAAAAAAAAAAGAATTGGCTCACGAGACTGAATGGCCTGGGAAGTCCAGAGCCCAGAGGGCAGGCCAGCAGGTTGGAACTCCTAGCAGGAGTTGAGGTTGCAGTTTTGAGGCTAAAGGCAATCTGGAGGCAACATTCCTTCCTCTTTAGGGGACCTCAGTTATTTCTCTTAAGCCCCTCAGCTGATTGGGTGAGGCCTATCACATTATGGAGGGTGATGCCCTTTACTTGAAATCTACTGATTTAAATAGTAATTACATCTAAAAAATACCTTTACAGCAACATTTAGACTGATGTTTGTCCAAAATACTGGGACACCGTAGCCTAGCCAAGTTGATATGTAAAATTAACCCTCAAAATAGCTCATTAATAAATAATAGTTGTCATTTATTTAGTATAATTATAGCATAATGATACTTCAGTCAACAACAGACTACATATACAATGGTAGTCCCATGAGATTAGAATGGAGCTGAAAAATTCCTATCACCTAGTGACATGATAGCTGTTATAATGTTGTAGTGCAGTGCATCACTCATGTGTTTGTGGTGAGAGTGGTGTAAACAAACCTACTGCACTTAAGTATATAAAAGTGTACAGTAATGTCCTAGGCCATTCACTCACTATGCACTCACTCACCTAGAGCAACTTCTAGCTCTGCAAGCTCCATTTTTGGTAAGTACCCGATACAGATATGCCATTTTTTTATACCATATATTTACTGTACCTTTTCTCTGTTTAGATATATAATACTTTCCGTCGTTATACAGTTGCCTACAATATTCAGTACAGTAATATGCTGCATGGGTTTGTAGCCTAGGAGTAGTAGGCTATACCATCTAGGTTTGTCTAAGTTCCCTTCTGTGATGTTTGCAAAAGGATGAAATAGCCTAACAACACATTTCTCAGAGCATATCCCTGTCATTAGGCACCACATAAGACTGTACTTAAATCTGGATTAGGCAGAGTTAAGCATTTTACTTATGTTATCTCAGACTATCTTTACCAAAACTCCATAAGGATCATTGTTATTATCCCCATTTTTCAAAAGAGAAAACTTACACAAAAAGAGAATTGCTAAAGTCTTGTAGCTAGTAAAGACCATCTGTGGGATTAAACCCAGTTCTTGCTGGGTTTTTCTTAACAGGTAGTTTGTAACTGTCTCTGAAAGTTAATTTATGTATTCATTCATTGGGTTTGTATTGGACATTTCCTCTGTGCCAGGCAGGATGTAAAGAATGGTCCAAAAAAGACCACCAGAGAAAGAGGTCCTAAAGACATTAACCACTTTAAGAGGAGATAAAGTATTAAAATACAGTTGATAATCATTGTAAGAGTTTGGGGGAATTCCTGAGAGGTATTTAGAGGACCAGAGAGATGCCTCTGCCTTGTCAAGCAGTGAAGATCTTAGCAAGAAGTAACATTGGAGATGGGTTTCTGAGGATAAGTCGGAGCTTACCAGGCAAAGTAGGTAGAAATGCATCATCCCAGGGAGGGAGAATATCGTATGCTAAGACAGGGGGTTATGATAGAGCCTGGATGCCTGAGGAATGCTGAGAAGCATCATGTGTGAGGTGCATTCACCTGGCTGGGTGGGGAGAGGTGGGTGGCTGCCCTGCAGAGTCAAGCAGGCCAGATCAGGAAGGGCTTTGTGGGACAGATACGGCCTTTTGGTTTTTATCCAAGCAGTTGGAAGCCAACAGAGGTTTATTGTCAGAAGAGCAAGATTTCCTACGAGCTCTGGCTGCAATGTGGAAAATTGGCTGGAGGAAAGAAACTGGAGTTTAGGGCTGTTTGGGATGCTAGTGCTGCAGTGGGAGCTGGTGAGCACCTGCACTAGGAGTGGGTTTGAAGGACATTTCTGAGGTATCTGTGCAGAAACTGGGACCTCCAGATGACAGTTTTCGAACTTAGGCAGTTGAGTGGATGGTAATGCCATCACCACGAGTGCAAACACTAGAGACACCTCATAGACCATTGAAAATGGTTTGTAATCCAAGAGGTTGGGGCTGGATTTACAGATCTGTGAGTCATCAACGTGTACATGGCAGTCAAAGCTTGAGTGTACTTTCCAAGAGGATTTAAAATGAAGAGTGAGAACTTCAACATTAAAGAGTGGAGCAGGGAAGAAAATTCAATGTAGCATATTACAAATAGGCAGAAATACTATTCAAATGTTGATGAAAGTGTCCTGCCTAGGGAATGTATTTGTTAACTAAAGGTTAAATCTACCTGTGACCTTACACAGCACTTTTGAATACTGCTGCCGATCTCTAAGACAGTATTTCACTAGTGTGATTGCTGACAGTGTTGTAAGAAGTAGAAACATAATATCTAGATCCTTCTCTCATACTGTGTCATCACTGTGAGGCTCTCATGGCTGGCCTTACAAAGCGCAGAGAGTTACAGAAACCCAGATTACCACCTGAGCCCACCCTGCAGAGGTCCTTGATTATCATCTCACCCACTGTTATTTCATCTGCCAGCCAAGCCCGATCAAGAAAGAGCGCTCGCCCAGACCTCAAAGCTTCTGCCACTCCTCCAGCATCTCCCCCCAGGACAAGCTGGCACTGCCAGGATTCAGCACTCCAAGGGACAAACAGCGGCTCTCCTACGGAGCCTTCACCAACCAGATCTTCGTCTCCACAAGCACAGACTCACCCACATCACCAACCGCAGAGGCTCCCCCTCTGCCTCCTAGAAACGCCGGGAAAGGTACGGGCTTTGAGAAGGGCTTTGTAACTCCATCCTCAGAGCTGGTGATCTGCCCAGCTTTGAGGTAAGAACAGCCACATCTGAGTGGCAGATTTTGGAATGTGTTGTCAAGGGCAGCTTGAAGTAGGGATCCTGCCATCAGCCAGGCACCAGCTGCAGGATAGGCAGTATGTGGGCACTCTTCATGCATTGTCTTGTGTTAACCTCATGATAATCCTGTGAGGTGTGTGATTTTGTGCCCGTTTTACAGAAGAGGAAACTCGGCTCAGAGAGGTAGAGTGATTTTCCCGAGGTCACACAGCTGGTGAGTGGTAGAGTTGAGATTCAGTCTGAAGGTCCACGGGTCTCCAGAACCTGTGCTCTTTATAATATGGGGTGGAGTTTCAATTCTTTGAAAACTTAATTTTTGCTACACTAAAATTCCTCTTTTGAAGATGCTAATAGTAGTGGTGGTAGTTAGTTGTTACGAGCAGTTGCCTTATGAGAGGCCCTAGGCCATGTACTTCTCATTTAATGGTCTCAAAATGAGGTGGGTACTGCAGTTACAGGCACCGTGCAGATAAGGGGGCTGAGCATCAGAGATGCTGAGTCATCAGCCTAAGGGTCTCAGCCACTTCGGGTTCTAACTCAGGTTCTGTATGACCAAAGTCCACGCTTCTATACTCTCTGATGAGGATTGTTTTTCTATGAGACACTACTTGGCAAAGGAATCTTGCCCAGAGGAGGGTTTGTTATGCTGTGTGTTGTCAAATGCTTCCATGGGACTAGCACCTCAGGCTAAGGGTCCAGCACGCTGCTCTGTAGAAACAGAGTGCTTGTCCTGTATCCCGTATCCACAGTGTGCCCAGCTCAGGAGGTCAGTGTGTTCTCACCCGTACAGAGACAAATAGGCAGAGAAATGCCAACATCAAAGTGTTGCCCCAGCACAGGGGGATAATTGCGAGGTCCCCAGAGCTGTATCTTTAAGTTTGATCTGTCCCAGTAAATCCAAATGCAGGATTCTCCCTGTGTGCTCAGCTCATGCTACCACAGGTTTCAAGGGCCTGTCGGCACACAATGCCATGCCTATTTGAATCACACTGGGGCTATTTTCTGGGAAATGTGAGCTTTATTCAAAACAGTGTTTTTTCAGAGCTTATTCTCTATTGAAATAGTGTTATAAATGGGAGCTGTGTTCTTAGAACCCAAATGGCCTCATAGATCATAAAGTAATAGAGAAAAGTTAAAACGAGGCTTTGGCATGAACAGTTTTCATTAAAGATAACCAGTGACCCTAATGGTAATAGTGCATGTAAGCCAAAGGTTTGACCTGCCTGTGTTTTCTTACCATTCCATACATCATACTGGAATGTTTTTAAATCATGAACGTACCAACCTACAGCTCTGTAGTGTAAGAGTACTGTGTTGCTGCTTCCCTCTGGGTGATGATATTCCTTACCAGGGTAGCAATCTTACAAGAGTAGAGATTCTCTTTCTGTACCCTACAGAGGACCGTGAGAAACCTCCAGACCAAATACGATAAATAATGGAAACAGTGAAAGATTTCATATCCCCTAATTGTGGTTACCGACATAGTAGTGATGACCTCTCTAGACAGGTAACTCCTGTACCTGTTCAGAGAGCCTCCAGGTCATTGCGAATCCTGAAAATGGTCTAACAGGAGAAAGCGACACTGGGGGCCAAGAGGCCCCTCACCTTCCTCCACTGTCTTCTATAATTTTATCTCAGTGGGACACAAAAACCCATAAAATATACTGTCTGATTCGGTGCCAAACATCTCTCCTGCCTTGAATAAATTCTAACCAGCTCTTTACCAAAGACTCAGAAGATGAAGACTAAATTTGTTTAGTGATCCAGCTACTAAAACAAGTGCCTAGAGATTTAGCCATAGCAACCACGGTCAACTAAGGATAGTGTGCTTACCCCTCTTCCCCAAAGAAAGCCTGTAATTGAAAATAGAAACTCAACCTACTAAAATCAGAGGTTCTCCATGGCTGTTCATACCAGAACATCCAATTCAAAGATTGGGCCTATCTGCTGGTGAGACGTGAGGTGGCACAGCCTTCTCGTGACTTTTATAAGGGGCTTGAAACGTGAGCTGTCCTGTAGCTAGCTGAGCTCACATGCCCTTGCATTTGGAAAACTGATAATGTTTAGAATGGAGTTCTCGGAAGACATTGTTAAAGATCAGCTCATGCTGTGTGTGCCCAGATAATTCTTCTCTGTTTTGTGGCCCCGACATTTTTTTCATTTCCTTCTGTTGAACTGATAGAACTATTTGCATGAAAACAAGGGTGTCCCGAATCTGTCAGTTGGGTTGCTCATTCTCCATTGCAAGTAGAGCAGAGTTCTCTATTTGCAGCAGAAGTCATTTCCACAACTGTGAATTTACAGATCTGAAGGGTGATGGCTTCCAGTGAAGGCAGAAACAGGCACTCATGATTAAGTCCCCACAAATAAGAGGAATGCAAGGGGAAGAGTAAAAGGAATTATTCTGAATCCAGCAGAGGAATATTTTCAAGAAACTCCAGCTGCCTCATCAAAATTCAAGGAAGTTTGACCTAAATTACCATCAAGCAAAGCCCCCTTGTGCTTAAGCAGTGCTCCAGGCAGACTCTCAGAAGAACTCCACAATTCAAAATCCCAAATTCACCAACCTTAAGCCTCATAAAGAAACATTTTGCTGCCTAAGGTCCTCTTCAGATGTGTAGTCCAGAGAGATTAAATCAAATCTATAAAATTAATTTTGATATGTAGTTTTCCATTCATGATCAGTGGCTTCCTCCTGACCCACTTTACTGTGTGTTTATTAAGACCAGGCTTGCCAGGATTAGTTTCTTTTAATCTTTAAATTAAAATAATATCATAGAATGTAGATTTTTTTTTTTTTAAGAGCTAGATTGCTGAAAAATTAACGTGATCTGCACCCATTGTACAGATAAGGAAACTAAGCCCAGGAAACATTAAGGAACTTACTGATTCAGGTCATGTGGTGGCTGAAATACAGGCCACGTAGTGGCTGAAGTAGGGTAGAAAATCCAAATGGGCCTTAAGTCTCATCAGACCAGACCTGGTTTCTTCTTTTTTGTGTTGAAGATGATCCATCTGTTTTGCCTGCCTTTATGGAATTATCATCAGAATCCAATTAGATAATATTTGGAGAAAGCATTTTATAAAATGCAATCCCTACACTACTATAAGAGATTTCTATTAGGATTGGTAGGCTGTGACTTCATAGATGTTTCTAGAATATGGAAGAATGTGGTGGACAACACAATTCTGCAATACCTATCTCACAAAACAGGTACTTGGAAACAGGTACTGCTTGCTTATAATTGGTTTGTTTGTTTGAATTAACTGAATTTTTAAAGTTAAGCTATAGAACTATGACTTTCTCCCATTGCAAAATTTCATACCTTTTATATAGCAGTAACAAAAGCTTATACCTAACATAGAGTTACTAACTCACGGGAGATCATTGTCAAGATTAAATGAGAAGTATATGAAGCATTTAGCTCAGCACCTGGTGCAATGTGTTCCATAGAGGATACCACGGGATGTATCGATGCCACAACTCTTCAGCTTTTACAGAAGAGTTACTTGCGAAATAGGGACCAGAGTGAAGTCGCCCAAATCTGCTAAGTTAACAGATGCTCTAAATAATAAGACCTAGCAGTTGGTAGGCACCTTAGCTCAAAGAAAGGATTTGTTAAATAAATGAGTGATAAATTCAATCTCAAAAAGCTTATTTAACTTACTTAAGAGCTAACAATTCAAGCTTTTACAAATATGAACTGATATACTAATTACAGTTCATTCTCTTCTAGTTTGAAATCAGGCCCCTAGAATCAGGCATTATATAGCTCCTCTGAATAGCATGTGAATATAAGTATTAATTCTGCATTTCATACACATTTGCTATAATGCAGACTTCCTACTTCAAACATGCTCTAACCTTGGGCCGATAAACTAGCAGATGATCTACACAAAAGCAGTGCAGTGCCTAGCATACTGAAAGCCTCAGTAGATGCTTGTTGATGAAGACTCGGTACCACAGAGTATACTGAACCAGATGTTATCCTTGCCGTCAGTTTAGGTGAAGAGACTAAATATCTTCAGTAATCAAAAAACATACAATAGTTTGAGAGTAATAAGCTAAGGCAGATCAGTCTGTGTCAAACCAGACTGTGGTTATCTGGGCCTTTCAAACAACACTTTCTCTTCTTCCAAGAAGCCTTCTTTCCCTTGCCCCACAAAAGAGACTGTGGTTTCTTCACCATAAGGTTTCTTCACTGAATCCTGCCCCTGTGTTCATCTTGTCCTAACATTAAGCTAATCTTGCCAATTTTCAGGATCTTTAACTGAAAAACAAAGATTGGGTGTCCACCTTGCTGGGTCACTGCTTAAGGAACATGCAATAATGTCAATGAAATGACTAGCACATAGTGAGCACTCAGTAAATAGGAGTTTGTTTGATCTTACTCCATGTATTCAGTTCAACAAATATTCCAGGCACTGGCAATGTAGGGAAGAGTGGAGAAGTAGCTCCTGCTCTCGCAGCGCTGGTATTCCAGGGGGAGAGGAAACAGTAGAATGTCCCACTGGGGGCAGTAGTGGTGCCTCTGGAGGAGCAGGAAGGAGAGGTGCTGCTCACAGCTTCAAAGAGAGTCTTCATCGCACTCTCCCAGTTAGGAGACAGAACTCCTCAAGGGCAAGAGCTGTGAATGAGCTTTTGCATCCTTGGCACAGAGGGTAGGTTGGTTGTCAGTGCTTACTGAACGCATAAACAACAACAGAAAGAATCAGTGAAAGTGAGTCCCAAAAATAGGTGGCCAGAGTAAGGAGGGGGCACTCATTAAACTGAACCACATGTCCTAGGGATGTGAAGTTGACTTGCTGAAAATCTTTCTATGAAATTTTTGTAGCAGTTATGCAGCACACACAGCTGTGTAAGCATTTTGTACATTTCTTCAGCTTTCTTTGGAGGTCTGTGGCAGCAGTGAGGACAGAGGAGTGGAAATGGTGAGGCCTTCCCCAGCACGCGACAGTGGCCTGCCATCCAGAAGGTGCCACTACTCGATGATTCAGACTCTCTTTGGAGATGTTTTCCTGTGAACAGCAGCGTTCACACATTGATGACTTTATAGTTTCCTAGGGTTTTCTGTCTCATGGGAAGACAGCCATTTGAGTGGCTTGACATTAAAGCTTCCCATGGACTGTCATTTTTGATTTGTGTTTTGTTTTGGGGCATTTGTTTGTTTTGTTTTACTGGCATTTTTTTCATCAATTTCCCCCAATTCTTTTTAAAGCATTGCACACGAATCACCTAGTACTGGCCAAGAGCATTATCTGTGATTTTTGCCCTCAGCAGTGTCCATGGACTAAGGCTCTCTAGCTGAGTTGCCTGACTACCAGGAAGTGGAAAGGGAAGCAGAGGAAATCCTTCCTGGGCTTCTTGAATTCAGGAATGTATGAGTAATTGTTAAGAAGCCAACCCTAAACCCCTTGAATCCCAGCACTTTTCTCTTAATTATCAGTGTCAGAGAGGGAGATGGAAGGACAAATGAACAGCTAATGCTGTTTTCTGTGTAGAAACCAGGCGGCAGAGAAGTGTAGCACTGTATCATGCATGGGCACCACCCTGTCCTGGTGGCATCCCGGCCAGCCCTGCTGACTTACTGCGATGTCCCAGCACACTCCACTGTACCTCGCTGTGCCTCTCTTTCCCCACCTGAACATGGAGATGATAACAGTCCCGCCTTCTACCCAGAGTCCTTCTCTATATAACTATACAGTATTGTGTCTTTACCTACTTTTTGAAGTAATTACATGAGCTTCCTACTCTTTTAAGCTCTGTACTATGAAAACCATTAGTTAGATAGGAAGAATAAGTTCAAGAGATCTGTCTACAGCTTGGCAACTATGGCTAATGCGTTGTCTTCTTGAAAATTGCCAAGAGTAGATTTTAAGTGTTCTTGCTACAAAAATAATGATATGTATGTGAGATAATGCTTATGCTAATTAGCTTGATTTAGCCTTTCCGCAACATAGCCCTCTCACCCCATACCAAACTCCAAGGATGCTCAAGTCCCTAATATAAAATGGTTTAGTGTTTGCGTATAACCTACACATATTCTCCCCCTGTACTTTAAATCATCTCTAGATTATTTATAATACCTCATACAATGTAAATGCATTTTAATTATGTTTTTTAACTGTTGAATTGTTATCTTTATTGTTTTTTTTCCCCGTGAATATTTTCAGCCCACAGTTGGTTGAATCTGCAGATATGGAACCAGCAGCTTCAGAGGTCCAACTGTATACATACTTCAAAACGTGTTGCATATGAAAAATATATATAATTTTTGTCAATTAACAATATAAGTTTAAAAAGAAACCTATTAGAAAATGATAATAAAATTTTCATTTATTTTATCCAGAGTTATATAGATATAACTTCTATTATTACCCCTCCCATATGGCATATTAGAATATGTAAATTTATACTTCTATAGACAAGTTTATCAAAAACCGTCAAGATAATATTTCAATTCATCTTGTAGGTCTTGTTTTTTATCCTTGAAATTTCAAAGATATACTTTTATTTGGTGTCCCAGTGTAGGAGACCTTTGGGTTTTTTCCTTTACTGAAAACCAGATGTATAAGGATGTTGAAAAAGAATCCTCCTTTCAAGCCTGCAGCGTGCTGTGATTGCACCGCTGTACTCCAGCCTGGGTGACAGAGCAAGAACCCATCTCAAAGAAAAAAAAAAAGAAAAATAATCCTCCTGACTTACACCATGAATTATTCCTATGGATGTGTACTGAGTACCCAGAAATGTGCCAGGTACTGGCACTGGGAGATGTGAGGATAATACAGATCTTGTCCTATGGAAGTATATAGTCTGGGAAGGAAGATAAATTGAAGCTCTGATGCACCGTAGAGAATATCTAGTGCTTCATTAAGCTTTGTGGAAATTCAAAGATAGAAGCAGTTGTTCCAGGGAAAAAAGGATGGATCAGAGAAGAATTCTAGATGAGGCTACATTTGAACTGACCCTTAAAAGATGAGGATATAACCAAAACCTATAAGAGGGAAGTTTACAGCAATAAATTCCTACCTCAGAAAAGAAAAATTTCAAATAAACAACCTAATGATACACCTCAGGGAACCAGAAAAGCAAGAACAAACCCAAATAGCAATAGCCAAAGCCATACCGAAAACAAAGAACAAAGCTGGAAGCATTACACTACCTGACTTCAAAATATACTGCAGAGCTATAGTAACCCAGAGAGTTTGATTTTGGTATCAAAAGAGACACGTAGACCAGGGGAACAGAAGAGAAAACCCAGAAATAAATCCACATAATTACAGCCAACTGATTGTCGACAAAGGTATCAAAAACATAAATTAGGGAAAGGACACCCCCTTCAATAAATGGTGCTGGAAAAACTAGATATCCATATGCAGAATGAAACCAGGCCCTTATCTCTCACCAGACACAAAAGTCAACTCAAAATGGAGTAAAGACTAAGATGTAAAACCTGAAATAATAAAACTACTAGAAGAAAACATAGGTAGGTGAAATGCTTCAGGATGTTGGTCTAGGCAAAGATTTTATGGTTATGACTTCAATACCTTAGGCAACAGAAACAAAAATAGACAAATGGGACTGTATCAAACTAAAAAGCTCCTGCACAGCAAAGGAAACAATCAACAAAGTGAAGAGACAGTCCACAGAATGGGAGAAAATGTTTACAAACTATTTATCAAACAAGGGACTGATACCCAAAATATACAAGGAATTCAAACAACTCAACAGCAAAAAAAAAAAAAAAGAAAAGAAAAGAAACCAAATAATCTCATTTAAAAATGGCCAAAGGACCTTAATAGACATTTCTCAAAAGAAGACATAAAAATGGCCAACAAGTAAATGAAAACATGTTCAACATCACTAATCATTAGGGAAATGCAGATCAAAACCACAGTGGGATATCATCTCACCCCAGTTAGAATGGCTGTCATCAAAAAGACAAGAAATAACAGATGCTGGTGAAGGTACAAGGAAAAGGGAACTCTATACACTGTTGTAGGAATGTAAATTAGTATGGCCACTAAGGAAAACAGTATGGAGTTTTCTCAGAAAATGAAAAATGGGTCTACTGTACAACCTAGCAATGCCACTAGTGGGTTATTTCTCCACACAAAAGGAAATAAGTACGTCAAAGCAAAACCTGCACCTCCGTGTTTACTGCAGCTCTGTTCACAGTAGCAAAAATATGTCTGTCCACAGATGAGTGGATAAAGAAAATGTGGAGTATGTGGAATACTATTCAGCCATAAAAAGAATAA
Organism: Eulemur rufifrons; assembly: GCF_041146395.1. Classification (NCBI taxonomy): domain Eukaryota; kingdom Metazoa; phylum Chordata; class Mammalia; order Primates; family Lemuridae; genus Eulemur; species Eulemur rufifrons. The sequence goes on from NC_090985.1 coordinate 35,529,229, forward strand.
AATCCTGTCACAGCAGCATGAATGAGCCTGGAGGTTATTATGTTGAGTGAGATAAGTCAGACACAGAAAGATAAATGCTATGTTACCACTCACATAGAGGTAAAGAGCAGACTAAAGGTAATTAGAGAATGGGGGCAGGGTAGGGAGAGGTTGGGCAACAGATACAAAGTTACAGATAGATGGGAAGAATAAATTCTAGTGTTCAGTAACACCGAGGCCCAGTGCTGGTCTGTGGCCTGTTAGGAACTGGGCCACACATCACTGCCCGAGCTCCGCCTTCCCCCACCCCCAACCCCTGCTCCATAGAAAAATTGTCTTCCATGAAACTTAGGAATGGGGGGCGGGGGAGGCTGCACAACAGGAGGTGAGCAGTGGGCGAGCAAATGAAGCTTCATCTGTATTTACAGCCGCTCCCCACCACCTGAGCTCCACTATCTCCCCGCCCCAACCCCTGGCCCTAGCCAATCCATGGAATAATTGTCTTCCATGAAACCAGTCCCTGGTGCCAAAAAGGTTGGGGCCCACTGAGGTGATGGATGTGTTAACTACCCTGCTTTGATCATCACACATCGTGTACATGTATTCAGATGTCACTCTGTATCCCATAAATATGTACAATTACGTTGTTAACTAAAAATAAAAGGTGGAGAAAGAGGATATAGAGGTGAAGAGGGAACTCAGTTGTGTCTCTGAATGTTCTGACCAGAGAGGACGTGATGCCATTTAGAGGAAGAGACTCAAGGCTGGGAGCCTGGCCTTGAGTCAGGCAGAGTGGGGCTCCATCTGGACGTAGCCATTCATCTACTGTGACTAGCCAAGTTCCTAAACTCTCTGAGCCTTGGATCTTTTTACCCTTAAAACAGGTAATACTGATGCCAGTAATGATAACAATAATGTTTTACAAGATAAGTTCTAAATAATGTGTAGAGGCTCACATCTATAATCCTAGCACTCTGGAAGGCTGAGGTGGGAGGATTGCCTGAGGTCAGGAGTTCAAGACCAGCCTGAGCAAGAGCGAGACCCCGTCTCTACTAAAAAAAAAAAAAAATTAGCCGGGCATGGTGGCATATGCCTGTCCCAGCTACTGGGGAGGCTGAGGCAGGAGGATCGCTTGAGCCCAGGAGTTTGAGGTTGCAGTGAGGTAGGCTGATGCCATGGCATCAGAGCAAGACTCTGTCTCAAAAATAAATAAATAAATGTATGTTTGTGTGTGTATAAAATTCCCAACTCCTAAGTTTTAGGTCAAGCACATAATACTCAGTAAATGGTGGCTCTAGAAAATGCAAGAAGTAGAGGAGGAGATTTGAAATACACGTTGATTGTGATTTTAGGAATGTTTTTTTTAAAATATATGTATGTGTGTGGGTGTATATATATATATATACACCCACACACATACATATATATATTTAGGTGTAGGTGAATGATTTTCCAGGTCATTTTTTTTTCCATTTATTTTTTATTTGTATATATTCATGTGGTACAAGTGCAGTTTTGCTACACTGATATTTTGCATCGTGGTGAAGTCAGGGCAGGGTCTTCAGTGCATAAGTCACTGAAATAACATACATTGTACCCACCAAGCAACCTCCCATCCTACCGCCATGGTGAGCCTCCTGAGGCCTCGCCACATGCTGGGCACACTTCCGGGGTAGACCTTAGTTAGAGACACCCCTGAGGCTGAGGACATTGAGGTGCTTATGGCAGCACAGCTCAGGTTGGGTCAGTGGGGACCACTTGAGCTCAAGGCACAGCAGAATGTCCCAGTGGAGTGACCAAGAGGCTGTTGGAGATGTGGGAAGTGACCTAGCAGCAGCACCATCAGGGCTGTGGCGTCATCTGCACAAGAGAAGCTGCTGTTGCCAGGGGAGAGTGGTGAAGAGCAAGTCAGAGGCTATCTTTAGAGAACATGAAGGGCAGGGAGGAGCCACAGGACAGAGAATGCCTTGAGGACAGGCCGGCATCCAGAACACAGCACCTGATACACGAGAGAGGGCCCAGAAGCACCTCCAGAATAAAGGAAGCATTGGTGGGTGTCTGCAAAACAGTCGTCAAGAACTTTGTTCTGAGTGTGGCTTTCCCTCTGACCCAGCGGAACGCTAGGCCTGTCACACACCTCTGTTTAAGGGCAGGGACGCTTTCTCGTGGTGGAAAACACACTCTCCTGAATGATTCAGCCTCTTCGAATGTGACATCTGATGCTAAACTATTTAATAACATGTAGACCCTCAGAAGGAATGATATACCCTGTCCCTTCCTAAAAGACCTTCTAATTATTTAACCTCAAAGTTATTCAGAGAAGCTTTGGAAGACCAGACCCATGTTTTGAAGAAGAAATAGAAGATAATTTGACATAGTAGCCAATGTTAGTGGCAAATGAGGCTCGGGGTGTTTTCTTCTTACTTCTCTAAGCCCCTGACAGAGTTAAGGGGAGAAAATTGGCTATGTAGTCACCTCTGTGTCTCCTCCACCACTTATTAATCTTGCCTTCCCACTCCTTTTGTGTTAAGTTTGTTTTGTTTCAGCTTTCTTTGTCTTGCCAGTATTGCTTTTTTCCTGACTGAGCCAATACTCAGATTTATTTTATTTTTTAGAGATAGTGTCTCACTCTGTCACCCAGGCTGGAGTGCAGTGGTGCAGTCATAGTCCCAAACTCTTGGGCCCAAGTCATCCTCCAGCTCAGCATCCCAAGTAGCTGGGACTACAAGCACACACCACCATGCCCAGCTGATATTTTTTTTTTTTTTTTTAGAGATGGGGTCTTGCTTTGTTGCCCAGGCTGGTCTCAAACTCCTGGCTTCAAGCAGTTCTCTCACCTTGGCCTGCCAAAGTGCTGGAATTACAGGTGTGAGCCACTGTACCCAGCCCCAGATTTATTTGCATAAAAGATCCCTTTTAGTGCTTTGGGACTGGTTACTAATTTTGATGGTCTTCTAGTTCTTTAAATCTTAAAAAAATTTAAGTCTGCTTTTCTGGGGTTTAATACAGTGTTTTTCAACCTTTTTTAACTCGTGGCCTACCAGCCAAGATTTTGTGACATCTTCCTTTCTGTAGATTCTATTACGAAACAATAGATGGGTCTATGTGTTTGTTTTCTAAGTACGAAATTATAGTACTGACTACGCCTTTTCAAACTTAGCACTGTCCCTCCATGCTATCTTCCCCTTTCCCAGTTTTTGATCAGTCACCCTGAGTGAAATGTATTATTCTTCTTAAGAATCACTGGCCTTAAAAACATGGAAGTAGAGGTTTATTCATCCATTTATTCGATTAATATGTACTTTATACCAAGCCAGAGAAAAGCCTGGCCCTGTTAGAACCTGCAGTCTTGTGGGAGAGTCCGGTAAATAAATAAACAAAGACATAAATAGTCAGAGATTGTAATCCGTGATATGAAGGAGGTCAGAAAGAAAAGTATGTAATGGCATGCGAGACACTAATTCCTTTGTTTTCGAGATGATTCAGAGGCCTGGATTTTGCTCGGTTTGGGATTACAGGATGACTCTTTGGTCTGATGCACTGCATCAGAAAGTCCCTAGATGGCGATAAAGATGCAATTGCTAGAGAATCTTACCATTGTCTATTATCTATTATCCATTTATTTCCAAGAGGAAAGTTACACTTCCTGATATTGAGCGTTTGTTGTTTTTCTCATGTGCCAAGAGCAGGAAAGCTGCCTTGGCTTTTGGGAACCAGCAGCATCATTTGATGGGGCGAGTGCTTCGCTGGCCCTGAACACCTGTGTTATCCCAGCCCTGCCCCTCGTGGCTACATGACTTTGATCAGGCCAAGCCCCTGCTTTCTTGGCTACAAAATGGGGACGATAATACCCAACCCATGTACCTCACAGGGTTGTTATGAAAATTAAGAGGTACAACTATTATCTATCCATAAAAATTAAAAATTTTTTCAAGAAGGTAAATCTAGAAAAAAAATCAAGAGGAATAGCATACACAAATGCATTTTGAAAAATACAAAGCATTATACAAATACAAAGCCATTAACAATCACCTTACTGATACAAAAATAAAAGTTTCTGAAACTGCAGTGACTGACACCACGATTAAGTGTCGATTGGGGTAAACATAAGGGGTCCATCATATTTCACATCAGTAGGGCAGAGAAAAAATTATATAGCTATGGCCATTTAATCCCAAAGTAGATTATAATTTTACTGAAATTAACAGTGTTTATTTTCAAGACTATCTTTAAGAAATAATTAAGTCAATATTGGTACTGACTGGTAATTGATAATGGGAACTGTCGGAGCTTACTTTACCAAGGGAGAAGGCTAGCAGTAATTAAGCTTTTCTTTTAATATGCAGAATATAAAAAGCTCTTTTGGAGCCTTTCTGGATCATCAGGTATCTACTATCCTGTGTTAAACATTTGGTGTGGCAATGTCCTTAGCTTTTTTGTTTCTTTCCTTTTTTTTCTTTTTTCTCTTAATGTTTGCAGAAGCTGTTGTCTATGAACATGGTTAAACAATACACCTTAAATAAAGAAATATTTGCCAAAGTGCCAACATACAGTGCTTGGCAGATAACCAGCCACTTCAGCGTCACTTTGACTAAACAAAACTAAGAACATATACACTACTCCTGTAACAGCTTTTAAAAAACATACTCTATTTTTTTTCTTAAGATATCCATTCCCAAAAGTCAAATGGTATGGTAGAGTTTTTTTGTGTGTATGTGGAGTATTACAATACCATTACTGCTGTCCTGTATTTACCTCTGGGGAAAGTTGAGTTCTTTTGTTAAGTCTATAGAAATCAATATCTAACTTATATAACTGTTGTTCAGGCCTCCAATATAATGAATGGGTGGTTTATGATTTCTAGAACAATGCAAAAGTAGAGGAAAAAAGAATTCTGGTATTTTCTAGGGAACATGTTACATCAAGTTCTTTGTTATTTAGAAAAGTCTTTTTTTATTTTTTGAGGAAAAACTCCAGGCAGTTTGCTAGGACTGAAAAAAAAAAAAGTTGTAGAGAGAAAAATTCTGTTCCGTGAATACTTTCATGTTTTAACCTGTGTCCCATTGAAAATTTAGCCTATACTCTGCTCTTTTTCTATTGATTTTGCTGGTAGTGCTGTGTTCCTTCTTCCTCAGTAGATTTTGTGATGATTATAGTCAGTTATTGGTTTAAAACGTGTGCGTGTGTGTTTTACCCATTGTACCTAAATGATCTAGACCCAGTAGTAGTCTTTGTTGACTGGCCTTTTGTTCCTTAAAAGCACACACTCTTCTTTCCTTTGTTGTAATTTTATTTTTTTAACAATAATTTTTAAAAGCCCTATTTGTGAGTGGTTGGATTGATGGACTTAGCCATATCCAGCCTTTTGCTTTTGTCTCTGTGTATCATACCACATTTTGATGTGTGGAAGCGATTGCATACTGACTGTTTTGTGTCTGTGAGACAGGGATTAACCTTCCTGCCCCCATTCAATTTCCTTTCTAGGTCCACCTGGCCCACCTTCAACACTCCCTCTAAGCACCCAGACCTCTAGTGGCAGCTCCACCCTATCCAAGAAGAGGCCTCCTCCCCCACCACCCGGACACAAGAGAACCCTATCCGACCCTCCCAGCCCACTACCTCATGGGCCCCCAAACAAAGGCGCAGTTCCTTGGGGTAAGTTATCCTAAAGTCAGGGCCATCGCTGCCTAGGGCCAGGCAGTGTGTGGGGCTCCACTGGGCAGGGGACAGTTAGCACATTCAGAAAGTACCAAAATGCACACCTCCAGGATGAAGGCTTGGATACATACGAATATGATTATACCTGCCTCTTAAGGCCAAGGAACATTTTGAAAAATATTTAGGACCATTAAAAACTATTAATAGTAATAAGGTGCTGAGCATTTCCTATATCCCACTCAATCGTAATAGCAGCGCCATGAGGAAGGTATTGTTAGTCTCGTTTATAGATGAGGAAATGAAGGCTCAGGAAAGCAAAGTAATCCACTTTCCTCACATTGTCCAGAATGGTTTTCTTATAAAATATAAATCAGATCATGGTCACTGTTCTCTTCAACACCCTTTAAAGATTTCCTGTTGAGCTCAGATAAATGCAAATCCCTTTCCCAAGGGCTTACGGGGCCCTGCATGATTGGGCTCGTATCTCCCAGCCCCTTCCGTGCTGCTCTGCTCTCGCCGCCGGCCTTCTTTCCCTTCTTGGATACGCCATCCTCTGCCTCCTGAGGGCCCTTCCACTCCCTGGAACTCTATCATGCTCCATGAAAGGCTGGCTCCCTTTCATCCTTCAGTTCTCCGCTTGCATGTTCGTCTCCCTGACCCTCCTCTCTAAAGGAGCTTCCTCCCTACCCATGTCCTCCCAAGCACCGTATCACAATTGAGAAATATTTGATTTATGTCTCTCTGCCCCATGAGAATGTAAGCCCCATAACGCAGGACCTTGTCCATCTAGTTCTCACCTGTGTTTACTAGAATCATGGCGAATATTCAATCACTTAAATATGAATAAACTTACCCAGAGTCAGCTAGGTTAATCACTTCAGTGACGTTGACTGCAAGGGACAAGTTCCTGTCTGTATTACTACTAGCCTGCTAGCAATTTAGCGGTCACCACATTGCCCAGCAGAGTCCTGGTCCGTGATGGGCGCACAGAGAAGCTTTGCTGAATGAATGTGTTAGTTTGTGTGTCTCACCTCCTCTTGCCATTGTTTCAGTGTGATTTTCTTCTCTTTTATTTTTAATTGTGCTTATGTGTTCAGCACAATGCTTTTAGAGGCCTCCTCAAAAGCCTCTACCAAGTGTTGTGAATGTTTGAGTTTTTGGGAAAAGCCATACTACCCACTTGCAGATTGGCACACCTGTTCATCCTCTGGTCCAGATGCCCCGCATGTGTGTTTGTGGGCATGTCTGTGTGTTGAGCCATTCATTCTCTGACTCTGCTTGCTTGTTTGGGGCACTTACTATATGCCCATTGCTTGGGCCTTTTCAATCAATGTACTCATGGTCTAATGAAGGACACATGTGGGTAAACGGTTACAGTACATGTCTTTACTGTCAGGATAGACATGTTACCTAAATACTGTGGAAATGCTGGAAAATTGAGTGTCAGACTTTGCGGGAAAGCCAGGGAAGGTTTACAGAGGAGGAGACGTTTAAGATTGCTGTTAACAAACTAGTTCCCAGGATGAACAAGCCAGGCAAGAGCAATCAAGGTGTGCAGGCACAAAGGCACACAAACACTAAGGATGTCCTTGACATTTTCAGAAATTGCATTCCATGGCCTTCAAAGTCCCCCTATTTTGTAAAAAAGGACTTTCCTCCAAGTAACATTCCATTGAAAGTCACAAATTTGCTATGCAGACTTTCATGCCACAAATAAAAAATTAAACTTCTTTCCAACTTTCTCTAAATTTTAATCCTCTCGTTTAATTGGTTTTATTTTTGTGTAAAGTTTACTTCTGTATAAAGTACCTGTATTCATGTTATATAGACTCAAACATTCCACAAATAAATTTACCAAATTTCTGTTTTCTTACTTGAAAGTCATATTTTTAGATTTCTTTCACCTCGCTCAACAGCAGGACTAGCATCTGGCCATTTCCCCTCAGTGTTGGTGGGCCAGGGAGCATTTTTCACTAAGAAACAAAGTTGTTACCAATTTATAAGAGCTGGGAGCATTAGTGCCTTTCTGGGATGTGGGCACTGAGCCATCTGCCAGTTTCTCACCAGCTGAGAGCCTCTCACCTACAACCAGGCTTGAAGAACAAAAATCAGAATCAATCCTTGACAACAGTAACAATTCTTCATGTGTCATAGACTTCAGTAGTCACTCACAAACAACCCCAGTGTTAGTTCTGGAACTACCAACGTGCGCACACAAGCAGCTGGACTTCTCTTTAGGCAGGTTAAAGTTGCTCTAATCCTGGTATTTATACTCTGTGTTGTATGATCACTGCTTGGGTTTATCCCTCCCTGCCTCCTGCTGACATTGTATCCCAGAAGCCAAAGACAGGCCAGACTGGTTATCAGTGAGGCACATCGGGGATCAGCCTCCTAGGTGACATTCCTCTCTCAAGCCTGCAGCTTCCCTGGATGCTGCCATCTTTCCAGTGCTCTTGTGTTCCCCTAAACCTCCATCTCTCCTCAGCCCTTAAAGATCAGGGCCTTTGGACTGTCGGACTGGGAGAAGGCAGTAAGGAGCAGCCCCTTAGCTCTCCCCAGGCCTCATGGCCGCCCCCAAGCAGGACATGTCTGCCATATTGAGGTACAGCAAGTTCCCCAAAATTCTACTCTTTCCCCTCAGATCCGAGCCTTTACTTATTGTATGCCCTCAACCTAGAATATTTTTCCGTTTATTCCTTCGTGTTAATGCTTAATCGTCTTTAAAGATCTGCTGTCCTGGGACCTGCCTAAAAGGCCTTCCCCAGTCTGACCCTCGCCCCCCACCCCCACTCCTTGTTCCTCTGGCATAGGGGGCATCGCAGTGGTTCTGTTTCCTGACCTGTGTTTGCCAGTACAGGAACTCCTTGTGAGGAAGGACACGTGCTGTTTCTCTCAGCAGAGCAGCGTGCTCTAAGGCGGACTCAGTGTCATGCTGACTGGTTTCCAATTCTGTCTCTACCACGTGGTAGCCCTGGGGCTTTCGGCAAGTACCTTTGGATGGTTCAGCACCTCAGTTTCTCCAGCTGTGATATGGGGCCAGTAATAGTACCTGTATTATACATAGGGTTATCATGAAGGTTAAACGAGAAAGACACATAAAGAACAGCCAGAACGTAGAAAGCACTCAGTAAATGTTAGCTACTGTTACCATTGTTCTCAGCCTGGAATGTTGCTGGATGGCTAGATGATAGAAACCTTCATTAGTTTCCTGAGGCTGTTATAACTCATACCACAACTTGGTGTCTCAAAACAATAGCAATTTATTCTCTCAGTTCTAGAGGCTAGAAATCCAAAATCCAGCAGGGCTTTGCTCCCTCCAGAGGGTCTGTGGAAAGAATCTGCTCCTTGCCTCTCTCAGCTTCCGGTGGCTCCAGGTGTCCTTGGACTGTGGCTGCACCATTCTAGTCTCAGCCCACATGGTCATCTTGCCTCTCACTACCTTCTCTCTGTGAGCTCAAAACTCCGCTTGCCTCGTTCTTACAAAGATACATGTGATTGTGTTTAGAGCACACCTGAATTTCCTGTGTTAATCTTCTCAAGATCCTTAATTACATTTACAAAGACCTTTTCCTAATAAGGTCAGATTTACAAGTTCCAGAGATTAGGACTTGCTGTCTGTGGCCATTTTTCAACCTACCACAGCTTGCCCTCTGTCACCCAAAGATTCACATCCAACCCCCATGCAAAATCTATTCACCCCATGCCGACATCCCCAAAAGTCTCAACCCCCTGTCCTGGCCCTTGTTGTTTCTAGTCTTCAGAGAAAATACCAGCTGTCGTGTTCCTCCTCTCCCTGCTGTGCCTAGGATGTCCTCCCTCACATTCACAGGGGAGATTTAGGAATCGTGGTTATTGTCAGCAACTCTCTAATCTTTATTTAATGTAAGGAAAGCAATTGGGGTGAACCCTTGATCTAAAGAATCGAGCTTGGGAAGTAAGCAAGACTAGAGGCCTGCTGTCAGTGTGTGTGTCCCCTCAACCCCAGTCTGTTTATAGCCACCTGTTCACACCAGTCCTCTGGTACACCGGACAGTCTCACTAGCCAGCCGTGGAGCAGCACTGTCGTCACTCCCGTGACCTGCCTGCAGCACAGCAGCCTCTTTCCTTAGCTGGAGCAAGTTTCCACCTGTCAAGTTTGGAAGCTTCTCCCACCACATCCCTGTTTCTGGTCTCAGGGGCACCTCGGTGTTGAGTTTGTTTGCAGAGTATCCATGACTGACAGGTCCTGGCTCCACTGACAGTCACACTTTTCTCTCTGCCAGTTATTAGCCCTGTCCATTCCTCCATGCTGGTCTTTCAGAAGATGAGTGGACTAGGCAGGGGAGATAAGCAAGGCAGTTGACGTTGAGACATTGGTGAGAATGAGGGCCAGAAATTGCAACCTTCAATGCATCTATTTCACAGAAGGCCACACTTCCTCCATTACAAAGGCTCTGTCTTTCCTCCTCTCAAATTCCATTTCATGCCTTTATAAATTCTCAATACAGGTTTATGGCTCATAAGAAAAAAAATGACAGTTCTTCATTATTTAGAATCTTCAGATAAAAATCTACATATGTAATATTTTATGAGGTTAACACATGTAAGGGCCCTCACACAGTGCTGGGCACTGTGTTAAGCACTTTGCATGTAGTATTTAATTCTTAACCACAGTTACAGAGCAGAAAATGCTATTACCTTAACTTTAAGGTCACAGATGCAGAAAGGTTAGTAACTTGCCCCATTTGTAGCAGTACGTGGGGGTCCAGGACTCGTCTCCAGCCTGTGTGGCCGAGAGCCAGCACTCCTCACACTCTACACGTGCTGCTCCGTGCTCGTGAAAGGCAGGCGAGTAAGCCACTGGCCATGCCTCCTCGTGGCAGTGGTTTCTGTGCCTGTGGTGCTGACGTGGGGAGAAGATGATCCACTTATCACAGGTAGAGGTAGCCCAGCGAGCCCCACGTGCTCTGCCGGTTCCCACCCCATCCACCTGCAGCATGGCACCCTGCTGTGTGGTTCCAGCTCTGCCCAGGCAGGGAGGGCCACTCCACTTTTTCCCTGCCAGAACCACAGTGTCCACAGTGCCCAAAATAGCGCCAGCATCATATTACCAAAGTCCCGCTTCTGTGACGAATTCAGCCATCTGTCTCAGGAGACTTCTAAGGCAGGCTGTCGATGACAAAACAGATAGCCCTGTGGGTAGATTCGAATGTTGTGAGGACTTTATGATTTTTGAGGAGGCATTTCATTAAACTTCCTCTTTTTTTAATAACCTACTTTATAAAAGATCAACTCATATTTTAAGACAATTTAAATAAGGAAATGAGAACAAAGGAAGAATAAAAATAGCAAAGATGGAGTCCAGGAGTGTGATTTCTTCACAAAATGCATAACATAAGGTCACATACAGTGGCTGGAAGTGGACCACAGATTTGACCCTAAGGGTCTTACAGGCAAGAGCAAAAAAATGTATAACTAATCACTAATCATCTAGTTCGTGGTGGCCGTAAGATTAATCCTGTTCTCACACTTGAGATTCTTGCAATTACTACCTGAGAGCAATTTCCCTTAGGATCTCCATCCTTTGGCATTTACAGAAGTGTCTGCAGTGCACAGTTTGGGAAGCCATAACGTGCACAGAATGAACGTTCCAGAAGCCCAAGTTCTGATCCAAGTTCAGCCAGTCCCTGGCTAAGTAGCCTCTGGGAATCACACTCATCTTTGACCACTGGGACTCAAAATTATGTAGGTATTTTTTTTTATACAGAGCAGATAATGGATGAAAAAGTATAGCCCAAGTTCATTCACTTCTCATATTTCAAGGTCAGAATTTCCAGGTAAAAAGTCTCAACATTTGGAATGTCTGACCCGAGGCATGCACATTTATTTATTTGAAGTAGCATTGGCTTATAAAAGAACCTGTGGACAGAAATTGCTTTATTTTTTCTTTTTCTGAGATTCTCCACTATGTTTTCATGTCTGCTGCTCCCCTTGCCCCCAACCCCATTTTGCAGAGAGCGCTGGACATCATAATGGCTACTGCCATTTGTAGATTGTTTGCATGTACCAGGTGCCATGTACTTGTTCATACATGATTGTATTTAGCTATCACTGCCATCCTGTAAGACAGGGACTGGCACCGTCCCCAGTTTACTGATGACGAAATTGAAGGACAGAGAAGTCAAAAGACTTGCAAAAGATCACAAATCCAGGAACTTCAGGCTGGGATTTAAACTAGTTTCTGACTCCAGGGGCTCATATACTAACTAGTTCACTATTCCAGAAGACTCCTGGAGCCTCCAAGCTATTCACTGAGCCAATGTCCTCCTCCTCCTCCTTACACAGACTCTTGGCTGCAGCTTCTAAGCTATAATAAGTGACCAAGAGTCTTGACCACAGTTTCTTTCATTGCTTGCCCAACATGTATCTCCAGTTCTCTCTTATGCACGTCTGTATGATATACCAAGCTCCTTTTTCTTTTTCTTTTTTATTTTTTTAGAGATAGGATCTCACTGTGTTGCCCAGGCTGGTCTCGAACTCCTGGCCTCAAGCAGTACCCCTGCCTCAGCCTCCCGCGTAGCTGGGATTATAGTCTTGAGCCACTGTGTCTGACATCAAGGTCCTTTTTCTAAATTGCATGGAGAAAGAAAGAAGGATTGAGCTGCTTGCATATTTTTGCTCCTCATGCTCCTTTTTTCAGTACTATCTTATTTTCAGAAATTTTTCTAAGCCACATTTTTCTTCTCAGGCACAGCAGGTAGCCTTTTCCTAGCTGTGAGAGTGACAGGATTCTTGTCAGCTGGACGCCCAGGTGTGTGGGCAGCAAAGTTGATGAGTCAGTACTCTTGGTCCTTTCTTTTTTCAGGAGAGACTCACTAACTGCTTTGTGCCAGACATTGTGCTAGAAAGTAGGGTTACCAAGATGTAGAAGACAGAGTCCCTATCTTTGGGGTGCCACTTATAAATCAGCATTTCTATTACATTCCATCACAGAGCTATGAATAATAATAATACCATTTATATTATGCTTCCTGTGGACCGTACTGTGCCCCACACACCATAGCTTATTTGTTGTAATGCTCATACCCATCTAGTGTAGTAGGTACTATGGTTATTCTCATTTTATAGATGAGGGGATTGAGGCTTAGCAGAATAAGCAGTGTCGTCCAAACTCGTACCCACTGTCAGTGAAACAGCTGGAATTCAAAACCAGGCTTGTCTGGCTCCACAGTCTATACCCTTAAGCACTGCTCACAAGACATTGGTCACAAGGGGGTGGTCAGGTCAGCTAGGGAAGAACTCTCACAAAGTGAGTTTGGAAGTGTCCTTTAACGGTTGTGCAGGAATTCAAAGAGTGAGGGGGTCGGGCATTGCAGGGGAAACGAACAGAAGGGGCAAAGTTACAGACACATGAAAACATGCAGTGTCTTTGGAGAATGGAAACTCACTTTGAGTGGCCAGAGGAAGGTTAAATGAGGACTCTGGACACTCGGGCCTGTGGGTATCTGGCAGCAGCCCCTGACACGACGACTCATCTGTGAATGAACACAGCAGAGCCAGGGGGCTTTTGCAGCCCTCTTGGTCTCAGGTTCACTCCTGCATAGCTCATGCAGACTGGGTTCATAATCCCTTGTTTGGAATGTCTTCTACCTGGAAAGGGAATCCGCAGATGCAACAGTTTATTCCCCAAACACAGAACTTGTTACTTGGACAATTTTATTGTTATGGCTCATTTACTTCTGCAAGTGTAAGATTTGACATCCAGCCCTGGACACTCGGCTAGAAAGAAATGCTTACCTGGAAATCACAGCTCAGAGGATTTCGTAAGAGTTGCCAAAGAAGTCTTCAAATACTAAGTTATCGTCTCATAGAAATACATTGATGGTTAGGAGTATCTTATTAAAATTAAACAATTAAATTTGAAAGTCTTTGGTTCTGGTAATGCCAGTTTAGCTTGTTTCTTGTATCTGTGTTACAGAACATTCTGTCCAAGAGATCCAGTCTTAGCACTCTGCTAGCCTCAACCTCCAGGAGGTGCAGTAGGACTGGGTGGGGATAGAGTGGGAGTTCAGAGGACAGGCCCTGGAGGAAGGCTGCCAGCACTTTGTCCTAGCTCTGAGCCTTACCCAGCTACTTAATCTTGGACAATTGATTTTCCTTCTCTCTGTGTTTATTCATATATAAAATGAAGGGTGATTATATTATTTATGTCATATTCATAATTATGAGTACTCAGCATAATACCTTGCTCATAATAAGTGCTTAATAAATGGTTGTTGCTATTATTCATGTTACTGTTGGGGCATCATAAAGGGTAATGAAGAGCACATAGATTTGTTGTCAGGACTCCTAGGTACACCATCTACCCATGGGGCCTACAGCTAGCTACTCCTGCATTTAGCCTCACTTCATTTTCTTTAAAAAGATGATAATGATGCCAGTCTCATGTTGTGAGGAAGGCTAGCTGGGTGGCTATAAAAGCATGTGGGCAACTATTGGTGCTGTTGGGAAGATATTATTAATAGGTCATGAGGATTAGTTCAGTTCTTTTCTCATCCCTGTCCTCTTCATCTCCCCTCATGTTTCTGAGCCACCTGGACCAGCCCCTTCCCAGGGCCACCTGGGCAGTATTACAGATGTCTAGGCAGGGGAGGAAGGGAATCTGCTGAAGAAAGAGAACACTTGGAGTTTCCAGAGCAGCCACTGGAGGAGAGAGCAAGGAGATGAATTGGGGCCCCAGAGACAGTGCATCCCTGCAGGTCTCGAGGATTCCTCCCCAGGTGCCTGACAGCTTGGGGCCCCTGGACTGCCCTGTGCTCCTCCCACCGTAGAATGGGTCACAGACGAGCCTACTTTTATTCTAACCAGTTTTTAGACTATCCTGGACAAAGCACACTTACCTTCACCCGTGTGCCTCTGGTTTTGCTACTCCCCCACTAGCAGTTCCTCACCTAGTGCCGTGATCTCCTCAGAAGGCATTGCCTGCCCCTCTTACCAGTTGGATCTCAGACACTGTTTCCGCTTCATTTCACAGCAACCAACGTTCATTTCATTCCTCATTATTAGTATAGTTCCTATGTGTAAGTCTCACAGGCAAGACCGTAAACTCTGTGAGAGCAGTGACAGTTTGCTTTTGTGCCTTCTGCTCTGCATTTGTGCCTTGCACGTAGTAGATGATTAGTAAATGTTAATGTTTGAATGAATGATGAATCAAGTGACTGAGGGCCTTGCCCGGCAGATGGCCAGTTACCACCACATACTCACAACTTGTGAGTTGTGTGTTTCTTCTGAGTCTGGATACCAGGGGGTGGTCTCCTAGCATGGGAACCTCTAGGTGAACTTGAAATTTTACACCTTTCCCTACCGTTAAACTAAGGACAAGATCCTGAGGCATTGAGAACATGCTGTGATCTTTGAGGGCTTTCCAGGGAGTAGGCTGCTCACCTCTTTGACATCCTCCTTTATTAGCTATTAAACATGATCAGAGCCCAAAACAGTGCATAATTTTATTTTATTTTGTTTTAATGCCAGAAATGCATACTGTGCTGGCTTGAGTCTTTTAGATGCCTTTCTGGAACCTGAGCGATAGCTGTCTGTATGCCAAACTCATATATCCCCACATTGCATTTCCTTGTCTGAGGATGCAATATGCACCTTTTCACATTCAGTTTTCCTTTGTAGGTAACGATGTGGGTCCATCATCTTCAAGTAAGACCACAAACAAGTTTGAGGGGCTGTCTCAGCAGTCAAGGTAAGCCATCTTAGCGCTTCCTCTCTCCTACTGGGCTCATAGATGCAACGGACAGAATTATAGAAATGGGTTTTCCCAGCTTTCCCTGGGCCACTCAGAGTGTAGTCAGCCACCTGGGGCTGCTCGTGATGAGAAACTGAATGTCCAGTCTCCGTGTCACGTGCGTCTTGTTGCTGAGCCATCACCAACAGTTCTCTGCCTGTCCTAGGTCTGCAGACCGTGATTGGAGCAGCACAGCTCTCTGATGATCATTTCCCTGATGGTCACGGGGTCATGTAGTGGTCTTTAACAAAATTCCTGTCAGAATAAGTTTTTATTTTTGATGTTTTAATTAAGCGATTTTTTGTTACTTTTCCTCTTAAATCCTTTTTCAGACTTGAGAATGAAAAAAAGTACTCTTCAGGGAAATCTGATTGCCCAAAGATTTTTCAAACATAAAAATGTGACTGTGTTCAAGTCCTCTGTAGGATTGTTTTTAGGCTGAACTGCAAGCAGTGTTCCTTTCTTCCCTCCTTTCGCTGAAATGGGATACTCTGGGGGATCTTCTGTGGGCAGTATTTATCCAGCCCTACCCCAAAGGGTTTTCTGTGGAGGTGCCATCCGAGAAAAGGACACAAAGAGCCACTTCCAGACCCAAACCTTAGGGAGAAAGAGTCAGCTGCTGTGGGAGAGTTGCTTTCCAAAGTTTGTCAAAGATGAAAGAACAAAACCTCATTTATTTTACTACTGCTGTCTTATTTAATCCTTTAACCCTGTGAGATAGGCCCCATTACTGTTATCCTCAGTGTACAGATGGGAAAACCAAGGCCTGGCGAGGTTCCGTGGTGGACGCAGATGTCCGAGCTGGCTCCCCAGACCCCATGCCCTGTGCCCCTTCCTGACCCTGTGCCCTGCCTTCCATTCCTCAGCCCGTCCTCCTTGACCTCTGCTTTGAGGGACCTTGTAAAACCAAAGTTCTAGGCCGGGCGCAGTGGCTCACACCTGTAATCCTAGCACTCTGGGAGGCCAAGGCGGGAGGATCGCTCAAGGTCAGGAGTTCGAGACCACCCTGAGCAAGAGCAAGACCCCTGTCTCTACTAAAAAATAGAAAGAGGCCGGGCGCGGTGGCTCACGCCTGTAATCCTAGCACTCTGGGAGGCCAAGGCGGGTGGATCGCTCGAGGTCAGGAGTTCGAGACCAGCCTGAGCAAGAGTGAGACCCTGTCTCTACTAAAAATAGAAAGACATTATACGGACAACTAAAAATCTATATAGAAAATATTAGCCGGGCATAGTGGCACATGCCTGTAGTCCCAGCTACTCGGGAGGCTGAGGCAGTAGGATCGCTTAAGCCGAGGAGTCTGAGGTTGCTGTGAGCTAAGCTGACGCCACGGCACTCACTCTAGCCTGGGCAACAAAGTGAGACTCTGTCTCAACCAAAAAAAAAAAAAAAATAGAAAGAAATAATTTGGACAGCTAAAAATATATATAGAAAAAATTAGCTGGGCATGGTGGCACATGCCTGTTGTCCCAGCTACTCGGGAGGCTTGAGGGATGGCTTGAGCCCAGGAGTTTGAGGTTGCTGTGAGCTGGGCTGACGCCATGGCACTCTAGCCTGGGCAACAGAGTGAGACTCTTGTCTCAAAAAAAAAAAAAAAACCAAAGTTCTGGTGGTCATTTTCTCAAGTGGAGAGAGGTGTCAGGCACTCAGAAAGCACTTATAAAACGTTTTTAAACCAAATCAGGCTGATCATAAACTAGAGCCATTTGGTGACTCATTGAGTTTTCAGTTCCCTCCCCCACTGTCCATGCACATGCGCATGACCACCAGCCTTGTATTCGTCTCCAATGGGAAGAGCCCCAGGTCCAAGCACAAGCAATGTTGATACAGAGGATTCTGTGTAAGAAACGTTTGAACCTAGACCTTGGCCTCAGTAACGTGGCCGGGATGAGCATGGTGCTCACACCAGTCATGGCAGCTGTGCTTCCTTGATAAGATGCTGAGGCAGGACACACCAAGAAAACACTTCAGAAATGTTAGAAGCAAAGCCGTCTCATGTTTGCTGTTTCTCATTTAGTAGCAGCTTTATCTCAACAATCTTATTCTCTAGTTGCCCAGAGGTAGAAGAATTTCAAGTGAGCTGAAGAAAGAGCAGTTAAGATCAAGGGTGTTTGAGGGCCAGGACTGAGAAGGAAACACATATTCATTGTCTTTGACTCTTTTTTGTTTGTTTTGGTTGGTTGGTTGGTTGGTTTGGCTTTTCCTTTTATTTTAAATGCAGTTAGGATAGAAGTAAGAAAAAGAAGCCAACTCTTGGGACATCAAAGGACCGAAGGGGAGAAATGAGATAATAAAAGGGGTTTGTGGCAGATGCAGCTCAGGCACTCGGCTGCTGCTGCCTTTCTGACATGCAGTCCTCTTGGTGTCCTCTGAGAATCTCTGAAGCCTCTTGTTACAGGAAAATAGTGGCTTCTCACTGGTAGGCTCCACCTGTAGCACTGGCGGTTGGGGAGGGTTACCATTTGATGATTCAGATGACGTGGTATATGGACTCGTATTCCAGGGAGTTGGGCATTTTCCCCTCACTCATGTGTCCTCCAAAAGGAGGAAAAGGCCAGGGAAAGCCTGGAGGCCCGAGAACCGAGCTATTTGCTTTGCTGAAGTGGAGGAAGTGAGGGCTCTGGAGGTGAGCAGGGCTAGGGCTGAATTTCCACTCCCACCTCTGACCAGCGCGGACCTTCTAGCAGCCACTGACCCTCACCCACTTGAGTTTCCCCATCTGGAAATAGGGATGATGAGAGCTGCTTTGTGGGATCTCGTGTGATGAGCTGCTTCTGTGCTGCACTGGGTCACAACTTAGAATGCTCCGCGTGCCTTCGTAAACATTATCACCTCCAGAAAACAGCTTTGAAATGGAGGAGTCTGGCTTTATCATTAAGAGGGCTTTTTTTTTTTTTTTTTTCTGTGCCTCCCCAGCCCAGCAAATTGAAATATGGCAAATAAACTATAATCTTTTGTTAAAGAAATTTTGAGTGGATGTTTTAGATAATTCTGCATATGCCTTTTATTTCCTTGAATAATATATCACTAATAAGATTCTAGCATTTCTAGATCCTAAATAATTCTTATTTATTAATTAGCACCAGTTCTGCAAAGACTGCCCTTGGCCCGAGAGTTCTTCCTAAACTACCTCAGAAAGGTAAGATTTCTCTTTTTCACATTCACGTGTAATTAAAGTATCACTGCACCCTCCAAGGGGGAAGGGGTCTTTGTCCCTCACTGATCTATCCCAAATACCTGGAGCAGCACCGGGCATGTAGTAGATGCCCTATAAGTATTTGTTAAATGAAGAAAAGTATTTATACACTCAAATTCAGTGATTAGCAAAACACCATACTTTTCCCCAAAAATAATACTTTTGTAGAAGACACATAATTGTAATCCCCGGGTACTATTCTTTCTCCTTTTATAAACATAATCAGAGAGACCTGGGAACCTCTTCCAGCTCTTCCACTTACTAGCTGTGTGGCCTTGGGCAAGTGACTTAGTAGCTTCACTAACCCTCAGATTCCTCATCTGTAAAATGGAGGAAATAATACCTACTTTGTAAGGTTTTGTAAGGACAAAATGAAGTCATGCTTCAGAAAGTCCCTCGCAAGTGGGTGGCAAAGGAATCCTTCGTTGGGATGGCATCTGTCGTGTAGAGCAGAGATACCCATGCTCTGCGAGGCACAAGAAAGCAGTGTCTATAAATGCTGCTGCTTTGCCAAGCAAAGACACTCAGCTCTTTGACCGAGTCTTTTTTAATCCTGACCAGGCTTTTCATTTGTAAAACCAAAATTTCAGTTTTCTTATTACAACACAAATGACAGTGCTGCCTTTCTTTTGTTACCATGCCTCCTTTAGAGTTGCACAACACCTTTACAAGTGCAGGTTCATTCCTTCCTCACGTACGCCGTCAGGGCCCACCTCAGATTCAGACGAGGTTCAGAGGAGCTCGCGGCTGCTCTGTGGATTTTTGGTGTGGGCCGCAAGACTTGTGACCCCAGTCCAGGCTCTGGTGCCTAGTTCGAGGAGAAGTCAAGCTAGGGGTTAGTGTTGGGAAGTTGAAATTCACCACTCTCCAAGGTTCTTCAGTCAAGTGACACACTGGGAAGAGCACGGCCTGGTCGTCCAGGCCCCTGTGTAGTAAGATGAGGGGGGCCCAGATGGCTGCCGATTTATTCTCCATAGAACAGAAAGGAAGGCTTCCCCTGGGTTCACTGAGTCTTTATCCACGGTTGGTTTTTGCCGTGCTTTTTATTTTTAAACACTGCCCAAGGGCTGTCCTGATCTCACAGGAGTTTGAGACAAGTTTCCCAGGCAGTCTGCCCAGATTCCACCCCATGTCGCTCACATCGTCCCCGCCTTTCCAGCCCACTTCCTCTAGCACCCAAAACCCAGCAGCTGCCACCTCTTCCCTGTGTTCATTCCCTTCCTGCCCTCCCTTCCCTCCCAACCCAGCGTCAGTCCACCCCTGCAGTCACTCGCACCCTGCTGTGCTGGATTCTGCCACTGCACTGGCTCCTGTGCCTGCACCTGACGGCCAGAGGTGGCCGGGAGAGGCGCAGTCAGGATGGGGGCTCTACGCATGAGCACCGGCCTCGCAGGCGTCTGGCGCTGACCCCAGTGCAGGTGCCCCCGCCTGCCCCCCGCTCCTCCACACGGTCTCTCTTCTCTTCAGGAGGACTTGGCTTCTGTTTGCCAGCGAGTCGGCACATAAGTCCTGCCTGCCTGCATGTGGCACCGGTGGTCCTAAGGTAGACCCTTTCCCCTCCTGTCCCCCTGGGGACAGCATGCCGGCGAGTGTCCCTGGCCTGCTGCGTCACTGTCCCCTGAACCATCCTGTCAGAGTGCGGCGTGCTGTCAGTACCCGTCTGCACCCGCGTCCCTCCCACACCACCCCACTGCTCTACTCCCATTCTTTCCTTCTCTGTGTGTGCGTGTTTTTACTATTTGAAATTTCTCATAATAAGCATGTACAGAAATACTGAAAAGACTCAGAACAGTATAGTGCAGCCGCCGCCTCCACAACCAGATACTCTTCGCCCATCTCCACAATTACCAGTTTGTGCCTGATCTTGTTCCACCTCGTTCCCAACCCACCCACCCCCGGTAATTCTGTAGCAAATCCCAGGTATCATGTCATTTCCTACACATGCAGTCCCATTATCACATCTAAAATATTTATCACATCTAAAAAATCTAAAATTCCTTAATGTCATCAAATACCCAGTGTTACATTTCCAGTTGTCTCACAAATTTTTGTTTTACAAATTATTTGAATAAGGAACAAAATAGACACATTACAGTTGATTGATTGTCTCCCAACTTTCTTAGGCTAGTGTTTTCCCTGCATCTCTGTCCTTTTATTTGTTGAAGAAACTGAGTTATTTGTTCTGCAGGTTTTCCCAGTCTGGATTTTGCTGATTACAGTCCCATGTGTTTGTCCATTTAACCTGTTCCTCTGTCCTCTGTATTTCCTGTTAATTGGAAGTTGGATCCAGAGACCTGATCAGATACAGGTTCAGGCTTTGGCAAAACCATTTTGTAGGTGGTGGTGTGTTCTACCCAGAGGTACACACCGTCTGATTGACTCTCTTCCTGTGAAGCTTGCAGCTGTTAATGCGCAAAGCCAAGATCCATTCACCCACCCTCTCCAAATCCCTCCACAAGGCCACAGGCCAGTGGTCAGTCCCAGCCCTTGTCTTTCTTGGCCCGTCTGCAGCTTTGCACAGTTGATTGCTCTCTCCTCCCTGACGCACTTTGCATGGGCTCCGGGACACCACCCTGTTCATTCCGACTGCACTGACAGTGCTTTCTCCACCTCTTCTGCTGCTTTCTCCCCATCTCAGCCTCTGAGTGTTGGGGTGCCACAGGTCGTGGTCATGAACTGCTTCCCTTCTGCACCTGCCCTCCCTCCCTAAGTGATCCAGACAGTCTCGTAGCTTTGAAACCATCTGGAAAGCGCCACACTGATATCTCCAGCCGAAGTGTCCCTCCGTAATCTGAACTCACAGACAACAGCCTGTTTGGCCCCGCCACTCAGATGTCTCACAGGGTTCTCAACTTAAAACTTGAATACAGACTCCTGATACCCTCCAGACTTGTTCCCCCTGCTGTGTTCCCATCTGTTTCTAGGTGTTCAGGCCTTAAAACCTCAGAAAGACGCTTGATTCCTCCCCTTCTCACACACCCCACATCCAGTGTTTCCACAAATACTGTTGGTTTTCCTTTCGATATGTATTTAAAACCCAGTCATTTCTCCCCATGTCCACCACTGTCACCGAGGTCCCAGTGACCATCACCTCTTATCGGGACTATTGGAGCCTCCTACCTGGTCTGCGTGTAGTCTCCGCGCTGGCCCTGCAGCCTGTTCTCAGCAGAACAGCCAGACTGATCCCTGTTCAGTCACTCCTCTGTCCCAGGCCATCCAGCGGTTCCCTGTCTCACCCAGAATAAAAGCAAAGTCCGTATGGTAGCCTCCAGGGCCTTCTGTCATCTGAACCCTTCCGCCTGTGTGACCTCTGCCCTGCCCCTGGCCTCCATGGGTATTTCACCCTAACAACCCCACTGGCCTCCTGCTTCTCTGTAAAGATCCCAAACACATTCCTAGCTCAGGGCTTTACATCTGCTCTTCCCTCTGCCACCAGCCTGAACCATTTCTTCCCCCTACCCCTACCCCCTACCGCCTAGCAAGACAGCTGCTGTTCTGGCCCTCTGCACATTTTTGTTCCGCTCTCACCGTATTAGAGAGGGCTCCCCTGACCACACCATTCGGTAGGCTGCTCTCCCTCTCACACACTCCCTTTCTCCCTTGCCCTGCTTTACATACACTCACCCTGTGACACACTCCATGTGTACTTGTCATCCTCTCGCCAGAGTCTGAGCTCCCAGCAGACAGGAACCTGCTCTGTTCCATCTGTTGCTGTGTTTCAAGTGCCTGGAACAGTGTCGGGCACAGCATAGGCCCAGGAAATAGTGGTGGAATGGTCACCCTTTTCCTGTTGGTCTGAACTATTCTTGGGCTAGGGGTTGGTCATCCCTTACTCACTCTGTGACTTGGGGAGGCTCCGCAGCTTTCCTCAGTGTCTCCACTTGGAAAATAGGGATGATGGTGATGTCCATGTGGCAGGGCCATTAGAAAGATAAAGCAACATAAGGAAGCAGATCTCAGGAAGGCTGCCCTCCTCTCCTCTGCTCGGTGGCTCCATCTCTCACCTGCCCAGCATTGAGTCTTCTGGGCTGGTGTGCACCGAGGCCCTGGCCAGCCTCCCCTTCTCCCCTTGAGGGCCGGTACCAACAGCCAGGTTGTTAGACCAAAGCCAGGAGTGGCAGAGAGGGTGAGGGACAGAGCCAGGATACATGACACTGGGCACAGCCATTTTCTAAATGTATTTTTTGGTAAAAAGCAATATTACAGAAACATTAAAGGATTTTTAAAGATGAACAAAGTCACCCGTACATTCTGTAATACAACTCCCTGCTCCCTTCCAAGAACACACATTTTTCTACAGTTGTCATCATAATGAAAGTACAGTCTTACATCTGTTTTTTTCCACTGAGCATTTTAACATAAGTATTTTCCACATGTTCATGAACTCTTCCTAAGCATGGTTAAGGCACACGCTATTCCATTAAGTGCAGGGCCATCGTTTACTCAGCATCCCCTTCTGTTGGAAATTTGGGCCGGAAGTTTGTAGTGAACATCTTCACGTAGGCTTTTTCCTCCTCCACCTTGTCCTCCTCCGTTACGTTCTTAGTATCAGTTCTCAGGAATGGAACTATTACAGTACAGCGTTGTAATCTTAATAGCACGTACTGTGTACACGCAGCTTTTCAAAGGGCCGCGGCCGTCTGCTTTCCAGGCAGTCTTGCCTGCAGGAGGCGGGTGCACTATGACACTACTGCCCTGAATTTTTTTTTGCGTGGGTGGGTGGGCTGGGATTTTCATTCCTTTTCTGTTTTGAATGCGGCTCACTCTAGCAGTGGACTCTTTGTGGTCCAGTTGTGGGGAAAAGCCTGCCCTTTACAGTTTACGCATGCAGTCAGAAAGGACTTTTAATTGGAGAGAGGATAAACTAACTTGAGAATAAAATAGCCACAAAGGTTGGGCAGGCTTCCCTAAAGGAGAGACTATCTCTTTCGTTATTTGTTTCTTATTGTTATTAAAGTATACCTATTTGTTACAGAACATTTGAAAAATACAAATAAGAAAATACAAACCACCTGAAGTCTTACAACCCAGGATAACCAATTTGGCATATATCTTTTGTCTTTTCTTCTGTGCTTTTTAAAGTTTCTGGTTAAGCGGATTTTACACAACAGTATGATTTTTATTGGCTACATAGTATTCCATCCTCAAAGCAATCCCCTGCCATGTGACATTCAGTCAGCAACCTTTTCATCATAAACAACGCTAACCCTAGCACAGACATTTCAGTGTGTGACTTTGATCATTTTTTAGGATAAATTCCTTGAATCAGAGTTGCAGGTGAAGGGGCCTGTGTATTTTGAGGTTTGGCATGCCCGGCACTTACAGTTTCTCTCCTCCCTGACTCACAGCAAGGCCTCCACCCCACGGCCTCAGGGCTTCCCCAGCTTTTTCCCTCCTTACCACCTGCCTCAGATTGTTGTTGAGCCAACTTCAAACTTCCAGGAGAGGAACCTAATTGATCTAGTTTAATTCTCAGTGCCAGACCACATCAGCTGAAGCTCCAGGGCCAGCCCCTGAACAAGGTGCCCTTGCATTTGATTTTTTAGGGACGTGTCCAGGTAGCTCATGAGTGGAGACAGCCCCAGTACAGCCTGTGACAGTTTACAACACTGGAGTTTATCTTTTCTTTTTCTTCTTCTTTTTTTTTTTTAAAGAATGTCTTTCTGTATAGATTGTATTTTTAGAGTCAAATCCTTAGTTTTTCTATGTAGGACAGAGAAATCAAAAAAGAATAAACATTTTTTAATTTAAAAAAATTTTTAAATCCTTAGTTTGATTCACTCAGTGTGCCTAGTCAGCTGCGTCCTTCCTCGGTGCATACTGTATGCTTGGCCCCCATGCCAGGAGCCAGAGTTAACATAAACGAATGAAAATAGGAATCTTGGCCTCAAGGAACCCTGTCCAACAATAATGATACTGCTCTTACATATATAATGTTTATAGCCTGCCAGGTCCTGTCAGTGAATTGTTTGCATATATTAACTCATGGAGTCCTCATGCCAACCCTTTGAGGTAGGGTTTTAGAGATGAGGAAGTCGTGGCACAGAGAGGTGGTATAATTTGCCCAAGGTCACACAGCTACTAAGTGGTAGAGCCACAGCTGAAGATATGTCCTTAGTATACTACGTGCTACGGTGTAGAACTGCATAAATAGCTGTGGGAACGGATAGGCTGTGCAGGATTGTGCGGCCATTAAAGAGAATAAGGAGGAACTGACGGAGAAACTCTTCCAAACCTATTAGGTGGGGAAAAACAAAGCTTCAGATGATGTGTGTATCCCATGTGTGGTTTTTATAAGATTCATAAGCACACGTATGTGTATCACCCAAGTCTAACAGAGGTTATAGTGGCGTGATGGCAGAGAGGGGGCCAGGGGGAGCGGAGAAGAAGCCTTTTGCTTATCTTATATACTGTGTGAATCATATAAAATGGGAAATATTGATAAAGCTATAGAGTGGAATAGAATATACCATTCAGAATTACATACTGCTAGTAAAGGATTTTTAACAGCATGACAAATACTTTTGTTAAAACAATATTAGATAAAAGCAGATGAAGTTATATCTACAGAAAACACATAGAAGAGATGAGAAGGAAATATATCAAAATATTTAAAATGGCTACATTCAGATGATAGGCTTACAAAAAAGTTCTTTTTAACACTGTACTTTCCAACTTTCTGTAATCTGTTTGTATTATGTTTGGTGGGTTTTCTTTTTTTTTAATTCTGCATTAGTATGGACATCCTCTTCTTATATAATTGAGGCATAAAGCCATGAATTATAATACCTTCCAGGCTTCCAACCTTCATCTTTTTAAACAGCCGGCCTGGCCCTGGCCCTGAGCTCCTCCATCCCAAGTGCTCACTTTAGGTCAGTTCCCTGCACAGTGATTGTGCCTCCCTCAGATGACTGTGACAGGAGGAAAGCCGCCCTTCCCTCCTCGTATTCTGTTCCAATGACCTCCCTCTTTGTGATTGTTTCCTGCAGTGGCACTAAGGAAAACAGAAACCAGCCATCATCTCTCCCTAGACAAAGCCAATGTCCCGCCCGAAATCTTCCAGAAATCGTCACAGTTGGCAGAGTTACCACAAAAGCCACCACCTGGAGACCTGCCCCCGAAGCCCACAGAACTGGCTCCCAAACCCCAAATTGGAGATTTGCCACCTAAGCCAGGAGAACTGCCCCCCAAGCCACAGCTGGGCGACCTTCCACCCAAACCCCAGCTCTCAGACTTACCTCCCAAACCACAGATGAAGGACCTGCCCCCCAAACCACAACTGGGAGACCTGCTGGCAAAATCCCAGACTGGAGATGTCTCACCCAAGGCTCAGCAGCCCTCTGAGGTCACGCAGAAGTCACACCCAGTGGATCTCTCCCTAAACGTGCAGTCCAGAGATGCCATCCAAAAGCAAGCATCTGAAGACTCCAATGACCTCACGCCTACTCTGCCAGAGACACCCGTACCACTGCCTAGAAAAATCAATACGGTGGGTGGGCACCAGTGTTCAGGCTCTTACAAATCCTGTGCTGCACTTTGAAAGCTGGCGGGAGGGTATGCTCTCCAAATTATACAAGAGAGGGCAGGGGCTTGCTCACCTGACTCTACCTCCATGCTGTGGTTCAAGCATTCTGGTGGAGTGGAGCCTACTGCTTAAGAACACAGGCTTTGGACTCCAACAGGCTTCAAGACCTGGCTTCAGTGCCTAACACAACCACACGACCTTGGCAAGTTACTTTCTCTGAGCCCTAGTTTCCTCCTGTAATATCTGAGCTTATGGATTATCAAATGCAAATGAGCAGCACTTCCTGGCACATAGACCACTCAGCAATGGTCACTCTTATCTGGAAACCTTGTCCTAGATAACCTTTTCCTTTCGCTAAGGTCACAAAAAAGCAGTTTACCTCTCTGGGTTCTGAGAATCTTCCAAGTCAGTGCTTCTCATTGCATCCTCCAGGAGGAGTGGAAGGCAAAACCCAAAGAGACTTCCACAAATATTTGTAGAAGTTTCATATTCTGTTGTTTTCACGAAATGCTTTCTACTCTATATGTCAATTTTACTTTAATATAAAAGTGATTTTTCCCCAAGATTTTTGTGGAGAAGTGATGCTCCACGAAGATGTCACGTGCTGTACCCCAGGCTGAGGAGCAAAGTTACTGAGGCGACCAAAAGCCCTCCCATTGTACATGGCAGCTCTACCTTTATTCACGTTTTATTATAAAAGTGTTACAATAAGCTAGGTGCAGTGGCACATGCCTGTAGTCCCAGCTACTTGGGAGGTTAAGACAAGGGGATTGCTTGAGCCTAAGAGTTCAAGACCAGCCTGGGCAATACAGCGAGACCCAGTCTAAAAAAAAAGAAAGTTACAATAAAAGTGTGTCACATCAATACTAAAGGAAAAGTAAGAAAAATAAAACCCATCCTCCTGTGGATTTGAGCTGCCACGTTTAGTATGGTGGATGCTTTTACTATTCAAAAGGGAAATCTCCCATGACTCCCAAGCACCCTGACAGCCGCAGTAGCCTTTGGACATATGCAAAATTCCATTTCATTCTACACACTATGTGTTATAGTTTTATTATATTATTTCACGTAATCCTCCCATTGTAAATTAACACAGTTACAGGCCTTCTCAGTTGCTCAGAATCAGAACTAAGTTGCAAAACCGCCACATCCCCAGTTCTGCCAGGCTGCTCAGAGCCCACCAGCACAGGCCAGAAGGGAGCCCAGAAAGGAGCTAGGATTGACAGGGTGATTAAAGGAGAAACCAGGGAACAGAGAGGAAAAGTCACTTGACCCAGAACATTTAAAGAGACAGCCAGCTTTTTTAATTGCCAATTATTTAATTATGATGTGAAAAAACATCCTTTAGAAGGTAATATCTCTATTTTCATCTCTTTGTTTGCAAAGAACTGGAAGTCCAACAGATAAAAGCCCAAGTCAAAACTGGTCAAAAATTAAAACTGTTTCAGGAACTGCATAGAATCCTCCCAACCCCGGCTGGTCCCGCTGTGTTTAACCAGCATGTACTGACTTGGTGTTTTGCATGAGGACTAAGAAATTTGTTTATGCTGCACATTCAGTATGCAGAAGCTGCACATTTTGCGTTACATCATGTTTCCTAAAAACATTTTTAGAGTCTGCTGTCATTTCTGCAAGCTGATGTTGTGGGTGTGGTGGGGACAGAGCGCTTCGTGTTTTTTGGGGAAGCTGAATTTTGATCCCTACACATAATGTTTGCTTTCTGGTGAAAATAACTCGGTGATGCCCGATCGCTAATGCAGGGCAGGTCTGTCATTCATTCCTTGGGAGCACACGGCACACTGGGCGCCTGGCAGACATTCTTTCCACGTTCAAGGTTAAAGAAATCAAGGCTCGGTGAGGTTAAGTCACTTGCCCAAGGTCACCTGTCTTATAAAGAAGGCTGTGCTATTGTTTTCCCTTCAGTCTATTCTTTCAGCTAAAATCCAGCTTCTTTATTTAAGGGGAAAAACAAAGTGAGGCGAGTGAAGACCATTTATGACTGCCAGGCAGACAACGATGACGAGCTCACGTTCATCGAGGGAGAAGTGATTGTCGTCACAGGGGAAGAGGACCAGGAGTGGTGGGTACGTGGCTGCTTCATTCGTTCAGCGTTGCTGGGCAGGCACCGCGCTGGGTCCTGCGGACACGGCAGTGAGTCAGAGCGCGTCCTCGAGCACAGGCTCCTGCCAGCTGCGTCGCTCACCCGGCCATTCGCCAAATGCCATTTGCATTTAGTATCCTCCACCACTGACACGAGCTAGAAAAACAGCATTGGTGCTTTGAAAATGGGTCAAGAGATTTGTATGTGCTTTACCGCATGGTATCATACGAAAATCTTGTGAGTTATAAGTATTTTCTAATTTTTCAGATATGAAAAAGTTGAGTGTGTTGCCTGTGACCACACAGCCAGTAAGCTGGCCAGGCCAGGATTCTGACTGGGCTCTGATCCCAAAGCTGTGTGCTTTGCTCACCATTCCACACTGTCCCCAGGCTGGGAGTCAGAGGCCCTAGTTCCTCTTCAGGCTCAGCAGTTTACAAGCACTCAGTCCTCAGGCTCAATCCTGAATCTGGTCTGTAGTTCTCGCTTTGTAAGGTGGGGCCGTGATACCTTCCTCATTTTATAAGATTAAATGAGAATATCTATGCAAACGCCTTTTATGTTAAAACCTCACTGCCCCGGTATCAGGAAGGAAAAATATTTGTGTCCCCCTCGCATGGTGGCTGTTTGGCGATCAGAGGCCCCTGTAGATACCCAGGTTGTAAGGGCGGCCCACACATCTGTCGCTGTTCAGGCTGCCCAGGGAGTATGTCTCCCCATGGGACCTGCCAGGCTGAGGTGCAGTGAGTGGACAGCCACCCCTTACACTGTCCTCATCGTCACTTCCCAATGTCAGCAGAAAAATTCCCCTTCCGTGGCAGCCTCAGCTGCCTCCTCCCAAGTGGGACTCCGTTCTGTCTGCCGGGAAAGGACCTGTAGTTTACAGTTGGGTCAGCAGAACCTGCTTAACCCATGCACGTATACACATGTGTACACGCATGCATGCATGCAAATGTGCACGCTCACATTTGCCTTTTTCCTTCACGCCTTCGGTGACTTCAGATTCTTGATCACAGCTTTAAGGGTTTTGCGTGGACTGAAGTAGTAGTTCTCAACTGGGGGCAATTTTCTTTTCTAATTTAGGTCATTAGAAAATATTTGCAGGTACCCATGGCTCACAGGCTTATGCAGCAGACAAAAAATTGCCTTAGGCCACCACCAGTCTCAACCTTCCATGATATTCTTTCTTCCATAGTAACTAGAAAACAAGTGATTGGTACCTAGGAGCCCTTTCCATATATTTTTTTCTTCTTTTAATGTGTCACACAATTCCAGAAAGGAGGGATATTTTTTGTAGCCCCATTTTACAGATGAGAGGCTTAGTAGCAAGGATTGTCTGAGGTCACCCACCTGGAAAGGCAGCCAAGCACCATGGTTCAGGACTAGGACTCTGGAGTCTGAAGCCTGTGTGCGACTGTGAGCAGGTTAGTCCACACCGCTGGGCCTCTGTCCCCTCGTCTATAACATGAGGATCGTAAGAAACATCTACCTCGTGGGGTTGCTGTGTAGGTGCAGTGAGATCCACGCAGAAGTGCTGAACATATTGTAAGCTCTGTCATTTGCTATTTCATTACATACTTGATATCATTACACTCTCTCAGTCACTGAAAGGTGGGGAGGGGTAGGCCTGGGATTCCACCCCAGGGCTGTGGGCAGACTCTGGGCTGGGCTCTCAGCTACTGGGCTTGTCACAGGGCAGCTGCCTGCTGCCTCCAGCCTCACTGCTCTCTTTTCTCCTTGCAGATTGGGCACATTGAAGGACAGCCTGAAAGGAAGGGGGTCTTTCCAGTGTCCTTTGTTCACATCCTGTCCGACTAGCAAAAAGCAGAACTTTAAGATTGTCCACATCCTTCATGCAAGACTGCTGCCTCCATGTAATCCTGTGCACAATGTGTATATAGCTGCTGTTACAGAATAAGAAACTCATGGAAGGGCCACCTCAGGAGGGAATATAGTATGTATTGTAAATATCCTGTGTCTTCTGCCTTCGCCAGTATTAGGGTAGCCTTGGAACCCGGCGCGCCTTACTGGTTTGCCAAAGCCATCCTTGGCATCTAGCACTTACATCTCTCTATCTATGCTGTTTCACAAGCAAACAAACAAAAAAAGTATAGGAACTGCTGGCTTTGCAAATAGAAGTGGTCTCCAGCAACCGTTGAAAGGCATAGAATTGACTCTCTGTTCCTAACAATGCAGTATTCTCAATTGTGTTACTGAAAATGCAACATTAGCAAAGAGGTGGGTTCTGTTTTCCAGGTGAAACTTTTAGCTCCATGACAGACCAGCCTGTAGTTATCTGTGTACACAGTTTACAGCTACAAAAACCTACTTTGGTATTTATTACAGAAAAGTGCTCTGTTAAATGTAAGTGTTATTCCTTCAGCAAAATATTCACTGACCCAAAACCCTTTGTGGCATTTTACAATGCACACAGCCTCATGCAAGTTTAGACAAACAAGTGGATTTATACTGTCTTACGATGGTGAGTGCCCGCCCCTGAGATATTACCTCATTATGCAAAAATAACATATCCTTCATGACTATTTTGACAAAAGTTTAAAACACGTCTGATGAAGTTCAACGTTCAGGAACCAAGGACTGCCAGAAAATATTAGCCTCTACATTATGCATGCATTTAGAAGCTTACCTGAAATCTGCCTTTTATAAAGGAATAGTATGGATAAGTGGAACTGTACATTTTTTAAACTTGATTGCCATTAAAGCAGAAATTATAAGGTTGCAACAATATTTGTTTCTAGTCATTTGGCTTTCTCGAGAGTATGGATTTACATATCATATCGTGAATCAGCATCCCTCAAATGCGTTGAAGCATCTAATGCATCAATTTTAAATTATTTTCTTAGTTTTCTTCTTGGATAAATTTAAACTTTTAAAAGATTATTCAAGATGAATTTAAGTCAACCCTTCACACAATTTCCCCACTATAGAATCCAGGTGCTGAAACCAAGCTTTTCTTTTTCCATGCTGTTTAGTAAACCGCAGTTACAGATGAGTTTCCCAATCTCAAGCTCTGTTCAATAGACACGTCACCTTCAAGTCAATTCATAACCAAGTTTTTGAACGCTGCTATGAATTGCACTGTGAAAAGCACTGTCTCTCTCTCATTTTTCTTTTCATCCCAGCCATGTTTATCAGATCATTAAGAACATTGTGAGTATTTCGGTCTTTTACACAGGCTGAATTCTGGAAAAGAATACAATGGTTGTACTCCACAGCCAGTGGAACTGTCTGATTCCGAGGCTCATGTGTCGTTCTGGCATGACATTTGCTTAAATTGCTATTTTGGCAGCAGCACAGAAAACTAATATTTTTAAGCAGAGAATCTTGGCAATGAGTGAGAAATGTTAATTTCACAGAAGCACAACTCCCAGCCAAACCCTTAGGAAAGCCCTCTTTCATAGAGTCACATTGCTCAGTGAATATTAATTCAGTTCTGCTTAAGTGGTTACTATGAAAACTTGGAATAGCCACCTAATAAATAAACCTTGCATGACAAACCTGCAAAATATTCTATCAGCTGTTTTGGAAAGTGATTTTAAGCAATTGTTTCCTCAGTATCAGGGCACACGTGAATTCCCACACCAAACCGAGGGCACGAGGAACCAGTCGACTGCTGGTGTGTGGCTGGCGGCTTTACCAGCCTCAGTATTTAAGCCACGCTGGTGTCAGAACAGAAGTCACGTCTGAGGTTGCTCAGTGTCCCATTTCATTCATTGACATATTTTAAGTTGCATTAAAGAGCTATTCATTTTTGTGGCCTAGACTATTTTCAGCTGATCTCAAAATAAACTTTTTTAAAAAAAAAAAAAAAAAAACACAAAAGCTGCATGTCTGAAGTTACATGGAGTCAGTATCTCTTCTTCCCCTTTTGCAGCAACTTACACAGATGCATTTTTAATAACCTTTTTTCTGAGTTTTTTTCTTTTTGTTTTCCATCAGGAATTTGAGTTCTCTCTAATCCAGCTTACTATGGGACATAGGAAAACTAGGTAGAAATACCTTTGGTGATCTTGTTGAGTTTAAATTGATCTTGTTCTTAAACTCAGTGAGCCACTATCTGCAATTTTGTACATGATATAGTATTTTGAAGGTCTTGAACCTTAGGAAAAAAATAGCAAATTAGATTTTTTTTTCCTGCAGAGGGGAAAGTTATGTCCTGCAAATAGTGTGTGTCTTATTTTACTGTTGAACAGCAATTGCTATTTATTTTTTTATTGCCTAGAACTTCAACATGTTGTATAGGAATCCCATAGTGCCACCAGTTAAATTCAAATTCTCATCTGGATGTTACCATCAAACATCAGTACACTTGTCATTTCACATGTATTTAATGTGACAGTTTTTCAGTACTGTATGTGTTAATTTCTACTTTTTTTAATATTTAAAATTGCTTTTAAATAAACATATTCTCAGTTGATCCCAAACATTTGAAATCAGACCATTTTGTGAGTTGTCCACTATTCTGACTGAAGAAAAATCAAGGCTTCATTTGGCTGTGCTTTTGGGGTATAGATAACACAAATCACTCCAGCGCCTGTGTCAAAGCTCACTGGATTCATAAAAATGTGCGGTGCTTGCCCGGCTCACAAACTCTGGATCTTTGGTCTCCTCCACGCCCACCTCTGCTGCACCCACTTCTGCTGCTGCCGACGTGAACTGGGCAGGAGGAAGAGGGAGACGTCTGCCTGAGTCAAGGGTGATGTTACCACGTTGATAGTACTTAGCGCCCAGCACAGACTGAGCGCCACGTGTTTGCTTTCGTCACATAGTTGTCGTGTCTTCTGCTGCCACGCAGTGGAGCAGCGCCCGGCCCAGGTGCCGCCTACATGGCCTCCCTGGGTCCTTAGCAAGCCCATGAGAAGCATGAACCTCTCAGCTTTACAGAAGTTGAAATGAGGCTCAGAGCTGTTCATTTACGTGCAGAAGATTCATGGCTTGTAAATCACTGGGGCGGGAGTCCACACACAAGGGGTTCTGGCCCCAAGGCCATCTCGGGATTTCCACCACGGGGAAGACAGTCGTCGCTGCAGGGTTCCAGCCAGAGAGAAACGCCGCAGTGGAAAGCAGACTGAGACCACGGCATGGAGGGTTCTCAAGTGCTGGTCTCAGCGTTGCTTCTGTTTTCCTCATGAAATGTGGTGGATTTGATAATGCCTGTCCACGCACCAAGACGAGATGAACCCACAAACGCTGTGCTGCCAGGGAAAATGGGCTTTGGCGTGGAAGTCAGTGACTTGCTATCAGGATATTTTGGGAGTGACTAACAGCGATCTGGATAATCGGGGCGAAGCGGCACCAGCTTTCCATCTGGTTACAATGTGTCATACATAGTTTTAAACCTCAACAGTCTGGAACTATTGACTCACCCCACTGAAAGCCCCTCCGGTATCCACCTGCCCGATAGCCCCGTCTCCCCGGTGGCGCCTGCTCCCCTCTCTCCACCCCGGGTCCCCGAGCACCTTCTCTGGTCAGCCTGCTGTGAGACGAATGACGTGGCTAGCGCGTTCTCGGATGGAGCAGTCAGCTCACAGAGCTGAGGGACCTGCTTGGGGTCACGCAGGGAGTGATGGGCCACGGTGTGGATCCAGGTCTTTGTGGCCTCAGCAACAACCCCCCTCCCTCCCCATCCTGCTTTGTTCTCCCCCAGCCCTGTGCCCACCTACCCCATTTGTTTTTTAATTAAGTCTTCTCACCCGCAGAATGTGTGTATTAGGATAATTCCACCTATTGTACTTTGCACCCCCTGGCCCCCAAATGTCGTCTCTGCCCAGCTTTGACTCTCCCGGTTGTGCACTATGCAGGCGACCTGGAGGAAATGGGCTCCCTTCTCCGGCAGGCGTGCCACGGCGGAGCAGGCGTCCCTCCCACGGTGGTGAGCTGAACAGACACGTTGGCTCGGCCTGTGCAGCCAGCAGCCTGGGACGAGGGTGAAGTCAACTAAATGAGTTGCCTTACACGTAAGCATCCGAGGCTTGTCTGTTCCACAGACATTCCCTTTGTGTCAAGACAGCCCCACCTGCTCTGTCCCTGAGAAGCTTGCAGGCTGGGGAGGGGACGGATGAGTAGTGATGACTGTGGGGCTCCCCTGGCAGAGGGCTGCCTAGAGGAAGAGAGGTCGCTCCTCCTGAAGGCCTGCACAGATTGACCTTGTGCAAAGGCCGGAGGGGGAACAGGATGGCACGCCTGGCACGGCTGGAGCAGGCAGAAGGACACGGCAGACAGGCCGGGCCAACCCCACAGTAATCTGTGCTTTGCTAAAGAGCACGATCCCCACACCCGGTGAAGGCAGATCCCATCACCACCGACAGCTCACCTGTATCGGGGGCTCCGCGTGGGCGGGGCGCCGAGGGCCCTGTCATCACGATGGCAGTTCTCTCAGCAGCACTGTGAAACAGGAACTGTTATTTCCCCATTCACGGACTAGGAGACTGACGCTCAGAGAGGTTAAGTCATAACTTGCCAAAAGTGAAGGGCAGAGACCGGAAATTTGAACCCTACGTCCAGGTTCAACCCATGCAGCTCCTGGCCATGCCCCTGTGCTGCCTCGTGGCTGCTGCTGTGTTCCCTGCTGCCCTTCTGCAGAGAGGCTGGGTCAGAGCTGGCCTGCCCGCACCCTCGACCAACAGGGAGCCCCAGGGAAGGGTCAACCATGAAGTGAAATGAAGTTCCCAATTCAGGGGTTCAGGCGTTGGCCAGAAGCGCCCCACAAGGCACGTTTCCTGGACAGTCACAGTGCACGCGGGAGCCAGAGGTCGAGCTGGCACTCAGGGCATCCTGGTGCACGCAGAGCGTGAGCGAGTGAGAGTGTGTCTGTGAGATCAGCCCTGTGTGCAAATGCCAAACATATCAGCTCCTGAAAACAGGAATTAGAGCTCAGATAAACACAGTTGTTTTGCAAAAATCTTACCGCAGAGCAAACCCTAGAGTGAGGCTCAGGAGGCCAAAACTTTGACCTTCTGCAAAACCACCAAGGAAGAAGCCTTGTTTGACTTCGCCCTTCAACAGAATTTAAAACTTCACTTTATAGTTCCAAGCAAATTTGAGGCCATGAGATGGCAAAGATGTCGCCTGCACACCAGCATAAATGTCTATTGGGGCCAAGTTGTCACATTTTGGCCAGCATCACCTGGGGTGCTCAGTGCCTGGAGATTCTGAATCATTCTAAGCCTCGGGAGAGGCCCGGGAATCTGCATTTAAACAGGCGATTTCCATGCACCACCAGGAGACTCGGTCACTCCTGGACCACCTTGTGGTCCCTGAGAATCCACAATTGACACCAAAAGGAAGGACGGTTACCCAGAGTCCTGAATCTCCCCGCAGGGCCCCTTCTCATATCAGAAAGTCCCCTCATCATGGGCTACAGCTGTCATTTTCTTGCTGTACTAAGGTTCAGTGAAAAGGACACAAGAATTGGAGTTTGACAGACCTAGTTCACCCTCTGCTTCGGCCACTTACCAGCAAGTATGTGCAACGACATCTATTGAGAGGCTAATGTGTGAACTGCCCCTTTGCAACCTCAAACACGTTGCTTAAGCTCTGAGCCTCAAGCTTCCTGAGATGTGTCCCTTAGCTCGGGAGGTTGTGTGCTCAAAGGTGCAACAGTGCTTGCTAAATTGCCTGGCGCTGCATGCTTGCCCATCTCTGAAAAGCTAGAAGCTCATTTTCCCAGGCTCAGCAATTGGCTTCCTCGGTCCAGTGTGGTGAACTGCAGTGCAAGGCCTGGTGCCTTCCATCACCTGCAGCGTAGCTTCTGCCCATCCCCAAGGGTGGCAGGTTGGTGGCTTGGCTGGGCCGGCCATGACCATTTGTTATCTGGGCCCAGAGGGACAGGATGGGGGATAGTAATTTGGGATCAGGAAAGCATGGGTACTGAGCCTTAGTCTCTCCAAGCCTCAGTTTTCTTCCTCTGCCCAAAATGGGATAATGATCTTAATATAATGGAATTATTAATAGTATGTGAATTAAATGAAATAATTAGGTGGTGAATATAAAGTGCTTAGCCTAGTGCCTAATACACTGTAGCACACAATGATAATTATTAGCACTAGTCCCTTCAAAAATGACAAGGACTTTGAACCTCCTGATCTTCCCCAATGACAAGCGAGAAATTAGAGACATAAACCTACTTAGTACAAGACCTGCAGTTGGTGCAAGAAATACTAAGTATTTCTTGAATGAGTGAGCACAAACCTGTCAAAAATAACTAGAAGAGCACCCATTGTTGACAGGGGCGGGCAATGGGGATCACCCAGCTGCTCTCCTTTCAAACTCACGGCCAGGGGCAAAGCGGGGAGCCCTGATCGCGTTTGCTCTACCCACTTACACTGCACATTGCTGACTCCCACCCAGTAAGCAGCCTGCTGGACAATGGACCTCTTTTTATGGTGCATTAAGCTGTGGAACAAAGATTCACAAGAATACATTGTCTGAATGTGCAAGCCTAGTTCCTGCTCAACTGGAACCACTTAGAAAACTCAGACACCAGGACTCCCCTGGCCGGCTCCACCTCCGATTACCAGTCAACTACTTCCCTATCTGAAGCTCCCTACGTAAGCTCTAGAGATGAAGGAGTAGCAAAATCACCCACGCTTGCCCTTCCAGACTAGTTCCAGTGGCCTGGGATTAACTTTCCCACCCAAAGCCTAGGCCCAGTCCGGTCTGTGCCAAAGTGGAAGATGCCGGGGTGGTAACCCAGCTTGCAGGGAAAGGGAAGTTAAGGGGTTCAGGCAGGAGGCAGAAACCAGTGAAGGGTCAAAGTGAAGTCGGCTAAGACTACACCTACGAAGGCTGAATGTATGCATCCCCCATGACCCATAGATTCCTAGGTGGAAATAATGTGTATGTGTTGGCTAAAAGATACGCACTAGAGTGTCCACAGCAGGCCTATTTATAATAGTAAAAACCAGCAAGCTACACAAATATCCCTCCACAGTCAAATATATAAATACATATAAATTGG
The DNA here is from genome assembly GCF_041146395.1 of Eulemur rufifrons. Classification (NCBI taxonomy): domain Eukaryota; kingdom Metazoa; phylum Chordata; class Mammalia; order Primates; family Lemuridae; genus Eulemur; species Eulemur rufifrons. The sequence goes on from NC_090985.1 coordinate 35,566,434, forward strand.
ATATATAAATTGGGGAATATTCATACAATGTATCTAGTAATGAGAATGAACACTCTACAACCACATGCAACAATATGGATGAATTTCACAAACAATACTGAGTGCAAGAAGCCAGACCCAGAAGAATTCACTTTTTGATTCCACTTCATGTACGAAAATAGGCAATGTACACAGTTACAAGTCAAAATAGTGGTTACCTTTGGGTAACCACTAGAAGTGGATACTGGGGGAAGGGTTTGGAGGTACAGACACTGTTTCATTTCTTTATTTGGGTGCTGGTCACAAAGGTTTGTTCAGTTTGTGAAATTCAGCAGGCTGTTCACTTCTGATGTGTGCATTTTTTTCTGTATGTGTGTTATGCTCAGTGATATACTGATAAATGTTTAACTCTCAAATTAAATTTAAAAAAGCCCTTATTTGTAGCCTTTGCCAATTCCTGTGGTGTAAATATTTCTACCATGGCTGATTACAAACTCCAGTGTGGTGTCACCGAATGCTGAATTGGGAAAAGAGGTGTATAATACATTCTTGCAGGTTTGCTTGAGCTAGCATCAGCAGACCCCTGGCTATACATCAACAAAGGGTTTTTTTATAAATAAATAAATAAATAAAGGCTGCTAAAATGAAAGATAAGACTAAGGGCTGGACAGGGCAAGTCCCTTTCTTGGTCCCCTGCTAGCATCACCTCCCCACCTCACCACACTGTTTTTAAAAAAAAATTTAGGGTTGGGTGCAGTGGCTCACGCCTGTAATCCTAGCACTTTTGGAGACTGAGGTAGGAGGATTGCTGAGGCCAGGAATTTGAGACCAGCCTGAGCAACATAGCAAGAGCTCTGTCTCTACCAAAAGAAAATTTATTACAGCTTCATTAAGATATAATTCATATAGCATACAATTCACTCATTTGAAGTATACATTTTAGTGATTTTTAGTATATTTGTAGAGTTGTACAAACATCATGACAATCAATTTTAAAACATTTCCATCATTCCAGAAAGAAGCCCGGTACCCACTGGCAGTCACTCTCCATTTTCCTCCAACCCCTGACAGCCACTACTCTACTTCCTGTTTCTATAGATTTACCCTTTTGGAAATTTTATATAAATGGAATCATACAATATGTGATCCTCTGTGACTGGCTCCTTTCACTTACCATAATGTTTTCCAGGTTTTTCCATGTTGTAGCATGTAACAGTATTTCGTTTCTTTTTATTGCCAAATAATATTCCATTGTATGGCTATACCACATTTTGTCCACTGGTAGACATTTGGGTTGTTTCCACCTTTTTTGACCCTTATGAATAATGCTGCTATGAATACTTGTATACATATTTTTACGTGGACATTGGTTTTCATTTCTCGTGTGTATAGATCTAGGAGTGGAATTGCTGGGTTATAGGGTAATTCTACAAGTAAGCTTCTGAAGAACTGCCAGACTGTTTTCCAAAGTGGCTACACCATTTTCCATTCCCACCAGCAGTGTATGAGTGTTCCAGTTTCTCAACATCCTCACCAACACTTGGTATTTTCTGGTTTTTTGTTTTGTTTTGTTTTTTAATAATAGCCATCCTCAGTATGAAGTGACATTTCATGGTGGTTTTGATTTGCATTTCCCTGATGACTAATGATGTTGAGCATATTTTCATGTGCTTACTGGCCATTTGTATATCTCCTTTGGAAGAATGCCTATGTAGATCATTTGTCCATATTTAAATTAGGTTGTTCTTTTTTTTCAGTTGTAGGAGTTATTTATGTATTCTAGATACAAATCCCTTACCAGCTATATGATTTGCAAAACTTTTCTGCCATTCTGTGGGTTGACTTTTCCTTCCACTCTTTTGAACATGACTCAATTACCTCTTCAAGAAGACAGAACTGCTGGGCATGGTGGCTCATGACTGTAATCCTAACACTTTGGGAGGCTGAGATAGGAGGATCACTTGAGGCAAGGAGTTGGAAATCAACCTGGGCAATGTAGGAAGACCCCATCTCAACAAAAAATTTAAAAATTAGCCAAGCGTGGTGGTGCTCACCTGTGGTCCCACCTACTCGGAAGGCTGAAGCCGGAGGATCACTTGAGCTCAGGAGTTCAAAGCTGCAGTGAGCTATGATCGTGCCACTGAGTCCAGCCTGGGTGACAGAGTGAGACCCTGCCTCTTAAAAAAAAAAAGAAGAAGAAGAAGAAGACAGAACTTTTGAGAATCACAAACTCCAAAGCCTTCAAAGGCCAGCAAATAACCTAAATATGTGAGGCAGCCTTTGATTTTTCTCCTGTAATACTGTGCTGTTGTTTTTCAGGCTAAACTAAGCATGTCTGTGAAAGCACAGAAGCTGCTATCTCTTAGGGCAGTGGGGAGGGAGAAAGGGTAAAATATCACTGTTTTTGCTTCATCATCATCATCATTATTATTAAATTAGAGACAAACAGAAGTGTCTCTCAGCCTGTTGGGCCAATAAGAAGCTGGCCATCAACTGAGACCAAAAGAAAGCGTCATTTCTTGGGCTTTCGTATCAGGGAAACAGCCTTGTGGTCCCAGCAAGGGTTTCCTAGTCTCCCCATGGCCTGGGCTGCCCCAGCCCACAGAGGGGAGCCCAGCTGAACTCCCAGCACCCTGGTGACACCCACAGCCACGCTGCTTCAGAAGGCAGGTTGCACAGTGGCCGGGGCAGAGGCTGGCCTCCAGGCTGGCCTCAGGTCGTGGAGCGGCGGGTCTGGAGGTTCAGAATCCGAACTTCCTGTAACAAGCAGGTCTGTGCAGGGGGTCACAGGCACACCGCCCAAGGGCGAGCTGTGAGTTTAAAAATAAAAATGAAACTGTTCTAGAAGTTCCTCATCTATTCCCCCTCGGGCCCTTAACGGTAAAGTCACTCCCTTCAGTGAGTCAGGCTGAGAAATGCTGATGCCATGAGAACACATCACCTCTGCCCAGAGAACCCTCCCTGCAAGGCAGGAGTCCTGGGCTCAGCACACCCAGGCTCTCGGCGCCCCTGACGCCCCAGAGGAGCCAGGCCCAGAGCAGGCGCCCCAGCGCCACCCTTCCGCCTCGGCCAGTGGGACCCATTAGTCTCTGTCAAATCTCTGAGTCTTTGTTTGTCCTAATGCTTAGCCTGTGGGCCTCAAACCTGAGTGCTAAAAATGCAGACCCTGCAACTCACCCTCAGAGAGTCTGAGTCAGCAGGTGATTCTGATGTGAGGGGCCACAGACTGTCCTTTGAAAAATAACATTTGCATGTTCTGATTTTGTTTTTAATCAAAGCAACATGTGTATATTAAAGCAAAAGGAAGGGCCTGGATGAAAATGGCCCGAGTCCTGGCCTGGTCTCCACCACTGTGTCCTGAGAGGCCAACGGGCCATGCCTGTCTAGCTCTCTGTAGCCTCTTCCTCATCCTCGAGGCTCCTCCTGGCCAAGCCTCTGCCCCTGCTCCTTTCACGCTCCCTCCGCTCCTTGCATCCCTCTAGCAGATTCTAGGGCTCTGGCTGCAGCCAGACAGACATTAAGCTCCCAGTAGACAGGGCCTGTGTCTGCCTGTCTTCATGCTCCCTGCAGTGATGGGCACATAGTGGGTCCTCAATATCTTAAGTAAGGGGTGCACTGATAGCCGGACCCCATCCCACCAAAATGACACTGAGAGAAGAGTTGAGAATTACAAGAAGTGGCCCCCTTCCTTCTGGCCTAGGAGAAAGTATTCAGAAACACCTGAAATCTAATGCACTTGGCCTTGGTACAAACATAATCCTGTCTGCGCCTGCACCCGGTGGATTCGGGGAAGGACTGAGGAGGGACAGCCCCGCTGGGCAGTAGGGGCATGAGAAGACTCGGAACCCACCCGCTGGGATCACCAACCCCCAGGACTGCTGGACCAAGATGGGTGGGTGGAGCCTGGGCTCTGGCCCTTGCCGGGCGCCCAGCCAACAGGATGACCTTGAGCCAGCCTTTCCCCCTCTGAGTTTTAGCTTCTTCATCAGGAAAACGGGTTACACAGCTTTGTCTATATCCTGGCACTGTTGGGAGCATGTATGTGTGCGTGTGCGTGTGTGCATACGTATGTTCTTATGTGTGCACACGTATGTGTTCTTATGTGTGCATGTGTACCCAAGAGTGCATGTGAGCTTTGAACATGAGAAATCACTATTCTAGAAGAGATGATTCTTCCTCTTGCCCGGCCTTCTGAGAGGTGGGCGGTCTCTTGCTGCTTTCCTGGCTGCTCTGCTGGAATGAATCACTGCAGGAGAGTCGGGGGCTGGGGGCTTCCTTCTCCAATCCGGGGAGCCCCAGTCAGCTTCCCCTTTGATGCCTTGGGGACGCGGGGTCCGGGCTTCAGGACGCTGTGCTCCCCCAAGCTGCCGAAAGATACTTGGCACCTTCCAGGGACTGTGTGACTACAGAGGTTTCAGGCGTCTGCTAAAGAGGAAGGTGGCGGAGGGATCTCACTGGTCCAAGAAGATCAGAGGCGCTGAGCCCTGAAAACATTCGCACCCAGGAGGGTCCCTCCCCAATCCTGGGTGTCCCTGGGCCCCGGGAGGTCAAGTGACACGCGCAAGTGTTTATTAAATGCTTACGATTTGCCAGGCACTCTTCTAAACATTTCAAATACCCTAATGTGCGTCAGTGTCAAAGCAACCTTATGAAGTAGGTTCTATTACTATCCCCTTTCACAGATGAGTCCTCTGGGGCTTAGAGGGTGTCATTTCCTAGAACTGCTATAGCAAATTACCACAAACTTAAGTTTAAAATAACACAGACCTTCTCTTACTCTTTTGGAGGTCAGAGACTAAAATTAAGGTGTTGGTAGGACTGTGCTCTTTCTAGAGGCTTCAGGGAAGAATCCACCTCCTTGTCTTTTCCAGTTTCTAGAAGCTGCCTGCATCCCTCGGCTTGAGGCCCTTTCCTCTGTCTTCAAAGTGTGTCACTCTGACCTCTGGTTATGTCGTCACCTCTGCTTTTCCTGACTCTGACCCTCTGCCCCCTTTATAAGCAGCCCTCTCCAGGATAATCTCCCCATTTTAAGACCCCTAACTTTCCCAGAGTCACACGGTTAGAGTGAGTCTTGGTCAGGTGTTGCCCAGGTGGGGAGAGTCCTCAAACACTGGTGATGCCAAGTTTGTGAGCTGCGAGCTCCATCCTGCTCAGACCGGCAGCAGGCGGGCAGGGCTTGCTCCGGGCTCTTCCCGTGCCCACTTCCCCCACCCCACGCTCCCCAGCCAGGGGCAGGGGTCAGCCCAGACTGCTGACTGCCTGTGGCCGGGACTGGACAGGAAGGCGGGCCCCCAGGTGGCCCCCAGAAATCACAGCCTTGCTCACCACCAACTAGATCTCTAACCCACCCCCAGCTTGAGGGTACCTCCCCTAAAGCCCGGAGGCCCATCTTCCTGACTCATTCTTCCTCCAAGGACCATTCTTTCTTTCAACAAGCATTTACTGTGCACCTACTATGTGCCTGGCTCCAGAGACAGAGATAATCCAGCCCTGCCTATGAGGAGGCTCAGAGTCAACTCAACAAAACTTGCCTATGACATTTAAATGAAGCCATTTTCCAGGCAGGGTGCAGTCCTAAATTATGATAGTCCTTTTGGCAATACATAAGAGGCACAAAAATTACTAATACACTGACCAAAATTCTAACTCTTGGGCAATCTCCTAAAAAAAATAAAACATACTATGCTGTTATTAAAAAAATACATGTGGCTGGGTGTGGTGGCTCACGCCTATAATCCTAGCACTCTGGGAGGCCAAAGTGGGAGGATCGATTGACGTCAGGAGTTCGAGACCAGCCTGAACAAGAGCAAGACCCTGTCTCTACTAAAAATAGAAAAATTAGCCGGGTGTGGTGGCGTGTTCCTGTAATCCCAGCTAGTCCAGAGACTGAGGCAGGAAAATCGCTTGAGCCCAGAAGTTTGAGGTTGCTGTGAGCTAGGCTGACGCCACGGCACTCTAGTCCAGGTGACAGAGCAAGACTCTGTCTCAAAAAAATAAAATAAAATAAAAAAATTAAAAAAATTTAAAAATACATGTGAGTAATTATGATACATCCACCCAATAAAATAATATGTAACCACAGAAACAGAACTATAAAACATGCAAACATGTTTAACTCATGATGTTTTAGAGCATAACCTAACAGTCACCAACAGGTGATCGATTTATAAAGGTAGGGTGAATTTTGACAATGAAATGCTAACAGCTGTCAAAAAGAAAGATGTGCAAATTCTCAATGTGTCAAAAGAGAAAGATTTGAGTGCCATGGTTCTGAGGTTAGACTTCTAATTTACTCTTGGTATAACCACTCTGGAAAGCAAGTAGTAAAATTTAACAAATTTGAAGCTGTGCCTATCTACCTATTAGCCATTCCATCCCTGGGGACATAGAGGTTCTTTCCTACACGTGCAAGGAGACATGGACAAGAATATCCTCGTGAAAGCACTGTTTAAAAGAGCAAAATATTGGAATAATGAAGATGCCATCCACAAAAGAATGAACAAAACAATTGTGTTAAGTTTGCGCAGAAGGATACTATACAGCTTTGATTAATTTTTGGAAGGCAATAACCAATTTTTCAGGGTACACTACATCCTAGGTACCGTTTTAGTACCTGAGAGATAATGCCCGCTCTTACGGAGCTGGTACTTTCCTGGAGAGTTGGGTGGATAGAAAGACTGCATGGCTCTCCCTACGGCGAGCATGAGCGCTATGAGTCACTGAATGAACCGACCAGGGCGACGTGTAAGGACATGAGTAAACAGTGCTGAGCAAAAGAGAAAGTTACAGAAGCGTTCATGCAAAATGAAACCATTTCTAGGATGTTTTCAAAATCTGCAAAATTTTACATACTGTTTATGGATCCATGGGGATGATTTTCCCCAAACTCAGTATGGTGGTTGACTCCGAGGAGGGAGGGAGAAAAGTGGACGCCAGGGGCACAGGGCTGCCCCACGGAGGAAACAAAGGGAAGCAAGAGAGACACAGAGCTGATGTGAACGTGGCAAAGTGACAAGACATGACAGAGCACGCGGAGAAGGTAGCCTTGAGCTGGCCCTGTGGACACGAGCCGCCCGAGAGGAGAGAGCCTTCCAGGAGGAAGGCTGAGACTCTCTCATACCTTTAAGGAAATGAAAAAACAAGATTTTTTTCCCCCTGGACATAAACTGTAGGCAGGATGGTCCCCTTTCTGTCCTCCTCTACACCAGGCCAACCGCGTCTCAGTCCATTTGTTCATTTTTGCCTTTTGTCTCCCCTCCTTCCTTGTGAAATTTCAGCCAGAGGTTGGCCAGAAGGTGTCTGGGACTGTCCTCTAACCCACAGGCCGCTCCCTCTGTGGGCAAAAGCCAACCGCCCCGGGGGCAGAGGAGGAGCTTGGGTTCTAGGAGTCCTTTCAAGACATATATACCAGAGGCCCTCCTGGGCTGGGTCTTGTTCTAGGTGCTTTGGCTACCACCAGGAATACTAAGTCCCTGTTTTCTTGGCACTCATATTCAATGGAAGGAAACAGAAAATACACAAACAAAGCAAATAAGACAATATCTGATAATAGGTGTCATGGAGAAAATCAAACAAGATAATCCAATAGTGACTAGTATCACCTGGTAATGCCAAAGTGAATTAGAGACTTCTTTGTTTTCCTCAGAAAGGTTTAAAGTGAACTTTTCTCAACTAGAAAAAATCTGTTTTAGCCTTATGATTCTCTTTCCCTGAAAGGAGAGGGAATTCAAGTTAAAACAGTGCCATTTTCCCCAACTGTTAGCTGTTGGAAAGAACTGCTTTACTCTTTCTGTCCCTCCGAAATCCCTTTGATGTGCCAAGAATGTGGCTTTTACCAGTTGTCTTCCTCCTCCTTTCACTGTTCTCGCCACGACGAAGAGTTTGCAACAACCACGGTGGGAGAAGCCAGTGCCTTCGCTCATCAGCCAGGTGCTTATCCAAAGAGTCACTTGTTAACACTGTAACACGACAATGTCAGGGGGGGAACTGTGATGATTATCGAATTTATATTGCTCTTTCTTTTTTATAGGGTTTTTTTCCTTCTAATGACAAATGGCACAGAGAGCATCATCGGTTGCTTTTTCCAGAAGCAGACCGTGAGCGCCGCTCTGTGAAGGACACGGTGCGGGGGCTGCCAGGTGCGGTGACGGGAGATGCCTTCCTGTCCTCCGGGGTTCCTGACCACCAGGTCACCAACAGCCACACTATGTGACAGACGATGACACAGGCCTCGAGAGAGGCTTCGCTGGAGGAATTCAGGGCAGAACAGAGACTCCTTTCAGCCCGGAATCAGGGGCCGCTCCGCTTCAAGGCGCTGGTGGCCTTGGGGCTGGGCTTTGAGGGAAGGGGCCACCCTCTCTCTCCTCACTCGGGAAACGCTGCCTGCGCTGGCTACTCGCTAGCGTCTGAAAACAGCAGAATCATATATTTTTTTCTGTTTTTGTTTTTTGTTATTTAAAGCTGGGGGATAAATCCAGTCCTTGTTACCTCATCTTGAATAGAAGTCCCCAAATCGCATGTTTTTATTGGTAAAATGTCTTCCTACTGTCTTGTTCATGTGGTCACCCGGTGTTGACCGAGACAGCAGACGGAGAGAGGCTCTCTAAAGAAAACGATATTTATTCGGGAATGGACCCCTGCAACTGGGATACGCATCCACGGTAAGCTATGTGCACACTCAGGGACGAAAAGGAAGACAAAGGTTTTTAAAGGAAAAATGAGGAGGATGACATACTTATTTTGAAATGATTACCCTCGGCTACAAAGATCCGTAACAAGGGTGACGTCAGTCTGACGTAGGACAGGCAGTTGCTGGGCAGATGTCCTTGCAGAAATATTTTGTGTGTAAGGTTGCAACGGCCTTTGTGCAAGGTTGTGGTTTCAGTAGAGTCTTTTTCATTATCAGGCAGACAAGCGTGAGAACCCTCTCCTCGTGGCCTTCCCTGGCTCTGTGTGTCAGGGTTTTCTTAACATTAGTGACTCCATTTTGATTCTGACAGCTTCCACTCCAGTGGCTTGGTTGCCAAGTATCCAAGGGTGAATGAATGCTAGAGTCAGTTCTTGTCACGAGGCTTACAGTTTGGAGACAGGGTTCAAGTCCAGCCTCTGCTGCTAAACAGATGGCTTTGGGCACGACACTCCCTCTCTCTGTAACTCCATTTCCTTTCGTCAGATGGCAGTGATGGTACCTGCCTCAGCTCGGGGTGGGGGAGGTGGCTGAGGATTAAAGAGAATGTGTGTAAAATCCCTATGTAAACCCTAGAGCCCCATATAAGTGTAGGTTCTTTTTATTAGCCACTTTTACAGGCCCTCTGTTTCTAATCATGCAAACAAAGCGGATGCTCAAGGAATAGTTTGATAGTAGTTGGAGCAACCTTTAACCATAAACGGAAATGAAAAACAATTACAATATTTTGGAAAAAATCATAATGTGTGTCGAAGGCAAATGCAAATTGTACAACTGTATGTGGAATTAATCTTTTGGGAATTATCTGTACCATTTGCTACCTCTTGGTCTTCATTTGTTTTTTTTTGACAGAGTCTTGCTTTGTTGCCCAGGCTAGAGTGAGTGCCGTGGCGTCAGCCTAGCTCACAGCAACCTCAAACTCCTGGGCTTAAGCGATCCTCCTGCCTTAGCCTCCCGAGTAGCTGGGACTACAGGCATGCGCCACCATGCCCGGCTAATTTTTTTTTTATATGTATATATTTTAGTTGGCCAGATAATTTCTTTCTATTTTTAGTAGAGATGGGGGTCTCGCTCTTGCTCAGGCTGGTCTTGAACTCCTGACCTCGAGCGATCCACCTGCCTTGGCCTCCCAGAGTGCTAGGATTACAGGCGTGAGCCACCGTGCCTGGCTTTTCATTTGTATTTATAACCGAAACTATAAGGGCTTTTCATTTTGCATGAGTGTGACACAAGAATGATTTTTACATGCATGCTCTTCCCTACAAGCAGTGGTAATAAAAGAAGAGTAACAATCACTAGCGTCATTGGTAACTTCTCATGTGCCATGCACTGCACTAACCACTTCAGTTGCATTAACTCATTGAATCTTCACCACAATCCTACGTGGTGAAGCTAGGGGAGTGAAGTGACATCCTGTCTCCAAAACCTTTAACTATTAATATTAAAGCAAATCAAGTCAGATTCTAAATAACCAGAATGCTTCCAACTAGAACCTTCAATTCTGTGTGTGTGTGTGTTCAGGTCTAATAAGCTCCAAGAAAAAAAAAAGAGATAAATAACCACATAAACTTATTTTCAGAATTCCTTACCCCCACCTTTTTATTTTTGAGATAGGGTCTTGCTATGTTGCCCAGGCTATTCTTGAACTCCTAGACTCAAGTGATCCTCCTGCCTCTTGAGAAGCTGGGATGACAGGCATGTACCACTGTACCTGGCTCCACCTCCTTTTTTTAATACAGCTTGAGGGATTATGCTAGAGTCAGTTTACACCAGTGGTCCTGCAAAATTCATTTCAATTCATTCATTTGGCTCATTTATTTAGCACCTACTGAGTTCCAGGCACTATGCTGGATACACAAAAATAACATTTAAAAAATGCCTTTTAGAAGAAGGCAGCATTAAATTATGGTTGAGCGCACAGGTGTAGGCATCCAGTCGCCTGCTGTGTGCCCTGAGGCAGTCATTTACATTGTCTGTGTCTCAGATTCTTCATTTGTAAGATGGCAATGATAATAGTGCCCACTGTTAAATGAGATCGGGTATGTAAAGCACTTAGCCAGGGGCTTGGCACTTAGCTTATGCTCCATAAATGTGACCTATTTACACCTGGAAGAGGCACGATCAACAGGACAGAGGCCGCTGAGCTCCTAGAACCCAGCTCCCTGAAAACCACGGCCTGAGATTCTCTCTGGATCAACTCCAATCGCCCAGAGTCTCTCACCTGGAGTCCCCGCCATCTCTGTCCGCTCAGGCCTGAGGTCTGCCCAGGTTTGTGGCCATGTGAGGCAGGTGCTCTATGGCCTCACAAGCCACATTTGGGCATCTTTCTCAGCCCTGCCAGCATGTGACCTCTGCCACCTTGGCCTTCACGGTTGATGTGCCCGCCTCAGAGTCGGCAGCTGCGGTGGCCTTGCCCAGTTGCGTGGGAGCTGCCTGCCACAGGGAATATTGGGTCAGAGGGAGGGCAGGGTTTGCCCTAGAGCTCTGTTCCTCAAACTTAAGTGTGCATAGGAATCACTCGGGAATGCTCACATCACTAACATACAGATTCCTGGGCCCACCCAGACCCAGTGAACAAGAATATGGGGGGACGAGACCTGGGAATCTGCATTTTAAGCAGGTACTCAAGGGCATTCTCATGGGAGTGGCTCTGGGATCATGTTATAGGAAAACAGTTTTCTCATCTATAAAATGGGAATAACAATAGAACTCCAAAGTGTTGTTAAAAGCATTAAATGCAATTATTTTCAAATTATAAAAGTTTTAAAGAACATGGGATTGAGAGTGTGGACAGCTGGGCTTCAGTCCTAAATTTGTCTTTAACTTGCTCTGTGACCGCAAGTCACTCAACCTTTCTGTGATTCAATTTCCTTATGTGCAAATGGAAGAGAATAGTGCTGCTTTATCGACATCACGAGATTGTCAGGCGAAATCACCAGAGACAATGGCTGTGGAAATCCTTTGAAATGTAGGAAGTGCTGAGCTTATGAAACACAATTCCATGGAAAATGAAAATACAGCGGGCAAGAAAGCAGGAACACATGAAAGCCAATCATCGAGTATTTAGGACTGGAGACCAGGAGGTCCCGCCGGGGCATGGCCAGGGGAGCATCCTTGGGGAGGCAGGGGACGGCCTTCCACACGTGGAGGAAAAGAGCAAGTGACCAAGGAGGTGTCCTGCCAGCAGCGAGAGTGGGCACGGGGGAAAAGCCAAGGAGAAGGGAGGCAGCTCTCCAGGTGAGAAAGATTTCCACGCCGCAGGCCGGATGGAGAGAACAGAGCAGGAAAAACACAGTGAGATTCTACAGCAGTTAAATGAATGAACGAAAGTCATATTATCAACATAAGACACTCCAAAAATGTCTTTGGAACCAAACAACAACAACAGAACCCAGGTTACAGAGGAATATGTACAAAGGTGCCATTTATGTAAAGTCTAAAAACATGTAAGGTTTGGGTACAGTGGTGTGTACCTATAGTCCCAGCTACTCGGGAGGCTGAGGCCGGAGGATCACTTCAGCCCAGGAGTTTGAATCCAACCTGGGCAACATAGTGAGATTGTCTCTAAAATAAATAAATAAATAAAAACATGGAAAACAACATTTCACATATATTGTATAGGTGCATGTATACGTAGCAAAATTACAGACATATTTAACAAACGTTTGAGGCCACTTACAATACACCATGCAGTATCTTCTGTGTGTCCGAACACAGTCACATTTTGAGGTACTTCAGGTTAGAACTTCAACATACAAATTTTAGTTGGATGCAACTCGACCCACAACAATGGCCAAATAATAAGATGTGAGATTGTGGGTGGTGAGTACATGAGCATTTGTAATATTAATCCCTACACTTCTTTGTATGCATGAAATAATTTACAATAAGGTCAGTGTGCTTGATTACAATGCTGTGTTCCCAGTAATAATAATCCGACACTGGCAGGAAGACACAAAGAATCCGAGAGGAATAGCATGGCCACATGCAGCCTCTCCACAATCTGGATGAGGGGGTCTCACCTCCGGCTGCATATTAAAATCACTTGCAGAACTTCGAGACTTTCTGAAGTCTGAGTCCCACCTAAAACCAATTTAAATCAGAATCTTGGATGGGAGCCCAGGTATTGGCGGTGTAACAAGTTCCCCAGAGGTTTCTAATATGCAGCCAGGGCTGAGACCCCCTGCTCTAAGTCGGCATCTCTCGAACCTCAACTGCATCAGAATCACCTGGGGGGGCTTGTTAAAACCCAGATTGCCGGGCCCCACCCCAGAGTTTCTGAGTCAGTAGGTTTTGCTTTTCTAACCAGTTCCCGGGTGATGTAGCCGGTCCAAGGACCATGCTTTGAGGACACCACTCTGAGTGGCTACCCACATGCAACCTGCAGGCAGAAACCTGTTGTTTGGTGAGCACAGGGTTTTGTAAAGGTTCAAACGTGAATGCCTAAAGATAGGCCAGGTCTCTTCTTTGCCACAGTCCTTACTGCTCCCTATCGTGCGTTTAGGGCACCTCACTCACCTGTGTTCCTTGCCCGGCCTTGATGATTTGCTGCCATGGAAAATTCACAGAACGCTGGCACTAAAAAGTACCTTTGAAATCTTTCGACCAAATCTCCTCGTGGCATGTGAAGAGACTGCACAGAATGCAGTTAATTGCCCAAAGCCTTTAATAACAAAATTTATGAAGAAAGCTACATCAGTAGAACCATTCTCTTACAAAGAATAGTGGTTCAGGACCAAGTGCCTTTGCTATTCAGTGGTACCAATTCATATGCTTTTAACTCTGTTATAGCAGGTGTAGGGGAGGAGAAATGGCTTCCTTTCACCCTTCTAGGCTCTTTGGCTGGGCTACAAATTAAACTGACATAAGACAGATGAACAGGACAAAAGCCATTTTAATTATGCGCATACACACGGGAGTCCCACAGGACATGAGACTTGAAGAAGGGTCGGATGATTGAAGCTTATACAGGATCCTGAGCTAAGAGAAAGGGGCTGGGGTTTGGTGTGTGTGTGTTTGGGGGCTTTGACACAAGTTATAGGAGGTGGATGGGAGGAAATGTGTGGCAAGGAAAATTGTCTTGTTATGCAGATAAAAAGTTTGTAGCCGCTCAGTGGTGAGCTCCTGTACTCTCAGCTACTTTGGAGGCTGAAGTAGGAGGATTGCTTGAGGCCAGGAGGTGGAGGCCACAGTGGGCCATGATCATGCCTGTGAATAGCCACTGCACTCCAGCCCGGGCAACATGGCCAGACTCTGTCCCTAAAAAAAGAATTTCTCAGGTAATAGAAGTTGTCTGGAGCAGCCCTTTTCCTAACACAGATACTTTACTAATGCAGGTTTCCTTTATAGATGTAAATTTCTTTTACAAAAGGACAGTTTTTCAGAGTTACTCCTGTGTCTGCAGATTCTCAGAATAACCAGCTCAAAATATGCCGAACAGGTATATTTTGGGGTGGCGTATTCTGGTCTCCTACAGTCATATTCTGGGGTGGTGTGTCCTGAGCCCCAACACAGGACTGAATTCAATAATCAAAAGAATTAATACAGTTAACACTTTTTGGCCCAGATCTGTCCCTTACCAGCTGTGGGTCCCTGAGCAGAAGATTTAACCTTCCGGAGCTGTTGCCTCACTTGCAGACCTTCCTCACCTGAACTAGAAATAGTGCCTGGCATGGACAGGGATGCCCTACACGGCAGCCGAGTTTGGGGTTATTTCAACTTTGCCCAGCCTGGGATCTTCCCCATCTACCCAACCCTTGTTTATACCTTCCTCACTCACCTTTGAGTAACAACACGGCAAGGTTGGCAGAAACGGCTTTAGCATCAGGCACACCTGGGTTCCAAGTCTGACTTCCGCCATTTGGCGTTGAACTCGTCGGAGTAGGACTTGCATAGGTAGCTGCTCGAGGTACCGACAGGGAACCTAAGCAGATCGGGGTTTCATCTAATAAAAGAGAATTTTCTAGCCTGTGGTAGAATTGAAGAATGTGTGCCCAAAGGTATTCAGATGTTCAAAACTTCCCAGCACTGTATTGGTAAAAAGAAAACTGTCTATGGGCCCTTTTTCTCTGCAGTGGCCAATTGCTGTCCCTAGGGTAGGTGTTTGCTGAATGTTGGATCTCCTTCCACCCTCCTTGGAACCCAAGAGGCCTGTGGGCGTCTTCCTGTTCTTAAGCTGTCCTGTGGGTTGCAGCAGGTGAGCTCTGAACTGAGCTATTCCCTCTTATTGTCCATTTGAACTTATCTCCCCATGAGCTGGGGAACTCCTGGCAAGCAAATTGCACATACTGTTCGTATCAACCCCACGGAGGCATGTTGCGGGTTGACCAAATACTTGTTGGATGGCTCAATAAATAAACAATAGCAAGTTCCAACTTTTCTAGGATCATAGACAATCTCCAGGCCACAGTTTCTCAAAGCAAAAGCCACCATCAGCTTGGGAGCAGAAGGGAGAGAATTGATGGGAAAAGGGAGACCCCCAACCCCGACACTAGAGCTATTAATCCCAGACTTCGTGTCATAGAATCTCCACTTTTTCCTAGAAGTTCCCTGGATGATTCTTGAAACACACCAAAGTTTAAGAAACATTGACGCTGGCACCTTCCTGCTGGACTCTGGAACCAGATGGCTGCAAAATTAAACTCTCAGCCTGGTGGATTTCTCCGCACGGAGGGTGAGCATCTGCAGAGGAACCCTGCTCAGGGACACCTGTGCTGGACCTGTCAGGCAAGGTTGATGGCCCTTTTTTTATTGACTTCTGATTCTGTTCCCCATTGTCCATCCATTCACGAATTCAGCAAATGCTTACTTAACATCTACCATGTTTCAGTGCAGTTCTAAGGGCTGGGACTACCACGCTGCCTGAGACGTGGTCTCTGCCCTGGAGGAAATTACCCTGAAGAGGAAAACAGACTTTTCTCTCTCCTAGGCTCCTTCCCCCCTTCCTCGCCTGGGTTTTGGGCTGCCAGTGGCCTCCTAGTGTATTATTTAAAAATTATATGTGGCATTAACATCCTCACCTCTAAGTGAATCAGGACGTGGGATTCAATATGTGTACATAGCGTGATTGCAATTGTATTAGTAATAAAACACATTTTTGGGCAGGCGCTGTGGCTCACACCTGTAATCCCAGCACTCTGGGAGGCCGAGGCAGGAGGATGGCTTGAGGTCAGCAGTTCGAGAGCAGCCTGAGCAAGAGTGAGACCCTGTCTCTACTAAAAATAGAAAAATTAGCTGGGAGTCGTGGTGTGCACCTGCAGTCCCACCTGCTCGGGAGGCTGAGGAAAGAAGATTGCTTGAGCCCAGGAGTTTGAGGTTGCAGTGAGCTATGATGATGCCCTGCACTCTACTTGGGGCGATGGAGCGAGACTCTGCTCAAAAAAAAAAAAAAAAAAACCAAAAAAAATTCTCAAAAGATCAAGAGATAAGGTGTTAAATGTTTACAAAGAATGGCTGGCCCTAGAGACAGCATTATGGGACAGTTTTGCTTTCTCTCTTACACTTTTCTCTCTTACACTTTTCTCTCTTGATTTTTCTATGATGAACATAGATTACTTTCAGAATTAGAAAAAGTAACTCACATAAACACTGTCCTCTTCCTGTGTGAGTCTGTACGTGGGCGCGTGCGCGAGTGTGTGTGTGTGTGTGTGTGGTGTGTGTGTGTGTGTGTGTGTACACGCCTGTGCTTATGGACTGGGGTAGGGAGAAATGACTCATATTAAATTTAGGAGGTACTTTTATTTCAGTGTGATCAGAGGTGGAAAACTTCTGTCCCTTATCTCAGAGGGCCATTTGATGTCTCGCTGAGCAAGCTGCTGACATAGGATCCCAGTAACACCTCAACGGGGAATGAGGTACCCCCCAAAAGTGAGTTTATCTGGACAACGCAAGCTCACCCATTTATGCAATTCCTCCATATGTAACCATTTAACAGCAATGTCTCTAAAACAAGTCACGTTGCCCAGCTTTTCTTGCAGATTTAAGTCCTTGGTAGAGCATGAAGGGCTAGGTACAAACCATTCCAGGGAGTTTGCAGTGTTTTTAGTTTGCTCTCTTGCTTGCAAGGGTAGCTGTCACTTTCTAATGCACCAGTGACATGCCGTGCATCCTCTTCTCTCACAAGACCAAGCGTCCGCCGTGAGGGGCTGACGGAGGCAGGAGGCAGCTGAACCTACTGCAACCACATCACTCCTCTCTACCGTGTCCTGTGCGCCAGGCACGTGAGTTAAACGCCTCACGCAAATGTTCTCAGGGTTCCATCAGCACCTGGAGCATGTGCAGTTCCAAGTCACTAGACTGTAAAGAGTGGTTTCTAAGTTACCCTGCAGTGGACCGAATGTTTATGTCCCCCCAAAATTAGTATACTGAAATCCTAACCTCCTAAGGTGGGGACTTTGGGAGGTGATTAGGTCAGGAGGATGGAGCCCTCATGAGTGGAATTAGTGCCCTTCTAAAAGAGACCCCAGACAACTGCCTCTCTCCTTCTGTCACGTGGGGCCACAGCTGGAAGTCAGAAATCTGCAATCGGGAAGAAGACCCTCTCCAGAAACCGAACATGCTGGCACTCTAATTTCAGACTTCCAGCCTCCAGAACTGTAAGAAAGAAATTTCTGTTGTATGTAAGCCACCCAGTCTCTAGTACTTTTTTTTTTTTTTTTTTTTTTGAGACAGAGTCTCGCTCTGTCACCCGGGCTAGAGTGCCGTGGCGTCAGCCTCGCTCACAGCAACCTCAAACTCCTGGGCTCAAGCGATCCTCCTACCTCAGCCTCCCAAGTAGCTGGGACTACAGGCACACGCCACCATAGCCGGCTAACTTTTCTATTTTTAGTAGAGACGGGGTCTCGCTCTTGCTCAGGCTGGTCTCAAACTCCTGACCTCAAGTGATCCTCTCACCTCAGCCTCCCAGAGTGCGGTGTGTGAGCCACTGCATCCCGCCTGCGGTACTTTGTTATAGCAGCTCTAACGAATTGAGACATCCCCTAAGAACTCTTCGTGCATTTTCCCCAGGATCCGTGTTCTGAAAGATTTTGTATACCACACAGCAACAACAACAAAGGCAATGCCAACCACAATAACTATCATGTATTAAGCATCTTCCAGGTGAAATGTTACCTTCGCTGCCCCACTTAGTCTCCACCATAATCCTATGATGATGATGATGATGATGATGTATCATTCATAAGCACATTTACTTGATGAGGGAACACCAGGCACAGAGAGGCCAAATACTTTCCAAGGTCCTACAGCTCGTAAGAACTAATGGTAGGATTTCAATTTAAGTCTCTCTAACTCGACCCTGAGCTTTTGTACTATGCTAACCTCTTTTCCACAAACACAAGTTATAACAATAAAAAAAAATAATACCCAAACTGCACTATTTAATATTAATTCCTTTTACTCTCCACTGGTAAAGGATCAGTTCTATAAACCGGCTGCTTACAAGTTGTTACCGCACCCAGGTGCTGTGATTCTGCCATTTTGGTGTATTTATGTAGCCCTGCTGTCCACGTATCGAAACATTGCAAATACAGTAAAGGTTCTTTCTGCTCACTAGCTCCCAGCCCCCAGGGTTTTTCTTTCTTTTTAAAAAATGCACATGAAATTCACATAATACATACTTAACTATTTTAAAGTGAACAATTCGGTGGCATTTAGTACATTCACTATGTTGTGAAACCATCAGCTTGATATAATTCTGAAATATTTAGGTCACCCCAAAAAGAAATTCTATATGCATTAAATAGTTACTCCTCCATCCTCCCCTCCTTCCAGCTCCCAGACATACTCACTTCTCAGCCTTTGGAGCCCCGGGTTCTGTGTGTCTTGGTGAGGATCCCTGCTCCAGCCTGAGGGCCAGCTCTCTGTCACGGAAAGCCACTCCCCCCCTCATTGAGTGGGATTCCCCAGCCTGGAGGGGCTGAGCCTCTGCAGCGTCTTCACAGGGCCACGCTGCTGTTCCAGGATGGCATCCCCTAGCGGGCTTGGGCTTGGTTTGAGACCCATCGCTTCTCTCTCTTGGTTCTGAACAGCCAGAGGTGCGGAAGCCTGAAAACTAGGTAAGCAGAATGCCACTGAGTTTGCTTTTATTACGATGGGATGTGTGGATTTGTTTAATTGCAAAATACTAACCAGCAGGACAAAAACCGAATCCCCGTATCTCTTGCCTTTTATCTTCTGTTACCTTCTATACATAATAGCATTCACTCTTGCAAATGCTCAGCAGCGAAACACATTTTGGAGGCATATTTTTGAGGGGCTTTTGCATATATCAGGGAAATAGCTATTTTTGCTTGAAAGACGTGTGGACTGCATGTGCTATGAGAGAACAGGATTCTAATATTGAAACTAAAATGTGCGTGCTGCTTTGCAGGATATAAAGCATTAAAAATTCATTTTCTCACATAGTCCTCTCTACCACAGAAGATAGCATTATTATTCCCATTTTACAGATAAGAAAATTAAAGGAGTCAGAGGTTAAACGACTTGCCCAGCATTGCACAGCTGGAAAGGGCAGGTAGGCCTTCTGACTCGAAAAACAGAGCTCTTTAAAGGATGCTAGACTTCTGCTTGCCGTTATCAGGGTTGATATCCCAGGGAAACACAGCAGTCATTGCACAATTGCCAGAGGTTTCCCCAGGCATTATCCTCAGTTCCCCATTTGCTTGAATTTGTCAAATCTATAAAGACCTGATTGAATGAGCCAAGATCAATCACCCTGCTAGCCTCATTGAATCCAGTGAATGGAGAAGTTCTTCTCTGAAGTTCATACATATGAGTTGGATTCCTCATCCTAGGTGTCTCAGAATTCAGTGGAGTGCAGGCTAAGCATGATCCAGCCCCTGCCCACACCTTCACCTATTCTTTCCTGCTTCCCAGACCTCCGAATTTGCACTCTACGTTACATTCACATAAAACTATCTGCAAGTTTCCCAAGCTTGCCAGAAAGTTCTTTACTCCATACCTTTAACAATTATTGTGATAATCACAACAATGGTGGTAGCTTTCTCCTGGGTCCTACTGGTGCTAGGTTCTACACATGTGGTATTTCATCTAATGCTCACCACAACCTAATGAAGTCAGTATTGCCCATTCCATTTCACAGATGGACAAACTGAGGCTCAGAGCTGCTATGTGCTTGGGCTTTGCGTCAGACAATGCCCAGCTCTAATCAGTATGACCCTAGGCAAATTCCATATCTTTTCTGGCTTCTGTATCTTCATATATTATACTGAGCATGCTAAACCTGCCTCATCGGGCTGTTTGAGGATGAAGTGATATGGACACAGTGTTTGGTAGCACTTCTAAATGCTCGGAATTATTAATGCCCATTTTGTAACTGGCTCAGCTCTGATTCCAAATCATTTTCCTGCTTCTCTTCAAGTTCACAGTTCAGGACCCAGCTGTTTCCAACCTACTTCTCACTGCCCAATGCAAGGCGGGCATCAGTTTCCCTCCTTTAGGGGTTGGGGCCCTGATGCTCACAGCAGCTTAGAACCAGCTCAGAGAGTCCTGTTGAAATGGCATCATTCCAGTGCCCCCCACCCCCTCCTAGCACCTGGCATGGTCAAGACAAAGGGCTCAAGGCACCTTTGTTAAAGAAGCGACTGGATTGGAATCAGGTAACTCAGCATTCACTATGATTTGGGCACACCCCGCAGCCCCCATAGCTGGAGGTGGAGGGTGGAAAGGCAATGTAAACTTTTGATGTAATCCTTTTGATGCCTGTCCAGAGGACAGAGGAAAAGATTATTCTAGAGAACACTGTCTATATTCCTGAGAAATGTGGCTGAACTGCAAGATAATGATAGGATGTGCGGAGGGCCAGGGAGCAAGGCAGAGGGAAGAATATCAGTTTCCTAGGCACGTCCTGTTCCATGAAGAAAAACGCATTCTTTGCCTTTCTAGACTAGGGGAAAGATGGGGTCTCCCATAATATCGAGAAACTGGAATTAGAGTGGGGAGGTCTTTATCCGGGGATTTCTGTACTAAATTAAAAGTCCTTGTAGAGCCACTCAAGGTAGCATAGACAGCCGCACTCTCTGTCCCCCATCCCGTTCTATTTTTCCTCCTGGCACTCAGCACCACCAGACCCACCAGATATTTTACAGTCTGTCCCCTCCCCCCCCCCCGCCCCCGCCCCTCCCAGGCAGGGTTTTTGTTGTGGTTCCCAGCTGTGGCCTAGAACAGCCCTGACACTTAGTGGGTCCAACAAATATCCGTAGAAGGGTTGAATGAATGCTCCGACAGCACATCCTCTTACTGACCCCGCTGCGAGGTGAGCCGGGCAGGGACTGTCATCATTCCCTAAGTCCAGCTGAACGGGAAGCGCACCCCGGGACAGGAACCTGGTCGACCTGAAGCCCTGGAGCCTCGGGTTCGAGCTGGAGCCCTGGCTGGCAGGCTGTGACCTTGGGGGCCACCCTGCGCCTCCCAGAGCCGGTTTTAACCGGATTTCCCCCTCCACACCAGGAGGGCGATGACTCCCCACCCCCCAGCGCGCCCCACGCAGCCTTGGCCGGCCTGCTGTGACTTGCCCAAGGTCACCACAGCCCCGAGGCCTCAGCTCCCCGGCTCGGGTGGGCACCGCCACATGGGCGCCGGCACCCCGGCCGCGGGTTTTGGGGTGGGGGCCGGCGCGGGGCGGTCCCGGGGCGCGGCGCGCGCTGACGCGGGGCCCCCGCGATGCGGCGGGGACGGGGCGCGGGGGGAGGCGCGTCCGCGAGGCGAGCGTCCTCCTTTTGTGCGAGCGCCGGCGGCTCGGCTTCTCGAAGGTAAACAGCGCTTCCTCTTCCTCCTCGCTGAGCCTCTTCCTTTTATAGTTATTTCTCGCCTGGCACTCGCCGGGGCCGCTGCTGCTGCTGCTACCGCCGCGGCGGGGGCAGCTCGCAAACCTGTGGCGGTGACGTGAGACCCGCCAACCCGGAAACGGCGGCGGCGGCGGCGGCGGCACCGGAGGCTCCGAGGCTCCTGCGCTCCCGCGCCCGCGCTCCCCTCGCCCGGCCCCCCGGGCCGCCAGGTACGTGCCGGGGCTCCGCCGGCGCCTCCGCCCGGCCGCCCGGCCGCCCGCGCGCGTGCCCCTGCAGCCGAGGTGCGCCGGGGAGGGCGCGGGGTGCGCGCGTGATGGGTGCGGGGAGAGCTGGGGGTGCGATCCGGGCCGCGCCGGCCGGGCGCCGCTGCGGGTGCAGAGGGGGCGCCGCAGGACGGGGCCGTCCAGGCTGGCCAGGGTGGCCGGCGCGGGGGGCCCTGAGGAGGCACCTCGGGTGGGCTGGGGGCGGCGGGGAGACGCGAGGGGAGCACGCAGCGGGGCCGCCGCCCGGGTCCACCCAGCTGCAGGGAGCGCGCAGGGGTGCCCGGCGCAGCCGGCGCGTCCTGCGCCCCGAGGCAGGGGGCGCTCTGGTGGGGGTGGCTGCCCCTGGGCAGGCCCTTGCCACGAGCCAGGTGAGGGCGCAGGGACTGACCCCGGCGCAGTGCAGCCCCCAGCTAACTTCCAGCAGGGATCGGGAAGGCCGGTGGCTGTAGAATTGAGGAACTAGAAGGGGTGAACAGACTCTCCGCTGGCCTCAAGACTTCCTCCTGGGGTAGCCACCCGCCTGTGTTTAAAAAGCACTTCCTCTTTGCCTTTTATCTTTTAATCATCTTTCATTTCAAATGGAAGTTCAGTGTTAACGGGTGGATGCCCTTGCATCCCGCAGGGCTTTCCCACGTACACACACAGTGGGTCTGGAAGGAACCTGTGTGTCCTTTGAAACCTGAGTCCTGTGTTGGGGGCAGGAGGAAAGAGGAACCGAGGACTTCCCTTACTGGAGCGCCCCCCAGCCCCCTTCCCCCACCGTGGGTGTCTTTGCTTCCCTCCCTGCTGCAAGAAATGGAGGGGTGGGGAGGAATTGAGTGGGAAGGAGGCTCTGAGGGGGTGTGTCACGTGGATTTTGCACCTATCTTTAATTCCTGGCCCTGCTATTTACTAGCTGTGTGACCTTGGGCAAGCCGCTTACCCTCTCTGAGTCTGAGGCTCCTGTCAGTAAAATGGGCTGCTGTGAATGGGGCCTTGAGAAAATCAGCATGGATTTCCTGGCTTGGCCAGCGTGCGGTGATGGAAAGTGTCATTGCCAGTCACCTTGAATTTCTACATCGCCAGCACCTAGAAGGGGTGCCTGGAGCACGCAGGAGGCGCTCTATAGATATCTATGAAATGAATGGGTGGGTGGTGAATTTTGAGAAGTGAGCTGGTGTGCTTCCACATTTTTGCTTCCTAGCTCTGTAACATCCATTCACCATCCCCAGAAAGCCACATTTGCCACCTGGGCTTGATGGACTCCACCCTTCCCCCAGGAGAATGGTCTTGTGAAAATATTGACTCCCTGTGAAAAGGAACTTAAACCCTGACTTTGAGACTCTCCCATTCTTGAAAGAGTGCATGGGGGGAAATAAAAGGGAAGCAGCTTTTTGGTTGTCACGGCCAGATGACTGGCTGAGGCTGAAATGGTTTCCCAGGCATGGGGGGTTCCTGAAATGTGGAGGAAGGTGGGAAGAGGTGGGCTTCCTACCCTGGTGGGCATGCAGGAGGGGTCAGCTGGCCTGAATTTTCCTCCTGGGGAGGTGTGTTATAATTTGCATTCTCTAGATCCTTTTTGGGCTTTCAGCATGGGGAGAGGCAGAGTGTGTGATGAAAGAGGTTAGAGTGGGTTCATGTACAGGGACACTTGGAAATGGCTTTCAGATAAAGGCCCAGTATGTGTTTCTGCAGGTCGTTTTGGGAGATTTTCAAGGAATTTTGCTTTCTCTGACAGCCATCCCTTCTCCTCCTTTCCCAGCTCCCAGAGTCTCCTGTGTACCTCTCTTAGGGTCCTTAGCTATGTGGGTACACCGCTCCCCCACCTCCGGAGGGCAGGAGTCTGGGAGCTACTGTTATTTTTAACAGGCAACAGCAGGCACCTCTGTGCAGTGACAGGCTGCAGTGTGAGCATGTGCGGGTTCATTTTTAACTCATAGAGTGGCCACCGTTACCTGTGAAGGGGAGATATTATTCTCATTTTACCGAGACTGATTGTCTAGGAATTTGGCACAAGACCCTCAGCCAGGAAGGGGCAGATTCAGGGTCCTCACCTAAGTCTCAGCCTACCAAGCTCAGACCCTGCTTCTTTCTGAACGATGTTTGTGCTTCCCCTGGCACCTGACAGGCTGCCTGGCACATGTCGGAAACTCAGTACGTTTTTTGACAGAATGAACAGAAGAGCAGTGGGTTCCCCTTTGCTCTGTGTGGGTGTACATTCCGTTTCCTTCTCAAGGTCAGCACACTGGCCCCTAGGTGACCTTGAAATTGTTCTCTGGTGGTTCCTCCCTGCGTGGAATCCCAGTCCCGGATAGCTCTTACATCAGGGTCCAGAGACCGATGTTCAGGAAGGATGCCGAGGGACGCCAGTGCCAGGAGGTTGTGGCCTCACTTGTGCTCAGCGTTCCTGCCATCTCTTTGATTGAAGAGACCATCATTCATGTGGCTTTGGCGGTCTGGGACTTGGCTGTCTTCAGCGAAACCATCCTCCAGGGAGCATTGTAGGCAGTGTTGTATAGGTGAAAACTCAGATGTAAAATTGGTACACTTTACCCACTGGCCATGCAGCCTGAGAGGTCGCTGCCCTCTCGGTACTGACTTTTCCTCATCCATAGACAGGCAAAATAATCCCCACGCCCATCTGTCTCACAGGGTTCCTCAGTAGGAGACTAACATCCAAATTCAACCTTAGTTTTCTTTCTCGTTGTTCACGTGCATGAAACCAAGTTTCTTCACCTCTCGGAGCCTCAGTGTTCTCATCTGTAAAATGGGGGAAATATGTCATGGAGTTGTGTTGCTTATTGCAATAGTGTAAGCAAAGCCCTTAGCATGGCCCTGGTTCCTGTTAGGCAACCAGAAAATGGTGATCACCATCAGTGATTATTATTATCATCTTCAATAATAGTGACAATTGCTGTTTCCTTGGCCAAAGTATAGGCATTTCAAAGGCCAAAACGACGTCTTTTATTTAACTTGAATTGGAGCTTCTTGAAAGAAGTAAATTGGGGGCACAAGGAGATGAAAGGGCTAATTTTATTCTTTTTTCCTCTCCCAAAAAGGGACATTTGATAAAGTCCTGCTGAAGACATACTTCTCATCTTGTTTTTCAAGCATATCTCAGGGTAAAGGGTCTCCCTGCCCCACCATCTTGTAAGGTCAACTCTGTGTGCCTGTGACACTCATTTCACATCTCACAGCTTCCAAGTGGACTCCCCTCCGCTGAGGCTCTCCTCCTTCCCTAGGCTCTCAAAGGGCCAGAGCTCCCGTGGCCTTGGTAGAACTTTGGGAGTTAAGTCTTTGATAGTCTTAAAAGGGGTGATTGGCCTCACCAGGTTGAAAGAAAGATAACTTTGTAGCCAAGGATGCTTGAGGTTAACAACAGTTATTATTTTTTTTTTTTTGTCTTACTTTTTTCTACTTTTAGAAGCAGTGAGGGTTTTGGGGCCAGACTGCCTGGGTCCACACCCTGGCTCTGCCATGTACTAGCTCTGTGACCTTGGACAAGGTGTTTCCTCTCTCTTTGGGCCTCCTTCATCTTTCAAATGAGGAATAATAGTTGCCACTTGGAAGTGCTGTTGCGACACTCGAGTCTGAGGTCGTGTGGAAAGCCTCCCAGGAGAGTGCATGGCACATGGTAGGTGCCCAGCACACGTCTGCCTCCCATGATGCTGCTTCTGTCCCTCCACTGGTCCCATTGTCCTGTCCCCCCAACAGAGCTCCAGTTCCCCTTGGGAATTGAGCCCTTGGCTGGCAGGTTATTCCTAGATTGAAGTTGGAGCCTCCGAGCTTTCTGAAGTCCAAGTGCGCTATTTTAATCCAATTGTTGACTGGGGGTTGTATGGCGCTTCCCCTGAATGGAAAGATAATTGTACCAGAGCTCGTCAAGAAGAGTAAATGGGGGAGTCATCGAGTTTACATTCTGTCCCATTGATTTTTTTTTTTTCTCCTTTTTGAAGACTTACTAGCTGCCATCTGGTCCTTGAACATCATGTTCATAAATATATAAATAATCGAAGTCGACGAGGAGGTTTGCTTAAAGAAGTGTTGCTGAGAGTGATTTTTTATAAATATTTAAGATAATCTGAAATCATTAAAGGAATTGCGGGGTTTATTAAGAAACTGAAAACGTGTTTTGGAAAGGTTCCTTTTCTTCCCAAGTTGAATAAATGTCGAGAGTAGAAGCACGAGGGAAGAGCACTTTCTGAGCGTGGACAGGACCCATGGGTGTGGGTGGGCAGTTGGTCTGTCTGCCCCTGCTGCCCGGGGTGGGCAGGCGTGCGGTCACTCGTTTGTGGTTGGGGAGACGGGGGAGGGTGAGGGTCTCCAAGTCCCAGGGCAGAGGACATGCCTCAGCGTTTCTGAAAGCGAGGCAGTGAGTAACATGGGCCAGGAAGCCCCCTGGCGGCTGCACATTTCACATCCGCCTTGTGAGGAGTCAGTAGCAGGCTTCTAGGAAGTTCCTAAGGTGAATCTCCTTTGGTTAATGATGGGCTACATTTTAGTGAGTCCTGCTAAGGCCCCCAGTTTGGGAGGCTTCTAGGTGCTGAAAGCCAAGGGATGGAGGAGGTGGAGGAGTTGCAGATTCTGAGTGGGCCTGGGTGGGCGATGCCCCTGGTTCGTGGAGCACACTTTGAGTAGGGTGGGCGAGGAGATCATCTCCTCTGACCCCCTCCCCCTCATCCATTCAGGGTGGATGCTGAGATGCAGATCTGAACATGCCCCTGGGGGTTCCTGTCACAGCTTAGCAGAAGGGGCAGGCGCGAGAAACACGTGACATAACATCAAAGGCCTAGGGTAGACTTCAGTACAGGTGACAGTGGGAGCACGAGACCACCTTTATCTGCCAGCAGTGCTCAATAAGCCCAGCAGGGCCCAGGCACCTGCTGAGGTGGGGCTGGTGGCAGGGAGGGGTGGGGAGAGGCGGTGTGAACTGCATAGCTTTCTCTCACGTGATTGAGGTCTGGAAGGTCTGAGTGGGAACCTCATGCCCGGAGTTTCAGGCTTAAGCATCCAGTCCTCTAATGTAAACACATGAGGGAACTGGGACCCAGAGGGGGAAGCATCTTGCCCAAGAGGCAGAGTCAGGGCTGGCGCACCGATCTGCTGTCTCCCAAGCTGGCTGTTCCCACCGCTGCGTGGTGCCTGCCCGTCTGCACCTGGAGCATGCTGGGGGCTGGAGTCCTTCCCCAGCTCAAAGTGAACCTCTGCTCTTGCCCTTCCTTTGGTAGGGGACTAAGTCCTTAAATCCACAGTGGAAAAGAAGGCCTAACATGGGGAAAGTGACAGCTTTGGAACCAATACACAGCCTGCCGGGGACTAACCCTCTCTCCATCCTCTACCCCTCCCACACCAGTGTCATTTGCAGGGGAAGGGGAGGACTGTGAGGGCAGAGTCATGCAGAGGAATTGAGGATGGGAAGGGCACGGGCAGCTGGAGGAAGGAAAGCTCTGTCCTTTCCTCATCTGCCCAACAGTGGCTCCTGCTTCTGACTCTGTCTGGCCACTTTGAGCTCTTTGGAATTTACACCTAGTGCCTACTCAGCAAATCCTATTGCATTGCAGAGCTGAAGGAACCCAGGCCCCCCTCTCAGCACCAAGTGACCTTGGGCAAATCACATCACCCTGCTGAACCAGAATTGCCATTGGTGCAGCTGGGCCAATATTACCTGGCTCCCTGGGGTGTTTAGAGGATTGAGTGGGATAATGTGTATAAAAGCACCTGGCATGGCCTTTAGTAGAAACTCTCCCCACGCTCTCCCTTCTCATATTCAAAGACGGGAGGAGGGCGAGGTGAGGGGTGTGAGAGCTGGATGATTTGTCCAGTGCTAATTTTTGGCCGGGGCTATCATTCTTGCAGAGATACAGTATACATTTGTTGTGAGGGGCATTTCTTTAAGATGTTTTCAAACTGCTGAGGTGGCTTTATGCCAAGCGGAACACTCTGCAACCTTGGTGGCTGGCACCTTTGAAAAGGGACAGTGAGAAGGTGGAGTGAGAAGCTTGGACCTTGGAGCCATGTCTTGGTTCAGACCTGACTCCCTAACTGCAAAGTCGTTTGTGCATCGTATAACCTTCCCTAGCATCTCAATGCCTGTTTTCCAGCTTGTTTTGGCTCTTAGGTTGGAAAATGTCTGAATGTGCCTGGTGTAGGATCTGGTGTTTAATAGGTGCTGAGTAATTCGTTCCCAGTCCACACAGCTTCAGGGCTGGGACCCAGGGCGTGGAGAGTGTAGACTAAAGGAAGTCTCTTTACAGGCCCCAGCTTTGTTCAAAACCAGAGTTGAAGTAGAATGCAGAAGACGACGTGAAAGTGAAACTTGGGCAATCACTTCCTAAAATGTCTGCTTTGCTCCCCTGAACTCTGCTTTTGTGTACTGCCCTGTGCTCCTGGGGCACCGGAGACCAGCCAGCGTGCAGACAGATCAAACAGGCTTTCGAATGAAAGAACCAAATAGAGATTTCTGAGTATTCCGAAAAGTGGTATTTTACAGTCATTCCTGAACGTGACTTCCTAGCACTCAAGTTTTTAGTTCACAAGGGAGGAAGGAACAAGATCCCCCCTGCCATTCAACAGCAGCCATTAAGTGAGCACCTACCGTGTGCTAGGCCCTGGGATGGATCCATGTGGGGAGTGAGTACCACGTGTCCCACGGCCACCCAGCACACGTCCCTAAGAGGCCTGAGCAGCTTACAGAAGGAAGGAGCGTAAGTTTGTTTTCTTGGGCTAACCCAAGCCCAGCCCTCTAGGACCGTTCTTCTCACTCAGGAACCAGAAAAGCTTTCTTGGCAGGTTTGGCGGTGGGATCGCAGGGAGAGTCATCAGACACCACGAGGGACACACCAGCAGGTTGATTCTCGGGAGAGCAGGAGTCAGGGAGCGAGGCGACATTCTTGACCACCTGTGCAGGTAGTTACAGCCCAGGCAAAAAGCCGCTCTTTGCAGGGTTCCCATAAACATCATGTGGTGGGTTCCTGTGACTTTTGGGGTTGCTTTCTTAAGTTTTGGTCTCCTTTATAGTAATAATAGCTTTCCCTTATGGCACGTGGAGCACATGCCACGTGCTTTGTATATTTTATTTCTTACTGTCACGATAACTCTGCGAGGCAGGTAATACCCCCACTTTACAGACGAGGAAACTGAGAAAACTCAGAGTCTAGTAAGAAGCAGAGCTGGAACTCGGATGTCCCAGGCCAGCCTCAGTGCATCTACCGTGTTCCCTACCTCCCGCGGGTCAACCTCCGACATACCTGGAAAAGTCTCCGAGTGGAGTTGTTTACCCAAGAGCAGACACTGCTCCTGCTGGACGTGCTAGGAGAGGGGGTGGTTTCTAAGTGGGCGTCGCATAACGACGGGCATCTCAGCAACCCTCATGGCCAAGGACCACGGTGCTTTTTTTTTTCACTCAAAAAACTTTAAATAATGTAAAAGTGTATTTTGCCTATTGTATCTATTTGCATTTGTTTCTTTTTTTTTGTATGTTGTACATTGTACTTTATATTGTCCACTGCTGTTTACATCATACATTGACTTGATGTTACTATACAATTTTTTATTGTATAGAAAAAAGATGAAAAAAGTGAGGGTAGGATGTGAGCCTATTGTATGTTGTAATGCATTGAGGACATCTTCGGAGTGTGCAAAGTTGTCCTGATACCCAGGGGTGGGTTACATAAGACGCAGTGGGCAGGAAAGAGATAGCTACTCTCGGCCTAGTGAGGCCTGATTCAGTTAACTAATTAATTAATTAATTAATTAAAGATAGGGTCCCGCTATATTGCTCAGGTTAGCTTTAAACTCCTGGGCTTAAGGGAGCCTCCTGCCTCAGCCTCCCAAGTAGCTGGGACTACAGGCATGTGCCACCACACCTGGTAGGTTTTTTTTGTTTTTGTTTTTTTTTAAATAAAAGCCAAGTCTCTGTGGTCACAGCAGCACCTAGATTTAGGCCTTTGACCACTTTGTCACTGTTGCTGCTCATCTCAAGTCTGTGGTTGAATGCCCCATCCTGGAGTTGATCTCGAAGGGCTTTGGCCTCTCGAGCCCATGGGGGACCCCCCGCCCCCCTCCACCTTTGCATTTGACTCCATCGTCCTTGAGGCCCTACCTCCAGGTGGAACTTTCTGGAAGCAAATGAGGGATAAACTAGCTATGACCTTTGAATGTCCCTTACCCATTTCTGGACCCCCTCTCCCCTGTGATTGGGCTTGTGGTTGAAAAATGCCTCTCCAGATAAACTCATCTTTCTCTCCAGACCTTGGACACCTAAAACCGAAAGAAGAGGAACCTGATCTTTTGTTCCTCCATTATCTCTAAATAACTGTTGGGGGAGGAAGGAGGGAGTATTTGGTTCCACCTGGGGGCTTATTCTCGAACTTATTAAGAGGCTCCTCTTCAGCAAGGAGAGTTGAAAAGTGCCTGAGATTGCACATGCCAATGTGCGGAGACCAGAATGTTCCGTGAGTGCTCACTCTAGAGAAAACCCAACAGGTGTGCCTGACCGCACTCCATGATGCCTGTGAAAGGTGTGTTGCCTCCTAGCTGCTGTGAAGCCACCATGTGTCTTCTTGCTGGTGGCCGACAGGGTCCCTGAATGGCCCTTCTGGGCAACTGTGGCAATTGATGTCAAGGGACATGAAGATCTTCATAACCTTTGACCCAGTGAACCCACTTTTGGGAATCTCTCCTAAGGAAACAATAAAAAATATGGACGAAATGTTGCACAAAGATCTTTAGTTCAGTTTTTTACAATAACAAAACAAATTGGAAATAACCTAAATGTCTGACAGTCATCATGCACTTAAATCAGTTGTGGTGCAGCCACACAGTGAAATACAACACGGCCACGTCAGGGCCATGGAGGCCGTGAGGAGACTTAGGAAAGCCGTCAGTCATTTATAGGAAGCAGGATGTCAAGGAAAGACACCAAAACGGTGTCAGAGGCTGTGTTAGAGGATGAGAACATGGATGCTTTTCTCTCCCTTTCCCTCTTTTGCACATTTTTCTGTAATGTGCTTATGTTACTTTTCCTGGAAGAAAACCTCCTCCTCTCCCCTTCTCTCTTCTCTTTTCCTCTCTGTTCCTCTCTCCTCTCCTCTCTTTTCTTTCCTTCTTTTCTAAGAAACCTAGTACCCTATTGTTTTCAGGGAGGGAAAGAAAACCAAAGTTTAGATCACTTCATAAACTATGTACGACAAAACAGATCAATTAATAAAACTTAGGCCCAGGCATCCCTGAGGTAAAATAAGGACAGGTGGCTGGGTACGGTGGCTCACACCTGGAATCCTGGCATTTTGGGAGGCTGCGGTGAGAGGATCGCTTGAGGCCAGGAGTTCGAGACCCCATCTCTACACACACACACACACACACACACACAAAAGAAAAAAAATTAGCAGGGCATGATGGTGCGCACCTATAGTCCTAGCTTCTTGGGAGGCTGAGGCAGGAGGATCGCTTGAGCCGAAGAGTTCAAGATTGCTGTGAGCTGCGATCACACAACTGCACTACAGCCTGGGTCACAGAGTGAGACCCTGTCTCTAAAAAACTTAAAAAAAAAAAAAAGTACTGACAGGCCCAATAGCAGACAGGGAGCAATTCTTTTTTTCTTTTTTTTTTTTTTAATTGTTTTCATCATCTAGTCCCAAATGTCAAGCAATTCTTAAATATAATAGCCACCATGAATCACACTCTCCTAGACCTATACAGAAGACATTATTAATGCCATTTTATAAATGAGGAAACCTGGGGTCAGAGAGAGGTCATGAGATTTTTCTAGAATCTCATCACTTCTTCCCAGGGAGCAGCAGATGGGATTAAGGAACCTAGAGACACCTAATACCAGTAACTCTGTTCAAGTCCTAGAGAAATTATTTTCTGGAAAATGTAAGAAGAGCAAGAGCTACTGATGAATGATGGCCAGGTGTTTTCTGTTTGGGGACATCGTGTAAATTCCAAAGCGAAAATGCACTTCGGTTCGGACGGAGGGAGCCGCTGCCGTCCAGTGTGTTCTCAGTGGAAGATGAGCGACCTCATGTCTGCAGGCACCTGAGTGTTCCCCCAGCTCCTGCCCGCTGCCCGTCCAGGGGTGGGGGAGAGGGACCGCTTCTCAAACCCCCTGCTTGTGCTCTGTGGCTGGGATGCAGGGCCAGGGAGAAATGGGTGCATCCGCCTCTGAGAAGCCCTTAAGGAGCAGACAAAGGCGCCTCAGCGGGTGGCTGAGCTGTAACCGTTTATGGGATTGCAGATTTCCAGACAGTCTCTGTGGTATTTAAAATGCCGTCTTCTCTCGAGTTCTGTGTCTGTGATGCGGCCCACTTGTCATCTTTGCCTGTGTTTTGCAAGGATTCTGATTCGAAGC
The DNA here is from genome assembly GCF_041146395.1 of Eulemur rufifrons. Taxonomy (NCBI): domain Eukaryota; kingdom Metazoa; phylum Chordata; class Mammalia; order Primates; family Lemuridae; genus Eulemur; species Eulemur rufifrons. The sequence goes on from NC_090985.1 coordinate 35,598,498, forward strand.
TCCTGGGCCATTTTTTAAGGGGAAGCACAAAATATCGAAAGGTACCTGGTACGTAGGTACCAAACGTATGTTTGATGAACGAGCGTCTGGATTTCTTTTTCTGCTTTGGGTGGACAGTTGAAATTGGCCTCTTTTTAAATATCTATTTCACACCCCAAGATCTATCATTTTTAGGTGTGTATATTTGTGATTCTGTGATTAAATGCAAAAGGGGGACACATCTCAGCATCTCAAATAGGTGTTTATTGAGTGTCCAGAAAATCCCTAGGTTTGCCCTTTGCCCCTCTCTGCCCCTTCCTTACCCCACATCTGAGCTCTATGGCAACAGCGGGTCATGCTGCTAGGATGAATGAATGAAGACCGAACCTTTAGCTACTTGCTGAGATGGGCCCTGGGCTCACCGAGCCGAGTCGTGCCTGTTCTTGTCCTCGCAGTTTTGAGGGTCAGAGGAAGAACATAAAGGAATCAAACACAGCTGAATACGCTGATGGTAGAAGTTTCTGCCAGGCATACATCATCTCACTGAATTCTCATCAGAACCTTGCAGGAGATTCAGTTCAACCCAGCAAGTCATTGTGGGCGGCTCGTCGTCGTCAGGTGTGAAGCAGTTCTGGTAAAAGGTTTGGAACTCAGGAGGAGTTGAAACCTGTGGCAGCTCCAAGATTTTAATCACCTGAGGGTGTTGGTTCCATCTGCTCCTGGGGTACTTGGCCCACATGGGATTAGTCTCTGCATTGTGTTAACAGCTCTGTTGCTCTGGCGTGTCATGTCACTTGTCTGAGCCTCCCTTCCTTCCCTGTGGGACAGGAGTCCCCAGAAGTCCTGATGAGGTTCCAGCTGAGTATCACAGGAGGCCCTTGGTAACCAATGTCTTGGTGGTCCCTGCCTTGTGGTCCCTGCTGACCACACTGGGGGGTGCTGCTGCCTTCCTGCCCGCCCAGAGGGGTGTGGCTGCTCTCTGTGTGGTAGGTGGGGTCTTTTCTAGGTCTGTCCCTATTTTCCTCTGCCCCGCCTGCTTCCCAGCCCCCCACCCCCTATGCTATTCTCAGAGCATGGGACAATTCCTCTGTTAGGGTGAATAATTGAGTGTTAACTCTAGGAACAGACATCTATGAATAGATGTGCGGGAAGAAAGCGTTTTTGCCAAGTTTGAGCTGAGCTGAGTATTGTCAGCGCTGAATTAAAGATGAGCTTCCTGGCTCTCTCTGTTCTACTTAGCATTGACCAAGCACCATGTCTTGAATCTTTAAAAAAAAAAAAAAAAGAGAGAGAGAGAAAAAGAAGGAAGGAAGAGGAAAAAAATCCAGAAAGGGCTTATGTGATAGAAAATAAAGTATAATAACACTACCTTACAGCTGTAGAGTACTTTGTGTTTATGCTTTGGCCTTGCTCCACTAAACACTGTCGATCCCAGGGCTGGGCCATTTTCTGTTTTAGATCCACCGGCCAAGCTCACGGTAGGCCTGTCTCCAAGACAGTTTGTAGAGTGCATAATTTTTTTAGAAAATTGAAGCCCAGAGAGGTTAAGTGATTTGCTGCACAGTTGCACAGCTGGTCAGGACCAGAGTTGGGACTTATTTTCTCAGCCCTGGTTCTTGTTAAATTCCACTTGCAGATGCACTTCAGGCTGGCAGAGAATTCGAAGGTCAGAGGACACATCTTAATTCATAAAAAGAACATTCACTGAGGCTGCATCCTGCCCTTTATTCGGAAGCCTGGTGTTCCCTGTACTCTCAAAATCAGCCTGTTCTGGTGGTGGCCACATAAACTGTCCTCCCTTCCCCTACCCCACCCCTGTGTACTTAAGCATTTTCTCATTTGTATGACGCCCGCTGGGTTTCCTCCAAAGATCCCAGAAGCCATATGGGGCTGTATTATTGAGTGAGTTGAAAGTCAGGGTGGGGCTAGGGCTGAACGAAAGAAGACATTGGTCCTTGATGAGTGAACAGTCTGTGGCTCTGTTAGGCCCCGAATCGAGTCTCCTCTGGAGCAGCCATACTTAGTTGTTCCAGCCTTTCCGTTTTCTTGCATGTAGAAATGGCCATTCGTTCACCAAACCCGTGCAGCAGAGACCTCGCTGTGTGCTGGGTGCAGTGCTGTGGGTGCTGCTCCTCACAGTAACGCTGACGCGTCCCACCAGCTGGCCCGTGGTGTCGTGCTTGGGTGCTGTGCACCTGCAGCCTCAGGGTGCCGGGTAGGTGGGCTCCACCAGGAAAGCCCCTGCACCCTCTCCCTCCTCCCTTTTTGGGCCTAGTGGGTGAAGACCTTGCCCTCGGTGTTTTCTTGTCTTTTCCATTTTCAATAAGCATGTATGAAGCATGCACTCCGTGCCAGGGTTTGGGTTAGGTGCCTGGATGTAAAGATTAACAGGATGCGAGCACTGCCCACAGGGGGTCCCAGACGGTGGGAAGAGATGGACATAAAAACAAATCGTTGTGTTAATAGGAAAAGTGTTAAAATTATGAAAATTTTAAAACATGCAATCCTGTGTAGTGCAAGTATAAAGAAATGCACAGAAATGATAAATACCAAATTCAGGATAGTGCTTACCTCTGAGGATTGGAGAGAGGGGTATGATTGGGGTACCCAGGAGACTTTGTTTGTATTCACTAATTTTTATTCCTTAAGCTGGATGGTAGATCCAAGAGGTGGTTTTATTATTCTTTATGTGTTTTTCATATACCTTAAATATTATACAGTAAAAGTTATAAAATAGAGTTGTGAGCAAGAGGTTATTTGGAAACTCTAGTTTGGAGAGGTCTCTAACCAGATACGGATGTTTCTCTTTGTACTTCTAGCCAAGCACAGGGCCTGGCAGGGCTCGTTCCCTCAGGAACTGCTAACTGCCTGGAGGAGTTGGGGAAGGCCTTATAAAGTAGGTGACAGTTTGAAGTGAGTTTTGAAAGGAGCAGCATTTCAGACAGAGGGCACAGCAGGGGCTAAAGCAGGCAGGCAGACAGCATTCACACCTGTGGGTGTGAATGGCTCACTTTGGAGCAGTCCTTCAACAGTCTGTTTTGCCCTTGACCATTTATACTCAGAATGGTTCAGAATCCAGGTTGACTTGCAGTTGACTCAGGACGGACTCCACTCTGGTATTAAAACCAAGCCAGTATCCAGACAGCGCTTCCATGGTTATCGGGGCTTCAGCACTGTGAGAGATTGGTCCAGCCCAGGGAGATTGGCTTCAGCACCAAGCCCAGAAAACCCTTGGTAAACCAAAGGCTCCAATAAAGCAGTAGGACCTGCATGGTGGGAAAACTGGTGAGAGAGATGGTCTTGCCCCAAAAGAGCCAAGCCTGGGCCCACTGAGTGTTGTGAGGTTGCTACTGTCTGACATTAAGGACTCATCTGGGAAACCTTGGTGGGGAGGAGGCAGGAGGGCCAAGCTCTCTGTTTAGTGGCTTGGGGAATAATGTATATTCAAGATGATTTTCTCTGAAAACTTGCAAAGCCAGCAAACTCCCAGGGGAGCTAGATGAAAGCACCAATGTGGAATTTCATCAGCAGCTCTTAATCAAAGACATTGATTGTTTTCTGGGCCCCACTGGTGGCTTTCCCATTGTTGTCCTTAATTGTGGAAATTTGTTCATTAGGGTTTCATTAAGGCCGGCCCCTTTTGATCTCTGGGAGGTCATCCACTTCCTTGGGGGGACATCCTTAGGGCTCCCGGGATCCTCTTGCCTTTGTCGCTCATTTTCAAATTCAGGCCATACCCTCACTCATGTTTCAAAACAGGGGTGCTCCTCCGCACCCCAGGTCCCTGCTTGGAAGAACCTAGTGTGGGTGAAGCTGTGGTTGGAAGACACCTGAGCCAGTGTCTAGTGCAGTGGCCAGGTGAGGAGACTGAGGCCCTGAGGATGAGCTGACAGTGAATGTTCTGGAAGAGGCAGCCTCAGCTTCTGACACCTCTGTAGGTACCTCTTGTGATCTGAGCACAGGTTCTTCCTTTGAAGCCTTTCCCCTGTGAACCCGAAAATCCACAGCGTTTTTAAATGCAGTCTTGACAGGCTGGGTGACACCAGTGGCAGGAGGGGGGAGGGGAAACCACATTAGCTGCGTCGTGATCTCTGGCTCAGCCCAGAGGAACTTAGCACGTATCCCCCACCGGGGACCAATTAATTCTGCAGGAAGTTATGGTTTACATTTCACCCTGGAAACTCAGGCACTGCACACATTTATTTGCTCGGCCCTCAAAGCGTCCTCCTGAAAGTTTTGTTTAATCACAGTCGTGATTGAAAACTCACAGCATTTCCCCCTGATTTTATTAGCTAGTCCTTACCCACATTTCATCTGCTTTCTCTTAAACACTCTTTTTGGGTCTGTTTTTATGGACCCTGAATAAACACAAATCCTTGACTTTAATTAGGAAGCTAGCAGTGGCCAAAAAGGGAGGCTCATTCTGTTTCTCTTGTACTGTGGATGTTGAAAGGAGAGTGAAGGGGAAAAGGGGAGCCCCCAGTAGAAAATGGAGTGGTCTAGGGGTGTAGAATTGTGTGGTTTCCACCCAGCACCCCATCTCCAATAGACCACATGCTTTGCGTTAGCTTAAGTTACATCTTGAATAGATCACTTGGCATTCCTTGCAATTTGTTCATTCATTCATTCATTCAACACAGGGACACCAGCTTTTCATAACACCATTTCGTGATCGTACCTCAGAGGGCAGCAATTTTGCCTGTGTTCACTCCTGTATCTCTGTGCCTAGAATAGAGCATGTTCAGTACATATTTGTTTAGTGAATAAATGAATACCTGACATTCCATCATTGGAATCCATTTCCTTCTTTTAACCACAGGTTTCTGTCTTCAGAGTAGCTTTAAAAAAGTACCCAGGGGGAGGATACATTAGGTCCCCAACAATAAGGTGATCACAGGAAGGCAGATGGAGCTCTGTGGGCCCTGGGGAAAGGGAGAGCTAAAAGCTGGCTGGGATGGAGAGAGTTGGTTTGGAAATTGGTATGAAGAGAATGAGATTAGAGACTCACCTAGTTTTGCTAGCATTAAAATGTTGGACAAGTCACCCAAGCTCTCTGAGATAAATTTTCTAATCTGCAAACTGAAGGAATGATAATGCCAGATTCTTACCCTAAGAGTAATTACTCAAGACAGTCATTCTGCTCCCAGTGTGTGCCAGGCACTGTGCCCTGGGGATGCAGTGGTACAGGAGGAGGATGAGTCCCTTCCTCATCTGCACCAGGGGGTTGGCACTGAGAGAGAGCGAGCCCTGATGCAGAGTGCTGTGGTGTCAGGAAACCCAGGCTCCAGCTGGAGAGATCACAGAGGGCTTCCCAGAGGAAGTGGCATCCAAAAGGGCAGGCGGCTGTGTTTTATTACTCTTTAGATTCCTGGCTCTAAGCAGAGTGCCTCACACACATCCGGCATTCAGTGTGTGAATGATGAAGGAGCAAATGTGTGTAAGAGTGTTTCATGAGCCAGAAAGTGTGGTGCAGACGGTAGGTGTTGGTGTGATGATTTGTGGAGGGCAGAGTAGGGGCACCTAAGACAAGCTTCATCCTCTGGTTTCCTGAGGACCAGCTGTTGGCCAAGAGCTAGGGTCTTGCCCTTGAACACAGCCAGCTGGGTGACAGCGTCAGCCTCTGCCTCTGGTTGCCTCACCCAGGGAGGCCAGCTGGCCAGGGCTTGACATCTTCAGCCAGTCCAGTAGCCCATGGCTCTTCCTAAGAGGGTCCAGCTTTGGACACCCAGGCCTAGTTCTCAGGACTGTTCTAGGGCTGGTGGCTGACCAGGGAGGTGACCCACTGGGAGGAAGCGTGCGTGTGTGTGTGTGTGTGTGTGTGTGTGTGTTTGTGTAGAGAAATGGAGTGATACCCAGTGAATATTAAAAAAGCCTGGAGCACATACTCACATTGGTAACCTCCAACCCTCCATTGAACTTGCTGTCCCCAAAGCAAAGCTGGCTCTGTTGTTATCTTCTTCTGCAGCGACCGAACTTCTGGAGGTGAGGGACAGCAGTAGATTCATCTCTGTGACCCCAACAGCCTGCACAGGGCCTGGCACATCTGAGTCTTGGGACAGTTTACTGAATGAATGAATGACTGAATGAATGAGCTTCAGATAATGGCAATTAAGTTATCCAGAATGTATCTGATGCTGAATGGCTTTATGCGGTAGGAGAAAAAGGATGTTTCTGGAAATGACCTTTTGCTACTACTTTCGATCTTTTGCAATAGCAGATGCTTGAAATCCTGCTTCACACTTGCTCTCTGTGGTGAGATGAAGAAACACTTCCTTTGTTCACACTTGGCTCTGGGGCTGTGTAGACATGCAGAGACCTCTCCCTCACTTCCGCCCGCCTGGGAGCCCCTGAGTCAATCCAGGGGACCCAGAGATAGTGAAATGGGGCTCATGGATCTGCATTTACTTAATTCTATGGTTTGGTGGGTTAGCAAGTCTCACGGACACTTTTTGTATTTTGGGGTGTGCAGCATCCTACCCAACACCCAGTCTTGGAGGGAGGCAAGGCTTTGCCTCCCAGTGTGGAAACTGAGGTGGACCAGATATTCTTTCTTGCAGCCTCTTGGGCACCAGCATATGATGCCAGCATGGCCACATGGGCACTGCCACCTTCGGCTTCAACTCTGGACTGAGTGCTACACAGACACAGGGGCACTTAGAGGTCGTTCACAGCTCAGAGTCCAGTGCAGGTGGCAAGGGTCCTCAGCAGACATCCTGTGGCATGGCCATGGCCACCTTTTCCCTCTGTCCAATATCCCTTGACCCCTTGTCCAAGCGTGGTTCTCCAACTTGCCTGTTGGTTCTGGGAATACCTTATAGCTTCTCATCCAATTCATTTTTTTTCCATACACTAGTCATAGCTGATTTCTCTTGTTTGTATTCTGTACTCCTGACTGCTGTGTTCCGCTGAGGCTGTCGTGAGGCACCCTGTCCCTGCCATGGTCACGTGGTGAGACAGGGGAGCTTGCTTTGGGTGCTTCTCTATCTCCTGACACCCACCAGCCTGATGCCTTGAAAACCCAGGCTACTGTGGTTCCATTCAGTAAACATTGAGCCACCCCCTGGGTGTCAGGCACTGTGCTAAGCACCAGGATGCAGAGATAAAGAAGCCTGTGTGAGCTTGCTAGGGCTGCTGTGACAAAGTGCCACAACCTGGGAGACTTACAGACATTTGATGTCTGAGATCAGTTCTTGGCAGTCCATCCCTTGGCAGGGTTGGTTCCTTCTGAGGGCTGTGAGGGAGAACCTGCCCCTCTCCTAGCTGCTGGTGTTTGTGGGCAATCCTCGCTGTTCCCTGGCTTGTAGATGCATCTCCCGGATCTCTACCTTTATGTTTACGTGGCGTTCTCTCTGTGTGTGTCTGTCTTCACATGGTTGTTGTCTCATAAGGACACCAGTCATTGGATTTAGGGCCTATCCTCCTCCACTGTGACCTCATCTTAACCAATTAGATCTGCAAAGACCCTACTTCCAAATAAGGTTACATTCTTTGGTGTTGGGAGTTAGGACTTTAACATATGAATTTTAGGGAGACACAACTCAACATATAAAATTGATAATTCCAGCCCTTCAGAAGCCTTCAGGCCAGAGGTGGAGACAGACACACAGTTGGGTCATTCTTTCCAGATTGGTGGGAGAATAGGGGTGGGCAGAGGAGCTGTGGTTTCACAAGGAACTCCTCACCCTGACAGGGGACCCCTAAAGAGAGGTGATGCCTGAGCCAAGGTCAGTAGGGCACAAGGAGTGGGCTAGGCAAAACGGGCAGCGGTGAGGGTGTACCTGCAAGATGGCTCAGCATGATCCACCAGGGAGGCAGTGAGTGCTGGGTGGTCACCTGGAAGGGAAGGCAGAAGCCAAAACGTGGATGACTGGAATGTCAGGGGTTTGCCAATTTTTTCTGTAAATAAGAAAATAGACTTTGGTGGCCATATGGTCTCTGTTGCATCTATTCTGCTGCACTGTTGTGCCTAAGCCGCCATCAGCAATCCATAATGCATGGGCATAGCTGTGTTAAAATAAAACTTTATTTACCAAAACAGGCAATGGGCCTGAGTCGCCTGTGAGCTATAGTTTGCTGACTGCTGTCGTATGCCATGCTGAGGAGTTTGTACTTTATGTTGAGATTATAGTGAGTATATGTACTTATGTTTGCTGGTAACAGTGAACTCAACTCAAGCTGGCTTAGCTAGGAAAGGGAACTCATGGAGATGTATAATTGAAACTTCCAGGGGTAGGACAGGCTTCAGGTGGGGTTTGATCCACGTCCTTGCTCATTTCTCTGCTGTTCTCTTAGCTCTGCCTTCCTGTGTGAGTTTTATCCTCAGACTGCCTCCCTCATGGTGGTAATGTGGCTGCAGCCATTCCGAGCTTTACATCCACATCTCCTGCCCAATTCCTGCTGGACCAGCTTAGGTTGTGTGTGTACCCTGGAGCCAATCCCTGTGGCCAGGACACTGCCTTGTGCCGATTGACTTCTGGCCCAGGTTCCCTTTTACTTGAACTGCTCACTGGCAAAGCATGAGGACTAGAAGACTTGCCTTAGGCCAGCCAAGGGCTTAAGAGATATATGGATAGTCCTGCCCAAACCACGTGGCTGATCCCCACCAGGAGACAGTGGGGTGTGTCTGCTCTAGGGAGGATTGTGCGCAGAAGAGTGATGCAGTCCGGTTTATGATTTCTAGAAAAATCACGGATGTTGTGACATTGTGGAAGAGAGGCAGGCTAGAGAGAAAGACGCCATTAGGAGATTGTTTCTAAGGGTGTCGTAGCAGCAGTAAGGCAGCGGTGCTGGACATTGAGAAGAGAGAATGGATTCAAGAAGTACCGTGGAGATGGAATTGACAAACCTTGGCATCATTTAATGTACGTGTTGGGGGGGAAGGAAGACAGAGTTACCAAGAAGTGCCCATGTGTAGCTTGAGAGCTAGGAGGCTAGATGAAGAGCACATTTTTACGGGAGGACGTTGAGTCCTGTAATGAACAAGATGAATGACAGGGTGCCTGGACCCACCTACCCTGCTCACCCCAGCCTTGCCCACCCAGAGCAGGCCCCATCTGTGTTTTTAAGAACTTAAGGACAGCCAGGAAATGCTGTGTTACCATAGAGGAAAGGTTGCTCTTCCTTCTTACCCTGAATTCCTTTCATTAATGATGTCTGAATCCGTGTTATCATGGGGTTGTTTCTCACTCTTTGACAAATGGGCAGGATGCCGAGGAGATGTTTCCCTGAACTCTCCATTTTTCATATGGTGCCAGATAGTTTAAGAATGTAAATAGGATCATACCATCCCTCTGCTTAAAACCCTCAGTAGCTTCCTGCTGTTATTTAAAAACTAAACAAAACCCAAGGTCCTGAGATCCCAGCCCTTGCCTTCCTCTGAGCTCTCTGCCCTTCCTCCCTGGCTGCAGCCCACTAGCTTCTTTCTGTTCACCGGTTTCATGCTGTTCCCTCCACCTGACGTGTTCCTGACTTTTTGCAAAGCAGCCTCCTTCATCCTCAGTTTCAGTCTTTCCTTCTCGGAGAGTCTTTCTTGTAGATCTCGCCTTTACTCCATCTCTGTTCCTTCCCTTCAAAGCCCTCCTCTCGATGTGCATGGAGTGTGTGCAGTTTATTCCCCTCTTTATTAGGTCTCCTCCCTGGAAGGCAGGGACCGCATCTCTCTGGTCCCTCCCACGGCTTCCCAGAGCCTGGCGTGGTCCTTGGTGCTTGGTAAGTACTTGCTCAGTAAATGTTCACCAAATGAAACTAGGCTGGCTGTTCAGCCATGTCTTAGTCCATTTTCTGTTGCTTATAACAGAATACCTGAAACGGGGCAATTTATAATGAAAAGGAATTTATTTCTTACAGTTACGGAGGCTGAGAAGTCCCAGGTCGAGGGGCTGCATCTGGCGAGAGCCTTCTTGCAGGTGGGGACTCTGCAGAGTCCCGAGGCGTTGAGGGTGTCACATGGCCAGGGGGCTGAGCGAGCTCACATGCTAGCTCAGGTCTCTCTTCCTCTTCTTATAAAGCCACCAGTTCTCCTCCCAAGATAACTAATCCATTAATCCATGTATTGATTAATCCATTCCCAAAAGCAGAGGCCCTATGACCCAATGACCTCTTAAAAGACCCCGTCTCTCAATACTGCCACATTGCAGAGTAAGTTTCAACATGAGTTTTGGAGGGGAATCCATTTGACCAGTATTTATTGAGCACATACTAAGTGCCAGGCAGGCACTGTGCTGGGGCCTGGGGATGCAGTGAAGAACGAGAGAGACACAGCATTTGCCCTCCTGGAGTTTTCATTTCAACTCCTCAGCCTGTTCTGCCTTTAAACCATGTTTTGTTCTCACCTATTCATTCAGTCATATTTGCATTCATACATGTATGTATGTTGTATATATTATGTATAAAATAGTTATTTACTGAAAACCTATGTGCTATAGGTAAACATGCTTATATATTAAACATGTCTATATATAAACATATAAATATATATGTCTATGCCATGTATATATAAAACAAGCATTTATTGAACGACTATAGGTTCAAATAAACATGTTTCTATATAACAACGTGCACATATAGTATGTGTGCATACACACACACTCACACACACACACACAGTGTTTGTGGAACATCTACTTGGTGCCCACACTGTGCCAGGTGCTAGGGAGAGCACAGCCTAGTAGACGAAGTGGAAAAGAAAACACTGTCTTCATAGACTGAGCAGTGCCCTGATATTGGTTAGGACAAGGCAGAGAGGTGGCCCTCTCACTCCCTCTGGAAGATAATGGCGTGGACTAAGGGTGGATATCAGGCCCACGGGGTCCTGAACACATCCTGCCAGTAGAGTGGGAGCGAGTTCTGGTCACTCCTTACAGATTGATCGAGGGGCTTGGCAAAATCAGAGATTGTCTGGGGACCAACTTAATTTGAGTTCTTTTAAAATAAGCAGTGAGATGGAAACTTCAGACCACCAAGAACCGTCTAGGTCCACATTAGGAAGTAGAGACTGCCTTTCATTGCACAACCTGCAGCTGCTGTCTGTGTTGCCAGTGTTGGCAATGTTTACGGGTAGTCTAGAGGGTGAGAAACCACATGAAGTCTAAGGCCAGAAAGGCTCTCGTGGTTCTGCCAGTAAATACAGAGACCCTGTTTTTCAGAGACCCACTGAGATACAGTGCAAAGAGTAGAAAATACATACAGAACTTCTCTGTGGCTTACGTTTTTAAGTGAGTGTGTAATTGATGTTGTAATAAAAAAATTAAAATGAAGATATATAAATGTTAGGGGGGAAAAGGCAGAGAACCTGGTTTTTTTCCTGGTTACCTCTGCCTCCTAGCTGTGTGATGATGTTGGGCTGAGATTTCACTTCTCGGAAGCTCAGTTTCCACTTCTGTAAAATGGGAAGGTTGTACCAGAAGCTCTCCAAGGTCTATTTTGAAATCAGCTCTCTGTACATTGCAATTATGATTGCAGTCAGTTTATGTTCAGTGTCAAGAGAAGTTTTCTTCATAGACTTTTTCTTAGGGCTCTGGCTGAAATTTACACAGGTGGCTGTTTTTCAATTTAAAAAAAACTCCCACTTTAATTTACATAACAAAGACTTAAAAAACTCAGAGCCATTTTCTATCTGAAGTAGGTTTTATAAAGCTTGGGGGAGGGCTTTGATAAGCATCCAGGGCTGCAGTCCCCACCCCTAGGCAACCCCTGGGCAGCGACCCGGTACCTGTCCGTGGCCTGTTAGGAACCAGGCCACCCAGCAGGAGGTGACCAGTGATCAGCTGGCCAGCCAGCAAATGAAGCTTCCCACCTGAGCTTCCCACCGCCCCCGGGGTCTATGGAAAATTGTCTTCCATGAAACCTGTCCCTGGTACCAAAAAGGTTGGGGACCGCTGATCTAGGGGTAGAGGCTGTGTTTATGAGGTCCTGTCAGCATTTACTTAATCCCCATGGGGTGCAGGGGCTTCGACCTAAGTGAACAGGATGTGGGATATAGAACATGAGGGGTCACCCCAGTCCTCCTCACAGAGGTTACGGTGCATTATTACAGTGTAAACTGGGATTGTATTATAAAAACACCTGGTGTTTGGAAACACTGTTCAGATCAGGTAGCATGAGCAAATATCTGGAGATGAGAAGGATCTCAGTGAGGTCAAAGAACGTTCACAGGTCCATGTGGCTCAACCAGAGGGTTTGTGAGGACGTCAGGGCCAGGGAACACTGGCGCCGTAAGCTGTGTTAAAGGAGCTTGCATCACAGTCTGCAGGCCCTATGGAGATTCGTGTATCAGGAAAGGTGGCCGGTGGGAGGTGGAAGGTGAGAGACTGGAGGTCTGCAGTGAGGGAAGAATGTTCGGTTGCACAGAGCAGAGGGGTGGGGCCTGCAGCCAGCCTCCCAGGTGCCATCCACAGCCGGACCTGAAATGGTAGCTGGGGCAGGAAGTGGGTCCTGCCTGGTAGCAACCAGCAGCCTCTCATTAACCCGTTGAGCGTTGTATCAGTCAGTGCTCTGGGTTGCAAGTGGCAGTAACCAAACTCTACCTGAAGTTTAGAAAAGATAAGTTACGCATCAAGTAACTAGCCAGTTAGGCCTGGCTGACCCAAGGTCCGAAACCATGTTGACCAGCTTTTGTCTCCCTGTCTCCTGGCTCTGCCTTCCTTCCTCCTTGTTTCTCATCTGTCTTTGAGATGTCAAGAGGCTGCTGGCAGCTTGGATTCAGGCTTCCATCGGCTCATGTTAGCAACTCTGGGTTGTGTTGGGGGAAAGGTACTCTCTTCCCAGTGGCTTCTGCCAAAGGGCTGAGGAGGTTAGGGTCCCATGGCTGGCTTTGAATCATCCACTGGTTCTGGATGGTTCCATGCTTTGTCCGTTCTCTTCTAGGTAATGTGCCACCCCTGGAGCACATGAGAGGACTATTAGGGGATGCCCCATAGGAAAACTGGGAGCCGTTACCGGAAGGGGTGTGGAGGGCGGGCAGGCAAGATGTCAGCTGGGCAAGGCAGGGAGCACAGCGCCCTGTTTCCTTTTGCCTGATGTCCTAGTCTGTTTTCTGTTGGTTAGAACAAATTATAGGAAATTGGGTAATTTATAAAGAAAATGAATAAATGTCTTACAGTTATGAAGGCTGAGAAGTCCCAGGTCGAGGGGCTGCAGCTGGTGAGGGCCTTCTTGCAGGTGGGGGCTCTCTGCAGATTCCCGAGGCGTTGAGGGCATTACATGGCCGGGGGCTGAGCAGGCTCACATGCTAGCTCAGGTCTCCCTTCCTCTTCTCGTAAAGCCACCAGTCCCACTCCCATCATAACCCATTTATCGGTGACTGGATTAATCTATTACCTCCGACCACCTCTGAAAGGCCCCACCTCTCAGTAGTGCCACATTGGGGACTAAGTTTCAGCATGAGTTTTGAGGGGGACAGACATTCAAACTATAGCACCTAGGGAGGCTTGTGTTGCAGTGGTGAGCTGAGCTGGGACGGAGGGAGTGACCTAGAGGGAGGAAGGTATGGGCAGCTCTGCGGTGTGTCTTGGGGCCACTGCCACGTGGACCAGTCTCCCCTTCTCCCCCTGCCCCACCCCTCCCCCTCTCCCTCTCTCTTCCTTCAGCAAGCAAGCACTGAGATTTGTCCTTCTTCTCAATCTTTTGTTTGCATTCTTCATGCCCCTACCTGTGGCCAGGGGTGAGGGCCAGAATATTAACACTGGGCACCAATCCGCCGAGTACTCTCTGGAAGCCTCCACAGAGCCTGACTTTAATTCTTTTCTTGCTGGATCCTGGGGGAAGGTCTGGCAGTGCTCGGGAAGAGGCACTTGGGGAGGGGGCCCCTCTGGGCAGCAGCTATTTCCCAGCCTGTTTGGAAGCATTTCAGTATTTTAACAACTGGGACAGCCGTGCTGGTGGAAGCAGCTGAACGCTGCCTGCTGGTGTGAAGGCCCTCGGGGTGGGGCTGGGTAGAATGCCCCTCACTTCCATCCCTCCCCCACCCCTGCTCATTTTCAGCGGGCCTTTCAATTTTCCTTTTTTTTTTTTTTCTTTCGTGGAGGTCGATGGAGAAAATTGGAGGGCGATTGCTGTGGAAATGGCGGCTCCCCAGGCCGGCGGGCGCTGTGCGGTTGGTCGTTCAGGAGTCGCCGCCTTTTCCTCCAGGCCGGCCACCTCTGCCACACTCGCTCTCTTTGCTCCTGAGCATTTGTTTTTCTGGGAGCAATTCAGGTTTATAGGCCTTGGAGGGTGTGCAAATATTTGATTTTAATTAAGGAAGTCTGGAATGGGGAATAGAAAAAGGTTACTTCTCGTTTATTATTTCTGGGGGTGGGGGGATGTGGTGCCTCCGGCCACGCGGTCGGTCATCATTGCCTGCGGGGTGGACCAGACACCCAGGAGGGGAGGCCAGGCAAGGGGCAGTGGGTCAGCTGGCCCAGGGGCCTGGGGGAAGACAAGGGGGTGAACACTTTGGAGCTTGGGTGGGCCAGGATGGGGCATGGAGAAGGCGATGAGAAGGTACTGCCACCTGGGTAGTAGTACCTGCCGCCTCTTAGTACGTGCGAGCCCGCCAGCTGTGGTGCCCATCCCATCCCTTTGCACAATCTCACCTAGTAATCCCCAGCACAACTTTTCATGGTAAATTCCATCATCTCCACTTTAAAGCTAACGAAACTGAGCCCAGAGAGGTTAAGAAACTTGTCCTAGTCACTCAGCTACTACGTGGCAATCCTGGTATGTCAGGCTCCAAAGCTGTGCTAAAAACCACCACCCTGGAGTGCTTGGAGGGCATTCCAGAGGACCCCAGGGACTAGTTTGAGGAGGATAGGTGGGGTCCTATAAATTAAGAATCCTGGCATATGAAATGAGGTTCTATCCTGACCAGCAGAGCCTGTTTGTTGGCTGTAAGGGGGAGGAGAAAAGGGTGTTGGTGGGGAGGGAAGTGGCAGTGTCCTGGGGCACTGGGAGAATGAGCCAGGAGCCCAGAGTTCCTGCCCCAGCCCTGTCCCCGGACCATGGGGCCTTGGGTAAGCCATCCCACCTCTAGAGCTGGCTTCTTCTCAGTGACAGGAGGGTAACAACCACAATAGTAGCATTGAGTGTGGGCTTCCTAAGTCCCAGGTGCATGGATTAGGGCTCCTGTCCTTGGATGGCCAGCGTGTGGCGGGGGAGGAGGGCTCCCTGCCAGCTCTGCACATGGGATGGGGAGGTCTCCTGGGGACCTGGCAGGTGCTCAGCCAGGTGGGGCAGAGCAGGGAAGCAGCTTGTGTCCCAGTCTGGCTTCAGGACCCTGCAGCCTTCTGAATGTTGTCCCTGCAAGCCAGAGTGAGGGACCTGCTAAGAACAGGACTTCTTGGCACAGCCCTGCGCAGTGCTTCTCTCTGCGGCAGTCCTCCTCATCTTGGCTGTCAGCAGGATCACCTCAGGCATTCAGAGGAAAAATAGAGTGTCTCCAGCTGTGCAGCACCGGCACCTGGGAGTTGTCTGCAAACACCGGTTGCCAATTCTGGGGAATGGTGTTTTGAAAAAGCTCCCCGGGTGATTCTGATCAGCGGCTGGCTTCTCCTGGGACCTGCTGCCGGTTCCTGCCAAGTGGGGGATGTATTTGTTAGGGCCCAGGAGGGGGCCGGGGAGGACTGGCCTCAGGGGGCCTCGCAGCTGCACCTGCCTGCTGGAGGGAGGGAGGGAGGCTGCCTCTGGTGTCCTCTGCAGGCCAGCAGGGTCTAGCAGGGTGGGGCATTGTGCTAGATGCCTCCCTCCCGGGCGGTCCCCAGCACCCCATAGTCCCCAAGACCCCAGAGCTGTCAGGGAGCACAGGTGAGCACTGGATCTCTGCCCCTGGGGGCGTGTGGGGCCACGCTCAGGGTGACCTGGTATGGTAGCTCCCACCCAGTGCCTGCTGGCCCGTGCTACCATCTTTGTTTGTTTTCTTTTTATTTAGCAGGGTATTTTGTATAATTGATACACAAAAATTGCACATATTTAATGTATACATTTTGATGAATTTGGACATGTGCATGTTTATTACCTAGATTGTGTTGACCTTGGTACCTTCTGATGGGACTTGGTGACAGCCATCCCCACCCAGGCCTGGGGACAGAAATGGAGTTGTGAGGAGCCCAGCTGAATAGCCGTGATTGTTCAGAATGAGAATTTAAGAGAACAGGGATTTTAGAGATCAGCTGAAATGATGCTCATGTGTGTACTTTTGTGGTTCAAAATCAAATTTTTCTAGCATTTTTACATAAATTTAGCTTAGCTGCTTCTAGAAAAATCCTATTTCTTGAAATTCTGCTGTGGGCCACTCATTTCACTTTTCATGCTTTGTTAGTAGTAAATTTTTAAAGATTACAGGTGAAGAAATGAGCTTCCCAGGAAAGTTAAGTGCCATATTAGTAAATGAGTTAGGATTTGGAGCAAGGTTTGTCCGACTTCAGAGCTCATCCTTGTGCACGGCGCTGGCCACTAAAGACCCCGATCCCACATATGTAAAACCAGAACTAAATTGTCCTCATATGGTAGCCATTAGCCACATGGGGCTGTTTAAGTTTAGATCCATTAACATTAAATAAAATTTAAAAATGCAGTTCCTCAGTCACACTTAGCCAGAGTTCAAGTGCTCATAACCACGTGTGGCTGGTGCCACGGTGTTGGACAGGGCAGATATAGATCATCTTCACCACGGCAGAAGGTTCTGTTGGACAGCACTGAGCTGGAGTGACCCCATGGCACAGACAGGGCTCCGGGGCCTGGCCTGGCATCAGAGGATGGTTAGAGAAGGGGAAATTGCCAGCAGACTGTTTGACCCTGTTCATGTCGGGGTGACCGGCCATCCTGGTTGAGGGGTTTCCCGGGACCGGGGACTTGCATTGCTAAAGCTGGGAAATTCCCTGGCAGATGGGAGTGAGTCGGTCACGCTGCTCCCTACACACAATATCCACATAGATGTCGTTACTGTGCTCAGGGCCAGGACACAGATAGAAATGCGCACTTGAGTTACTCCAAGTCCAGTGGAGAAGCTCCATGAATGGATGATCGTGTCCGTCAGGTATAGTGTGAGGAGCATTCTGGGAGACGGGGGCACCGAGGTGGTGTGTACCAGCGGGGCGCCCCTGTCTGTACGGCAGTGTCCCTGGACTGGGGCCCGAAGCCCGGGAAGCGGTTAACCAGGTGAACTAAGGAAGTGGGGGGAAGCCATGTCAGGGAACTGGGTAGCTGGTCCCACTCTGTTGTGATCCTGCTTCTGACCCTGAGCAAGTTCTTTCCTTCCAGGCTTCAGATTCCCTCCCTATAAAATCAGGGAGTTGGACCGGCTAACCCAGAAATAATACTCTCTACAAATGTCACTTTTTCAAGTAATACTGATACATCTTTAAAGGTGACACATCCTCACACTGAGAAAGTATTTGCTACTCAGAGAACTGATGGACAGTAACTCCATTAGTGAGCTACTGTCCTTGTCTCCACTTAAAAAAGGGTGGGGCTAAATCAGTCTACCTCCTGGGGTGAGGTTTAACTGAGGAGGTGTTGGGATCTGGCACCTGGTGGCTATTCAGTGCACAATAGTGTCTTTCCTTCCTCCTCCCACCTTCGTATTATGTTTATGAGATCGATGGTGTGTTGAACTGGAAGACCACTTATTAAAGTACACAACAATTAATATTACTGTTTTAAACAGGTGATTGGTTTAAGGCTTCATAATATTTATTTTGAACATTTATCAACGTGCTAAGCACCTGCTGCATAGTTATTCCCATTCCCCTCACAAAAAATATCTGAGATTTCTTGGGGTTAAAGGCAAATTTATTATTTGGACATAGAGTTGCAAGTGCTACAGCTTCATTAAAAGACACTTTTTAATATGTAAGCAATAGATCGTAATACTGTGGAAAAATGTAAGATGTGTGTCTTAAGCTGCAATCAGCCTATGCCAGGAGAATGGTTAGGCAAAATGGTTAGAAACTGTTTTTATTTTTGTCGTGCATCAGAATTTGATTCTGAAAATGGTTCATAGCTCCGAAAGAGAAGGAGGTTTAAGGGAGATGATAATTAATAAACTCCATTGCTGTATATTATCTTTGAAAGAGAACTGCCCAGTATACCAGCAGTATCTCCCCAGATCTCAGGCCCTGGCTCTGGTAGAAAAGTGTACTTGGTGTTGTTCTTGCTTATCCTTCCAAAGGAGGCTCCCAACTAATAGTCCTTCAATCTAGAAGGTTACAATCTCAGGAAAGATAATATGTGAATAAAAGAAGCTCTAGTAGACACTTTATTCCTTCAACTGTTAGTATGGCAAAATATTTGAAATTAACCTTGGCTACTTTTGAGGGCAAAGAAAACCGAAGCCAGAAAGCTTATGGTGGACCCTAGAATCAGTTATGCTATCTGCAAAGAATCCCAAAATGTGTATGGGATTCACCTGCAGTGAAGGTCAAAAGTACTTTGTATATTCCTGGTATTAGAATTGTAAAAATTTGTTACATTTTTAAAATGCATATGTATGTGCGTGCACCCACTTTGCCAATTAGTGCTCGTTATGATTGGGAAATTAAACAGCGAGAATGTGTTTAAAGGACATGCCCCAACCCCAGTGTGTTAGCTTCTTTTCTGGACTGGATACTTGGCAAATAATACACGTTGACAGAGCCACAGAGAACCTGGCTGATATAAAAGGACACATACTGAATGGATCAAGGGACACTTTAGAAAACTCCAGCATAGGGGATGCGTTTATTTTCCAAACTACATCTTTGGTTCTTCATGGTGCTGGAACGAGTCTGTGGAGATGGTGCCTACAGCGGCGTGAGGCTCCAGTCTCTAGGGATCCTCTCTAGCTCTGTTGCACTGGGGGTTGCAGATATGGCAGTTTTTCCAACAATGAATTCAAACCAACCAAGACAAATTAGAATCACTTGTGTGAAGTCTGCCCCACAACCATCTCACAGTAGTAATTTAGTGCATGGCCGACCAGAATGTTAAATGAAAACATGAGTTAGAGAAGTTTTAATATTCAGGTAATCTGACCATCCAGCTATATAACATACTATAGACAAGGAAATTAATAGTATAGAAACTAAGATTAATACTACTAATACAAGGTGCCCACACTCAGGAGCCTTTATGCTCTCATTGAAAGAGTCAGGACAGATATTAGGTGATAATTCGGAATGGCGTATCCGGGGCTTCGGGAGGAGCGTAGGACTGATGAGAACCACAGGAGTTATCCACAGCTATGGATAACTTCCCATTTCTAATTTTCTTTCAGGCCAAATCTTTAGGGCTCCACTGTGACCTTATCCTTTGTGTGTCCTTGCCACCCTGTAGTTACCTTTGTCAGAACCCTTGTCACCCTGGGTTACGGTAGCCAGTCCACACGCATCCCTCGAAGGTGGGGACTGTCTTTCCTCCCTCTCTGCCTGGCCTATGATAGTCAATCTTTACATTCTTATGGCAGGAATCAAACCATTCACTCGCCAAAGGCCTTTGTATGATCACTTTTTACCTTGTTATTGACATATATACACATAGAGATGTGCACATCATTATTGTTTTTGGATGTGTGTTTTTTTGTTTTTTATTTTGGGACTGGGTCTTGCTCTGTCATCCAGGCTGGAGTTCAGTGGCATGGTCATAACTCACTGCAGTTCCAAACTCCTGGGCTCAAGCACTCCTCCCATCTCAGCTTCCTGAGTACCTGGACTACAGGTGTGCACCACCACACCCAGCTAATTTTTAATTTTATTTTTATTTTATTTTTTTTTTAAGAGATGGGGTCTCTGCTGTGTTTTTCAGGTTGGTCTTCAACTCCTGGTTTCAAATGATCCTCCTACCTCAGCCTCCCAAAGTGCTGGGATTACAGAGGGGAGCCACTGCACCTGGCCCAGATGTGTGCTTTTTTTTTTTTTTTTTGTTGAGACAGAGTCTCACTTTGTTGCCCAGGCTAGAGTGAGTGCCGTGGCGTCAGCTTAGCTCACAGCAACCTCAGACTCCTCGGCTTAAGCGATCCTACTGCCTCAGCCTCCCGAGTAGCTGGGACTACAGGCATGCGCCACTATGCCCGGCTAATTTTTTCTATATAGATTTTTAGTTGTCCATATAATGTCTTTCTATTTTTAGTAGAGACGGGGTCTCGCTCAGGCTGGTCTCGAACTCCTGACCTTGACAGATGTGTGCTTTTGAGTCCAATTGATTCAAAACATGAATGGCAGATTTTGGGAGATGGAAGGCCTAAAGAAATGAAACGTAGCAGAGTGTTAGCAAGTGTGAGTCCTGAACCAAGCACAGCAGAGCTTCCCATGTACTGGTTAGAGGTATGCTTGGCACTCTGCAAGGAAAGATCAGGACTGGAGTAATTCATCCCAGCAGGGCAAAGACATTGGGAAATGTTCTTAATAAAACCTCTTTGTTCTGATTCAGAAATTGTATTTTTTTCAAACAAATGTTTCACTTCTCAGAGCTGAGGGATAATGTGAATATATATAAGAATCATCTTTTTGCCCAGATACATTGCTTACACTGTAATTCTAGCACTTGGGAGGCAGAGACCAGAGGATTGCTCGAACCAAGGAGTTCGAGACCAGTTTGAGCAACATAATAAGCCCACTGCCTCACCCCATGTCTACAAAAAATATAAAATTTAGTTGGGTGTGGTCGAGTGTGCCTGTAGTCCCAACTACTTGGGAGGCTGAGGTAGGAGGATCGCTTGAGCCCAGGAGTTTGAGGTTTCAGTGAGCTATGATGTCACCACTGCATTCTAGCCTGATACAACAGAGTAAAACCCAATCTTGAAAAAAACAAAACAAAACAAAACAAAAAAAACCAAAATCACCTTCCTAATTCAAGCTCAGAGAGTTAGATGTAGGGAGAAGTTGGAACGAATGGGTAGATAAGTTACCTATGCAATGATTGTATTTAGTATTCTTTAATAAAATTATAAAAAGGAAGTGATTTGCTTAAAAGTCTATTCATAAGTTTACCCTAATAATTTTTTACATTATTGCTAGATCCTTCTAATAGTGTGAAATAAATTTCAGCCTAGTTTAGAAAAATGATCATGAATTCAGAATTAAAAGAATTCTGAATACTCATTGCAAATAGCTAATGTTTATTGCATATTTACTATATATTAGCCACTGTTCTGGGGAAAGTTTTATTAAATAAAGCGATTAATGGTGGTTGGAAATATTACAGAGCTCTTGAAATTGCATAGGATTATGGGTATAAGTTTATAATTTTATTAACAGGGATCGCATGAATCATGGTAAAGAAGAAAACAAGCGATAAACAAGCCAATAAAATTACAAGATGAATTCACTGAGGGGAAGGAGTCATTATTTAAATTTTTTTTTGTTTAATTAACATTTATTGTCTTCTGGGTAACAGGCACTGTTAGGTACTTTTACATCTGCTATTTTATTTAATTACAAAGAGTTCTTCACTTCCGGATAAGATTTCCCATGGGCTTTCTTTGACTAATGAGTTATCTTGGCCTGGTGCTTCTCGGTCCCAACTGCACAAGCAAATCACCTGGGGAGCTTTGGAGAACTGTGGTGCTGGGGTTTCATCCTTAGAGAGTCTGTTTAATTGTGCAGAGCTGGGACCTGGCAGCAGTATTTTTACACACTGGTCAAGCCAGAGATGTCATGTCATTTGCAGAAAAAATATTGACTTACACTTTTCAGCAAAAAGCAACTGTTGTAAGCTTCGGCAGTAGAAGTTTTACCTATTCCACCTTCTGCCAGGTGGAATAAGTAAACACCTGTTTTCCTTTGTCTGTTTCCCATTAAGTGGGATGTGAGAAGTGTCAGAATAATGATTGAATGAAGCAGGCTACAAAATCTCCTAAATGTCTCAAACCCAGAATTTGCATGTGCTCTTAATTTGTAGTCTGGTTTTTGCTTTGTGGTGTTTATCAGAAACATCATGCCAGTGACTTGCATAACAAAAGTTGTTTTTTTTTTTTTAAAGAAAAAAGGAAACTATTTAAGGAACTTCTATACTGAGGGTAATTCGTTTTAATAAAATACATACGTATGTCCAGAGTACAGATCTGTGAATAAAAGAGTTTAATAGGACACAGGGAATTGTAAGGAAATCTTTCTTTTGGTGGAGGGATTATGGGCAGAAATATCTTCTTTAAAAATCATCTGTGATGTTCTAATAAAGTTGTTTAATAGCAAAACATTAAAAACAAAACAGAAAGGAACTAAGTGGTTTGGGAGGCTCAACTTTTCTTTAAAAATTGTTATAGCATTAGATTACATAATAAAGAATTAACTTTAAAAATGATCTATAATTTAAAATATATCCAGTCCCTAAAAAAATTCCTGGTCACCTTTGTAAATAGACTTGCTTCAATGGGCACTTTTAGTCCTGCCTAGAAAATCCCAGGAGTTATCAGAGTGTGGTGTAATTGGAGGTCAGATAAAGGAAAGCTTCCATTAGACTTGCCAACATTAAGGGTTTTCCCCTAAAATAAGCGACGTTCATCAGGTGTAGTAGTACCAGGTGCAGGGCACACTAGGATGACCAAACCATAGCATAGCTTACAGTCTCCTGGAGGAAGCAACAAGGACACAGATAAATCCAACATTTCTCAGCTGGGTCAAGGGGCTGGGTGGGAGAAGGGCGGAGTCCATTAGAAGGCTGATGGTGTATAGGAGCCCAGGGTGGTTTTTAAAGAACCACATGACAAGTAGAGGACAGCTCCCTTCCTTGAGTCACTGCCCGGTCACTCCCAAGAGGAGAAGAAAGAGGAAAGAGGGGGTGCCCATGTGGGGTGATTGGGATTGCCCTGGAGCAGACTTGGGGACTTCAGCATGCCAGTGAAAGGGCAGTCAGGGAAAAAGGACCCCAGAGTCAGCCTTGAGAGCTGGCAGGGACCACAGAGGCTACCCTGGCAACCTCTCCCCCACCCCCCAGTATCCAGGCTCATCTCTGTTTCCACCTCATATGCTTGCTTGGCCAGGTGAACCTGCAGTCTAACCTGTGGGCTTCGCATGGGCTATTCCCTCTGCTTGGGTCCCCTCCTGCCTCTGACCAATTCTAACTTGTCTTTTAATTCTCAGCTTAGATATCACCTCCTTGGGGAAGCCTTTTGTATATAACCCATGACTTTCCATCCCCTGCTGAGTTAATTAAATACTCTTTACTGTGGTGCCCAGTACCTGTACTCACCCAGTTGCAACAGTCACCTGTAGTTGCTCATACTAATCTCCCAAAGCTCCTGGGGGCCTGGGAGGATGGTTTACTTCCTGGAATTATCTCCGTGGCCACAATGCTTGGGGATGAGTGTCCTTCCTTTGTTGCCAGCTGCAGGTGACTTTGCCAAAGTCAGATTATCCACGAGGCTGAGAAGGGCTTGGAACCCATGCTGTGAGTCTAAAGGGGAGACAAGATGTGGTTTCTGGAGCTGTAGTCCAGGTTCTCTTTGCCCGTGGCTTGGAAGTGCAAACAAGTCACCCTTGTTTCAACATGCCCACTTTCCTTCTGTCAGAGCCATACTCTGTGTCCTGGGTTTGTGTCTAAGTGGTGCAGTCATCGACTTACTCTTAGTATTCTTAAAAACAAATAAGAGTTTTGGGAGGGTGAGTTAGTGTGTTTTTTCCAATTTCTGTCACTTTGCCCAAGGCGCTAAAATGTCTCCCAAATGAACAACTTGTGCCCATTTTCTGTTTTGTAAATCTGGTCAGAATCAGAGGAAAGAAAAAACATCCTTACTATAACTGGACGACGTCGCAAGAGGAGTCAGGAGAACAGTAATCATGAGTCTGGGCGCCTGCGTGCACGTATGTGTGTGTATGTACGGTGCGGTGTGCATGTGTGTAGAGCGTGTGGTATGTGTGTTGTGTGCACACATCTTAGGACATAGCTTGCCAAGTGTGCTTAGATGGTTCTTAAATTAAACCCTGTCTTTCTTTGGCCACCGAGTAGTTCTGTAATCATTATTTAAAAGGGAATGTGAAACCACCCTGATAGAACAACAAGAATAGCAGCAAAAGGAAAACCTGTGCTGGCAAACAAAAGGAGAGCTGGCCAAAGCAGAAGTGGTTGAATTATCAGCAGACAGTGTTCTCCCACGACAATTAGACATGGCCCCCAAGCCTTTTGTGAATAAAATGAGGCTGGTTAAGTGGCTTCCGGTAGTTTCAGCACCCGATGAAAAGCAAAGACAAAACACTAAGGCAGCTAAAGATTTAATCAAAATAAAGGCCAGGAAAAAAGGCATTCTATTTCTCTTCTATCCATTAATAAGAGTGTCTAGCCACTGCAGACTTTACTCTGATCTTCACGCGAAATGTTGGTGAATGCGTTAAAATGAGATGTTTAAGTATGGTTTTATGAAAACTCTCTTTGATTCATAAGCTTTTGTTGCCATAAGAGATCTTTGAGGGTGACAAGGCTGGTATAATGTACGTATTTGTTTTCCTTTCTCTGCAAAGTAGAAACCTAAAACAGGAAGTGATTCAGGGGGCAGAATGACTAAGACCAGTTCCAGTGCAAGTTGGGCTGAGCATTTTGCTGGGACCAAGACTTGCCTCTGCAGCCTAGGGTTCCAACATCCTTTATCTTAGAATTCTGCATCTCCAAGGATAGCTCTGGCCTCACCCTCTTCCCCTGGGACGACTCAGTCCAGACAAACTGTCACTCAGTCATAGGCGTTAGGTTTGAGTCTTGCTTGTTGTGCAACCTTCAGCAAGTTACTTCTCTGAATCTCCACATCTTTATTTGTAATACACAAGACTATTTTGAGCATTAAATGAAAAAAGTGTGAAACAGTTCTGTAAACTATAATGTTTTGTATAAACGCTATTTGAAGTTGTTATTCCCAGACCACGCCTCTAGTATGGGAAAAAAAATAATAGTGGCTCAGATTTACCGGGGGCTTTTTGTGTGCTAAGGACTGTTGTAACTTGCTTAATCCCTTGTTATCCCTCTTACAGGAAAAGAAACTGAGGCCTGGAGTTTGAGTAATTCATTCAAGGTTACCAAGTTGGTAAGTAACAGAGCTGGAATCTGACCATGGCCATCTGGTTCCAGAGCCTATACTCTTAACCACTTCACTAGAAAGGAAAATTAAAGTGGATGGTAAAGGTCAGGTGATGTAGAAATAAGAACCTTCTGCCTGTGTTGAAATCAGAACACATATGCATTCTTTCATTCACTCCATGAATATTTGTTGAGAACCTATAGGTTATCAAGTCAAATTAATTTAAATAAGATCCATAATTTTGGAGGGAAAACATTTCTAGCCTGCTATCATCGGTAATAAGTATAATAGCTCATATTTATTGAATATTTACTATATTTAGACCCTATGCTAAAACTTTACCCAAATTAACTTGTTTAAGCTTCACAACAGCCCTACAAAGTTGAGGTTCAAAGAAGAGAGGTGGCCTGGTATGGTGGCTCACACTTGTAATCCTAGCACTTTGGGAGGCTGAGGCGGGAAGATCGCTTGAGGCCAGGAGTTTGAGACCAGCCTGGGCAACATAGCAAGACCCCATCTCTACAAAAAATAAGAACTTACAGGGCTCTGGTGTCTTGTGACTATAGTCCCAGCAACTCAGGAGGCTGAAGCAGGAGGATCACTTGAGCCCAGGAGTTTGAGGTTATAATGAGCTGTGACTGGGCCACTGCGCTCTGGCCAGGGTGACAGAGCTAGACCTTATCGTTAAAATAAGTAAATGAAAAAAAAAATAAAGAAGTAACTTGCCCAAGGGCACTCTGTTGGTAAGGGCTAGAGCCTGTATTCACATCCAAGCAGTCGGGATGGAAAGCCAGTGTTCTTAACCACTGCAGTCTGGTCACCTCTATTGGGACCCTCATGGAAAACCATCAACTCTTTGAGCTTGGGTGCCCTCTACCCTTAACAGGGTACTTTTATTTTCTACCTCTTCTTTTCTTGTGTTTCCTGGTCTCCTCACTGCCCTCCATTTGACTAGTCAGCCTCCAGTGAGGCTTAATCATAGAATGGGGACCCTCGGCAGAATGCTACGCAGCAGTCTCTGCTCAGGCATGCTTTTAATTTTTATTTTGATCAAGCTATAACTTATATATATTTGTATATTATCCTGTAAAATGCACAAATCTTAGTCGTACCACTGGATATATTTTTAATATGTTACACCCATCTAACCACCACCCAAATCAGGATATTTAATATTTCCATCTTTCTAGAATGTTCTCCATGCCCTTTTGCAATTTGTAGTCCCCCAAAGATAACCACTGTTCTGACTTCTGTCATCTTAGATTCATGCTTCTACCTTCTCCAGATCCAAATATACTTGCTTAACAAAAACAAAACAAAGTAGAGATAAAAACAACACTTTAGATAGCATGGGTGATCCTGTCATTCCACCCAACAAGCATCTCTCTTGGAGTGAGTGTGAATGGCAGACTTGGATCTGCTGTTCCGTCTGTTGGTCTTTGTTCCCATGGCTTTTCAGAGTGTGAGCATCTTGTGCCATCGAGTGTGTTTCTCATATTTATAGATTTTAATTATCACACAAGATGGCCCCTAAATCCAAGCCAGCTATTTCATATGGTGCTCAACCTAAGAAACCAAATCCAGTGCTGCAGTAAAAACTGGCTTTCTTGGACTTCATGAGAGATGGTCTGTCTCCAACATGAGACCTTCTTGTGGGATTTTTCAAGGGGAATTTTGATTCCTTTTAATTTTAATATTGTACACTGACTTTAGAAGCAAACCCTGGAGCAAGATGCAATTTTAATGTGACTCGAACTCAAGTGTGGGTAAGTGGTTATGTTAGATTTGGTGACCTGGAACACTTCTGGCAATGTGGTGAACTGAGCTGGTTTGTGTGAGTCCTTCCTGATACGAATGCACAGTTGATTGACATGTCAGAGTTGTATCTAGGGGAACTCATAAGAAAGGCAAATCCACAAGTGTCAAAAGTGAAGAGAGAATTTAAGCCAAATGGTTTCATGTGAGCTGAAGCCATGACCACTCCTGGGGCTTTTGTACCTAGGTATAGGCTATAGAGTCTAGGGGCTAAAGTTTTAGTGCCACAGGGGGTCTAGAAATGAGGCCTGGGCTCAAGGTAGACTTGAGTGCCGTGGAGCCTTGAAGATCTGACCTCTACATGAAAAGGGGCTAGAAAAACTCCACTGCCTGGAGAAATAGAGAGAAAGCTTGCCTTGAGTGGAGGAAAGTCACCAGCAAGAAATTAAAAACTAAGGACTGTGCCATATGTAGTTGTGGAATCTGTATCTTTATTATCTATGAAGTATGAGACCCTTCAACCTGAAAAATTAATATAAAAATTGGTCTAGTACCATGAAAAACCCCTACCACAAACACAAAATCACTCCATAGGGATATTTCAACAACCTGTACCTAACAGGACTCCCACAGAAAGAACAACCTTCGCTGAAGATGAGTTCACAATGAAAAGCTATAAACTATTCAGGAAACAAACTGCTCCAAGTGGGAAGTAACAAACACATCTAAAGGAGACTATACAATAGTATATTTAAGATGATCAGGAACTAAAGATGATATAGAAATGTAAAGAAAGATGAAAAAAGAATAGGTTGATTTGAAAGCTGCCAAATTTAAAATGAAAAATAGTCATTAAAATTAAAATCTAACAAAAGTGTTAAATGACAGATTAGATATAGCTAAAGAGAGAATTAGTGAGCTGGAAGACAATAATGATGGTTAACATTTGTTAAGTGCATAATATGTGCCACTGTTTTGTGTACTTTACTTGCATTAATTCATTTAATCCTTAGAACACAATTATGAGGAGGCATTATTATCATTATCCATATTTTATAGACAAGGAAACTAAGACATAGCAATTTAAGCCACTTGCCCAAGGTCACACAACTGGTATTGGAGCTAAGATTTGATGCCAGCCTGTCTGGTGTGGCTAGAGACTGTATTTGCAATTTACTACACTGTGGGAAATCACCAAGAGTAATCACTAAGTGATAGAAAGGTGGAAATATGAAAGAATTGTAAAGAGACAAAGAGGGTACTATTTATGTCTTCAGTGAGGGACTAATGGAGAAGCAGTATTAGAAGACATAGGATGAGATATCCTTTCAGATCTTCTCCATCCCTTAGATTCCAAGAATTTGTGACCAGGTCAGCATAAAGGGTGAAACATTCAAAGAAGGGTAGCACAGCCTCAGTTTCCACCGTAGTGAATTGATATGCTGGTAAATGTTTACAGCAATCTCTCTGGGGAAAGAAAAGAAGCCCTGATTTATAGCATTTGCTGATTCCTTTGGTGTAACTACTTCCACCGTGACTAATTTCAAACTACCAATATGATGTCACTGAACATGGAGTTTGAAAGAGATGAATACAGTCAGGACTCTTGAGCCAGTATGAACTGGCTCCAGCACACCACTGCCTTTGACATTTATTTTATTTTAAACTCTGATCTCTGGGTTGTGCATCCAGGGGTGGAATTTTCAGAAAGTAGTAATGTCACTTGTGATATCACAGGAGCAAGAAGAGACAACGGGACAGGAGTGGAGCTGTTGGTGAGAGGGAAAATTAGTACAACCTCTTTGAAGGGCAGTTGGCACTGTCTCCCAACATTTTAACTGCACATGCCCTCTCATCTTGCAATTGCACTTCAAGGATTTTGTCTTATAAATCCTGTCATTCCTATAGTTACACATGTGTGTGAAGATGCATGTTAACATACATGCATTGCAGCATTATTTGTAGTAGACCCTGGAAGCAACTTAAATGTATGTCAATAAGGAATTGATTGAATGCTGTGCCACTGTTTAAATAGTAGGTCATATATGCTAAGAAGAAATGATTTCCAGGATACGTTCTTAATTTCTTTAAAGAAGGCAATATACAGGAAAGTATATGTGGTATCCTCCCAAGTGTGGAAAAACAAAAGAGTGGTATAAGTGCTTATACATACCCACCCACACTCGTACACATGCTTGATTATCCCTTGACTAATACTAGAAGGACATTAAAAAAAAAAAAAAAAAGGGGGGGGGAACAAAGAGAATTCTGTGCTGGGAAAAGCCAAAGCCGAGGGGATTGTGGGTCTGGGGTAGGTGGAAGATTTCCTGCTGTATGTCCTTTTATTTTTTTTTTATTTTTTGAAATTTTAAGCATAAGCATATATACACTTTTTCTATTAAAAACAAATTAGTTAAAAAAAAAACTTTGTGCATGCAGGGGTGCAATTTTCAGGAAGTAGTAATGTCATGTATGATATCACAGGGGCAGGAAGAGACAACAGGACGAGAATGGAACTCTACCCTTCTATTTCCCTTGCATTTAAAAACAAAACAAAACAAAATATAACTTCCCATTTTTAAAGGAGGTCAGCACATCTCCTAGGTGGGGTTGCTAATCTCCAATGGGAAACCAACATTTACCAACCAAGCGGCAGGCACCTGTGTTAGCTGGCTTAGTTCTCACACATCCATAGCGCGGAAGGTGCCCGACACTATTTGGAACATAGAGCTGCCCAGGAAATGTGTGATAAATGATAATCCCGTTTTCAAGAAGAGGAGAGGCCTGGTGGTTGTGCCAAGTCCTATGGCATGCAAGTACAGGAAGTGGAATTCAATGCCAGTCTTAAAGGTATTTTAGAAACAGGGGTAACCCAGCTGCTTCTTAGAAATCTGAGTTATCTGGAAGGCATCTCAAGCCTTTTTCCCTCCTGCCACTAAATCCCTGGCACCTCTCTTGAGACCTCATAGAAGTATTCTGTCTATTAATTTTTTCAACTGTAAGATTCTTTGCTCTGGAAAGTTGGAGCTGTGTTTCTGGACCAAACAAATAGCTCATATGCTTAGAAACAACAAAGGCAAGGAGAATGTGTCCCGCGGTGTCCTTCTTTTTAGAATGATTTTATCTTTACAACTTTCCTGTGAAGTATGCATCATCAAAGGTCTAAGAGATACTTGCTTCTGTTCACTTGAAAATAGTGACTTTTAGGGCCTTTCTTAGCAAAATAGATATTCCCAGAGGTGCTTTTATGTCGTCGTTGTTTTCAGCAATCAGCCACGTTTCTAATCCATCGTGAAATGTTTTATAGAACCAGAGGCTTTCTCTCTTCCCTCTGCCTTGTTATCCTTTGGAAATAAATTCAGTAAGTAGGTTATTCATCTTGAAAGGGCTGTTGTTATGATGCTGTCCTGATTTGATCAACAATAATCCAAATGGGCAAGAAAAGTGGAATGAACACTTAAGCTTATAGAATCAAAATCACATAAACTGACCTGGGTATTATGTAAGAGTGTAACATCATCTGTAACATTCAGATGAACTACTTGCAAGTGAGAGTTGTTTGACCTTGGCACTTCGTTGGTCTCTTGAGATGGTATTTTGTGGGCTCCTTCAGAGAGTGCTGTTAAGCACTTTAAGTAGCATTGGCCCTATGTGCGATGTGGGCTGTAGTGGTTTTAGTTTACTGCAAGAAGAACGTGAATCAACAGTGTTATCTGACTCCTCCAAACAGTAATTCTATCTTCACTGCCTGAATAGAGATTAGAGAGTAGGTTTAAATGCTATTGCTGTGTGAGGCCTTCCCTGACCAACTCACTCTTCCTGTGCTCATATTGCACTGTGTAGTATTAATATTTAATTAAAGCAATTATCTTATTGGCTTTAAATAATTGCAGTTGTTTATAGCTATCTGTGAGTGCCTGGAAAGATGGCACAGATCGTCTTGCCTTACCTGGGTATAGCCAGTACGCAGCATATGCCACAGCACTTTGGATTTCATGTCAGGATTCTGTCCACCTCGAAATAGAATCCCAACTCACACTGGCTTCCGCAGAAAGGGGATTTGTTGGTTTATGTAATTGAAAAGTCTAGGGATGGAACCTAAGGCACGGAGGATCCAAGGCTTGCAGTGTTGCCAAGGCTTACACAGTTTTTCACTGTTTCTTAGTGCTGTCTACATTTAATTTTGGATTGTGGTGCAAGGTGGCTGTTGGTGGTTCTAGGAGGAGGTAAAAAAGACCACTTTCCCAGTAGTTTGACAAGTATTAGAATTGAGTCTCACTGTCTCTGATTGGTCTTTTCTGGGTAACCTGTACATTCCTGAACCAATCCCTGTGGCCAGGTGAATGCCATGCTCTGGTTTGCCATCCCAGATCGACTGCCTGTCCCCCTTAAGAAGCTGTGATGGGGTCTGCACCTGTGGGCACAAGGACTGAGAATGAGGGAGGGCGGTCATCTCCCAGGGAAATCAGGGAACCATTTGTGAATGGTGGGTAGGCAAAAAGCAAAGCATGTCCAATATAGTAGGTTTTTAATCAGTGTTTACTCGGTGAATGAATTAACAGATGAATGAGCAAACAAGAGCGTGCTGCTGATTCTGTAAGCTGGTTATACAATACCCGGAGTGAGGT
The DNA here is from genome assembly GCF_041146395.1 of Eulemur rufifrons. NCBI lineage: Eukaryota > Metazoa > Chordata > Mammalia > Primates > Lemuridae > Eulemur > Eulemur rufifrons. The sequence continues at coordinate 35,629,812 of NC_090985.1, forward strand.
TTGAACAGATGGAGCCTTTGCAGAGAGGAGGGATAGGACAGGGCCCTGGAATCAAGTCATATAAGGATGCTATTAAATTAGCTGAAATATTTAACAAGAAATAGGAGACAGAAGAGACACATGATAGCTGTTTCCAAATGTCTGAAGGGCATTCATAGAGAAGAGACATTTGCTGGGTTCCCACTTTATGTCATAGGCACTGGGTTAGACACTTTAATTGTCATCACCCCACTTCTATTTTCATTTTATTAGACAACCAATTTATGTTGATTATAGAAAATCCAAATATGGACAACAAAGAGAAAAAGGCAAGTCCTCCTAATTATCTTACCACCTAGGGCTAATTGCTATGAGTATTTTGGTATATGGCCTTTCAATCTTTTCTCCCTGTTTATAGTTGCATTTAAAAAATTTTAAAGTTAATTTCGTTAATTGTGTTTGTCAGAGAGAGAAACTGTGGCTCAGAGAGTTGAGTAACTTGCCTGAGGTCCCAGGCCCTGGCACTGAGGGCCTGTGCACAGGAACTCTGTTAGGCCCCGTGTGACCAAGGTGGATAGGGCTTCTGCTCCCAGGGAACTTGAAGTCTGAGTTAAATCATGGGAAGTGTGAGGACATTTTTGCAGGATCTTTCATTCAGTGATTTATTCAGCCACACTCCAGGATGTGTCAGTTAGGATGCTTTGAGTTGCAAGTGACAGAAATCCTCGTTAAATGGGATAATTAATAGAAGCAGTGAAGTGGTTCATGTAACCCGAAAGTAGAGAGGTGGGATAGGTTTCAGGCACACTTTGATCAGGGTTCCAGCTTCATTTCTTTGTGATTCTCTCAGCTCTGCACTTCTGTTCCTTGGCTTTGTTCTCAGGTTGACTTCCATCATCGTAGTGAGAGAGGAAAGAGCTACCGTCTTCTCCCCAGAGCCACTGAATAAATTTTCTGTGCTTCCTTTGGATTGGATCATCTCAGGACATACGTCCGTCTCTCAACCAGTCAGGGTGGCAGGGGAAATAGGATAACACTGATTGGCGCAGACCATTCAGGACCCGTCCCTGGAATTGGAGATGAGGTGTGCGTGAGGGAAGGATGCCTCTTGTCGGGGAGGAGTGGAGCAAAGATGTTGGCAAAGAGGCAACAACAGTCTTAGTGGGCTAGATCACCATGCAGAGATGAGTAAGGCATTACCTCTTCTCATTAGAAACTCACCTTCCAGTGAGCTTCCTGAGGAAAGGCGTTTGCATTTCTTGGATGGTAGGCACTTTGCATGTATTTTTGTAGTTCTCGTAATATCCCTGCCAAGTAAGTAAGTATTTCCATTTTCCAGATGAGGAAACAAGTCCAGAGAGGCAGTCACACACCTGGCAAGCAAACAAGGTCTGTCTGTGGCTGTGGCTCTCACACTACTTCCTCTCCTTTTTTGTGATAGTGGTAGAGAAAATAGATCTGTGGTCCCCAACCCCTGGTACCTGTCTGTGGCCCATTAGGAAAATAGGGCCGAGCATCACCACCTGAGCTCCGCCTCCCCCTACAACCCCCCCCCACCCCCGGCCCCCCGCCTCCTTCCATCCGTGGAAAACTTATCTTCCATGAAAACCGGTCCCTGGTGCCAAAAATGTTGAGGGCCGCTGAAATAGATCATTAATAGAGACCCTAAAAAGATTGGTTTAATGACTCTCCTGCAACAAGCAGGGCCTTGGGAGTAGCCACTGCTTTTCATTTCAGGCTTTTGTTAGAGGAATCCTGCCTGCTGTTTTTCTTTAACCAACTATAGATGGGAGGAAAACTCCTCTTCCAGGTTCAGGTAAACAACAGAAAATTGAATGAGCTTCTGAGAAAAGTAGAACCATTGTTAACCGACAATGCCTCCGAATGCCATTAGGTTTTAAAGGAATAGAGTAGCTATTATGCAATCGTATACAATGCTGCTTTCCCTTGGGCCCAAGTTCACTTGTGCCTTCAAAATACAGAATACTGTTTTTTTGGGTGGTTTATGTAAAGCCAGTGTGATTCCTAAATTAAACTGCCAAAATGAGGGCAAACAAGCTGGGTTTTCTGGTTCTCTCCAGACTCTGCAGAGACATAACATCTGACAGAGCAGGAAGATGATTTGCTGAAAATCGTTTGTGTGCTGCTGGCAGAATGTGTTCATACCGCTCCCTGCGTCCAGTGTGTGTGTCCTGCACTTCGCTGCCAGGTGACAAGGCTCTCACTAGTTCATAGGTCTACTGACCTCACTTACTTCCTTTCTACCCCAGCAGATATAATTTCGTCCTGGGAGAAATTAATCAAAAAGGGGGAAATCCAAATGGTGGTTGATGACAAGTTGATGAATAAGGTTTTCAACTTAGATTCTGTGCTTTTTGAGTTCCTGTGTCTGCTTTTTTTCTAGGTTATTACTGATGGTAATTAATTACCTATCCACATTTCTATCAAGTTGTCTGTTTTGCTTTGGGGCTTGGGGATAGAGAGTTGAGCAAAGCATGGTCCTAATTACTGACAGCCTTTAGTGACCCTCCTCTAACCATATTTCCCCCCAGTCTGTCCAGGTCACTATAATTTTTGGGTTCTGAATTACTCTGGGCCAGGCAATTTCTTCAATTGGACCTTGGAAAAGGTATAAAGTAAAAGTAAATAGAACATGAGAAAGGTCTAAGGGTAAAATGCATGGGCTTAAATGTCAGGTAAAGACCAGAAAAACAGGGTGACCCCTGTGGTTGTCCTTAGGGATGAGATTTAGGGGCTGTTTGTTACCACAGCATAACCTAGCTCACCCTAATGGATGTAACTGCTACTGTCACAGAGGAAGCAAGATTCATGGACCCTGGGAGCAGGCATGTGTGTGCGCATGCATTCGTGTGTGTGTGTGTGTGTGTGTGTGTGTGTATGCAATACGAATATATTTATGCCAGTATATGAATTGTGCTGCCTCTATAACACTGGTTCCCAAACTTGTCTGCACATTAGAATAACCTGATAACATACTAAATGAATTAATTCGCAAGCTCTGGGGGTGGGACATAAGACTTGGTAGTTTTTTAAGCTCCCCAGGTGATGTTCAGGAGACATTTCTCTATGAGAATTGTAATAACAATATCATGATTGTGATGTGAAGAGGAGTGGGGATAATGGTAATGACAGTGGTCGCAGCCATCACTGGGATTTACTGGCTATTAATACATGCCAGGCAGTACCCCGGGCGTTCTACAAACATTGTCACTTCTAATCTGCGCTGCACTTTGCAAGGCAGCTCCGGAGGCGGAGGCGGCTGGAGGAAAGGAAGGGGTCATACCCTTCTAACTGATGCCAGCCACGGAATTGGCTAACCCAGATTGTCAGGTAAAAGACCAGAAAGATGGGGTTGCTGGGTTTTCCTTGTTGACCCCAGAGGGACCATTGTGGTCATCTTTAGGGCTGAGTCTGGGGGTTCTTTGTTACCATAGCATAACCTATCCCATCCTGACAGATGCAGCCATCCTTTTAATAACCGCAGCAGATTCAGGAGTCCACGTTCAAAAGCGTATTTTGCAAAGTTGTAAATTGAGGCTGAGTTTCCTTTGGCTTGTGGCTTGGACAGAGAAAAGAGTACAGCATACCAGGCTATTAATCTTGGGCTGGTTGATTCATCCATCAAAACCACTTTATGTGTCTCAAGGAATCAGGTTAAATAAATTAATAAAATATTACCTTGTGTTTTTGTAACACTTCTCAACTGAGTGCACAGTGGTATGCAAGCTGCTTGCCGTTGTTAGTCATTTTCTTATATCCTAGAAGAATTGTTCATTACCTTAAGGTAAAGAGAGAAACTAAGTTATCTTGAAATGCTTATCTACTGTCCATATAATTTTCTGACTGGAGCATTGATGCGTAGGTGGGAGTTTGGCCAGGAAATGTGGGAGTGTGGGGGAAGGTGTTCCTCGCAGAGAGAATGCCATGGGCAACCGCACAATAGCAGGAAATAGTATTTACAGGAACTCTGTAAGCAGTTTAGTATTACTACCAAGAAAGATACCACTCCTACCAGGTGCGGTGGCTCACACCTATAATCTCAGCACTTTGGGAGGCTGAAACAGTAGGATCGATTGAGGCCAGGAGTTCCAGACCAGCCTGGGCAACCTAGCAAGACCCCATCTCTACAAAAAATTAAAAAATTAGCTAGATGTGGTTGTGTTCACCTGTAGCTCCAGCTACTCAGGAGACTGAGGCGGGAGGATTGCTTGAACCCAGGAGTTTGAGGCTACCGTGATCTGTGATCACGCCACTGCACTCCAGCCTAGGCCACAGAGCAAGACTGTCCCCCCCAAAAAAAGAAAAAAACAAAACGCCCCTCCCACAATTATAGGTGGTTGGGAAATCCCGTAAAACCTGCATTTCCACTTATTTCTTCATCATGCAGCACATCCATCTAATATCTTTTTAATAGTGGAAGTGATTTTTGTTTTATGAGGGCCAAATAAAGATAGTAATTTAATCGACCCCTTTTTATCCTGAAAGATCACACCAGATGCCATACCAAATGCTGCATACTGCTTATTAGTAGAGATATTTTATAGAATGTTGTTAATGCCTCAATGACCCAGACTAATTTTTGGAAATGAGCTCAGCAGTTCTCAGACAGGGTAGACATGAATCCCTTTGACCTCACCCTGGGCCCAGACTCCAGGACCGGGGGATTGTGCTTCTGTGAAGCCATCCTGGGCTCTTGGACAAGTTCCTTAACCACGTGGGCCCTGCATTTTCGTAAGCATAGAATGTTGGATTCAAGATGAATTCCAAAGTTCTTTCCACTTCTGAAATTAGGTGATTCACTCAGGAACTCTGATGCAGGCACTGATAAATACAAGTGGCCTATTAAATAAAAATGCTAAATAAATACTGAAATGGACACTATAAACATTTTCTCCAAGTCTGTGGGTTGAGACAAGACCAGAGCTTGGGCAAGATAACATTCTCCTCTTTGTCTTCCTCTGTGCATAACAACTGGGATGAAGGATGCATGCTCATTAAACCTGTGTTCTAACATGAAATCAGCACCAGGATTTTAGAGAGGAAGCTAGCTAAACCAGTTACACTTCTTCTCTTGGACCATATCGGTTATTGTTTCTTAAAGGCTCGTGCAGTGTCTTTCCTTCTGTAGCCTCAAAAAGTGACTGTGAGAAGCTAAGCTCTTGCACACTCTTAGTTCATGTTTGACTTATTCCCCTTGTTCTGTCTAAACTGTATTTAAAATATTACACTAAGTCACTCAGCTAGTGACCTGATCATTTAGGCTACTTTGGGGGGTGGGCGTTAAATCTTACCTCTTTGTGCCGATTTTCTGAGTCCCTTCTTCCAGGGCTGTAGCCGTGTTGGGGATTCAGAGTAGGATTAAGACCCTAGGCCTGTGCTGACTCGGGCTGGACTGATGCCATCTCTTTGACCAGCTGCCACTGTTTATTGAGTGCATGCCTTGTGCCAGGCTCAGTGTTCTCACTGGGGATACAGTGGTAACAAAACAGTGTGGCCTCTGCCCTCCTGGAGCTCACGGTGTTCAAGGAACTGCACAAATACCCATCCAGTTACACTAATGATATGTGCCGTAAACAAAAAGCACAGGGGCCTGGGAGCACTCCCAGCAGGGGACCTGACCTGGTTTGCTCCAAGTGGCAAAGGCACAGACATGATGAAGAGCCTGGCAAGCAACTGGGGCTGGAGGCATTCAGAGCAGTGTGCGACCCCGAGTACAAGGTGGGACTAGGTGAAGAGGTCAAGATTCAGCCCACAAACAGCACTAGATTCCCTGCGATTTGGTAAAGTGAAGAACGAGGCTTCCCTGGACATATTTTCCCTGCCCTCTCTCCCCTGCCCTGACCTCCCGAAGCTGGAAGGAACTCTTCTTGCTATTTGTTTGTTTGTTTGACAGGATCTTGCTCTGTCACCCAGGCTAGAGTACAGTGGTGACATCATAGCTCACTGCAACCTGTAGTGGGGACTACAGGTGCCACCATGCCTGGCTAGTTTTTCTATTTTTTTATAGAGACAGGGTTTCACTCTTGCTCAGGCTGGTCTTGAACTCCTGACTTCAAGCGATCCTCCCACCTTAGCCTCCCAGAGTGCTAGGATTACAGGCGTGAGCCACCGTGCCTGGCCTCTTGCCTTTTAATTTTATAGAACATACCATCTGTATCCTTTATTTGGCAGTTGGGTGTTGCTTTGTATTGGAGTAGTGTGCCTGTCATCCCCAGGAAAGGAAGGTTGTTTCCTATACTCCATGTGTTCCCCCAAGTACGTGACCCAGGGTGGAATGGTTGATCAATTGGCCAATGAAAATGTGTGACACATCAGTTAACCCTATACTTGGGACTGCTGCATCTAATGCAGCAGATCAAAAGAAGACTCAGGACTGGGGAGAACAGTAACGTGTAACTGTCCCAAGTGCCCCTTTGTGTTCAAATTCACCAAAACTTCTGTTGATTGAGGCAATTAATGGGGGAAATTCTATCAACCTGGGAATAGTTTAATAGATATGAGCTTGTACTTAAAAGTTCAAGGTAAATTGGCTTTCCTTTATTTGCATCATTATTACCTAGTTTTCTTTCTGCCTGTGTGAGTCTATTTTCATGACTAGAGTAACTGCCAGCCAGGAGCCTCTATCTGCTTCCATCCCTCCTGCCTTTTGCTGTGCTCTCCATCTGCCTCTCTCCCATCTCCCTTGGCCACCTCTGCTTCCTCTTCTCTCTCACTTTCCTCCTGTCTGCACTCTTCCCTTTTCAAATACCATCTTTCTGGACAAACAAAATGGTTTAAAATATTAAAGGAAAATAAAAAAAGAATATATATATATGTTTTTTGAAACAGGGTCTTGCTCTGTCTCCCAGGCTGGAGTGCAGTGGCATCATCATAGCTCACTGCAGCCTCAAACTCCTGGACTCCAGGGATCCTCCTGCCACAGCCTCCAGAGTAGCTGAGACTACAGGCCCACACCACCTTGCCTGGCTAAGTTTTCTATTTTTTGTAGAGATGGGGTCTTGCTATGTTGCTCAGGCTGGTCTCAAAGTCATGGCCTCAAGTGATCCTCCTGCCTTGGCCTCCCAAAGTGCTGGGATTGGAGGTGTGAGCCACCACATCTGGCCAACAATATTATTTTATCCCTAGTCTCACCCGGTTATCTTTGAAGTTTTAACTGCTCTGATCCTTTCTACCATTTCCCATTGAGGTACATATTATATATTAATTATATATGTAATTTTATATTCCATTATATATGTAATGTTATCACATATACAATCTAATATATATACATAAAATATACATAATCACATATGTAATTTTGTGCTTTGTTCTTTTGATTTAATATTCACACTTTTTCAATCAACAAATGTTAGCTGAGCCCCTACCATGTGCCAGGCATCATTCTAGGGGCTGGAGACACATCAGTGAACAAACCAGACATAAATCCCTGCTGTCATGAAGCTTAGGTCTAGTTCATGGAGAGAGACAATAAACATAACACAAACTATGTTAGGAGGTCATAACTATTTTGGAAAACACAGAATAGTGCTAAAGAAGATTGGAAATATTAATTTATAAAATATTTTCTCATGTTTTTACCATTTTCTAATATACGTAGTAGTTGTATATTATCCTTGATGTTGATGGATTATAATTGATTGAGAACCTTAGGACTATATAACTTTAAATCTGGAGAGGACTTGGGAGTCATTGAGAACAAACCTTTCCTTTCTGAGGTGAGGAAACAGATCCAGAGAAAAGAAATGACTCGCAGAAGATCATATAGCCCCTAAATAGCAATGCAGGGACATTTAAATTTTAATTAAAGTGATTTTCATTAATTCTGAAGACAGTTCTTTCAGAGCCCAACTATGCTGTTTCCTGATTGTGGGAAATTTGTTTCTGGTTTTTATTATAAATGAAATTTATTATAAATAATGCTGCAATGAGCAGCTTTATACACATACCATCTTAATGAAAGTAGCAAGTTTATTAATAACAACAATAAATAATAGAGAAAGTTAATGTTTTTTGAGCACTTACATTTGCTGGGCACTATGCTAAGTGCTCTGCATGAAATAATTTACTTCTGACAATAAGTACCATTATTTTTTTATTTTACAGATGAGAAAATGAAGGGATTCAAATGTAGGCCTGGGAACAGAGTCTGACTGTCAGCCTCTGTGGTATAGAACCTTCTGAGTTTGAATATTAAATCAGCAAATGCCAAAAAAAAAAAAAAAAAAAACCCAAAAAACAAAAATAAAACCAAAATAAAGAAAACCCAGCAAATGTCAAAAAAGCATGATAATCAGTAACATGCAGTTACTTGAGAGTTTACCAAACACTTAAGCTTTACCAAACCTTTACATATTAGGTTTAACTCTACGTAATTGCTGATTTTTAATAGCCAACACAGTTTGAATATTGGCAATTTCATAAGTTGTACCTATTATTTTAGTTAATCCTTACATTAGCACAGTGAATTATGTGATTATTGTGCCCGTTTTATAAATGAGTGGTGTAGCACTTTGGGTGGAGCTTGGACACTGGGGAGGATTTAGTTAATATTTTCAGAAAGAAAAGGAAGGGGGGTGGGAAGCAAGGCAGGTGGAGTGATTTAGACAAGACTGCTGAGACCTGGAGTAGAATCTTGGCTCTACTTCCTAGTAGCTTTGTGACCTTGGGCAAGGTATTTGAACTCTTTGTCCCTCAGTTTTCTCATCTGAAAACAGGGAGTGATAAAATCTCTTTCATAATGTTGTCTTAAGGACTGGATTGTAAATGGCTGGAAATCATTTTGTACTCTACCAACAGAAACTAAGCAATTGATCAGAGGTGTTGGTGGTAATAATTCCTTCTTGTCCTCACATTTCAAACGAAATCCTTTTCTCTTTCTTCTAACCATGGTGTTTCTGTAAAACACCCACAAAAATAATTTTTAAATGGTATTGATAAATCAGTGACCCTAAACACAATTAGGGATTCTCTTTCTCTACAGGTAAGTCTTTCATCTAATTCCCACGATGTGCTCTTGTAAGGTGGGTAGAACAGCAGAGATGAACCTTCTGTCTGGGTTTTGGGGTCCTAGTGGGGTGAAGCTCAGTAATGAATGGTCCACTCAGCCATTCTCCTCCTCGCCATTCCTTGGGGGCCACCTCTCATTTTATGGCATCTTGTCCCCTCCTTCAGGTGACCTCCCTCCTGTGCCTGTGCCCTTCCTGGTGGAGAGTATGGGACTGTCAGAGCTGAAAATGCCAAGTGGGTAGTCCTTTGTGCTGTGGAACCACACAATGGGCTGAAAGAGTTGTTTGTGGAAAGGGCAGCACATCGTGAGCATGCCCTCTTGGATTTTTCTGCAGCCGGCGAGTCTGTAAATGGAGCAATGGGCTTGGGCTGCAAACTGCTTACAACATGAGTTAACCCTGGGGACCAGTCTGTCCCTCTTGGGAAAAACCTTGTCGCCTGATAGGGCTTGGGAGGGAGAAAGGAAGGTGGGCAGAAAGTCTTTTCCTCTTTTTCCCATTTAAATCTCGGCAAGAAAGCACACTCTTCATTTCTGTCGCCTGTTATCAGCAGCAGATTCCCGATTTGAACTCCGAGGCATCGTCCTTGCCTCGTCACACTCCAGCTTTTCTGATTGCAAACAATTTTACTTCTCTAGTTGATGGGAACTCTAATAAACTCCAGGTGGTGAATGGGCGGTGGGGAGTACATTTCTGCAGAAATACAGCTCCAAAGCAGTACAAACACGGAGGGAAAAAATGGGAAGCTTGTCAAGAGGAAGTGCTATAATAAAACATTTTACCTTTATTGACATTGACGAAATCTCCCCATTAGCTGAACTCTAGCTTTATGAAATACTTTATGGTTTAGTTACACAGCCGGAGTATTACATAGCCTTTAACAACAATGTAGCTGAAGTTTCTTTATTAAGGAAGGATGATTAAGATTCACTGTGCAATGAAACACAGCAGATTACAATTCAGTATATGAACCATTTTTATAAAAATATGTCTTACCTTTACATAGATAAAGACATAGAAAAAACATTTGGAAGGGTGTCCACATGGTGTGGGTGGTTGGATCATGAGCGTTATTTTTTCCTTTTGCTCAGATGTACTTTCAAATTTTTGCTACAACATGTATTACTCATATAATAGGGTGAATAGGGCACTGGGCCCCCCCATTTACTGCTTAGGACCCTCTCCCTTTTTTACCTAATCAACATATTTGTGGAGGGTCTCCTAGGGGCTGGGCACCATGGCAGGGATTGCAGTGGGTGCAGTAGCCCCTGTCTCTGCCTTCACAGAACTGACATTTTAGTGAGAGTTTTTCTTTTTACTTTTTAGTTAAAACATTTTTAAGCTAAAAAATTAAAGTACTTATAGTTTGTGATAAGTGCTGTGAAGGAAAAAAAAACAGTGACCTGCTAGGGAGTGAGTGTGGGGATGTGGGGTTTGCCTTTAGGAAGGGTGATGGGGAGGACCCCTTTGACCCTGAAGGCCAAAAAACAACCACGTGAAGAGACCAGAAAGTATACTCAAGGTACAGGGAGGGAACAGCCAGTGCAAGGCGGTGGGACTCTTCCCTCCTTCCTGGCAAGGCTGGGGAAATGAGACCTGGAGCTGCCCCACTTCTGAGAAATGTGTGATGTTTGGAAATGTGATGGAGGCTCACAGGTAAACCTTATAACTCTGGGGAGATATGGCCATAAGGACAGCTTTATGGCTCCTGAGAGATTGGTTAATGTTTTGCTAAATAACAGGAAGGTGTTGGGTTTGATTTGTTGCCTTCGTACTTTGGGTCTTTTTGAATAGCAGCGCTGATGTCATCTTTCAATGCTGGATGAGCTTGAGCCCTACCCAGGGGATTCCCAGGCCTCTTTTCCCTGTCTTTGTCCGCTTTCATTAAATATTCATTGGCTCCTCATCCATAAGGTAACATTGGGGTCCCTGCCTGTGATGGAAATGTCTGGAAGGTGTCTCTTTCCTCAAGGATTCAGTATTTGTTCATCCTGTGAAAAGGAACAAAAAGTCATTGGTAGAATTCCCTGACTGTTCAAATGAGGAGTAAGAGTGGATACAGAGGCAACACAACCTATACTCTAGGTGCTTAAACATACTGAATGATGTATTTGAGTTAAGCATGGCAGCAAATATTGATAGAGTCCTTTCTAAGGACAACTGGGCAATGCAAATCAAGAAACCATAATAATGTTCAGATCCTTTGACGCAGTAATTACAATCCGGGGAACTTATGCTGAGGTCATAGGTTTTTTGTTTGTTTGTTTGTTTTTGTTTTTAAGGGAGAAACAAAGAAAACAAAGATGTCTATATCAGCAGTAACAGTCAATAATGACAATGTTTTGGGGCTTTGAAAGTCTAATCCTATACAGTATTTCTGAGAGCTTCGCAAAGTTCCTGTGAGGTAGATAGAATCTTAGCCCCATTTCACAGGTACGAAGTGGAAGTTTTGAGAGATCAAGTGAGTGGCCCCAGTTCTGTCTGGCAGATTCAGGCTCTGAACTCCAGCTCATGCATCGTTGGCTGGAGGGTTTGGTCAGAAACTCAGGGTACAGTGATGGGAATCAAGAAAGCGTAAGGAGGGAACTAAGACTGAAAACAATTATTGAGCTTCATCTATTCCTAGTTCAGCCCCCAATGTTTTACAAGTTTTATCCGAGTTAATCCTTGCAACAAATTTGTGGGGAAACTGAGGCTCCAAGAGGATGAATAACTTGTGTAAATTGTAGAGCAGGTTTCAGACCCTGACCACACAACATCCAGAGCTTCGAGGTGATTTCAGCTCTGCTGTATTGCCCTCTGTTTCACAAGGATGCTTTGTGGAATGAGTGAATAAAAGAATGAATTGATGAGAGGGGTTAGCACATGAGAACCAGCTCTCACAGAGAATTAGACCTCAGGATCCCAGTGGATGACAAGTTTTTTTCCACAGCTCTGCAGTTTCTACATTCAATGCAGCAATAGTTGCCCAAGCCTATCCCAGGAGAGTTGCAGCTTCTCTGGGCCTTGAGGCCACACTTTTCCAACACCTTTTGCCTAAAGCCTCTCTTTCCTGGCTCAATTCATCCCTTGAAAAATGCCCTGAGCCTAGTGAGTCTAGGGTAAACCAGGCATGGAGCGTGTGGACCTTTAGCAACTGAAGGAAACTGAGCTATTTCAACATGATGAAATATGATAAATGTGACTGTGTAGAAATATGAAAAAGTGTTGGGAAATACTTGCACATATCTGAAGATACCAATTCAAGCAATGTGCATTTACAGGGATAAAGGTTGGAATGGGGATGAAAACTGTGTAAAAGTGTTAGTATCAGACGGTGTCACACCATTCATTTAGCCTGCCAAGTCAGGAACCTCGGGGTTATGCCTCACAGCCCATTTCCTCTTCCCCCAGATTCAACTAGTTATAACCTCCTGTAGGTTCTATCAATACATCAGTAAGTATCTTAATTCTGGTGCCTGTTCTTCATCCTCACTACCAGCTTCGTAGACCAGGGTCTCATTATCTCTTTCCTCCACCCCACGGAAGCCTCTTAACTGGTCTGCTGGCCTCCATTCTCTCTACCACTGTAGCCCATGTTGGACCCTGTAGTCAGAGTGATCTTGATATAAAACATATCTGATTATGTGTCTCCTGTGGCTAGAAGCTTCTCTTATGGTTGCCTTCAGAAAGCAAGTTCAAACTCCTTAGCATGGCATGTGAGGTCCTTTACAATCTCAGCCTGTCACAAAGTCCCCTCCCTGTGGCCCTGTGCCTTTTCTTCTTGGCCCTTTCTTCTTCCTTTCAAGACCAAACTCAAAGGTCCCAACCTCTGTGAAGCCTTCACAGCTGTCCCAGGGAAAGTTGGTTCCTCTACCCTCCTAAATTATAATGAGTCACGCTGTAAGTACAAGATTACAGCCTGTCCTCTCACTAAACTCTGAGACCCTCTGGAGCAGGGACCTATTGTCTTACTGTCCTCCTCCCTGGACCCTCAGCACGGTGCCTAGGATATAACTGAGGGGCAAAAATGTGTGTTGATTGAATGAATCAATGGTTGATTAAATTTATTTTGTAACATTTTAAAATCGATTTAATAATAAAATAAGAATTTCAGAGAAAACAGCACTTAAAGAAAGTAACAGGATCTTCTGAAATTTAAGAAAGTAGACAGAGGCAAAGCAGTGTAAATGGAGAAACAGACAAACTGGGGAGGTGACAGATTGGGTTTGAATCCCGGATCTGGCACATCCTGAGCCTCAGTTTCCTCATTTATAAAATGTACAGTACTATATAGGGTGGTTGTAAAAAAGGAAAAGAGGAATGCAAGCCAAGGGCTTAGTACAGTGCCTGGCACATTGTAAGGCCTCAAAAAAATGCTAGCTAGCCACAATGATTAAATCATCACTGTGAGGCTGGTGCTCTTATGTAAACATTTTTTTGTGTGTGTGTCCTTTTGCTTGTTTTTTCAACAAAAAACTTTTAAAACTTTGTCCTCAGCTGAAATGTGATTACATTCATGCAGAATGATGAAGAAAGGATTATGGAAAAATAAACTCAGCACTTCTCCTAGGATCTTGTTTTCTGAGCCAGCTCCCTCTTTCAGGGCCTTCCCACATGGGGTTGTAGAAGAATTTACTCTTGAGTCCTCGCATAGGGTGGGAGTGGGTCTAGCGCTGAGAATGAGAAAGGTGCCTCTGAGAAGGGTATTCTACACTCCTCACAGGACTCAACCTATTTTACTAGTATCACTCCCCAGTGGACTATTTTCCAGCACCATGTCTGTGTTGCTCTCCAGAGATAAAATTAGGACCAAGGGATGAAAATTTTCGGTCATCAGATTTCTGCTCAGTGTAAAAGAAGAGGTTCCTCAGTTAGAAGAAGCTGATTAATTGCAGTAATGAGCTCCCTATCATTGGAGATATTCGAACTAAACTGGATGTTTATGTGTTGAGGATACTATGAAAGATTTTTACTTTTGGTGGGAGGTTGGGTTAGAGGTGTGTGATTACTCAGAGCTCATGGCTAAGGGACAGGGCATATGTATGAACTCGTCCTCTGGTTCAAATTGAGGACAGTGCTCTCTGTGTACAGACCCAGGTTATCTAAGATTGGATGTCAGTGTGTCAGACAAATGGAGTAAGGTTCTTGGATTATGAAGACTTTTCTATCAGCATCAATGTTTGCATAACATCAACGCTTTCTGTTTGATTGACATTGATGAAAATTATAATAGATATAGTATAGAAACTCCAAATCCTCATGACAATTAAGGTAAAAGTCTGAAGTCCAGGACTCTTTCCCTTAGTATGTGCCTTGAAAAAGCCACTTAATCTCTCCATGACTCTCTTAACATGTTTCTGTTTAACATACTGTATTATATACCATTTGGTTTCCATAGAACTCAAGAGGAAGACAAAGGCTAATAAGTAAGGTAAGGGCTACTGTCTTTGGGGGCAAGTAGTGATTTATTGGCTACATATAGTAAGGCCCAGATAGTTCTTGGGATCTTACCTATTTGACTAGACCTGCATTCATAATCAGGATTTCATAGATAGGCTCCCTTGTTCCACGAATCTCCTGAAATTGTATGTAATTTGTGTACATAAATGTATTTTCCTGGGGAGAAAAGTCCATACTTTTATGGGATTTTCAGTTCGGCCTGTGATCCCAAAATATTCATCATCATTTACTTTCATCTTGGTGATCTGCTCAGCAGTCAAACTGAAAATAACCCTGGGAGATTGTAATCTTTTACACTTTAGTGTTAAGGAAAAAATCCAGGAGTTTTATAACAGGAGTAGGATGAACTAGCTAGAGGGGATGTTTTGTTTTTGTATGTAAAGAGGGGGAGGGAACATTTATGTTCAAAGAGTGAAAGGGGAATTAGGGATATAATCAAGAGGCTGCGCCCTCTTACACATTGAAGTTCTCTGCCCACTAGACATTGCCCAGAGTCGACCCCAGAACAAGGGTCTGATTTATCATAAAGTTCTGTGCATACGCTGCGGGTCTCAAATAGTGGCGTCTGATTTCTGTTCTCAGACTGATCATTTAACACCTCCCAAGGGCGTCTGCCTGATACCATCGCAGGCGATAACGGTGCACCTCTCAGTTCTGGGGAGCCTGCCAGGCGCATCTGTCGAGTCGGGAACCGCGAGTGAGGCTTAGTACCTGGCCAGAGGGGGAAAGGCGTGCCAACTGGCCCAGCCATTTCAGGCGTGGGGGTGGTGAAATGTGGCAGCTTTCCAGGCTTCCGTCCTGCTCTGCGAGTCCCAAGTTCCAGTTCCTGCCATTTCCAAGCTCGCTGGCCTGAGGAAGGTAGCCGCCACCTCCGAACCTCAGTTTCCCATCTGTACCATGAGAAGGCTGGAAGACCTCGACCCACCCAGAAACTATCTTGGCGCGAAGGTGCTGCCCCTTTAAGGAGGCCGGAGGGTGCGGACAGGCTGGCCGCACCGCCTTCCTCTCCGCGCGGCGCCTGGCCGACCACCTGTCTCCTGCCTCGCCCCGCCCCCTTCGGAGGGGCGGGGAGGAGGGGGCGGAGAAGGAAGGCTGAGGGTTTACCTTGCGGGGCGCGCGCGCGGCGCATGCGCACGGCCGGACAGGTCCGCGGCGCCCTCACTTCCTGGCATTCTACCCTCCCCCTCCTCGCCGTTACCCTGTACATCCGGGTCACTTGCCCTCCCCACTCGGAGCCGGAGCCGGAGTCGCTGCCGCCGCCACCGCCGCCTGGCTCATCGCGGCTCCGCCACAGGGGCAGGTGCGGAGGGGCTCCCGGTCCGGCCGCCGCCGCCGCTCCCCCGCTCCGGGCCCGGGGCTCCCCCTAGCGCCGCTGAGGAGTCGCCGCTGCGGCTCGCGGAGGGCTCGGGAGAGGGGCTGAGAGCGCCTGGAGGCCCGAGCGGAGGGTGAGTGATTGGCTTTTACCATTTTATCCTCTTTACTCACACCCCTCGCCGTCCTGCTTCGCGACCCCATTTTGGCGGAGAGGCGCGTGCGGTGGGGCCCTCGCCGGCGCTGGGCTTCCTCCTCCCCTGGCACGCTGGGCCCGCCCCCGGCCCCGCGGCGCCCCTAACCCTTCCTCCCCGGCCTGGCCCCAGCACTCATTCATTCGGATCTTCCTTTCTTCCTCCCTTTCCATCCCCTTGCACCTCCACGCGCGTGCTCGCTGCCCCCTTCCACCCCCAAATCCTGCCGCCGTCCCCGACTTTTGGCTCCCCAGTTTGTCCCCCTCGCGTCGACGTTTGCCCCCTACCCCAGCTTCTATCACCCCTGCCTCCACCATCCCTGCCTCCTCGCAGCTGCTTTTTCTGCTTGCCCCCTCCATGTGCTCGTCCCCAGATCCACACCCCCTTCTCCCTCGGGCTCGCCACGCCTCACCCGACACCCAGCTCTCTTGGTCACTGGCGTTGAAGTTGGTATCTTTACTGCTTCCCATCACTTCGTTTTCCACCTGCGCGGCCAGACTTCCAACTTACGTACTGCGTTGACCTTTTAATTCCCAGCGTTTGAAGTCCAGATTCTGAGTCTTAGGGTGTGGTCTTAGTGTGTTTCCAAAACACACAATTTCTACTATAATTACCCAAATCTATGACTGTCAAACTTTAGTGGAGGTGGCAGTTGCTGTGGGGATTTTTTTTTTTTCCTAACCTCATGGCTATGCTGGGCCACACTAAATACCTTTTTCTTTTCCTTATTTTCCCCCCTGGAAGAGTGTCTGTGATAGATTAATTTTTCTCTGAGTGTAAAATTTGGCAGAAAATTGTTATTTTTTTTTACTCCTCCAGATTCCTCATCACTGGTTTCCTTGACTGATTTGCAACATTACCTGTTAATACTTTGCTATAATGTTTGTTGGTGAGACTTTTTCTTGTCTCATCTGTCAACATTTATTGAGTGCCCCCTGTGTGCTGAATACTGATGAAATGCCTGAATATGTGCAGTACCACAAAGTGCCATTCTGGATAAGACAAAGATTTTTGGAATTTGCTTACACCTTTTTTCCCTTTCTGTAAGTTTGAGTTTGCCACCTTTTTTACTCTTTAATCTTTACGTGAAAAATGTGTATCAATCAATTTTGTGTTCTTTTTAGCCTTACAGTTTGGCAGACATTCAAGAGGAATGTTTTATACAGCTAAAGGAATTTCAGTCATTTGGGTGTTTGGTGACTTACTATTGCAAACCATTTTTGACTAATGTACCTCAAGAAAAACACACTGATCCGTTTAATTCTTTAATTGTGTTTAATAATAGAAACAGAAGCTTTGTGTCTAGAAGGACTTGATAACTGGGGCTTATTTGATAGCCCATTTGTGAACTGTTGCAGTTAACTGAAACTGCCTAATCGGCATTCATAAAATGAAATGACAGCATTTTTTTTTCATGTGACTTTCATAGTCCCATAATATTGAATCCAAGGGAGGTTCTTACTCCTAAAGCACACCTGCTTGCATGATGATGCTATTGCTGTCAATATTTATGGTAGCATTTTTTCTGGGGAGCTAGGTATTAGAAAGGCACTTGCTGCTTGTCTCCATTTAGGTTTTGGATAACCACTGAAAATTTCTTAACTCATAGTCAGGCTTACTTTTTTTTTTTGGCAGAGCTGTTTTGCTAAATAATAATTAAAAACATTAAAAAAAAACTTTAGTAGTGATGTAGTTGTTTTCAAGGCAACTCTTGTTTTGTATAATGTTGTAGGATGTATAGTATGAACTCTACTTTAGGTTATATAATTGGATAGAGGCTATGTTTTTCTCTTCTAAGAAAGTGATCATTTGATCAAAGGGAGATGTGATTAGTAAGTTGATTCTAGTTGCCCCAGCAAAAATATAACTTCAGATCCTGAGTAAAGCTAAGTCAGTGCAGTTTATTTTTGATAGATGACAGGTGATCTTTAACTTAATTGAACTCAAAATTCATTTGTCTGAAATTTCCAAAACTAAATGGGTTAAAAAATTACATGTTAATAAGTAGTGCTCCTCCTTAGGTTATTGACTCATTTGAAATGGTCATTTATCTTTACATAGCAAATAACAGTTAATGGAGAAGTATAGAGAGATGCTTATTTTACTCCTAGTCTCCTTGGGAAAATACTGGATTGCCATTTATGACATTACTTAATTTTTATTAAGTCTTGATGCATTCAACTAGTTTAAGAGCCTATAATTTAATTTGCACTGTTTAAGGAAAACAAGACTACAATATTTGGAAATATTTAATTATGTTGTTAGTGGCATGCTTCCTATTATTTTTGGTCTCTCCTTTTCTGTAACACCAGAGTTTAACACAGTGCCTGCCTGGTGTATAGTGTATTCTCAGTAAATGTTTTGAACAATTGAATGAATGGTAAGGTCAGAGAGTTAGACTATGACAGCATTTTGTGATTATGTGGCAAAAGTTTTGGAGAAAGATGTTGATTGCTCTGAGCTGCAGTTTTCTCGAGTATCTTATATATTTTGAAGACTGCTGTATTGGGTTATTTAAATTGCTTTGAGATCTTTGGGAGAGAAAGTACAATAGACATACCATTTTGTATTATGCTTTAGTTCATAGAATGGATTCATTTATTTAGAATGGGTATTTTATGTATATATCTGGTCAGCATTCATGAACAATAGTCAATTCAGATCATTTCTTATGCATTTAAAGTTTCTAAAAGTCAGCATAAAAGTTTTTGGATGTATGAGCTCATCCTATATTATGATCAATTCACTAAATTAACCTGGCTCTTAAATATTATGCTGTAATATTGAACACCTACTGTATGCCAGGTTCCTTATTAGATTCGTTTTATGACAACCTTGCAAGGTGTAGATTGATTTCTAGTTAATTCCTAATTAACATTAGGAAAGGAAGGCTCAGAGGGTAACTTGTTCAGGTACACTCCCAAGTGGCAGATGCTGAAGACTGGCATTTTAACCCAGGCCAATATGACTCATCCTCTTTACTTACTATTTCAAGGTACTAATTTGAGGTCTTCTGTTTTATATTTATTTAGAGAGCATATTAACAGATCTCAAAACTTTACTTTTTTTAGTCACCACACAGGATAATGTTCATTTGTTCTGTACTCTCCCATGAGCACGTACAAGATTAAAATTTCCTGCTCACTAGTCACAGCTTCACTCCTTTCCTACTCATGCAAGTAATTGGAATGCAAATGAGTTACATTTGTAAAACTTTTTAAACAAGGAAATCTTTCTTAGAATTTTGATTATTTAAATATATACATTTCTTGTTACACACCCTCACATCTGGATAATGGTACCATGGGTGAGAATGATTGTTTTCAAGGATACTGTGTGATTTTAAGTGGAAGACCTAATGCAAAGATATATTTTTATAGGTGTTAAATTTATTTTGACAAGATGATCTTCAACATAAAGGTACTATTGTATGTGACACTATGAAGCTTTGACTCCTGTACAGTTATTTTCTGGTATGCAGTAATCTCTATTTGGTGTATTCTAGTTGATGCATTATATATGGTATATGTTAAATCCGAGACTGATACACACTCTTTTCACTGTGTCTAGAACATTTCTTCCAATCATATATTGGCATGTCCTTGTCCTTAGATAATCCAGATTATACTGAGTACTAATTTAGATCAGACATTTTCAGGAAACATTTGGTAAGAAAAAAATTATGACATGTTCCCAGATAGTATTATTTGATGATTACTTACACCATTTCTCTGTTATTAGCGAATATAATGGAGAATTGAATGCATTAATTTAAATGAAATCTGAGATCTGCTATGTCTTGAGGTAGACTTTTGTAGTTTGTTGACTTGTACTCTTATCAAGAGATTCTTCTCATTGTAAAATTTTACTGTGTATTGACAAAAACATTGCATTTAAGTCCTGGCTTGCTCTTGTCTGCTATCGTGAAGATCTCAGAGTATAAAATGGGAATAATAATGTCTCTGTTACATGCCTCATAACATTGTTGTGAAATTTTTGTATTAATTTCAATGCAACCTAATAGGGAAGGCAAGATATAATTTTATTAAAGTAATGCATTTCTAAGTCAAATGATCATTTAAAATAATATGGGTTTTGATCATCTATTTGTTTGACACCTGGCACAATATTGGGTATATGGATTGCCATTAATTACCCAAATAGTTCTTGAGCACATAAGCGGAATTATATAACAGTGAATAAATCATTTATAATCCTTCCTTGCGGTGGAATAGAAGGTAGAGAAAAATAGTGTGAATTCAGTGATATGTGATACATGGGTACCTATTCTTATTTTAAGGAATCAGGATAAAACCCCTGTTGTAAAGCCATCTAAACTAAGACCTGAAGAGTGGATCAGTCAGGCAAAAGGGAGAGTGCATGGAGCTAGAGCGAGGGGCAAAAAGCCTGAAGATAAGTGAAGTCATGTTAGAAACTACTGGTTCTGTATGGCAGGATCGTATTATAGAATACATAAAGGAGAGGTGGGAAAAATGAAGCTAAAGAGGTAGGTAGACAAGAAGTAAACTGTAAGGTCAGC
This sequence comes from Eulemur rufifrons, assembly GCF_041146395.1. Taxonomy (NCBI): domain Eukaryota; kingdom Metazoa; phylum Chordata; class Mammalia; order Primates; family Lemuridae; genus Eulemur; species Eulemur rufifrons. Next base: position 35,650,307 of record NC_090985.1, read on the forward strand.
TGCATGAGTCATGTTAAGTTCAGTTCAGTTTGGACTGAAGGCAATGGGGAAACTATTATAAGATTTTAATGGAGAAGAGAGAGTGAAATATGTCTTTTCTAAAGATCATTCTTACTCGGCTTTTGGAGAATGGATTGAAGGTGAAGTAAGATTGAATACAAGCAGACAAACTAAGAGGCTGTTACTGAAGTCTGGGAAAGAATTGATAGTGATCTGTGCTTGAGTATTGGCAATGGGGGGGGATGATATTAAATCTATAAGATTTGATAACTTACTGAATGTGGGCTCCATTGAGTCACTAACTTTGCTTCCAGTGGTAGAATAGGGAATAAAGTTTCTCCCAAAGGGCTAGGTGCAGCTTTTTCATGTAAAGTTGAGATGTTGCCTAGGGCTAAGGCTAAGCCATATGTGTTTTCAAATAAGCATTTTTCCATTGATTTACCACATTCTTAGTCATTGAGTATGAGCTGACCCACCCTAAAATAGGAGTATCAAGCTGGAGACTTATGAGGCCTCCATGAATCAGGTATTCGGTTTCTACAAGAGCCCAAAAGCAAACTAATAGCTACTTTTCAAAAGGGGTAAACCTGATAGCTGTGTCAGGGAGACAAAGTGTCTAAAACACCAGGGGGTACCTCCGGGTGGAGACTACTTCCCTTTGCCAAGTGCTCTAATCAGTAAAATCATGAATACAGAGACTTGTAGCTCAAAATGGTCATTAGGATTGTGGGGCCTCAAAACTACTAGAACTTCTTTACCTACAGCCCTTCTTAATTGGAAGAACTCTCCTCTCTGGCTCTTACGGGATAGGGAAGTACAAGCATATAACAAATCAATTCCTACTATATGTTAAGATGTAGAGGCAACAAAAGTACATTGAAATGGCCCAAAGAACTCCACTCATAAGTCATACTCATTTCCCTAACCCACTGTAACCCCTGCCCAGACCCTATCAACTGTATCTGGGTGTCCCCTCCCCACTGCAGGACTAGAAAGGATGGTGACCTGGATGCCAGTATTCAAGAGAACCATAAAATTTTGAGTCCCTCCCTAAAGTTATGTGGGCTGCCTCAGATGGGTATGTCTGGCCTTAAGTTCCTTTTGGGGATCAGGGAGACCTCAGCTCCATCTCTAACCATCTTTTTCTTTAAAGCAGAAGAATTTGGGATACAAGTGAGAGATCAACAGGTATGGAGGAAGAGAGCAACTTGCTGCCAGTAATCAACTTGGTGGCATTAAATTAAAGTGAAATATGAGAAAACCACCTTGGGGTATAAGGTGTGAAAGTACTTTGCTTTCCTTATATCCAGTTACAGTTCTTTACATTCACTTTTGATCATTCCCTTACAGTTTGACTAAAGGAACTTTTAATGTTTTTGGCCCACCAGAAGCTCTGTAGTTGGCAGCAAAGCCATCCTTTACTTACACCATCTATTTTAGCTGGGGTTGCGAGGACGTTCTTGGCTAAGCTGCCACAGCCACATTGCCTTCCACCCTGGGGCCATGGAGCTTGTTGCCCCGTTGTCATGATACATCCCTTTTTCCACTAGTCCAGAGGAGAATGAACAACCACCAAGGCACCATTTGAGTGGCTAATTTCCTTCTTGCTTCTCACTGCTCGGTTTCTAAACATTAATTCAACTCCTGTTAATTAACAAATAGGACAGTGGGGGAATCCTTATTCCCACCTTCTCCTTACCTGCCACTAGGATCACTCTCAGATCCCAAGATGTCTTCTCATTTCCCAGAACTCAGTCTGCTGGGCCTTTATCTTAGAAAATCATGGTTCTGTCAACATCCCATCCGTGTTGCCCCAAACTGTCAAGAACCATGAAGGTCTGAGATTTTATCCTATTTGCAAGCTAATAAGTTACCCTGTCACATTTTCACAGATGCTGATAGAAGACATGAAACTCCTGTGTCAGAGATGAAGGACAGTTTATTATTCCCTGTTATGGCAGTTAGCCAGAGTGTTAGCATTTATGCTGGTTTTCTGATCCTCAATCTCTACAGGATGACATGAAGAGGGCCAGGTAATACTTGGACACAGTGAGTTACGTTATTGGAGAGAAGCCTTCAGGGAACCCAAATCTTTTCTAATGGGCAGTAAGTATGCTTGCCCCTTGCTCTGGAAGGATACATTGTATTTATTATACTGGTCTGTAAGCATGCCTGTCCTTTGGTCTGGAAGGAGAAACTATCTTCATTTTTTGAGGTGGTTTACTACAGGCATCCTTGAAAAGAAAGTCTACAGCAAAGAACAGTTGGTACCTCTGCTTGTAACACACATGCAAGAGACCAGAGTAATGTTTCCCAACATCTGTAAATTACGTATCAATCTGGCCTGGCATGTAATAAGGACACAATAAGTCTTACTATTGGTGCTGTTCACGTCTTTGCTCCGTTTTTTGGGGCAAATCTGTATGTAGTGACCTTGGTGGAATTTTGAGGTTTTCTCTAAGTCGGCTGCTCTAACAACATTTATTCAAAAAATAATGACTGACATGTTCAGACATCTTTTGGTTGAGAAAGTTCACATGTGGTCTTTTAAGAATTTCAGGGACATTAAATTAAAGTTAAATATGAGAAAACTACCTTGGGGTGTAAGGTATGAGATTACTTTGCTTTCTTTCTGTCAAACTCCATTTCCCTACTTTAAATTCTCCCAAATTCTCTTCTTTTTTTTTTTTTTGAGATGGAGTCTCGCTTTGTTACCTGAACTTAGAGTGCCATGATGTCAGCCTAGCTCACAACAACCTCAAACTGCTGGGCTCAAGTGATTCTCCTGCCTCAGCCTCCTGAGTATCTAGCATTACAGGTGCATGCCACTACGCCCAGCTAATTTTTCTATTTTTAGTAGAGACAGGTTCTTGCTCTTGCTCTTGCTCAGGCTGGTCTCAAACTCCTGACCGCAAGTGATCCTTCCGCTTTGGCCTCCCAGAGTGCTAGGATTACAGGCGTGAGCCACCACGCCGGGCCCTGGCAAATTCTTAGAAATGAAGTAATATTTGTTAATTCAGCACGTTTTTAAGGGTGGCTTCTTCCCCTTTATATAAAGGGGCAATGTAGATGTAAGAGAATAAGATAGGCTTGCATAGTTAGTGAGGGGGAGGTTCAAACTAGCGATTTATTTTTCTTTTTTTCTTTAGGGAGCAGGGCTCCATTTTATCTATTATCATTTTATAAATTTGTCCTTCCAGTTATTTTCTGTAAACAAGTATTCTAAAAATGTTATTTTGAATGCTAACTTTTCTTGCAGAAGATTATTTGTTACATTTTAATTTTTTTTGACTTAAATACCTAATGTGTTCTGGTTTATCAAGTTGTTTTAAAAACTACAGAGAAGTCCACTTCATTTATTCCATTCATTTGGGTTAAAGTGTACATGAATTAAGAGACTTGGAATCCTAAAATCTTCTAGCTGTGGTGGAGCCAGCTCTGAGTTGCTAGTGGGTAAAAGCAGGTGGATGCCTAAGGACGGAAGCTTTTTCTTAGTAGTCTTTTTTTTTTTTTTTTTTTGGTTTGAGACAGAGTCTCACTCTGTTGCCCAGGCTAGAGTGCTGTGGTGTCAGCCTAGCTCACAACAACCTCAAACTCCTGGGCTCAAGCGATCCTCCTGCCTCAGCCTCCCGAGTAGCTGGGACTACAGGCATGTGCCACCATGCCCGGCTAATTTTTTCTCTATATATTTTTAGTTGTCCAGCTAATTTCTTTCTATTTTTTAGTAGAGACGGGGTCTCACTCTTGCTCAGGCTGGTCTCGAACTCCTGAGCTCAAATGATCCACCCACCTCAGTCTCCCAGAGTGCTAGGATTACAGGCGTGAGCCACCGCGCCTGGCCTGAAAGTAGTCTTTTTGATAATTGGGACTTCTATATTAAAATGTGAATATAGTTAAACTAAAGCATTTTCTTTTTATTTATAGAACAATATGTTGAAGCAGTAGTCAAAATACACAGCCTGGGGTTGACAATTCTTTGAAATGGGTGTGCCAGAGTTCCATTATAGTGTGTGTGAGATGGTGACAGCTGGCCAGTGTTCTGTCTTTGGTATGTGGCACTGACCTCTTAGTAGTCTGTTAGCGTGTGTCTTTTAAGAACTTTGTTTTAGCTGATTTTCATTGTTCTTGCTTTATAATCAACTTTTAAAAATAAGGTATATTGTTTTATTAAAATGAAATTTAATTTTTTTAAACCATTCTCAGTTTGTGTAGTTTGGTTAGGTAGTCTGTATATTTGAATATTTTTAAAAAAATATTTAAGCACATCAGAATTTTTCCTAGTTGTAGTCTACAAGCTAAACTTTTTGTGAAGTTCTTTTACTTCCTCTCTCAGATCCCTTCTAGGAGGGATACTGTAAGTCATCTTTTCAAGAGTTAGTTGAGAATAGTGGAAAGGCAACCACCAGGAAAGATTTCACTCACTACTTGCCTTCGAACCCCTTCTGTTTAGATATGACCATGCTGAATTTCTATCCAAAGAAGGTTCCAGAGCAGACTCTGGATAGTTCTGCTTTCTTTTTTAGCCTCTGGTATAGGAATATACATATACATAACATATGTGTATGTATTTTTGTTTCTGTGTATTTATATTCCTGTTACGATCCTGTATAGCTGGCAGACGTAATGGGGAAAAAAGGCCATAATGTAGCCTTTTGTTTTTTAAATCTTTCTTAGTAAAGATGTGGGGCTAGTAGTTAATCAGGTCAAAAAGATCTATTCTCATGACCCTTAGAAGTATAATACTTTAATAAAAAATAGAAATCACCTGTAGTACGGATAATAGAGATAAGTAGTATATATGCTATTTCGTTGTGCCATTTTAATGTATACTTTCATTCAATATGGTTTTGTTGTTTCACTGAGTTTTGGCTTTGGCATCTAGAAAAACCCAGTAATTCCTTCAATAAACATAACTACTTACTAACTTTTTTTCCACTATTTTTTTTTAAAAGCAATTTTATGGGGTTATACTTTACATACTGTAGAATTCAACCATTTTAAATGCACTAGTCAACGACTTTTTAGTAAATATACTGACTGAGCTTTGCAGCCATTACCATAGGTTCAGTTTTAGAACTTTGTCTATTAACTCAGTAAGATCCCTTGAATCCTATTACAGTTTATCTTCATTGCTACTCCCAGCCTCAGGCAACCACTTACCTATCTCTATAAATTTTTCCTTTCTAGGAAATTTCTTATAAATGGATTCATACAATATATAGTCTTCTGTGTCTGGCTTCTTTCATTTAATGTTTTTTGGGTTTATCCATGTTGTTGAGGGCACTAGTAATTGTTCCTTTTTATTGCTGAGTAGTTTTCTTTTGTGTAGATATGCCATGTTTTGTTTATCCATTTATCAGTTGATGGACATTTGGTTAGTTCTGATTTTTTGGCTGTTATAAATAATGCTGTGAACATTTGTGTGCAATTAGGTGTGCAGCTGCTGTATATTTTCATTTCTTTTGGGTAGATGCCTAGGAATGGAACTATTAGGTCATATGGTAAATTTATATTTAATTTTACAGAAATTGCCAGACTATTATCCAACTGTCAGTACAATTTTACATCCTGCCAGGAGTATATGAGGATATCAGTTTCTCCAAATCCTCCCAACACTTGTCATTATCTTTTTGATTATAATTATTGTAGTGGGTATGAAGTAGTATAGCATTGTGGTTTAAATTTGCATTTCCTTCATGACTAATGATGTTGAGCATCTTTTTAAGCCATTTTATATAAGCCTGTTTTAGTGAAATGAATATCAGATCTTTTGCCCGCTTTTAATTGGGTTGTTTTTTTTCTTATTGAGTTGTAAGAGTTATATATATATATATATATATTTGTATATATATTCTGGATCCAAATCCTTTATCAGATACATTATTTGCACATATTTCCTCTCAGTTTGTGGCTTGTCCTTTTGTTTTCTTAATGGTGTCTCTTGAAGTGTAAGGTTTTGAATTTTGGTGGAGTCTAGTTTTTATTTCTGTTAAAAATTATGCTTTCTGTGTCATATCTAAGAAATCTTTGCCTAACCAAAGGTTGTGAGGTTTCTAATTTACTCCTATGTTTTCTCCTTTTCCTTCTTCTGCTTCTCTTCCTCCCACCCCGCTTTTTAGAGAAGAGGAGGTGGGGATCTCACTCTGTCATTGGGGAGTTAAGTGGCACAATCATCCATAGCTCACTGCAGCCTCCAACTCCTGGGCTGAAGCTACCCTCTGTCTTAGCCTTCCGAGTAGTTGGGATTACAGGTGTGAACCACTGTGCCTGGCTATTTTCTTCTAAAAGTTTTATAGTTTTAGCCCTTACATTTAGGTCTGTGATCCATTTGTAGTTAACTTTATGATGTGACTTAAGTTTTGAAGTTCATGTTTTTGCATGTGGATACCCAGTTGTCTCAGCAACATTTGTTGAAAAGACGATCCTTTCCTCTTTTTGTATTTTTGTTGATAATCATTTGACCACAGATGTATGGGTTTATTTCTGTACTTTCATGTCAGTTTCATTGATTTATCCTTCTGCTAGTACCACATGGCTTGATTACTGTGGCTTTCAGATGAGATTGGGCGTGTTCAGGGTGGTGTGGCCGTAGACTACTGTGGCTTTCATACCATATTTTAATAATGAAAATTCTTATAAAAATATGTGCTCTTATGTTTATAAAAAATTGAAACAATATAGAGGAGTAAAAGAAGAAAGTAAAAATCACCATCTAGGTAGTGATTGTTTTGGTGAACATCTTTCCAGGCATTGTCACACATATATACATGTTATATGAGTACACACACGCTCCACATTTATACATAAAGATATATCAGTATTTGCTCACGCTCATTGTTATTGTGTACTTTTTGAGTGAATACACTTACTGTCAACTTTCTAAGAGATAAATGATTATTTTTCTTACTCTAGGCACCTTTGTAATTCTGTGAGATTTTACTGACATAAATTTCTGAGAAGACCAAAACCTCTTTGGGGTAAGAACTACGAATGCAGTTTTCTTGGTAGCATGTTTAAATGAAATTTACTTCTCACATCATCTGCTGAAAGATGACTTTAAAACAAATTTTTATATGTGTGCTCTGAGAACGGATAGCAAACTATGTGTGAAACTTTGACAACATTAATTCCCAAATCCAGTTTTAAACATTTAGAGTGTTCATAAATTTACTCTTGAGCATTAGATTAACTTTTTGGCAGTTGGTGATAATGAGTTTGGAGCCAGTAGATATATATGTGTGGTGATACAGAATTTTATTTGCTGTTGTATGAGGACTAATCTCCACTGCAAGCTTAATTTTATTGTGTTAATAAAGGAATAACAATCTTTGTTCTTTTACACTTTGTGAATTCAGCCTTGTGACCCTTGATGAAGCCAGAATCTGAAATACTTTCAGCAGCCATCTTGGAATTGTGACTGAATTCTGAAATGCTTCTCTTCTGCCAGTGTAGGTTAAATCCCATTGTTAGGAACTCCTCTGACATTCACATTTTTGTTGTAGTATGATTTTATATGATGAATACATAATTTAAAATCACATTTAGAATTGTAACAGCTGTAGGAGACTATATAGATTATGCTTAATTTTTAAAAAGCTGAAGTTTAATCTCTGGCGGTGGGGAGCCAGCAAAGGTTTTGGGTTTGGGAGTGACATAATGATACAAGGTTTTAGAAAGACCATCACATTTGGTTTAGTGAAAATTTGTGCTAGATAAAGGGATGCTTAATTTAGGTGAGAAACTGGATTACTCAATGAAATTATATAAATGAGGTAAGTGTTTTAATACAAGGTTTTTAAAAGTTCAAACTTGAAATAAATTTTTAGATGACAAATTAACAGAATGGAAAGTGTTAACACTGGCTAAGTCTGGTAAGATTGTGAATTTTTATTTTCTTCCTGCTTTTTATGGAAAATTTAGAAAATATATGTAGTAGGATGCTAAAATGGAACTCTTTTATTCTGGATTTGGCCCTCAGTAGATTCACATTTCTAAAATGAGTTGTAAGAACACAATGCAGGTCTTGTAAAAGAGAGCCAGAAAATGGATCTTGTGACTTCTGATACCTACCCCATCAGTTGGTATAAAAGGATCAGAAAGTTGGAAATTAGAAAAGAGTTTTTGACCCAAATTGTTAGAAATTGGAAGAGTTTTTAAAACCCAGTGGTGGTATGCTAGGAATCTGTCCTAACCTCACCCCCATTTTTGTGGGGGATGGGGAGTGCTTCCCCTCAAGTAAAGGGGAAGGGGATTTATGGTGTCTACTTGAAGAGGTTAATGTGTAACTCTTGCAATTTGGGGGACACAATGGATTGATGTCTGTCTAATGCTGGAAAATTTAAAGGGTGAAAAAGAGACTGACAGTATGGCAAAGCGAGGTTGGGGGCGGGGGGGGGGGGGGGACTGCCAGTCCTTCCAAAGTTTTTTGGGCCAAGTGATCCATGTTTCCCATAGACCACATGATGGCTACTAGTGAGAGAAAGCCCAAAAGAGAAGGTGGAAGGGTAGTGGGATGGGGCTGGATTCCCAGAGGGGATGCATTGTCCTGTATCACAGGAATTATAGTTAGAGATCCCCACGGGTAGGGTGAGTGAGCACCTCCAACCTCCAAGGAACCCCTGAAAGTATTCTTTGACATAATCAGCTTTAAACATTTTTTGAGCCATGAGAGTGTCTAAACCCTCTAATGATAAATAATTGCCAAACCCAGGGCTAGCAGGGTGAAAGGGAGAGGGATAGAAGCACAGTCGTCTCGTGCTGCACAGGGCTGTCCTGTAGCAGACAGAGCCGAGAAAGCAGAGACCTGTGACCTTGAATGAAAAATTTTGACAATTATACTGTAGATCCTTCAGTTTCTAAACTCAGATTAACTTGAAAGTGACCAGAAGTCATGGTTACTTGCTTAACTAAAAGTTCAGGGACATTATTGCTGCAGAGTAACTTCAAAAGACAGTGGTGGACAATAAGTTGCTTTTTATGGTTTCAGATTCTGCTTGTTGAGTTTAATGGTTACAGTTGTTTTTCTAATAAGAAAAATGTCAGTGAAAATGAACTTTTATGATAAGAATGTGCTCATTGAAGTGTTTTCTTGTGGATAAAATGGCATCAACTTTGGACATCCAGATCTGTTCTGGAAATAGATCAATCCCTTGTTAGCACGTGACATGAGGTAAAATTTTTGAGATTTTCCTCATCTACTTTTTATAAAAGGAGTAACATCACCTGTTTTGCAGTGTTTGAAAAAAATTATGGTCTGTAGCAAAATGTGTGATACATAGTAGGTATTTACATATATTAGCATCTTTTCTTCATCTTAAAGCAAATGTTTCCTATAATTTTAAGTGTTTTTGTCTTTTTTATATGTGTTCTACTTCCTCAAAATGTGTTCCTTAACAATACTAAATAGAAGTGTAAGGGGTTTAGTATGAATACAGGATGTGCTATCAAGGATGTAAGAAATGTTCTTAGTATAGCCAAAAGTTCAACTTTTGATTTGAAATGTGAAAGATTTTCAGAAAGCATAAAGACTAGTTTTACTGATGTGTTTGTGGGAATGTATGAATTAAGGGACTAAAGAAAAGGTAGACCCACGTGGAGAATATTTTCATTATTGTACTTCGTTGGAGTAATTTGGAATACATAAAACAAAAGAAAGATCTTATTGCAAAGAGAACACTTTGTAAAAACCAGTATCTTTCTTCTGTTCTTATATTCTCAAAATGTGCTTCATTTTTCTTTTTCTAGAAAATTTTTTCTTTATTTGATATTTTAAAAATAATTTTGGTGTTTTGTCATCTTTCTGGGTATTCTATTTAATATTCACATTTTATACTTTGAAACTTAAAGTTTTCTTTTTAATGATCTAGGTACCCCTTAAATGTCTCAAGAAGCTGATTTTTATATACCATCACTAAGTTTTGAGTATCTTTATTGTTTATATCTGTACTTCAGAGTTACTTTTGTAACATAGTTACGTTTTGCTTATTTGTAGGAATGGCTTTAAATTAGGAAGAAAATTATAGTTATTTTTCTATTTGAGTCCAAGATATTCTTTATAATTTATACAAGGGTCCTTAGTTTCAAGTAGCAGAAACTGACTGGCTAATTTGGATGGAAAAGGAATTTGTTGGGATGATAACAGTTTGCCCACAGAATTGGTGGAGAGACTAGGGATCCAGAAATGAACAATAACCAAAAAAGGCTCACCAGCAGGAAAATACAGCCCAGATTATGTTGCAGTAACAGTCTGGTTAGGGTACTGTGGCCACTGGTCTCTTATTGCTGCCACTGTGAGTCATTTTTCAAGTGTCTTTGGTCTTTGGACCATTCTCTCTAGCTATTAAGTGTTGGAGTGTAGCTGTAGTATGTGTGGTCTGACCTTGTTCCTGAACTCCACACTTCTGTATCCACTGCTTTCTCAACATCTTCCATTTGATGGGTTATGGGCCTCTCAAATTTAACACGTTCAAAACTGAACTCCTGCTCTTATTTTAATCCCCACACCTGCTCCTTTCCATCCAGGCAAGTTGTCTTATAGAATGTTCCATAATCTATCTGGGTTTGTCTGTTTTATGTTTCCTCATCAATAGAGTCAGGTTATACATATTTGACAAGTATATTACATAGGATAATGTTGAGTTCATCCCATTGCTTCATATCAGCAGGCATATAATATCTGTTTGTCACATTTTTGGTGATACTATGTTTGATCCCTCATTGAGGACGATGTCTGCCAGATCTCTCAGTTGTGAAAGGTCTCTGTATGATAATACTTTTAGACCATGTGAGTATCAGGTTGCCCAATAGCTTAGCATAGGAAAGGGTGGGCACTCAAATAATGGCTGTTAGTGTATATCGGAATAATAGCTATCAGTCATTATCAAAAAGTTATGGAACAAAAAAACTGTAGTGTTTTAGTTTTTTTAATACAGTAGAGGAAAGAAAAGTAAATGATTCATTATCATAAATCTCAAACCCTGAAAACAAGCTGATTTACTTAGCATCAACACTCATTCCCTGATTTGGAATGTAAAAGTAATAATAATCGATGGCTGTATATAATCTAGCTTTTTAAAAAAAGTACAAGACTAATTGCTAAGAAAAAGGTACATTAGGAAGGAGGCTGGAAGTAATGGCTAAAATAAATATTGATAAGGTTAACTTCAGTGATCCAGTACGTTCTCCTTGTCCATCATTTAGCGAAGATCATATTTTTTTCCATGTTTATTATTTTAGTACCTTCATTTTTTTTTATTCTTACTGGTACCTTTTATTTTTTTAATTTTTAATTTTTTTGAGGCCAGGCAGTGGCATCATCATAGTTCACTGCAACCTCAAACTGGTGGGCTGAAGCAATCCTCCTGCCTCAGCCTGCCAAGTAGCAGGGACTACAGGCACCTGCCACCATGCCTGGTTAATTTTTCTATTTTTTATGGACTGGGTCTTGCTATGTAGCTCATGCTGGTCTGGAACCCTTGGGCTCAAGTGATCTTCCTGCCTTGGCTTCCCAGAATGCTGGGATTATAGGCATGAGCCACTGCTCTGGCCTGGCACCTTTTAAAATATTTTCCCTCTTAATTCAAGGAAGCAAGACATACTTCTCAAATGCCTGAAAATTTGTCTTTTGTTATAAGAAATCTCTCTCTTTCTCTAGATACAATAAGTTCCTAGAGACTACAAATGAAATAGTGAACTATACAGTGAAATCTAGTATATGTAGGTGCTCCTACATTTGGTGAAAATGAAATGAAAGAGAAAAGGGGGAGATTTAAAAATGTACAGATTTTTATAAGGTATTTAGTGAATGAGCAGAATAGCAAAAAGTAAAACATCTAGGATGTGATGAGCTAATGGTTTCAGAATTTATTTTAAAAATCATATTTTTCTACTTACCTTTTCAAGTCTGAAATATCTAGGTGGAAATTACTGATGATATGAAAGTTTGTAACACAGCAGTGGAAGTATGGCTGTGGTACATTGATTCTGTTTATAGGTGATTATCTGTTAAAAAGTCATTTAAACTAAGATGTTTACATCTAGGAAATAAAGATCACACAATATTAGTTTCTTCCCTGTGTAGCTTGAGGAAGTTTTAATTTGATTTGCTTTTTATTCTCAAAATACTATTCTTAATGTTTTGAGAATAAAAACACTTCATATACTGTTTTGAGCATGTGTTACAAAATAGTATGTGTTCATGTTGACTGTGCATTCAGGAAATGATAATCCTTTCTTACTACAAAAAGCTGCATAGGCAATATACATACATATGCCAAAATCTGGAAATACTGAATGTTTTCCACTTAATTGTCTCTATAACATCTCTAAAAGTTAGAAAAAATAAAGTTACAAACACTAAAGAATTAGCAACTTTTTTGAGAAATTAAATGAACCTATATGATATGATACTTTTATAATTGTGTGTATTGATGTTTTTGTCTGTTGAACCTATTAGATATCATGTGGCTACTAGTGAGTGCTTAGGAGAAATGCCTGTAAGACATGTAGGGTAGTTTTTGAAAGAGAAGGTAGACACAGAAAAGACCTATTTCATCCCAGGATATTTTGTAGGTTGGACTACGTGTGTTTTAAAGATAAAGCTTTAGCACATGAATATATACTCTGACCATTGAAGAGTAATTCTTAGATAGTACATGTCCTTTTTTGAAAGTGTTTTCCTCTGATTTGATTTGTAAGTTCAGACTTGAATAGTCAAAATTTGGAATTATCTAAGCTCTCCAAAAAGTAGAAATAAAAGAAGGTCAAACAGATTAAGGTTCAAACACATACAACAAACGGGATAGCAATTTGTTGAAGGAATTAGCATGGTTTTGTATTTAGTGGGACTGAAAAACCTTATCCAGTGTTCTGTTGCATTCTTAATGTTTCCTCAGTCTCAGTTTAACAAATCCTTTTTCTTAAGGACTTTAGTATTATTTCATTGTTATCCCTTTTTTAACAATCAGGTAGTATTTAATATGCCTCTTTTCCAGTTTAGTGGATGTGCTAATACAAATCCTAAAATTAAGTTATCTTACTTAATTTAGAGCATATGAAAACTGTCTTTGGAAGTTGTTAGTGGTAGTCGTGTTTTTAAATATACAAGGCAAGTTCAAGCATCATCACTTCTCTAGCTTTCTCTGACATTCTCTTCTAGACATAATTAAATTACTTCCTCATCTGTTTTCCTATAGCAGTTTAACCACAAAACTCTAGTACAGCATTTTATTTAATTATATTGTATTGTAGTAATTTGTTTACATGTCATCTGATAGACTATGAGCTTCTCGAGGGCAGGTCTTGTTTTACTCAGGATTTTGTACTCTGCCTTGCATATATCTGGCCTACTGGAGATCCTTTATTGATCTTTGTTGAATTTTGAGCATATTCTTTAGGTTATGTGACAAAGCTTTTTTTTTTTTTTTTTTTTTTTTTTTTTGAGATAGAGTCTTGCTCTGCTGCCCAGGCTAGAGTGCCTTGGCATCAGCCTAGCTCACAGCAACCTCGAACTTCTGGGCTCAATGAATCCTCCTGCCTCAGTTTCCTGAATATCTGGGACTACAGGCATGTACTACCATACCTGGCTAATTTTTTCTATTTTTAGTTGCCTGGCTAATATTTTTTTTTTTTTTTTTTCTGTTTTTAGTAGAGATGGGGCCTTGCTCTTGGTTAGGCTGGTCTGGAACTTGTGACCTTAAATGATCCTCCTGCCTCTGCCTCCAAGAGTGCTAGGATTACAGGCGTGAGCCACCACGCCTCGCCAAAGCATTTTGAATAGTCTTTTAAAAATCAGCTATTTTGTTGCTACCAAGACATGCAGTAGTATATTATTACATATCAGATATCTGGTATCTCTCCAAAGTGGTTATCTCTGCTTAATATTGCAATTGAATAATTTTATCAGCCCAGAAAAACCGTATCTATAAAACCACTGTGGGCACTTCAGAGTTTTTCATTGAAGGTTTTGTTGTTACTTTAATTTTTAATAGAAATTACATATTTTTCTAAATTTTGTCAGTTATCCGCTACCAATACATCAACTTATCTTTAACTCTCATTTTCGCAAACAAGTCCTTTTAGCAGTCTTTTGGGGCCTTAACTCTAGACAAGTTGCAGTTTTTCCAGTCTCCTTACATCTATTATCATGTTGTTTGCTTATTCACTCGCTCAGCATATGTACATTGGAGACTGGGACTGTCAGACATGGTGCTTGGTGCAGGGGGAGTACAGTAATAATTAACAGGCTGTGATAACCACTTTAGTCACGGGAAAGGGTCAGACATTTTGATGAGTGATACAATGTGCTATGGGGCCTATTGGGAAGATCTTTAACCCACACTAGGAATATACTCTCTTACACTGTCCTGTTTTCTAAATTTCTATTATAATTGTAGTTTGTGACAATAATTAGTGTCGACAGAATTATTGTGGACTTGTTACTTTTTATGTATGTAAACATTATTTCCATAGGAAGCTGTTAACCTCTTTCAGGATAAAGATTGCCTTATTTCTTTGTGTATCAAGCACTGCTAGAGGCAAAATACAGTTTGTAATAATGCCTGTTGAATTGATGGACAAAAACTCCCTAATGCTCTGGTCCTACTTAAACTGTTTGGGTTCTCAGAAGTGTAAGGATGTAATAACAGCGCCCATGCATAGAAGGTGCGGTTGGCTTAACATGACAGACAAGACCTGGGAAAAGAGCCAGACAACATAGTAATAGGTATCCCTCGTTATTTATTTGAGTCTAAGTGCATAGTCTACTTTGTAGGTTTTTTGTTTTGTTTGTTCAACCTTTTAAAAATGTTAAAAATCAGTCTTAGTGTGCAGGCAGAACAAAAACAAGGCCATTGGGTTAGGTTTGGTCTGTGGGTGGTTTGTGGACCTCTGCTTTAGATAAAACAATATTGTCACATCTGGGGTTGGTTGTTTTTCCATAAAAAGTGTCTTGATCTAGGATTGGACAGTCGTGACTGTGTGTTAGAATTATTGTGTGCTTCTTAAAAAGACAAATGCCAGGAGGTACCCTAGACTTGGTGAATCAGAATCAGGCATGTATAATTAAAAACAGGGTGGTGTTCCATGGATGGTTGTGATGAGCAGCCATCGTACTGGCCAGTGGTTACTAGTAACATACAAATATGAAGTAATACCAGGGTAGGGTGAATTTTCTAATAAAACTAGAGCTGAAATTTTTAAAGAAGTATAATTACATTTTTTATGAAGCTGATTTAACAATACATAAAAAGATATTTAAGAAAAAATTTGTAAATTTGTTTTTAAATATTGAGTCAACCTGAGATTTCTGTCCTATGGCATTACAATTACTGAAATGTACTAACTGGAAGGATGATGTGTAGATATGTGATTGGATTTCAGCATTAGAAGGATCATTCTAGTAACATCAGAGACGATGAGTTGAAAAAAGGTTAGACTTGGAGCAATGAGACCCAAAGGAAGCTACTGTAGGAGTCCTGGCTTGACTTGCTAGTACGGGGGTTGTGGGAGTAGAGTTAGTAGATGGATGAGAGAGAGCTGTAGGAAATAGAATGGTTAGTCTTTCAGATCTTAGAGTGTGGGTAAGAATGATGACCGCTATTTTCTAACCTGGATGGATGAATGGTATTGGTGTATACATCAAGTTCTTTAAGATCATAGCTCAGATCTTATGCATTCTTGTATTTCTAGAACCTAGCATAGTATCTGCCACATGGTAGATGTTTAATCAGTGTTGCTAATAATAGCTACAATTCACTGAATGTTTCACTTTGTGCTTTTTGGTAAGTACTAAACATGCATTCTCATTGAATCTCATTTAATCTTTACAACACTGCTGTAAGGTAAACTGTTAACTTCATTTGACAGATGAGGAAACTAATGCTAACTAGCTATGTGACTGTGAGTCATGGTACCAGTTGTCAGAACTAGGATTCAAACTGGGATCTGACTGGTTTCAAAGTCTCTAGATTAAACCTTTTCCACCTCTATGTTAGGCCGTTCCCCTTTGTTGTAACATACTTAAGTACTGCACATTAGTATACAAAAGACTTGAAAAATACATTTCATGTCTTTTAAGAATTTATCTTCTCTCAGGAATATGACTAATATATGAAATACATGAGTAGGAGTGCACTATTGGATAAAAATGCTTTAGGATTGCAGAGATTGATGTGAGCTGCTAGTGTATTAGGCAAAAGCCTGCTCAGAGTGGGAATAGCTTTAAACTGGACTTTTAAGGATAAGAGCCTTTTTACAAAGAAGAAAGGAATGCCTTTCCAGGAGGAAGAAGTGGATTTAAGGACTGGAATGTTAGGGGTCTCTGCTCAGAGGACTCTAGTAGCATGTGTTGCTAAGGAGTAGCCTGAACCCAGAATGGGGATTCCTAAGTGTGCCAGTTTGTGAATATACCCTGAAAGATATTTGGAGCTATTATAAGTTTTTTAGTAGGGCAATGATAAGATAAAATTAGTGTCTCTCAAAGTGCTTGACTAATAAGGTACTCAGGTATTTGTGTAAGAGAAATAGAGTGGAGAGAAAACTAGAAGTAGGTTAACCATTCAGAAGATTATTGCATTAGTTATGAGTAACATTATAAAAACCTGATCTAGAGAAACGACAATGAGTAAATAAGAATCGAGGAGAAATTGAAAGCAATGGAACAGAAACCTACTTAGAAGAAAGTTGAAATAGGAGACTTACATTTCAGAAGAAAGTAGAAGATTTGCATTTTAGTACTGATTCTGCTCAAATTTAACCTTTCTGGGTCTCAGCTTTCTCATTTGTGAAATGGAGTTGAGACAGAGCATGATTTTAAATTTATTTATTCATTCATTCATTTATGGATGGGGTCTTGTTCTGTCACCCAGGCTGAAGTGCAGAGGCATGGGTTTAGCCCCCTGCAGCCTTGAACTCCTGGGCTCAAGTGATCCTCCTGCCTCAGCTTCCCAAGTAGCTAGAATTACAGGAAGGTGCCACTACACCTGACTAATTTTTCTTCTTCTTCTTCTTTTTCTTTTAGAAACAGGGTCTTGCGGTGTTGCCCAGGCTGGTCTCAGACTCCTGGCCTCAAGTGACCCCTTGCACCTCAGCCTCCCGAATTACTGAGGTTATAGGCATGCGCCACTGTGCCAGCTATGTGATTTTAAATTTAAATCATAAAGCTTTATTTTCAGCTTTAAAATTCTTTGACTCTGTGGGCTTTTCTCTTATCAAACTACTTAAGAAATCACTCATAGACCAAATTTCAAAATTAAAATATAAATATGAATATAATGGTAAAAATGTCTAAGTTCTAAAGCTCTGAAATTATGGGCCTTATATAAGACCATGTTGACATAAGTATTAAGAAATATATCTAACATAGTGTTAGATAATAACTTGTCTAACACTAAATACGGATTGGTGTTATAGGAAAAATTGATGGACTAAAGTTCTAAGTCTATTTTTATAGAAGGTAGTAGTGATAGCTTTTTGGAGACTCTAGACCAGGGGTCCCCAACCTATGGTGAGTTGTATAATTATTTCACTATATATTACAGTGTGATAATAATAGAAATAAAGTGCACAATAAATGTGCTTGAATCATCCTGAAACTATCCTCCCCCTCCCTGGTCTGTGAAAAAATTGTCTTACATGAAAACAGTCTCTGGTGCCAAAAAAGTTGGGGACCACTGGTCTAAGACATTAGATCTAGCCTGTAGATTACAGAGTAAATATCAGCATACTTGAGAGTCACTGAGGTCTCGGAAAGTGCAGATTCTTAGTCCTAACCCCCTAGAATTTAGTAGGTGGTTTGTGGCAAGCCTGAGAATCCACATTTTTAGCACATTCAGATGCAGATGGTCCCATGGACCTTTTTTTTTTTTTATTTCTTTAAGAAACAGGGTCTCGCTCTGTTGCCCAGTGGCACAGTCATAGCTCATTGTAACCTCAAACTCCTGGGCTCAAGTGATCTTCCCGCCTCAGGCTCCTAAGTAGCTGGGCCCGCAGATGCATGCCAACACTCCCAGCTAATTTTTTACCTTTATTTTTGTAGAGACGGGGTCTCGCTCTGTTGCTTAGGCTGGCCTCTAACTCCTGGGCTGAAGCAATCTTCTTGCCTTCCGAATCACTTGGGATTATGGGAATGAGCCACCACACCGAGCCTGTGGACCATTTTAAAAACAGCTTTATTAGTGCCTAATTGACATACTGTATATCAAATAGCACATATTTAAAGCATACAGTTTAATGAGCTTCAACATACGTAATCAATCACCCATGAAACCATATCTATCACCTTCAAAAGTTTCTTCCTGCCCCTTTGAAATCCATCCACCCTACCTGCTTCTAGAACCCAGGCAACCACCTGTCCACTTTCTGTCATGAGATTAGTTTGCATTTCCTAGAATCTTATTTTTTTCTTACAATTAATTAATTAATTTTTTAGATACAGGGTCTTGCTATATTGTCCAGGCTAGAATTTCATATATGAGGACTCAAACAATATGTGTTCTTTTATATCTGATTTCTTTCACTCAGCATAATGATTTGAAATTTATACATGTTGAATATATCAGTGATTTGTTCCTTTTATTGCCGAGTATATGGAAATACGACAATTTATTTGTCCATTCTTTTGTTGATGAATATTTGGGTTGTTTCCGGTTTGAGGCTATTACAGGTAAAGTTGCTGTGAACTTTAGGGTATGATTCTTTGTGTAAACATTTGCTTTCATGTGTTTTGGATACATGCCTAGGTGGAATGACTTGTGTCATATGGTAAATGTGGATTTAACTGTTTAAACTGGTTTTGCATTTCCAAAGTGTATAGGAATTCCATTTGTTCTGTATCTTCAGCAGCACTTGGCATGGTCAATTAAAAAAATTTTTTTAGCCGTCTACTGTGGTTTTAATTTGCATTTCTCTAATGACTAACGATGTTGATCATTTTTTCAGGTGCTTATTTGTAATCCACCTATCCTTGGTGAATTGTCCTTTGAAATCTTTTGCCTATCTTTAAATTGAATTGTTTCTCTCATTAAGTTGTAAAAGTTCTCTATACAGGCAGTCCTCACTTGTGCGGTAGACTGTAAAAATGCCTATGTAAGCTGAAATCATGCAAAGCAATCTTAGAAATTATGTTGTTCCATGACTTGTAAAAATTTTTGGCAAAACCCACTCTTATTGTTAGTTGCAAATGTATAGGGTAATGGATAAAATAGCAAAACTAATACTTTCTTAGAGTGGAGTAATTTAAACATTGAGAATTAAAGTGTTTTATTTCTTTGTAAAAAACTTATCAAGAGTAGTTTGGGCCGGGCGTGGTGGCTCACGCCTGTAATCCTAGCACTCTGGGAGGCCGAGGTGGGCGGATCGTTTGAGCTCAGGAGTTCGAGACCAGCCTGAGCAAGAGCGAGACCCCATCTCTACTAAAAATAGAAAGAAATTATATGGACAGCTAAATATATATAGAAAAAATTAGCCGGGCATGGTGGTGCATGCCTGTAGTCCCAGCTACTTGGGAGGCTGAGACAGGAGGATCGCTTGAGCTCAGGAGTTTGAGGTTGCTGTGAGCTAGGCTGACGCCACGGCACTCACTCTAGCCTGGGCAACAGAGTGAGACTCTGTCTCAAAAAAAAAAAAAAAAAAGAGTAGTTTGAACAGTGCCTGATTTCTTCTTCCACATTGTATAACTTGCAATGTAGAATGAGTATCATTTCTAGGCCTTGGACAAATTATTATACTTTTTCCAAAGTTTAGGTCAGCTTTCAATATTTTATCCATTGCACTTTCAATGTTACAAATATATCCAGGAGTTCCTTTAATATAAAATTTTGGCTGGCGTCACTTCCTCTGAGATATCGTCACCCTTTTCATCACACACACTCCTCATTTATGTTGATAATTTTGCCTTCAGAAAGTTCCTCTGACTGCATATTTAGGCTCACTGACGGCGGCATTGTCAACATTCTCAGTTCAGTGCTTTCTTCTGTAACTCCATTTATGTTCCGTTAGAATTTCACTTCTAGTGCTGTCACTTTTGGTTTTTTGCTGCACTTTCATCTTTGTTGGCAAATTCCCACTTTTGATTATCCATTTTTGTAAGGTGTCACCTGGGTTTGTCACTGGTAGATAGTGAGATAACACAAGTACATGCTCCTCAGTCTGCATGTAGTGTGAATAACAGGTATGCAGTGACCAGTCACTGACAGACTTTGAAAGAAGTGATGTGATTGGTCACTTATCAGGATGTAAAATGTTGGAGAAAAGTAGAAAACTATAAAGTATTTTGTATTTTTAGTATCTTTATCATTACATTTTAAAAAGACAAAAACTAGACATTTTAGAAAAAGTATTTAATGCTTTGTAGTCTATAATAGTAATGATATGATAACATCAACTTATATTTTAGAATACTTATGTGTCAAGGACTGTTTTGAATGCTAAACGTGTTTGTTTATTTAATCCCCACAGTAACCCAGTTAGATGATAAGTATTACTATTATCTCTATTCTACAGATGAGCAAACAAAGGTAGAGAGAGAGTACCTTGTGCAACGCTGAGCCTGACAGTTTGCCTCTGGAGCCCATGCTATATGCACACAAGTGCTACTCAAAGTGTACTTTGCAAACCAGCACAGGTTCATAAAGTGATTGTTGGCAGTCTGCAAAGAATTGGAATTTGGATTTTGTAAGCTTTTAAAAAATTTCATTTTCCTAGTATTCTAGGTTTTTTCCCTAGTAATTTTTACGAAAGTATTAGATTGTGATGGATGGAAATGTTCTAGCAGTACCTGTAGTCAAAGAATATACCTTGGCTTTCATGAAAAGATTGGCTAATGAATGTGTGCTCGCGTGTGTGTGTGTGTGTGTGTATGCATTTTAGATGTTTTTATCAGGAATTTCAATTATTTGAAGAACTTGTTCTGATTATAATGGGAAAAGAGGGCTTTTACCGTAATTGTAACACCTTGGGGAAAGGCAAGGTTTATCTCAAGAGCTTCTGCTATATTTAGGCATCATTTTGAAAGTGGAATGGATTCTTGAAAGTCAGAGTATTAAATTATAGGATGCACTTTTGTGCTTTGTGTGTAGCTTTATCAGTTTCCTTAACGGTGCTAGGAAGCACACTTGCTTCCTGTCACCATAAACATGACACACAGATTAGGAATTCATTGAATCATTTTACCTGAACCACTCTTTAACATGCTTCATCAGTTCATCTTGTTGATTATCATATAGAATTGTTTTTTTAAAAAAATGACTTGCAAGAAAAGAAAGGCAAATAAAAAAAACTTTGTTTTTATTTGAATGCACCTTCTCTATTCCCAGTCCTCTCCTTCCCCAGCCCCAGAACATGACCTAAACTCTCCTGCTAGCTTTTGAATGCTTGCTTATTTGCATTAAATTTTTAAAAATATTTCATGCTTCATACGTATAAAATATAGGAAACATATGTAGGTTATAAAGCATTAATAATCATTAAGTGAAAGTAAATAAACTTACCACTAGTTTAAGAATTGGTAAGCTCCTTTGTTCTTCCCTAATACAGTCCCCCATCCCCCCTCCCCCCAGTAAAGTGTTCTGAATTTTATGTATATTACTTTTATAGCTTAAAAAGTCATGTATATATATTTCCCTAAATAATATATATTTTAGTTTTGCTGTTTTTTGAGCTATATATGAAATCTGTATGTAGTCTGAGACTTCATGAATTCATTGTTTCTAAGATTAATCCTTCCTTGTTCTTGTAGGTGGCTCTAGCTTATTTTTACTGCTAAGTTTCCATTGTGTGAAAAAGCCACAATTTATCCATTCTCAGCAAACATTTTTCTCCTCTACAACAAATAATACTGTTTAGAACATGCTTGATGCTTGCTTGCTTGTACATTTCTTATCATATTCACGTATAAGATTTTTTCCAAGTCTATACCTGAGAATGGAATTGTTACATTATAGCATATACAATGTTTAAGTTAACAAAATAATGCCAAATGTTTTCTGTAGTGATTATAACAGTTTATAATTTCACAAGTTGGGTGTCTAAGAGTACATATTGATACACGTTCTTACTAACACTTGATATTGTCAGGCTTCTTAATTTCTACTAATCTAATAGGTATAAAATGATATTTTGTATTGTTTTAGCTATAAAGCGTCAGGGTTGAGAATTTCTCTCCAGGGTTGAGAAGTGTTTATTTGCTTTTTGTGTGTGTGTTTTTAAAATGCTGCTCCTGTCTGTGGTCCCTTTTTTTTTTTCCTCATGACAAGTTCTCACTATGTTGCTGAGGCTGGAGTGCAGTGGCTATGCACAGGTACAGTCAAAGCGTACTGCAGCCTCAAACTCCCGGCCTCAAGTGATCCTCCCACCTCAGTCTCTTGACTAGTTGGGAATATAGGTAACTAGCTGAGAATATGGGTGCGTGCCACTGCATCTGGCTATGTGGTCCTTTTTTTGTTTTGTTTTGTTCTGTTGTCTGGGCTAGAATGCAGTGGCATGATCATAGCTCACTACAACCTCTGTCTGCTGGGCTCAAATGATCCTCTTGCCTCAGCCTCCCGAGTAGCTGGGGCTGTAGGCATGCGCCATCACACCCAGCTAGCTTTTCTATTTTTAACAGAGACAGGGTCTAGCTGTTGCTCAAGCTCATCTCAAACTCCTGAACTCAAGCAATCCTCCTGCTTTGACCACCCAGAGTGCTACGATTATAGTTGTGAGCCACTGTGCCTGGCTTGTGGCTAATTTTTTAATTTTGATTTTTGTAGAGACAGGAGCTTGCTCTGTTGCTCAAGCTGGTCTCAAACTCCTGACCTCAAGCTATCCTCCTACCTTGGTCTCCCAAAGTGCAAGGTTTACAGGCATAAGCCACTGAGTCCAGCCATGTAGTCCATTTTTTAAATGAATTTCTTTGTTTTGTTCTGCCGAGTTTAGGAGTTCTTTAGGTACTAGTCCTTTCTCTATGTGTTGCCAATATCTTCTCATAGTTTAATGGTGTATGCATTTATTTTCTTTGTTGCTCAAAGAATGCAGTGGTGCCATCATGCCTCATTGTAATCTTGAACTCCTGGGCTCAAGTTATCCTCCCACTTTAGCCTTCCAAGTAGCTAGGATTACAGTGGCCTGCCGTAACACCTGGCTAATTTTTTTAATTTTTATTTTTGTAGAGATGGTGTCTTGCTGTGTTGCCCAGGCTAGTCTCGAACTCTTGAGCTCAAATGATCCTTCCAAAATGCTGGTATTACAGACATGAGCCACCATGTCTGGTCTATATATTTAATTTCTTTAAACTATCTTGATGAACAGGTTCTTGGTGTTAATGTAATATCAATTTTTTCATTTGTGGTTAATGTTTTTTAAATCTTATTTAAATTAAGCACTCCTTCCCTACCTTAGGGTCATAAAAAAACATTTTATATTTTTTCTAAAACTTTGAGTTTTGCCTTTTACATTTAAGTATTTAATACTGTGGTAATTCATTTTTATGTATGATGTAGGATAGGGATTTTATTTTTTTCTATATGAATAATCAACTACCCCAGCCCCAGTCTCCTCCTTTCCCCAGCGGTCTGCAGTGTGGTCCTTAATATTTACCTACTTTTGAAATGTGTGTGTATTTGTTGCTGGGCTGTGTATTTTGCTTTTGGACAGTTCTCTTTTGTTTGTCAGTTTGTCTTTGTATCAATACCATTCTGTCTCAATTACTGTAGTTTTATTTTGTGTCTTGATATATCATTGGACAAGTTGTCCTACTTGATTCCTTGAGATTTTGCTTTTTCCTGTAAATTTTAGAATGAGCTCATTAAGTTCCACAAAGGAATGCTTTCAGGAGTTTGGTTGGAAATGCATTTAATATTTATGTGAATTTGGGAGAGAATTGTCATCTTTGTAGTATTGCATCTTCCTTGTTATGAACATGACATTTTTTAATTTACAGCTTTGTATAAAATTTTATGGTTTTTTTCCTGTGTAGATCTTGCACAGCTTCTGTTAGATTTATTCCTAGTTCCTATATTGCTTTTTGCTATTGTAAATTTGTGGGACAAATGATCTTTTCTGCTTTTTACTTGAAACTAGAATTATAAATATTTTTTAATTGATAATAGTATTTAGCTACCTTGTCAAACTCATGAATTCTAAACTTTCTGGATTTCCTGTGTGAACAGTTATAATTGTGGGAAAATGGAGATTTTATTTCCTTTTAATTTTTTTTCTTACCTTTTGACTCTTTCTCTTGACTTTTAACACTGGCTAGGACCTACAATACAGGGTTGAATAGAAGTAATGATAGTGGTCATCCTTGTCTCATTTCAGATTTTAAGGGCAAAGTTTCTAATATTCCTTCATTAAGAATTATATTTATTGCAAGCTTTTGGTAGTATTAGATAACCTTTTATCCTTTCTATTCTTATCTTGCTAAGTTTTTTTTTTAATCATAAATGAGTATAGCTTTTATGAAAAGCTCTTTATGCATCTTTTGAGGTAATCATATGGTTGTTTTCCTTTAATCTGTTAAAGTAGTGAAAACAGTTAGTAGATATTCTAAATCAGCCTTGCATTTCTAACATAACCCAAACTTGGTTATGATTTTTTTTTCTTTTTAAGTTTGAAATAGCAGTGGCTGACTAGGGTGGAGATAGTGGAGGTGGGGAGGTGATGCAGCAAGGTGAAAAGCCGGAAAAGATAGCTAGTTCAGTGCTAGTGCAGTTTGCAACTTCACATAGTTCTGGAGCATATATATTTTTAGCAGGATGTATAAATTCAAGTAAGTATTTATTTGGTCTTTTCTAAAATTCACCCTGGAGCAAATACTGTTTTCCTTATGTGTAGAATTGCAAAGCTTTTTTTCTGTTATTACCTCTCAGTATTTACTATTCCTTTAAAATTACATCATGCATAAATTTTATGAGGGATTTTGAACATACAGGTAGATTAAAAGAAAAACACTAAAAACTCAGCTTGTATCTTTTAATTAGCATTTAATTTTACAGAGTTTGAGCCTATACGGCTGCAAAATAGGGTACTTATTTGTTTCACAGAATATATCTTTTTATTTTTTTTGGAGACAGAGTCTCACTCTGTTGCCTGGGCTACAGTGCCCTGGTGTCAGCCTCGCTCACAGCAACCTCAAACTCCTGGGCTCAAGCAATCCTCCTACCTCAGCCTCCCGAGTAGCTGGGACTACAGGCATGCACCACCATGCCCGGCTAATTTTTTCTATATATATTTTTAGCTGTCCATATAATTTCTTTCTATTTTTAGTAGAGACGGGGTCTCGCTCTTGCTCAGGCTGGTCTTGAACTCCTGACCTCAAGCGATCCTCCTGCCTTGGCCTCCCAGAGTGCTAGAATTACAGGCGTGAGCCACGGCGCCCGGCCTGTTTCACAGAACATATCTTAAATCTCTGGAATCTTTAGGTTGGCGTGATTGCAGCACCTGCTGTCAGAATGCATTTTATAATCTCTCCTTTGCTGTATATTCCACAACATCCCTGAGTTGAGCTATTAGAAAAGTCCCATTGCAGGGAGTCTAGTAATCAGGGCAAGATAATTGACAGTAACCAGGAGATCCAGAAGCAAGAGGGTTCTGTATAGTGTTCCCAAAGCCTGGTGATCATCTTAATCTGGTTCTTGCCTCAAGATTTCCTATTACCCTGTTGTGTGTTATTTTTTAAGGAGTCATTTTTAATTTTACAATAAGAATTAGCAGGAGAATAGTATTTGTTTTACACAAAGTCACATTTACGGTATAGTGTATTCTAATAATTCTTTTTTGAATTAGATTGTTTTCTGAAAAATAATTCTCCCTCCCCATGCCTCTCCTCATCTCTGTCCCCCTGCCCCAACTCCCTACCCACTATTCATGACTAGGGGCAAGCTACTTAACCTTTTAAAGCCTCTCATTTCTCATCTTTGAAAATGGACTAATAATTTTATCTTATTAGGTTTTCAGGCTTCAGTGAAATAAATCATTTAAAGTGCTTAGCATAGTATCTCAGACATAATAAGAACATGAAAAGACAGCCTGGTGGAAAGGGATAATTTTAAAAGATCATACCTGACGTACATTTATATTGAGTGTCTCATCCAGGAAATTCAAACATCATAGTGATTCTCTTACAAATAAGTAAGGACTTAATAGAAAAACGAGAAAGGACTAGTTAAACTAATGGAGAAAAAAATAGTTGACTTTATTAGAAAACAGTGAAAAAGAAGGCACTTGTATATGTATGAAGCTCATGTCAAGGATGCTGTGAGATTGGCCCATGCCTGGTTCTGATGACAGTATATAAATTGGAATGTATCTTTGAACAGCAATTTGACTTTAGTTATCAAGACCTTGACATATCCTAAAAAATTTTAAGTTATTTCAACAAAGATCTGTATTGGTCATAGCTAGGGTAATTATGCAGGGTGTTCACGTGGTTTTCTGCACATGGGATGCCATGTCTCTGGGTGTGTCAGGCACAACATAGACCTGTCACTTTTGTGATCGTGCGTGAGTGTAGGCATTTGGGGCCTTCTGGCCACATTTTAGAGCAGCACCTGTGTGGTACATAAACCTTCACTAGCACTTGTTGCATATTGGTAGTCAGGAGAGCTCATGTCAGTACAGTCCCTGGTTACATAGGTGTGTACAGCAGTGTCTTGTCCAGACTGAGCTCCAGGCATCCTTTGAGGTGATTTCTTACTTGTCTGCCCTTCCAATCTGACAGAACCTGATGTGGTGATCTCATCTGAGAAATTTGGGGCAAGGGTGCCTGGTATTGGCTTAGGCATGTTTGTGCCTTGATGTCCAGGGATTGTCTGTGAGTAGGCAAGAGTGTGACCCTTGTGTATAGGGACACATGTATGCAGGGACAGAGATTTTGCTTGCTGGGGGTCCTGAACCCCAGTCTGGGTAGAGCTACCTTGTATAGTTGTTCAGGTTATACAAAAAAATACTAGTTTATAAAAATTTTGGTGTGAGAATGGGATAACTTCTTTTTTTTTTTTTTTTCCTCTCTCTCTAAATGTCAGAGTTCTTGGTCGGACTTGAAAACACCTTTAAATAAGTCCTTGGCAACCTCCAAATTACTCTTGGTGATCTTGATATCCTTCTGGCCATTCTTAGGACCAGAGGGGCATATAAAAAATCACCTTGGGGTAACTTCTAATCTGCACAAACTCTTTATGTGCTTACGGAAGTCCTGGACGTAGCATTATTTATAAGAGAAAAACCTGAATGTCCAACACTGGGAAAATGTTTGAAAAAATATTTTATACCATATGATGTAATGGTACATAATGATTAAAAGTGATATTTTGAAAGAGTAATGATGTGAAAATATTGCTCATGATATGAATGATAAAAAACAGGACAAATGTAAAGAAATAGTGTTCAATTGTGTAAAAATATGCATGAAAGAAAAATTAGAAGAGAAGAAATCATTAGTTAGCCTTGGTTGTGGGATTATAGATAGTGATATTCATTTTTTCTTTACACTTTCTTTCTCTAGGTATTTTGTATAGTGAGCATGTATTATTGCCTTTACAATAAAAGGGAAAATTAAATTTCTAAGAAATTTTTAGAACCTACAAAAATAAAGTCATGTTCTGAAGGCCCAGCATTACCTATTCAACTGTTAACTGACAATTTCTTTCTTTCTGGAGGTCAAATAATTTTTTTTAGGGCAATGAGAAGCGTTGATATTTCAAAGCTTCAGGAGCATGAGTTTACAATAGAGATTAAGAATTTCTTGGTATTGTCAATTTTATTTTATTCTTCATTAACATTTATTGAGTGGTTTGAGACAGAAAAGCCACTCTTTCAACAGTAGAACCTCCAAAAAGAATGATTTTAAAAGTCATGCCTATTATTAAGAGCAGAGCCAGAATAAATTGATGCATTGTCTACATTCTCCATTTGTGAATATAAAGACATTAAACAGGTATTAATTTGCCTGCTGCAAATGTTACTGAAAGTTCAGCACTTGTCTCTGAGGCCGCATCAGAAGAATGAGGACAAGTGGTTTGAGGAGCAGGAAAGAGTAGTTTATTAATTTGCTGGCAAGTGAGGTTGGCAGACTGCTTTCTCAAAGTACCAATGTCCTTGTATTGTCCATTTTAAATAGCTAAAATATATTGATATTGATTAATGACATAATATCAAGATTTGTGATATATATACCTTGATATTTGTTTCTATATAGAAAATATAGTTCTGGATTTAGCAAGGAGAGAGGCTCTTAATGTAACCTTTGTACTTTCTTCTGATAAAACCATTTTGTGGTAGTAAGCATGGTGCAGAATGGCATAGAAGCCCGAGGTTTTCATTCAGGTGTTTGAGCTCTGGTGTGTCTTAGGCATCATTTTCTTAAAAATACTATACTTGAGATGATATTGTCAAAATAGAGAAATATGTATATATTATTGTAATTTTAACATTAGATAAGGTAATGACCATGTTCAACAAAACTAGCATTTTCATTAGTCTGCACATACTCTTTGAGATTATTTTTGCTGTTTTACAAATAAAGGAAAATCATGCTCATATAACTTAATTTAAATGAGTGGAAACCTCTGTTTTACAAATTACAAAACAAATGCTGAAATAATAATTTAAATAAGTGAAAACTCAACCCAAGTCTGTCTCATTTCAGAACCAGTTATCTAAACCATTTTATTGTGTTTCCTTAATGTTATTAGGGACTATAAATTTTTTTCATATTTGCTTACTATTTTGCCTCCTTCTTATAAGTCATCATGGTTATGTTTTCCTCTCTTGATGTCATTTATGTACATTCACATTAACTGTTAAAACATTTTTGCCTGTTATTTTTAATTTTTATATAACTGATCTTTCCATTTTAAATTTCTTATAGTGCTTCAAATTTTAGTATATTATTCCTTCAATAAGTAAGATACTATTTTCTATTTTCTGAGATTTATTAATGGTTTTGAGAAATTAAACTCTAATTCATCTGCAAAGTGTAGGCTAAGAAGGGTCTATTTCAATTTTCCATGGGGTTGTTTCAGCTTCATTTATAAAATAAAGTTTTCCTCGTTCGTTGCCCTAAATGATATTAATACATTTCTCACTTGTAATATTCTTCTTGAACCTTCTACCTCCTTTTCCTGCTCATCCAAATCCTGTCCCTTTTTCAAAGTCTGTGTCAAACAACAGAGCTTCATAAAATCTTTCTTGACACTTAATTTCCATGCCCTACTCCTAGCTGAAAATAAACTCTCTCTTCTCGTAGTAGCCACAGCACTGTATGTACATGTTTCTCCCTATACATTTTGTTGAACATTTAATTGCCACAGTAAGACTAGATAATTCTAGAGAACAGTCTTTTTCATCATAGGATCTCCTTATCTATTTTGGTAGTATATACATAGTATACTCTCTCATAAATATTTGGTTTGGTTCTTTTTAATATTTATATATTAGGTTATTAAGTTTGAAATGTCAGATTTCCTTAAGTATTAAGTTTGACAGTTGATATCTCTGACATTTCACTTTGACACTTCTTGTTTTATTTTTATTTTGAAGATACATCCTTATTCTTTCAAACACATGATTTGGCTTGTGATTATCTTTCAAATTTTTTTAGAGCAATTTTTGTGAAACCATGGATAAGTCAAAAATTTGAGTTATTTTCAAATATGAGTTCCATCGTGAAACCATCGCAGCACAGATAGCTTGAAATATCAACAAAGTGTTTGGGAAAGATGTGGCTAATGAGTGCACAGTACGTCGATGGTTTGAAAAGTTCCATTCTGGTGATTTTAATCTTGAAAATGAACCACGTGGGCAACCTGAGACCAAGGTGGATAATGATGAGCTGAAAGCTGTAGTAGAAGAGAATCCATCTCAACCTGTGTGTGAATTTAGCAGCAAGGTTTGATGTTACTATTCCAACAATATTGGACCATTTGAAACGAATGGGCAATGTAAAGAAGCTGGATAGATGGGTTCTGTATGAATTAAACGAGTGTGAGAAGAGAAACCATCTTGAAGCTTGCCTTTCTTTGCTGTCACAGCATACAGGTGAACCATTTCTACACTGTATTGTTATGTGGTATGAAAAATGGAATCTTTTTGACAATTGCAAGCATTTGGCACAATGGTTGGATAAAAATGAAGTGCTGAAACACAGTCCAAAACCAAATATTCAGCACAAACAGCTAATGGTGTCTGGTGGTGCAGCACTGCTATTTTCCACTACAGCTTCGTGAAACCTGGTCAGCCGATTACAGTGGATGTCTACCACAACCAATTAGATGAAATGGTGAGGACGCTTGCAATTAAGCAGCGGAGATTGGTCAATAGAGACAGGCCAATCCTTTTGCAAGACAACGCTTGGCCACGTGTCACACAAACAACGCTGCTGAAACTACAGAGGCTGGACTTGGAAACTCTGTCATCCGCTGTATTCACCAGACCTTGCACCAACTAACTACCACTTCTTCCAGGCTTTGGACCACTTCTTGCAAGGAAAAACATTCAGTTCTCAATAAGCTATAGAAAACGCCTGTCGTGATTTCATCGCTACTGGCTCTCCAGGCTTCTTCACTGCTGGAATAAACAACCTACCATTGAGATGGCAAAACTGTGTCGATAGTTTAGGCGCATGCTTTGATTACTTGTACTGCCTCTTGTTGGAGATATAATCTAAACTTTTGATTTGAAATCAGACATTTCATATTTAATGACCTAGTACAATTGGAACTATTCTCACTTCACTAGTTCCACACAATTTTAATTATTAGTGGGAAGTACTGGTCATTCTCATCTTTTCTGTTTTTTTGAAAAAAATTTTATAGACTTGCATGTTTCTTTTTTCCCAAGTGAAAAAAGAACTTTTCTTAAGTTCTTAAGTTAAAATTTATTCATATACTTGTTGGAGTTAAGTCATATACACTTTTATAATATTTGTTTTCTGATCTAGGAACATGGGCAATAGGCCCATTAATTCAAGTGTTCCCTTTTTCTATTTCTGAGATGGTTTTTAAGATTGCTTTGTGTTTGGCAAGGGAGGCTTAAAGAAATTGAGTTCCATTAGATTTTATCAAACACCCAAATGAAAGAGGAATGCAATCTAGGTTGTGTAACCAGTTAGGTTTATGTACCATCATTTGAAATACTGCAGCGCTATAAACATGGTTGATGGACTGTTCT
This sequence comes from Eulemur rufifrons, assembly GCF_041146395.1. Lineage (NCBI taxonomy): Eukaryota > Metazoa > Chordata > Mammalia > Primates > Lemuridae > Eulemur > Eulemur rufifrons. The sequence goes on from NC_090985.1 coordinate 35,681,447, forward strand.
GAAGTCATAATACTTCTGATTTATCTTTGCTGGAGGCAAAGAAATTTTAACACTTACCCAAAGAACCTATAGATTTGTAGATTTTAGAAGCCTGGATTATCCAGTTTAAATATGAGTTAATATTTACTATTTATGACCTAGTACTTGATTTCTAAGGGTAAATACAAGTGTTTTATTATGTCTTGGTTTATTAAGAATTAGACATGACAGTTGAACTTTTCCCCACGGATTTATGCAAGTGGCACTGGATTTTCTCCTGTGGTTTATAAAAGTGGCCAGCCAAGCCACTTGTTTTGTTTATTTCTCTGTGATTGCAGTGGGCCTTAGGGAAGGAAGTTTTGTCTTTGGCAGAAAAAGCAAAAAAGTGTTTATTCATTCCACTTGTAACACTGATCTAAGAGGAGCCTTTGAGAAAAACCAGAGTAGTTAGACTTTGAACATAAGTAGGGTCACTCCCATTCATGTCCTAATTGATACAGAAAAGTGAAAGATTAAGGATTAACATAATGGACAATGTGTAGTTCTATAACAGAAGTTGAAAACTGATGGGTTGTCAACCAAATGCAGCCTTCAGACTGTTTCACTTGGCCTACCGAGTGTTTCTAAAACTTACATTGCATTAGTTATTAACATCTAAAATCTGTTTCACATGAATATCTAGTACTGGATCACCTGCATTTTTAGCATGGCATTAATAGCAGTGGCACCATTTAGATAAACGTACACGTTTGTTTGGCCTTAACACTTCTATCTAAGGTGGCTCCAGACAACCCCATATGTGTTTTCACAGCCCTTATTTTAGAGCCTCTTGAATACAGAAGGAATAGTAGATCTAATAATGCTAATACAGCTGAATCTTCAACTTTGAGTTGATAATAGATGTGAGGAATTTAGGTAGTGAGAGTTTGGTGGAAGATGGGGTATACAAGAAAGAGTAGTTGAAGAGAAATCTAAGGTTTTTAACCTGAGCAACTGGAAGGATAGAGTTGCCATCAGCTGAGATGGGGAAGGCTGCAGGTAAGTCAGGTTTGTGAAGGCTGTAGGTAAATCAGGTTTGTGGTGAGAAGGTGAGTTTAGTTTTGGATATGTTGAGTTTAAGGTGTGTGTTAGAACATGCCATTAGAAATATTGAGTAGGCAGTATCTGTATGAGTGTGGGGTTGGAGAGAAATGTCTAGACTGAGCATATATGAGATACATAGATGATATAAAGCCACGAGACAGAATGAGATCACAAAAGGATTAGGGGACTCAGGACTGAGCTCTGGACATGTCAGCTTTCAGGAGATTGAGAGAAGAGGAGGAGATTAAGTAAAGGAGATTAAGAAGGACCATCCAGTGAGGTAGGTGAAAAGAAAGGGAGTGTAGCATCCTGGGAGACAAGTGTCTTAACCTAGTTTCACCCCAAAAGCAGAGCCTGAGACAGGGGCTTTCTTGGAGGCAGTTTATTTGGAGACCTGTTAATAAGAAACAGAAGTTGGAGGACAGGGGCAAGTGAAACAGGAAGGAGGGAAAGTCAGTCCAATGATGCATTATTGAGCTGGTCACTTCTGTGAGCAACTGGGGCTTGATCTGAGGAAGCCCTCTGAGAAAACAAGAAGAATATACCTTTGGGTGGGAAGGTGGTATTTATTTACCAGGTGTCATCCCCCATGGATCAAGGGTTGTCCACGATGTTAACAGCTTCAAATTTCCAGGTTTGTATATGTCTCTGAATGGCCGAAGAATTCCTGTAGGCATCTCTTATTACAAAGCTGCAGAGCAGAAAGTGAGCCACAGATAGTACAGCCAAAGGGAAGTGTCTCAGCTGGAGTGAAAACAAGAAGCCACAAGAGGCGCCCTCCACAGCTCACCCGCTTATACCCTCCATTAAGTGTTGGCCGTTAAGTCCAGCCTACTACAAAGCTTTCATGGTGGTGGCCGTAGTTTTTACAATAGATTTACAACAGGAGAGCTAGTGGAACAATGTTGATAGTTAATAGTTCTCCACCAGTCATTCTAGATTTTTCCAACCTTCAGCTAGCACTTCAATAGGTTGAGACTTTTTCCTGATACAGTGATCCAGACTTTCTTCTCCAGCGGATCAGTGTCCTTATTTCTTTATTCTTTTTATGTCATAGTTGCTGCAGCCACCTGTTTAGAGTTATCACTGAGCATGGCAGCACCAGTCAAATCCCCTTGGTTCTTGGTATATTCCCTCCTGTGCCCATAGTGAGCATCAGCCATAGGTCCTCTTGGTTGTGAGGGTCAGTTTACAACTGGCCTCCCCATGCCCACCGCCACATGGTAACTGCTTCCTTAGCATGCTGGTCCAAAGTAAGGAGTCCAAGATGACCAGGTGATAATTATTGCTCCAGAATGCTGCAGAACGCCTTCCTGTGTCTCCTGGCAGAATTTCCTCTCTCCTTCCCCAGAATCAGAATGTCTAATCCAGTGGAGCCTCATTTTTTTCTTTTAAAATCTGTTGGAGACACAGCACCACATTTCAGCCTTTGGAAGATAGTGTAAGATCATTTATCATCTTGAAAGATGGTACTCTATCCACTCAAAATGTTACCTAGCACTTTTATACGTAGAAATTGTATGTTTGTTAAATCCAGAACTCATGGGTCATAGAATAAACAATTAGGGAAAGAAGTTTTCACATAAAGGTGTCTAGTTCCGTTAGTCAAATGTTTCTTCTCATTCTCTGTGTGAACTAAGCTAGTTTGTTATAGTGGCTATAGTTGCTCTTAGTTGCAAAGTTATAATATTTTTTATTTTTATTGACCGATTGAGACAGCATCTCGCTCTGTCGCTATAGTGCAGTTGCATCATCATAGCTCACTGCAACCTCAAACTCCTGGGCTCAGGCAATTCTCCGGCTCCGTCCCAAGTAGCTGGGACTGTAGGCTGTGCCACCACACCTGGCTAATTTTTTTATTTTTTGTAAAGATGGCGTCTCACTCTTGCTCGGGCTAGTCTTGAACTCCTGGCCTCAAGTGGTCCTCTTGCCTCCGCCTCCCAGAGTGCAAGTATTATAGGTGTGAGCCACTGTGCCCTGCTGCAGTTATAATTCATTCTGAAGATTTTATTTTACCTCAAATTGTTTTAGGCTTAGAAATAAATAGTAAAACCAATCCTAGAGAGGAATTTGTGGTTCACTTGAGTTTTGCCAAATGTGCCTCTGGCAAATAATAGGTTATTATTATGGAATAAGGATTTTAGTACCTGGAGTAAAACCAATTTTTAAGACATTAAAACTGAATGAACTTAAACTGTGGTAAGAATATATAAATATGCCTCTTTTGATAATTTTAGGCCCTTGCTACAAGAATAAAGAGGAAGTACTAATTATCCTTCCCTTCTTATCCCTTGCTTCATAAGCTATGATGAGAATTGTGTACTTTTCTTGGTATACCTGTTAGTCTTCGAGTGTATTGAGGGTGACATCTAGGTTGTCTTATCATCTGTTGATGTTTTCCAGGGCTTACCATGATGCCTTACTTTTAATAGGTCCTTTATAAATGGTGGTTGAGTTAATCCAAGGAGATAATGTGTGTGTTATATATATAAAAATGAATTATGTGTGCATAAATTTGCATGTGATAGCATTCATGAATTTTGATGTTAACTGTAATAAAATCTTGTTTAAAGTATAATAATGTTTTAGACTTTCTTCCTTTTTTCTTTCTTTAAACAGACAGAAGGACAAGGACAGAATCACCAGCACTGGCTGAAGGTAAATATGTCTTTGGGGGAAATGATTATTCAAATATAAATGAAAAGTTGTGATTTAAATAAAAACCTACATTGACTACATATAATTTAAGGAAAATGTTCTTTACTCAATATTTAACTACTATAAATGTCTTTAGGAAATATCTATTGTTTAGTTTCTGAATTAGAATAGGAAGTAGTGGGGAAAATGTGAATTAATTAGAACTTTTTTTTTACAGCTTTCTTTCAATAGGAGAGGTATGTGTTTATCTTTGAATTCCTTTTTAAGTCATTTTAGCTATTCACCAGTAGAGTTGATCAAGAAAGGCCTTAGCAGCTTAAAATATGGGTATATACGTACATATGTATTTTTGCATTGGAAACTAGAAGGGATGATACTTTTATACATTATTTTAAATAAGAATTCTACCTGTTGATTTTGGTTCTTTTATTTAAATCTTAGAAGTAAAGGATACTTTAAAAAAAGTAGTTATCATTAAAGGATCCCATATACTTAAACATTTGTAGTATTGCAATTATTTGAATTATAACAAGTTAATAAGTATTTGAAAATGTAATTTTTTTGTAGACATACCTCGTGTTCTTCAAGTGCAAATGATCAGTTTACAATCTCTTTCTGTGCTCTTCCTAGTCATAAACAGGGGATATTTACATCTCAAAACTAGCCTGTCATGTTAGTAGAGCTGATATGGCAGTTATCACAACAGTCCTTCGGAATTGTCATCACCTCACCTACTTTGTATGTTACAGTGCAGGGGTTCTTGATCAGTTTTTGTGCCAAGGACCTTTTTGGTAATCTGATGAAGCCTGTGAATCCCACTTCAGAATATGATTCTAATAATGATTCATGATTTTATGAAGTAAAATACATAGGATTAAAAAGGGGCTGGGTGCAGTGGCTCATGCCTGTAATCCCAGCACTTTGGGAAGCTGAGGCCAGACGATCACTTAAGCCTAGGAGTTTGAGAACAGCCTGGGCAACATAATGAGACCCCATCTCTAAAAAAAGTTAGCGGGTCATGGTGATGTATGCCTGTAGTGCCAGCTACTTGGAGGATTGCTAAAGTTCAGGAGTTCTAGGCTGCAGTGAGCCATGATCACATCACTGCACTCCAGCCTGGGTGACAGAGTGAGACCCTGTGTCTTAAAAAAAGGAAATGAGTTATTTTGAAGTACTGTTAAAAAATATTACAAATATAAATTTGTGATAGGGTAATATGTATGTTTTCTCACATTATTATACATGTTTCTCACATTAGAGAGTGTTAGTGAATCTATTTACTATAATTTTAAATAGTGATAAGTCTGTAACAACTGTCATATAACATTACAATATCTGTGATTTCTATTAATGACAAATTCATAGGTATTTCTAGTACTATTGTGGTTTGTTGCCTACAATCTTGATTGAAGGAACCGCTTATTTTCATGTAGCAGTTAATTGAAAGGTTCCCATCCATTCACAAATTGCTGAATTCTCTGTTGACCCCTGATTAAAAACCTTGGTTAGTGAAAAGTCAGCTAGATCGACCTTTCTCCATCACACTTATGTGTAGTTTTTTATGTTCTATAATCTTAAAGTAGTTAAATATCCATTCCTTAGAAATAGGCTATTGGTGTAGGCTAGAAGTTTGTGAAAAAGCTTAGAAGAACTTCTGTTTGCTGGTCAGTAATAACAGAAATAAGTGTTAAGCCAAGGAGAGTTCCTCTCTTCAAAGAACTCACATTCTACTTAAAGAAATATGAAGTAAATATGTTTAAAAAAAAATCAGTATGAGATGCCAAATGTTTTTAACGAGAGAAATGTCATCATTGCCATAGGAAGGATACAAATAGTAAGTGTTCTGAGGCTTGTGTTCTGGAAGCACAAAAAAAGGTAAAGACTTGCAGAAAGTCACCAAGTGTTTTGAATTTCCGTTAGCAGTATGAACTATACAGCGATAATGTGCCAGCCTAAGCTAGAAAGAGCCTGGAATGTTGTCACTAAAATTGCAGTGCTTGTCCAGCACCTGCTAGTTGACTATAAATAAAGGGAATGGAAGATCTGTTGAAGTTTGGTTGATAGCAAAAACAGCATTAACAGTCGTTTTGAAGGGGACTTGGTAGGGTATCTGACGTTTGTTTTTGTTTTTATTGTTGTGGGGTTAGTGGTACTTGATTCTTTCTCTCAGTATGATCTGGCTGTGATGCCATATTTCGAAGATGTTCTGAAAAGCTGCACTGCCAGGGTCAGTGGATTAAACTCCATTTTTTATTTTTTTTATTTTTTTACTAATTTGCTGCTTTTGCCCAAGTCACCAAGTTTCTCTAGTCTTAAGTTCCCTTTCATAAGATCAGGGAGTTAAGCTACATGATTTCAAGTCATTTTACAAACCCTTTTTTCTATCCTTTCTCATCTCCTTTACTTCCTTCTTTTCGCCTTTCTCTCTCCCAGCAACTTTAGACATATGGTAATGAAAGTTGTTTGAATCAAAATGAAGTCACTAGTGTTAAGAAAACCCTGACACATGGGGCCAGGAAAGGCCATGAAGAGAGGGTTCTCATGCTTGTATACTTGATAAAGACAAAAGACTCTACAAAAACCACAACCTTGAACAAAGACCATTGCAACCTTACACAAAAAATATTTCTGCAAGGACATTTGCCCAGCAACTGCCTATCCAACCTCAGACTGATGTCACCCTTGTTATTGATCTTTGTAGCCAAGGATAATTATTTCAAAACAATTATGTAATCCTTCTGATTTTTTTTCCTTTAAAATCCTTTGTCTTCCTTTACCACTCTGAATACGCACACATAGTTTACTGTGTCATGCATATTTGCATTGCAATTCTCTATTCCTAAATAAACATTTTTTCCTTTAGAGAGCCTTCCCTGTTTGTTATTTAGGTTGACAGTAAAAATATTCAAAATGGTTTAGTGATTTGAACTTTAGCTTATATAAATATTTCCCTCGTATGCTATGTAAAACTGTAAAAGATGTAGTAATTAGATTGGCATACTTAGTTCAAAAAAGTTGATATGATATACACATACTGCATTTGGTCTTTATAAGGGTTTCAGAAATTCATTTAAAATTAACATATTCCACAATACTAGGAAAACAATAGGTTAGTTTCTGTTCTTTATAAATCAGCCCTTTAAAAAAAAAAATCAGCTTTTACAGTGTCATTTACTTGGACTGTAATGAGTGACCTCTGCTGAAGTCTGTTGAGCATAAGAGCTACTGATTTATAAATGTAGAAAATCATTCAGGTACATATCTTATCAAAATTTGTATCACCAAGAAGAGAAAGATATATTATTTTTTATTTTTGTATTCTGTTTGATTATGATGAGCCTGAAAGAGTTATATTTAAGGGAATAATTTTAATTTGAGTTCATTTAAATTGATTTAAGTTCAAGAACAAGAGAAACATTTGTGCTTTTTGTAATTTCATTGTATTAAATTCCTTTGTGTGCATAGCTCAAACAGAAAGATCTGACAAACTACAGAGAACTATTTGAGAACATTTCTTAGTTAGCATTTATCTTTTTTACCTAATCCTACTTTTTTCTTTAAAAAATTTTTTTTTCTGTGAGAATTTTTCTCCCTGATTGAGCAGTTTTAGTACTGGTATTAAATGTCTTTCAGGAGCACTTGGAATTTTTCTTAATTATTTTTGGATGAATTGTATGTGCCGTAGTATGTTACACACAGTAAGATTTCATTTACTGACTTAACATTCATTTAGTACTTAGAGCATGCAAAGCCCTGTGCGGGATGCTTTAGATACAAAAATTAAGATCACACTCAGAGAAAAATGGCCCCAATGCCCTTAGTTTCTTTAGCTTATATGTTTAAGAAGGTCTTTGTTTTAAGTATTTCTTAAAAAACCACTCCTAAACAGTTTTCACTTTCAGAAGCTAAATCCTTATAATTGGTAGACAGGAGATGACTTGTTTGTAATTTTTTTTTTGCATATGTGAGTATATATAGTCTCATGGGTAATTTTCTTTTGACCTCACTGTACTATATTTTAGGATACTTCAAATGTTTAATGGTTTTTCAAGTAGGACAGGGATTGTTTGTTTAGTTTGGTTCCAAGAGGCCCATAAGAATTGAGACCAATGAGGAGAAATTAACAAGTGGGAGAATTACAGTTTAATACAAAGATTATGTGGTTCTTGAGGGCAGAATTCATGTCTTAATTTTGAATCATTCAATCATTGGCCTAAGTGTCTTTTTTCTAAAAATTGACAGAAGTCTAAAATTTAAGTCATGCAGAATAACGTTTAAGCAGAGGCTAGATGGCTACCTGGCGTGGATGTTGTAGAATCAATTTATATAATACTAAGGTTAAATGGCCAAGCTTGAGTCTTCCATTTTAGCGTGGATGGTCCCTTCCTTGTCTAAGATTCTCTTATGCATTGGTGATTGGATATAAAGTCATTCTGCCTGATGTCTTTCCTCATCAGGGACTATTAATGTTGAGTAGAGCCCCCAGTATACCCCAGAAATTAAGGGATGCTTCACTTCAGAGAATACTTTATCTTTTAACTCAAATTATGAGAGAAAGAAAGTAGAAGAATGAATTTTAAGAACCTCTTATCCATTTCAGGCATGGTGGGTTAACTAGGAATGCTACTTTATTTCCATATGCCAAGTTCTGGCAGATTTCCTCCCAGTTCAGGCCTCCTGCTTCCCCCATTCCCTCCTTTTCCTGTGAAATCTTTGAAGGGAAGAAAGAATGATGGATGGTACATATTTCGTCTTTTCACTACCGTAATGCCTCCTTACCTGGGAGTGAGGCCTTGAGTTCCTTGCTCTTTTGCTGCTATTTGGTGACTGGAAGAGGCATCAGAGACTGTCACTCTTCAGGGCTGGCATGTTCATGTGTAATGGATGAGAATGTCTCTGTAGCCCTTAGTTACTCTCTATGCAAAAAAAGAAATACAAAAAAGTGCTAGGCTGACGCCACAGCACTCGCCCAGGCAACAGAGTGAGACTCTGTCTCAAAAAAAAAAAAAGTGCTATTTCTGAGGATGACTGTTGGTCTTCAAATCAAGGTTTTAAGGATTTGGGGTCTTAATGTTGTAATGTATAAGAATATGAGAAAGAACATTGAAGATTAGTTTAGTTCATTTGTAGTAAAGAATATTATGGAAACATATCATTGCTGTCTAGGCTAGCTTTAATGTGTTAGCAATAAACCTTTGTCTGCTACTCTTGCCCTTGATTTTCTTAACCTTTGTGAAGCTTATATTTGAATTATCACTTGGTAGGTAACACATTCCATAAGCCTACTTCCCAATATATAAAGTTGCACTTTGTTTCATTGGACATAAAGCTACTCCTTTGATGGGATGCCCTTAGTTTAGGTATTCTCTTTTTTGATAAATAAGCTTTTTTACTTGGATTGTTCATTCATTCATTAATTTGACAAATGTTTACTGGCTAGAGTTTCAACAATGAAAATGATTTAAACTTCTTAGGTGTTTGAAAGAACTTTTCTATGAAACTCATTGAGGAATTGACATGTTCTATAGTTTATAAACTGTTCCAAATAATAGAAAGAGCCTATATGTAAAATAGGCTTTATAGCAAAACCAGACAAGAATAGAGAGAAAAATTATAGGTTAATCTTATTTACGAAATAATCCAAGGTGAAATGTTAGCAGACCAAATCTAGGAATATATGTTTTTTTTAATATGACCAAATAGACTTGATCCCAGGAATGCAAGAATGGTTTAGCAATAGAACATGGATTCATGTAGTCTACCATATTCATAGATTAAATGGCAAAATGACTGATATTACAAAGAAGGCAATTCTGCCTCAGAATAATGTATATATTTAATGTAAAATCAAATCAAAGCCCCATCAGGTTTTTTTGTCGAATTTGATAGTCACATGAGTGAATAAAAGGCCAAGAATAGCTAAGGCAAGTTTGAAGATTATTATTTAGACAATAAGCACAGACTACAAAGAAATGATGAAGAATTGGACTTTTATGACACATGATACCGTAAAGTTAAGACAGAGAGTAGGAGAAAATATATGCCATGTATATAAGCATCAAAAGATTAGTATCCAGAATTTTACAAAAAATCCATCCATCCATCCCTCTCTCCCTCCCTCCCTCCCTTCCTTCCTTCCTTCCTTCCTTCCGGGTCTCACTTTGTGTTGCCCAGGCTGGAGGACAGTGACACAATCATAGCTCACTGCTGCCTTGAACTCCTAAGATCAGGCAATCCTCCAACCTCAACCTCTTGAGTAGCTGGGACTACAGGTGAGTGCCAGCCACCATGCGTGGCTAATTTTTTTTTTTTTAATAAAGAAGGGGTCTTGCCATGTTGCCCAGGGTGTTCTCAAACTCCTGGCCTCAAGTGATTCTCCTGCCTTGGCCTCTCTAGTTGCTGGGATTATAGGAATCAGCTATCATGTCCAACAAGTATCCAGAATTTCTATTTAGAGTTCCTAAAGGTCAGGAGGAACAAAAAAGAGGGGTGGTATGTTAGTAAGAATCAAGTTAGGAAAACATGCCACTTGGGTATTTCAAACAATTTAATATAAAGGATTGGTTACAAAGGTATTAGGCCAGAAGAGCAAAAGGAAGAGGGGGTGGAACCGAGTAGCAAAAAATAAGAAGTGGTAATGCTGCTACTGCTGCTACTAAAGATATAACCTGCTACCACCATGGGGTTGGAACCTGCAGGCTGCACTTGCCTCTAATTTTAGGATATTGGTTACTGGGCTCACCCTGTTCACACCACTGCTGCAGCAACTGTTAGCGTGTCCTGATCAGAAGGGTCTCTCTTCCTCCTGCCTTCTTCTCACCCTCCAGCATCTCCTATTGACATAATTTAACAGGAGCCCAGCTAGCAAGGATGTCTGGGAAATGTTTACAGATTCTCAGCTCCTGCAATACAAAGTAGTGGCAGTACAGTCCAGTTCTCAGCCCCAGCGATACAGGAAGGTAGGTTTGGGACTGAGAGATACATAGTAGAGAAATAAGTGGCATAGGAGGTAAAGGAAATGAATATACATTGCTCATATGGCATTTTTTTTTTTTTTTTTTTTTTGAGACAGAGTCTCACTCTGTTGCCCAGGCTAGAGTGAGTGCCGTGGCATCAGCCTAGCTCACAGCAACCTCAAACTCCTGAGCTCAAGCGATCCTCCTGTCTCAGCCTCCCGAGTAGCTGGGACTACAGGCATGCGCCACCATGCCCGGCTAATTTTTTCTATATATATATATTTAGTTGTCCATATAATTTCTTTCTATTTTTAGTAGAGGTGGGGTCTCGCTCTTGCTCAGGCTGGTCTCGAACTCCTGAGCTCAAACAATCCGCCCACCTCGGCCTCCCAGAGTGCTAGGATTACAGGCGTGAGCCACCGCGCCCGGCCTCATATGGCATTTAAACATACAAAGAGGTATACATTTTTACTGGTAATTAAGAAAATACAAAATGAAAGAGTTCACAATCTAAAAGTTAAATTTGAGGTTTTGGAGGATGGGAAAGAGGAAATCTTTTACCAGGGAACATTGAATTGATAGAAATGTAATACTCTGGAGAGTAATTTAGCACCACCTAATAAAGTTACAACTGCCTTTTTGTTTCTAGATAGCTATCTTGCAGAAACTTTTGTATGTGGGCATAAGTATATGTATTGTGTGTTTAGATGTGTAAAGTATAATTTGTTAATAGTAAAAAATTGAAAGCAATCTTATTGTCCATCAGTAGGGGAATAAATAAATAAATTGGTTTATTTGAATAATGAAATAGTGTATAATAGCTAAAATGAATGAACATGGATAATTCTCAAAAATTCAATGAGAAAAGGCAATTATTTTCAGAGAATTTGCATAGTTTATCATTTATGCAAATTGAAAAGCAGAACAATACTATGTTGTTTATGAATGTATTATCTTTGTAGTAAAAATTGTAAAATATGTTTGGAAAGGAAGTATGATTTTAAAGATACTGATTACCTTAAGAGAACAACCAATGGAGTGAAGGGGAAGAAAATTTGTTGGGAGAGGTTGAGAGGTTAACTGCACAAAAAAAAGTGGAGAGGCCATCTGAAGCAAATGTGGCCAAAGTGTCATAACTTTAATCTGGGTGATAGAGTATGTGAATATTATTATTTTTTCTCTGCTTTTCCTTATATTGGCATTATTAAAAGAAATAATTAAAAGAAATAGCAAACAAGAAAGAATTAAGAATCAGCCCCTCTGGGAACCCTTATTTGCCTTACCAAGGTTGGATTAGGTGTTCCTTTTTCTATGTGTTCATAGTGTCCTTTGCTTGAAGCATGCCCACACTATCTTGTCTGGTTTCTTCCACTTGTCTTTGAATTCCTCAGTGCCAGATATTCAGTATCTATCACAGTGATTGGCAGACAGGTGCTAAGTTAAAGTTGTTTGATTTAAAACAACTACCACTGCCAGGTACTGTAAACACTAGATATAGAAGTATTTGAAGTTTTATATAATGATAAAATATTTTTAATTAATCATCCATGTATTATAGAATGTATATTGAAAAGAATTCTGGTACCTGAATTCCAGTCCAGGCTTTTTTGCGGGCATCTTTAAATAAGTCACATGTGCTCTCTGAGTATCAGTGACTTTACATTTTTAAATATTTTAAATTGTTGATTCATACAAAAGAATGTATATACATTATTTGTAAATTATAAAGCCTAAAAATAGGGCCAGGCATGGTGGCTCACGCCTGTAATCCTAGCATTCTGGGAGGTTGAGGTGGGAGGATCGCTTGAGGTCAGGAGTTCAAGACCAGCCTGAGCAAGAGTGAGACCCCGGTTTTTCTACTAAAAATAGAAAAAATTAGCCAGGCGTGGTGGTGTGGGCCTGTAGTTCCAGCTACTTGGGCGGAGCCCAGGAGTTTGAGGTTGCTGTGAGCTAGGCTGTCACCATGGCATTCTAGCCCAGGCAACAGAGCGAGACTCTGTCTCCAAAAAAAATTAAAAAAGACTAAAAGACTTCACGAATCCACCACTAACTGAGGAACTAGAATAATATCAGATCTTTGAAGTTGCCCTATGTTATGATTGTCTCCCCTCAGAAATAACCAGTATTTTTAATATGCCATTTAGTTTAATGGTATCCTATTATATACCTATATATGCTCTATAAATAGAGTTTTCTAATTTAATTTTCTTCAACACTTTGGTTTTCCTGTTCATCTGTGTTATATATAGTTAATTGCACAGTATCATAGTTCATTGGGTGAATATACACATGAACTTCATAAGGAATGCCAGGCTAATTTCCCAAAGCAATCATACCAGTTTCTACTTCCACTAGCAGTGTGCCCATTGCTCTTGCCTCTTATGTCAGTCACAGGTGGGGAACCTGCGGTCTTCTGATTTCAAGATTGTTCTTTTTTAAGCACCAGAGGAGGCATCTTTCTCTGCTGCACCCCTTTTAATAAAAGGACTTGTTCTGTAAAATTTGGATCAGGCAAAAGGTTACACTCAAGGATCCAGAAGGTCACTTGTGGCCCCAAAGCCACAGGTTCCACTCTAGTATAATTTTGAAATATATAATGGAATGAAACATTTAAAGTACTATATTTCCAGAATTAATCATTATTAAAACTGTTGGCATATATTTATTTTGCAGTGCGTTATATAAAGAAAGCCATAATCCAAATCAGAATGCTACTCCAAAAAAAAAAAAAAGCATAACAACTTTGATAATTAAATGTGACAGTGGACTTGTGGGTCAGGCTTTTCTTTTGAGTTATTGACATGAAATAAAATTTATTATTTTGTATTCATGGATTCCAAAATAGTATTAAGTTTAAGAAAATTTAGAATTCTATTTTTGTCTAATGATAACCTTTTTTCAGTAGAAACTTTCATAATTCCTTATAAAATAGATCATTTTGAGTTTGTTTTGTGTGTTTCTATCACACACCATTCTAGATACTCATATATTAGTTACCTTGGAACTTTGTACTAGTCCTTCTTATACCCTTTGTACCTGATGCAAGGCATTGTAGCAGGAAGCGTTTCTTTGCTTTCATGTTCTAAATTTGAAGCTCTGACATTAATTTGCATTGGTGGTTTAACTTTTAATTGCTGGAGGCATGGAAGAGTAGCTGAAATAAGATTTTTCATTTTAAAATACAAAGCCTAAGTGTATCCACTAGATGTCAGCATTAGGAAAGATGCAGTGGAACATCATAGGCTCATAAGCAGAAGCAATGTGTGAGATTTAGTTTAACAAGTCAACTGACTTGTATAAAGTCACACATTTTGTGATAGAGTCAAGACTACAAATCAGGTCGCCCAATTTTCATTCCATTGTTCATTCTTGTCACATTTAAGTCAAGTAACTTTAACTGCATGTCATAAACTAGACTAAAATTAAAATACATTGATCTTGCTGCCGTGCCAGTATATCTAAACAAGAAAAAAAAAAAAATGAAAAAAAAAAGTAAAAAAAAAAAAAAATACATTGATCTTGCCATTTGCTAGGGATTCCAGGTGAGATTTTAGTACTACTATGATGATGTTGTAGCTGGGCACCCAGGAAAACCTGAATCCTGCTGTTAATCACTCTGTTTCTTCCTTTACATTTCACAAAGGAAGGAGAATCAAAGGATCACTTTAGTAATTGCTAAACTAATAACAGTGGGTTAGGTAGAACTTCTCTGGTGTCAGTCACATTCTAACCAGGAAAGCAGAAACTGTTTTAAAACTGAGAATTTAATAAATGGATTTATTTATACAGTGTTAGAAGCCTGAGCCAAAAGAGGTTAGTGAGGTAACTTAGATATTAATGGAGATCACAGGAAGCAAGTTACTTCTGGGGCTAGGGGAACATAAGGGAAGAGATGGATTAGGGAGAATTAGGAGGTTGAAGGGGGACCCCATAGGGCTGTGGAGTCTCAGACCTCTGAAGGGGCCAGATACTAAGTACACTGCTGCTAGGAGTTAGTTCCACAAGAAGCTAGAGCTATCTTGCTGCTGGAGGTGACAGGACTTAAAAAACAGAGGTACCTTCTTTCTTAACACCTTTACATTTCCTTACAGTGACATTTGCTTTCAAACAATGATGGTGCAGTTTCATAGAAGCAGTTCAATAAACAGACTTTGTACAGTATTTGAAGAGGTTGTTGCCTGAATATTTTCTGAAGCAGACTTAATAAGTGAGATTTTTGATAGGATTTAAATTTTTTTTTTTTTTTTCAGTTTTTACTCTTTTAGCTTGTACTTGCTATTTTCTGCAATCATTTGAGACGTGTTCATCTGCAAACCTTAGGTCTAGATATGTGGCAATGGAGTGAGGTACCTGGCCTTTCACCTTTGATTGCTTTTCTCTAACTTTAACATTTTCTTTAAATTTTTTTTTATTTTTAATTATGGGTACATAACAGTGGTATATATTTATGGGGTACATGTGATGTTTTGGTACGGGCATACAATGTGGAATAATTAAGTCTGGAAATTTGGGTGTCCATCATTTCAAGCATTTATCATTTCTTTATTTTAGGAACATTCCAATTCCACTCTTTTAGTTATTTTATAGCTTTAACATTTTCTGTGGAGTAGATCGATTAGAAGAATCTTTCAGTGCTGATTCGTCATACAGTATTTCTGTAATTGCTCTCTAAAAGCACGTCAATTTGGTTACTTCTTCAGTAGGTGGATTACTTGCTCTGAAAGAACCATTGCTTAATTAGTAATCTTTTTCCATTGGCATTGTTACTATCTTCAAAGTACAGTTTTCTTTTTTAGGTTAAACAGCTTTTTAAAACATATAATGGCTGCTGATTGTGTACATGACAAAGCAGTTCCAGAATCTCTTACATATATTGTAGTATCTCTTTAGATTAAGAATTATGAAAGCAATTCACTATGTTTTTGCTTACACAGAATATTATATTTTGTCATATTATGTTGTGTCATAATTGCTTTCTAAACACATAACTGAAGGCTGTGAGCAAAACTTAAGCCTGTGGTTCCTCAGTCACCCCTGGGCTTCATCACATTCTGTTTACATCATCGATGACAATTGTACCATATTTTTCAGTACTGATCTTCTATTCTGTTAATTACTTTTTCAGATTCACTGTACATGTTGTATGAGAACCAGAAATTTTTTAGCAGATGAGTAAAGCAGGAACATAATTGAATTCCACATTAATCTACCATCTTCTCAAATTTAAAGATTCCGGCTGTCTCCACAGGTCTCAATATCTGATATATAAGACTGAGAAATAGCATATTTAATATTAAGTTATATTTTCATGCACAACAGAACATAATTCAGGAACATACTATAGTAACATATTTTCTAGAAGACCTTTTTGCCTACAATTTAAAGGTTAAATATTAGACCTTGTTACTCTTCAACACTAAAAATGCTTGGTAGTTTTTACTGATCATTATGACAACCTTTCTGCATTCACACAGTTTTAGTCACCATATATTTGAATGTGTATGACATTGTATTAAAGTATTCTTCTGAAATTTGTTTTGTAATTTTATTAGGCGGAACAAAGTATGTTTGGGGTATCTCCTTTTTTCTCTAATACTTCATTGTATTTCTTTCTGTCCTTTATTAAGTTGTCTGGGTCAAAGGTGATAATGTCATTATTGATTTTGGAATTTGTCCTCCTTGTGAAATTTTGAGGGGGAAGAATTGATATTATGCTTTTAATTCTTTCTCAAAAGGTGGAGAATCCCTAATAGGACTTTGTGGGAGGACTTATGGTCTAAAGGGAATTAAATACAATTTAAACCCACATTTTAAAGCTTATTGTGTTTAATGTTAGGTACACTGTTCAGTTTTACAAAGATTAGAAGTATGATATAGGATAGTCTTCATTCTTATTTGTGTTTTGGAGCCACATTTATGGCTGTACACAGGTGTACCTCAGAGATATTTTGGGTTCAGTTCCAGATCGCTGCAATAAAGTGAATATCTCAGTAAAAATTAGTCACGTGAATTTTTTGGTTTCCCAGTGCATAAAAAGTTATGTTTATGCTGTACTTTGGTTTACTAAGTGTGCGATAGCATTATATCTAATAAAACAATGTACATACCTTAATTTAAAAAATAGTTTATTGCTAAAAACCGCTAATGATCAATTGAACCTTCAGCTAGTCATAATCTTTTTGCTGCAGAAGGATCTTACCTTGATATTGATGGTTGCTGACTGATAAGTTGGTGATTGCTGAAGGTTGGTTGGCTGTGGCAATTTCTTAAAGTAAGACAACAATGAAATTTGCCACAAAGATTGAGGTCTAATCTTTTCATGAAATATTTCTCTGTAGCATGTGATGCTGTTTGATAGCATTTTACCCACAGTAGAACTTCTTTCAAAATTAGAGTCAGTCCTCTTAAACCCCACTGCTGCTTTATCAACTAAGTTTATGTGATATTCTAAATCCTTTGTTGTCATTTCGACAGTGTTCACAGTATTTTCACCACGGGTAGATTCCATTTCAAGAAACCACTTTCTTTGCTCATCCATAAGAAGCAACTCCAACATCAGTTCAAGTTTTATCATGAGATTGCAGCATTTCACTCCCATCTTCAGGCTCCACTTCTAATTCTAATTTTCTTGCTATTTTTATCATATCTGCAGTTATTTCTTCCACTGAAGTCTTGAACAGCCCCTCACAGTCTTCCATGAGGGTTGGAATCTACTTTTTTCGAACTCTTGTTAAGGTTGATATTTTGACCTCCTCCCATGAATTATAAATGTTCTTAAGGCATCTAGAGTAGTGAATCTTTTCCAGAAGGTTTTCAATTTACTTTGCTCAGATCCGTCAGAGGAATCACTATTTATGGTAGCTTTAGCCTTATGAAATGTATTTCTTAAATAATGAGACTTGAAAGTTGAAATTACTCTTTGATTCATGGGCTGCAGAATAGGTGTGTTAGTAGGCATGAAAACAACATTCATCTCCTTGTACATCTCCATGAGTGTTCTCGAGTGACTAGGTGTACTGTCAATGAGCAATAATATTTTGAAAGGATTCTTTTTTTCTGAGTACTATGTGTCAATAGTGACATAACTAAAATATTAACTAAAATATTCAGTAAACCATGCTGTACTGTACACAGATGTGCTGTCATCCAGGCTTTGTTGTTTGAGCATAATTCTTAAGGGCCATAGGATTTTCGAAATGGTAAATCGGCCTTGGCTGCCACTTAAAGTTACCAGCTGCATTAGCCCCCAATAGGAGAGTAAACTTGTCCTTTGAAGCTTTGAAACCAGGCATTGACTTCTCCTCTGTAGCTATGAAAGTCCTAGATGGCATTGTCTTCCAATATAAGGTTATTTTGTCTGCATTGAAAATCTGTTTTTTAGTATAGCCATCTTCATCGGTGATCTTAGCTAGGTCTTCTGGATAATTTACTGCTTCACCTTGCAATTTGATATTATAGAGGTGGATTCTCTCTTAAACCTCATGAACCAACCTCTGCCAACTTTCTTCTGCAGCTTTCTCACCTCTCTCAGCCTTCATAGAATTGAAGAGAGTTAGGGTCTTGCTCTGGATTAGGCCTTTAGGGAAATGTTGTGAGTGCTTTGATTTTCTTTCTGTTCAGAGCACTAAAGCTTTCTCCATACCAGTGATGAGGCTACTTTGCTTTCTTACCATTCCTGTGTTCATTGGAGTAGCACTTTTAATTTCCTTTGAGAACTTTTCTTTTGCATTTAGTAATACAGCTTGGCTCACTGGTGCAAGAGGCCTAGATTTCTGCCTATCTTGGCTTTCCACATGCCTTCCTCACTAAGCTTTCAATAGTTTCTAGCTTTTGATTTAAAGTGAGAGACTTGTGACTCTTCCTTTCACGTGAAAACTTAGAGGCCATTTTAAGGTTATTAGTTGGCCTAATTTTAATATTGTTTCTCAGAATAGGGAGGCCTGAGGAGAGGGAGAGAGACAGGGGAACGGATGGTCAGTGGAACAGTCGGGACACACACACACATTTATCTATCAAGTTCTCTGTCTTTTGTGGGTGATGTTCATGGTGTCCCAAAACAATTACAGTAGTAACATGAAAGATCACAGATCACTACCACAGATATAATAATGATAATGAAAAGCTCTGAAATATTGCAAGGATTAACCAAAATGTGACCCAGAGACATGAAGTGATTACACGCTGTTGGAAAAATAGCACCAATAGACTTGCTAGACCCAGGATTGCCACAAATCTTCAATTTGTTTATATATATATATATATATATATATATATATATATGAAAAGCAAAATCTGTGAAGCTGAGTGAAGCTAAATGCAATAAAACAAGGTATGCCTGTAATGTTCTTCGTAAGTTATTTTAGCAAACTATAGACTTTCTTGATAGGCATACATGTTATCTGCCAATCTATTTTCCTGATATTTAACATACCAAAAGTTCTTAATAGTTTTACATAAAGCTATTGTGTATGTATTATGTATGGCTTTTACAAAGAAAGAATGAGAGAAGACTTGATTAATGTGGCTGAGAAGTTAGTTTTTTCTGAATTCAGATTTTTTTTGTTTTCAACTCAGGAGAGTTTTCAATTGTCAGTATTTATTTTGAACTCCGCCCCCTTGGAACTCGCCTATAACTTTAAAGACAAATTTTTGTTTTCTCTGTATTTTTTAACCCTATTTTCACGCTAATCTGTGTATTTTTTTTTTTTTTTTTTTGAGACGGAGTCTCGCTCTGTTGCCCGGGCTAGAGTGAGTGCCGTGGCGTCAGTCTAGCTCACAGCAACCTCAAACTCCTGAGCTCAAGCGATCCTCCTGTCTCAGCCTCCCGAGTAGCTGGGACTACAGGCATGCGCCACCATGCCCGGCTAATTTTTTGTATATATATATTTTAGTTGTCCATATAATTTCTTTCTATTTTTAGTAGAGACGGGGGTCTCGCTCTTGCTCAGGCTGGTCTCGAACTCCTGACCTCGAGCGATCCACCCGCCTCGGCCTCCCAGAGTGCTAGGATTACAGGCGTGAGCCACCGCGCCCGGCCTAATCTGTGTATTTTTAATCATGAGTTTATTCAACAAATATTTAGGACTACCATCCGCATGCCAGGAATTGTTCTAGGTGCTGTGAATATAGAGTAGTGTACAGGAGCAAAGCTCCTGCCTTCTCAAGAGTTCACTATTCAGTGGAAGACAGAGTAGATAGATAATACAAGGAAGTGTGTTAGGTGGTGATGAACATCAATTTGGGAAGGGGAAAAAGAGGAGCATGGGGCGGGGATTATAGATGGCTTATTATTTAAGGAAGCACTCTATGAGGGACATGCAGTAGCTTGGCATTTGAAGGTCCGTGGAAAGAGCATTCCAGTACAGGGAAAAGCAGATACAAAGCTTCCAAGGAGAGGGAAATCTTGCTGCGTTAGAGAAACTGCAAGCAGGCTGTTGTAGGTAGATGGATGTGAGTGCAGTGGAGAGGGAGGGGAAGTGAGGCCAGAGTGCACTAGGGACAGATAATGTAGAGTTTTGTAAGACCTGGTAAAGGATTTGGATTTTTATTCTGAGTGTGTGGTAAGTCATTGCATGGTTTTGTGCAGAGAAAGGAGGTAGTTTGATTTATATTTTTAAAAGATTGCTTTACTTCTTATGAAAAGATGTTGTAGGAGGAGGCCAGGGTAGAAGCAAGGAGACCAGTTAGGAGGCTCTTGAAGTAACTCTGGCAAGAAGTGAGGGTGGCGAGGACCACAGCAGTTTGGCAGTAGAGGAAGTGAGATGTGCTACCCTTGAAGCTAATGAGAAAAGTGTGTGGACAAGGACGGGGGAGTGTCAGTTCCCTCTGATGTTCCTGTCAGGAGAAGTAAGGTTTGAGGGCTTGAGTATTGACACTGGGATTAGCAGCATGGAGGTTACTTGGTGGCCTTCCCAGAGCAACTTTGGTGATTTGGGATGGGGGCAAAAGCCAGGTTGGAATGAGTTTAATGGAGAGTGAAAGGAGAGGAATAAAAGATGCTGAGTGTTGATGACTCTTTTTAAGTAATTTTGCTGCAAAGAGAATAAAGGGAATTGATTGAGAGCTCGTGAGTAAAATAGAATTAAGATACATTTTTGTTATGTCTTAAGGTGGGAGAATTAAATGCATGCATGTATGCCAGAGGGAACGGTACTGAAAAACAAAAAAAATTAGGTAGGAAGGAAGCTCATGAGAATGTATTGTCCAAAACGTCAAATGAAGAAGGTGTTTCAGGAAGGAGTGAGTGATAAACTGGGTCAAAAGCTACTGAGTCCAGTTAAGTTGAAGTGTGAGAATTATCCTTTAGATTTAGCCAGATGCAAGTTTTGGTGACCTTGACAGGGACAGCTTCATTGTATTCTTGAGCGTAAAAGCCAGATTAGAATAAGTTGAAATAATGAGAATGGGAAAAGTGGAAAGAAATAGCTAGATAGCTCATTTGACAAGTGTCACTAATAAAGAAGACAGAAAAGATGGTGTCCTAATAGAGGGGAGTGAAGTCCTTGAGCAGACAAAGGCGAGTAGGAGAACCAGGGCCCCAGAGGAGAGGTTGTCCCTCAGGAACAGGTGCAGAAGTTGCAGTGTGGTTTTACTGATGAAGAAAGCGTGTGGAAAAGGAGGTAGATGTTTCCATGTTTTGTGTGTAAAAAATGTAGTGAGGTCATTTCTTGCAAGTGAGGATGGAGGAGGGGTTGTTGGAGTTGGAGGAGATTTTTAAAAAACGTGTGAATGGTCACCTGAGAAGGTGGGAGAGTAGATTGACTAAGGATATGTAGTGTCCTTGCCAAGCAAAACTAAGTGTGCACTTCATGGTTGTGGTTGTATGTTGAAAGCAGCAGCTCCCAACCAGGCACTTTTTTGCCTTCTAGGGTACATTTGGCAATGTCTGGAGACATTGTTGGTTGGCACAACTGGGGGCAGGGGTAATAGGAGGTATCTAGTGAGTAAAGGTCCCAGATATTGCTAAATATCCTGCAAGACACAGGACAACCCCGAAAGCGTGTAATTGCTTGGCTCAAACATCAGTAGTGCCCAGTCTGAGAAACCCTTCTTTAAAGTGATAGTGGTCAGTGTGTTCATGAGCTTTCCTTCCTTCTGCCTCCTTCTCACTGCCCACCCACAAATATTTATCATTAATAAGTTTATCAGCTGGATGTGAGGAAAACTGACACCAGTCATTCAGATTGTGTTAAGTGTGCTGAAGGAGTAAGTTGCTCGAAGAAGTAGAAGATGATGGGGCAGCCAGTGCAACTCCTTTTGAGAAGGTTGGCAGAGAACAGTCTCTCTAAAGACGTACCATTTGAGATGAGATCTGAAGGATGAAAAGAAGCCAGCCAAGAGCAGACAGCATTACAAAGTCCTTTGAGCATAAAAGAGTAAATGAAGTAACAGTGTCTTGAAGGAAGTTCCTAGAAAGACAGAGGAAATAGTATGGTAACTGTAGCATACAGTTGTTTCTGTTGGCTTGTTATTCTG
Source organism: Eulemur rufifrons (assembly GCF_041146395.1). Classification (NCBI taxonomy): domain Eukaryota; kingdom Metazoa; phylum Chordata; class Mammalia; order Primates; family Lemuridae; genus Eulemur; species Eulemur rufifrons. Next base: position 35,703,598 of record NC_090985.1, read on the forward strand.
TAAGGAAACTTCCAATGTTTCATGAGGAAATGGTCTAATGTATTTATTAAGTGCCTTTTGTTTGCTTAAAAATATATTCCACAGACTGCCGGCCAGGAAGGATAATGTTTCTTTCTAGATAAGTTGTCGACATTGAAACAAATGTTTAACATAAGGACTCATAGTCACAAAATTGCACTAGCAATATTACAAACTCTTGAAGTAAACTATGTCTGGTTTCTGTGTATTAAATTTATATTAAATTTCTTTTTAGATTATTTAGTAAATATTTTTAGTATTTAATTTAAATCCAAGGATTACAATAAAAAATAAAAGAGAATTCTTTAGCTTTTTCATCCTAAATTCAGATAGTAAGACTTACAGTTTATTATTATTGTAAATGATAATATTAATTACTTACTTGAAAGCAGTGCCTCCAAAATATACCAGTAGTATTTGAGGTCAAGTTTTATATAATTTGTTTAAAAATCTTACACCTTTTGGTATCTTTCCTATCAAATTTATTTATTCATCTGAAACTTAGAAACCTTATTAGATTCTTTTAGATGCACGTAGCAGAAATCCAACTCAACTAAATAGCTAATAAGAATATTATTTAAAAGAAACTGGGGTGTCTTAAAAGCAGAGGAAAAGCAAACAACTGAACTGAAGGAAATGGCAGCTTGAACTTGTGAATAAATGGAAATTAATGACTCCAAGATACTTTCTGGAACTCCCCACTGCATGTTGGCTTCATTCTCTTGTGACAGACTGGTGTCCTCTGTGGCAGGAAGTATGGCTGCCACGTATTCCCATGCCTCACATTCCACAGGTTTGCTACTGGGAACAGATTATGTAGCTTAGTCAGGTTGCTCTAACAGCTGCAACAGTCATAGCAGCAAATAAGCTGCCAGGTATAGAACTAAATGTTGTGCTTGCATTAACCCGTGCAATGATGTTAGGAACTCTCTGCACTGGATGTTTTTCTCATACACCTTTGACAGCTAAGAAAACTCAGGTGTGGAGAAGTTAGGAAACGACTAAAGTCACAAGGCTTTGAAGTGGCAGAGATGGGTTTTGAACCCAAGCAGTCTGGTATCTACCTGAGCTGACAACCACTATATCATATTTGTTGAAATTAGTCACAGTGAGGGGATAGAGAGGGGGGTTTTTTGTTTTTGTTTTTTTGTTTGGTTTTTGGCTGAGTTAAAATATGGCAAGATAGGGGTATGGTTTTAATTTTTTTGTTTATTCTTATAAATATAGGAGAACTGATAATGTTGTAACGGAACTATTTCAGATCTTTGAAAAATTCCATGCGTTTTTGTACAAAGAGACATGCATGATGTGGGTTGCCTAGGTAGCATCTGTCCTGTGTGCTATATGGTGGAGGGAATTTCTGCACTGAGCAACAGTTATAGATCAGTGGTTCTTAACTGGAGGAAATTTTGCCCCTAGGAGATGTTTGACCATATCTGGAGACATTTTTGGTTGTCAAAATTTATTGGGCGTTGGGAGGACGGGGTGCTACTGGTATAAATGTGAGATAGAGCCCCACAGCAAAAGAATTATCCAGCCCTAAAGGTTAATAGTACCAAGATTGAGAAACACTATGTTAGATAAGCTGAGCCATTTCGACCTAAGTGTCTGTGTATGTGATAAAGAGGTAAGAAATTCTAAATCATTGAGAGCTTTGGGTACTGAATAGGTGAGGACCAAGTATAAAGCAGTGTAGGATCACATTAGCCTGGGGTGCCTGGAAAGAAGAACTAAAAAGTGGAAGAATTTTTTACAAAAGGGGTTGTAGGAAAAGGGAGCAGACCAACTTGGCTTGTTAACGTTTTCACTGAAGGGTAGACTGTGTGCACACAGTACGAAGTAAGGAAACCTAATCTAGCTCTTCTTTATCCATCCTGTACCTGATGATAGTTTCCTGTTCATAGAATAATTATAGGACAGCATTTCAGCAATATTATTGACAAAAATGGACTAAAAATTGGCTTTACTCTGATTTATAACATTGAAATTTATTTATAAATTAAAGACTGATTTGTGTTAAAAGAAATAGAACCATTACTGTTTTTAAAAAGTTAGTTTGTGATTTTGGGGTTATAGCAACAGCTAACGTTTATTTAATACTTTCTATGTGCTAGGCACTGTGCTGAGTCAGTGCTTAGTCCCATTTAACCCTTGCAATAATACTTTAAGATGGTTACTATAATTGTCTGTGTTGTACCAGCCCAGAAATGAGTCTCTGAGAAGTTATTAATAACTACCATCCTTCTGGTCAAACAGCTAGTAAGGTACATTTGGAATTCTGGTTTGATTCTATAGGTTAAACTCTTAAAACCAAATGGTTTGCTGCTTTTCTCCTGTTAAATACAGTCCTTTCTCATGTCATATTTTCTATCTATAGTTGTAGTTTTGATAACCACTAGGTAATTTTTTTAGTCTCAGTTCTTGTTAGTGAGCAAATTTATGTATGTTTGGAAAGAGATACTCGATATATGTTTGAAAGCTTTTAAAAATTAAAGTTGTGAAATATTTCCAAATGGTTTCTTGAAAAACCTATTGAATAAATTTAGTAACCAATTTGAGTTAATTATTTGGATGTGATGATTTAGGAAAAATGCTTATCCTTTCCTTAAATATAAAAGCTTTGTATTACTAAACTTTTTGCAATACGTAAGATAACTATTAAATATTTCCCTCCCAGCCTTAATCTCTCCTAATCTTATCACGTAAAACATTGTACAAAATCAGACCATTGAATTTCTGTATGATAGAAATATTAATATAAAAAAACATAGATTCCTACCTCTTTCATTGGGGGAATATTGTTTCAAAGGAGAGGGACTGTTCAGTATTTATCATACTTGAGAATAAATTCGATTGCTTTAACATTTTGTAAGAAATGTGTGTTCTGTCCATCAGACTTTGACCTCCAAAGCAAATAAATAACTGTTGCACATATGTATTTATTTCCTCTTGGGAAGCTTATAGTTAGGGACACAGGTGTTGTTGGGGAGTGGGTGGAGGAAGGGAGAACAGCACAGGTGACCAGAAGTACTGATTTTTTTTAATGCTGCTTGTTTGGGGAGTGACAAGTTGTGTTAAAGGTACTGTTACTTTTATGTTTTGTTTTATTTACATTTGCCAGCAGCTGGGTCTTTGGAGAAAAAGCACTGGGATTGGAGGGAGGAGGGAGGGTGTAGGTAGCTGTGATACCATAGTTTGCCTTCCCTGTTCTTACTCCAACTTCCAGGTTTGAACCTGGTTTCCTGGGTGTTCCTGACACAACCTCCCACCTTCACGCTCACTGTGTTATGGCAAATTCTTGAGCAACATTTATGCCGATGCTTTATTTTTACTTTTTTTCCTCTGCAAACTTACTGGGTTGTGATAATTGCTGGCTCTCTATATGCTTGTTTGCTGTGTTAACTTTTAAGTTACATACATTTTAGAGTTGTGTATAGTTGAATATTCAGTCTAAGAGTTAAATAATAAAATTTTGATTAATCTTAGGAGATAGAATATGTAAGAAATACTGGTTTATGTGTGGTGAACTTTTTAAATGGGTTTAATTGATAACTTTCTTCAGTCTTTAATGGTTAAATGTGGTTTGAATACTATCTTCTTTGTATTCCCAATAGGATTTGATTCTGGAAGAAGGAAAAATATCCCTATTCATCTAAAAGCAGCGGTCTCTATATTTACTTGAGAAATCTAGTTTTGGTAGTAATTTAAGTTGAGAATATATACCTCAAAAATTTTAAAGGCATAACACTTAGATAGTAATCAAATGTAAATATTGCAAGTTATATGTAAAAATCTAATCTTTTCTTCCCATCTTGCTTTATGTAACTTTTTTGATATGTGGGAAAGAGGGACAGGGGCTATAAACTCAGAGCCAAATGTGCTTTTATTTAAAGTTCCAAATTTTCAGTGCCAAAAGCACATAAACCTGCACCTGTTGGTAATTATGAGCAAGCCAGCCTTTGCCGAATCCCAGGCCTCTGCTTAAAATTTTTTACTGGAACTAAATGATGTTGCCATTTTTATTTTTAGGTTTGCTGGCATGGGTAATCTCATTAAGGTGCTAACCAGGGACATAGACCACAATGCAGCACATTTTTTCTTGGACTTTGAAAGTAAGTCTCTTTAGCCCTTCACAGCTGGTGCATAATGGTAAAGGTGAAAGATTAATTATATTCACACCACAGTGAAGGCCAGTCAGCATATTTGTTAATTATGGGATTGAACAAAGGTTGCATGATTTTTTTTTTCTTAATCGTAGGCAAACATCACCATCATATGTATAATTCTTTAGTTTTTCATTTGCTAAAATCATGTTGAGTCTGTAGCCAGTGCTGTCCTTTCATTAGTCCATGAAGCAAGTAGCCTTATGATGAACATTCTAATAGTATGCTGTAGTGACTGTGTCAGACAAGCCATTTTATAATCCTGTAATAATTTTATTAAAACTAAGAATTGTGCTGCATATCTGGAATCAAGACTTTAACCTCTACAAATTAATAATAATCCAAATTTCATTAGAAATATATGCTATATTGAACAGCACGCAGGAAGTAAGTTTTATATTATGCTGTTTTAAGATGAGATGCAAAGGTGAGCTATGGCCAAACATCTTAATATTTGGCTTTGAAATAAATTGTTGTTTCAGTGCTATACTAACAAGATTACACTTGAATAATTCTTGATCAGAAATTTCTTTTTCAGAATACTAGCACTATTGGAATACTTAAAGAATTTTTCATTATAAGGCCATTAATGAAACTTGTCTTGGGAGAATTTTGAGAAGAATTAGAGCAACAGTTGTGCCATTGTGTACAGGAAAACCACATTTCACCTCTAGGTCCTACATATCAACACCTTGAGAACCTGGTTTGCTGTCTTCCAGAGCACAGTCTGGGTAACCTGAAGGATGAATTCATGGCCTAATGAACATTTTCCCTGTTACTTTTTTTTTTTTTTTTAAGTCAATTTCAGATGTTCTTTTTTATAAAGGGATATTTTCTCTTTTCTCATTCTTGTCTTGACAGGTACCTTAACATGGGGAATCTTCTTAAAGTTTTGACATGCACAGACCTTGAGCAGGGGCCAAATTTTTTCCTTGATTTTGAAAGTGAGAAGATGATTTTATATCTATTTCTCTTTGCCTGCAGTAGACTGCGTTTGTCTTGCACTAAATGAATGTTTCCACTTCGCCATCTTTTTAACTGCTTTGCATGACTGAGCTATGAATTGAGGAAAATTTCTGGCGCCTTCTAGAACTGGAAGTCATATTTTATAGATTAAATTGTGATGATAAAATGTCTTTATTTGAGCTTTTATAAGAGATTTCATATCTCTTAGTTGGAGATTTATTGTATAATTTGAGATATTCTCTAATGAAAACATTTTTATGAAAAAATTTTGGTGGAAAGGACAAATACTACTTCAAGATTTATTAACAGAAGCAATATTTAGGGAAAAATTTTATTGTAGTCAAGAAAAATCTACTAGGTTTCAATTACTCTAGGTGCATATTTAAATATTTTAAATACAAATCTGTTCATGAAGGCCATTCAGAGCTCAGTAATTTGGGCATAATATTAAAAGGTAAGTGTGAACCTAAATTATTTAATCTTTGCAGATAATTTGAAAAGTTAAAAAATTTAATGTATTTATTTCAGGAATTCATTTTTTCTAACTCTGAATAAAAAGAAAAATAATGGGTTCACAGACCTTTAAGTAATTTGCCTTCTGTTTGTTTTATGTTGCATGACCTATTGTAATATGGTCTAAGAGTGGCAGGTAAGTGTCATTGACCTCGGTGCATGTTGCAAAGCTTTTGCTTGTTTTGGCTGTCAGTATTGCTTCAGCTTGTCTGGTTATCATATTGAGAAAAGTGATATTAAATTGGTGTTTTAGTGTGAATGTTGCTATTTTAACTGATCATTAGAAAATTGTTAGGAAAGGGTGAAGAGGTTTTAAATCATGTGATTCCTTACATTTTTATCTGAGGTTAAAACATTTGAACAGATTTTAAAATATTTAAAATTTAAGACTTTTTCTGATTTTAAAAACAAAATAAACAAATCACTTAAAGTAAATCCCCAGTCATTATCTTTTCCTTCAACTTCGGTTTAGTTTTTACACAATTCATTCTATTTTATGAATCATTTATATATATTTTTCTTTAAACCCGGACAGTTGATATGAATACATCAATTTATAGCTTATCTCTACTTTATAGAATAATTTGTGGTCTCTGATATATTCTACTTTTACTACATTCCTATAAGCGAACTTTTACAGTTTGGATACTGTGTGCAGTTAGTAATGAGTAGTGATGTCAATATCAGGACCAAATTAAATTGTTAGGTTTTTAGGAGGAAATGTTATGAGTGTTAGTTTTCTTGACCCTTCTCAACAATTAAGCAGTGCTATTTTAAGTGCATGTTTAGCATGACTTTTAATCAGCTTGGGGATGTTGAGCAGATTGCTGACTTGAAGATTATTCTTTCAGGTGAGGCAACTTACACTGGAGCTGTATTTTAGTTTATTTGCATTTGTTTCAAATGTGTTTTTTTTGTATTTTTCTGCCATCCTGTCTCCTTTTTCCTCTTTGTCCAAATTCCTTACATTTGCAGAATCTTGGCTGTGATACAGTCAAGATCTTGTTCAAGACTTGGCACTTGATCTTTTTATAAACGTAGCATTGTATTGTGGTCAAGTGGGAAGCATGAATTTAAATGTAGTATTTAAAAGATTACTTGGTCGTGTCTTTCCAATCTGTGGGGGTGTTTGGATCATTATTAAAATTTAAATAGCTAATTTAGTGGCAGGAAAAGGTTAAAATTGCTAATAACAGCAAATTAATAATACAGAATTACATATTAAATGTTAACTTCTTAAAGGCAGATACAAATTTTAAAAATGATGCTTGTTGCCTATCTCAGCCAATGTAAAACTTTTGGTTTGATACTTACTGGTATACTGTAAATGAAATTTAACGAAGATATACTGTATACCAGGCTAAAGTTTGCCCACTGTTATTTCTTAGATTTTAAAATGTTTTCTTTTGATTCTAACATTGGCATTTTCTTAATTTTCTGTCTCATCTGTTTGCGTATTTTTCTTTCATTTGGAAATATGCATTTGTAAAAGCTTGACTTAAATTAGGTTACTGTAGTGGCCTTGGCCCATTGGATGTGTCCTTCCTTACACTATTTTATACCAGACTCTCAGAATTGCCAACGTAGTTGATTTGCCAGTTCCTGGTGACTACTTAATAAAGCCACAGTCTTTTAATGAAATAGTGTAATTAGTATTATATTGTTTATTTCTTTATAGATGCACAGTAACGTCCAGGTCACCAGCATAATTTACTTATACTATTTTCATCATTCTAATTGGTTACATCTAGCCTACTTTGTCTTCATAGTGGGCAACTATAGAAATAATTTCATACATAATTTACCTGGCTTTTTGCATCATATTGTATACAAATTATTTTAATGCATTTGACATGGGATTTAATGGACTCTTTAATGGAAGACTGTCTTTAATGTAAACCATTACTCCCTTAACTTACTTCCTTATCCCTGTAACTGCTTTTCACTTCAGTGCAACAAAAATTAATGGCTTGCCTCCTGTATATCAGCCAGTAGGTGCTGAGGATGTAGAGATAACTAAAATACAACCTCTGCCTTCAAGGAGCTCTTAATCTGGTAGGATAGATAGAAATGCAAACTCACTGGGCATGGTGGCTCATGCCTGTATTCTCAGCACGTGCTCTTTTAGAGGCCAATGCAGGAGGATTGCTTGAGTCCAGGAGTTTGAGGGTCCAGTGAACTATGCTTACACCACTGCACTCCAGCCTAGTCAACCAGAGCAAAACCCTGTCTCTTAAAAAAAAAAAAAAAAAAAAGGGCAAACTTATAGTTTTATTTACATTCAGAGCATAGCACAGGAAGGTATTAACTTAATCTAGCAATGAGTAGTTGGGCATCATCATGGAAGACTTTCTGATGGTGATGTTTGAATTGGGTTTTGGAGGGCGAATTAGAATGTTTCAAGCTAGTTCAGTGAAGGACAGTGTAGAAAGGAGGAGCAGCATAGACAAAGGCCACAAGGCATGAAGTGTCATTCTGTGTTCAGTGAAACATTATTTTTTACTCTAGATAGAGGGATTTTTTTTCCTTAAAAAAATTACTCCTGTATGATAAGGTTTCATTTTGATTTTATTTAATAATGGTTTAATTATGATATAATCCCAGAATTGCTCCAAAGCATTTGGCAGCACTTACGCTAATGGCAGCATATAAAGAACACTGAATGGTGGGGTTGAGGGGGGAGGACCTGTATAGCCTCTTCTAGTTCTTGGAATTTCTTCCTATATTATAACAATGTTGTTAATTTATAGCTCATTCTAATGACAGATCTTTAGCCTGAGTAACTACTGTGTCTACTAGCTCATTAAATTCTAGTCCTTGGGAGAAGAGGGACTTTTATTTATTTTTATGTCTTTCCCCAAACTTAGCTTAGTTCTTTTTAAATGGTAGAAGTTCTGTACATATTTGTTAACTAGATTTATTTATCTGCAGGTAGATGAAAATAGAATAGAGGTAGTCATTTGTAAGTGAGAATAGAATCTACTTTCTCTGATTCTTTGTTACAGTGCCTTTCTATTGAGTCATACATTTCCTTTATTTCTTGTGTCTTTTGTGTTACCTGTTTGCCCCATCATTTAGAAATATTGGGACCCACTATATTTTTTCATTTATCTCTTGCATATTTTCAATTTCTTTTGTCCTGTACTTTGAAATATCTTTATTCTGGTTGCACCTTTTTTATATTTATTTTTCTAACATGGTGTAGGATTCTATTTGCTTAGAGATCAAAGTGCATAGTAGTCTCCTTTAATTCATGGTAGAGGCTTATTTATATCTCTTTACCTTCTCATTCATTCAAAAAATATTTATTATAGAAAATCTAGGTACTCAGTTTACGTATATACTGATGATATGTACTGTACATTTTGGCTCCTGCCTTGATGAAACTTAACAGATAGATTGCAAGTATTTATTGAATGAGTGAATATAAGATTAAAGCAGAAAAACCCCTTATCACAATTATAATTTTTATGTTGACTAGCTTTTTATTTTTTTCCTTTCATAGCTAATCTTTGCCTCCTTTTGTATCTTAACTTAAATTTTAGCTGTTGTTTTTAGTGACTCCACTTCTACCCTCCACCCTATAGGAAACTGGTGTGAAGTTATTTATATACTTAATTTTACCTTTAAACAGTAAGAACAATTGAAACATGCCTTAATTTCCTTTGAACAGCTTTTAAAAATAAGCTCCATGAATAATCAGTATGTCTACTCTCAGTGGTATATACATTATTTTGCTATCAGATAAATGTCTTTTTGTTAGCTAAGTGCTACATTTTTTTGTTGAAATAGTAAAGTCATTCTTGGCTATGAAAAATCAAAGTGACAAGTCTTGGTTGCATTATATAATACCATTTTTAAAAAAATAAATGCTTTATTTTATACAGTCTTTTTCCCTCCATAGTATTTTACCCTTTTGCATGACATGCTTCAGTAAGTTAGTGCTTACCTGTCTGCTTTTTTCTGTTTGTCTTCATTTCTACAGCAGTCTTCAGCAGCTTTCAAAATTATAAATGTGACTTTCCTGTGACAGTCTAAAAAATGTTTAATCAGTGTGGTGCTGGGTATTTTTCCCACCCTTCAGGGGGAAACTTGAATCTTCTCCTTTATTTTTAAATTTCTTGGTACTTATTAAACTTTTACTAGTTATTAACCACTTACAAGGTCTATTTAAGTCTACTTTATAATGTTTTGTTTGTATGTAAGTCTCAGTGTCACATTTTTATGTTAACAGCTAGTCACCACACCAAAAATACATAGTTTAATATTTTCGAACTTCACAAATACTGTTGATATAGATAGTTAAAATATTGTCTTTTGTCATGAATTCCCACTTCATGAATTCAAACTATATTATATGTCTACTATTGATGTTATGTTTGTAGTTCCACAATTCCATATGAAAAAGTATAAAACTGTCATTTTTGCATGTAAAAATTATTTTTCTCTAGTGCATCCGGTGTAAGTATAAAAGTTATGAGGTGTGATTTTATTTTTAAAGTATATGTTTAACGACTACATTAGAAAATATGGTCTGGCTAAATGTGAAAACATACTACTGCTAAATTATAAAGCCCGGTTTTTTTTTTTTTTGGCTAATCATTTAGCTACAGTATTGCTATTTGTTCCTAGTAATACCTTTGTAGCCTTGGAAAGAGAGTCTTTTTAATTTTTCAATTGGCTTCTTTTGTGTAATTATTTTGTCAAGGTATTTCCATTCTAACAAAATAATACATGATTTCTGAAAATTGAAAAATAAGGGAACATATATGTGAACAGATTCTTTAGTTGGCTTTGCATATGAATGTTACTTTATTACTGTTGCTATAGTACTGTTTTGCATATGTTGAATTTAAAATTTGGTACTGTAATTGTTGGTTTTTTAAAAATATGTTGTATATTTTTGACAAATTGGCAGGTTTAATAGATGGAACTGAATTATGACTTGCCCCAAGCACAAAATAGTTAGGCATCTTTTTTAGGCATCTTTACACCTAGGTTCATGTGTGAACTAAGTTTCTTTTAAATTTTCTAAGTAAAGGAATAAAGAGATCATTGTATTTGTGGGGAGGCGAACTGGATGCAGAAAAGTGTAGATATTAGTTTTATATAATTGGTAAACAGCGATTTGTCGAAAACGTGCTTAATGACTTATAAATTTAGATTTCCTCCATTCCCCTCGTAAGAGAACATTTTAGCATGGAGGAATTCTGCCATTAAAATTCTTCTTTACAACATTATGGTAATCATGTTTATCATTTTAAGTGCTTTATGCCTTATCTGTAGTGTTGAATGTGGTGTAGTTGGAAAGATTTATGAACAACTCAGTTTCCTCATAGAGCTCCCCTTTTTTAAAAAAACACACCAAATATATTAAATAAAAAAGATTTGTCCTCAGAGAAACAAATGACCAAGTTATTATTAAAAGCGGGATTTCTGTTAATTTGAATTAAGCAGAGAGAAATCCAGATTTAGTCATACATTAACATATGTTTTGTGGCTAACACCACAGGTGGTGAAAATGCCCATATGTTTGTGTCCCTGATTATGCTTTTTGTAACTAATTCTCCTTCCATTTTTCCCTTACTCCCAAGTGTGTAGAGACTCAAATTTTTGCTTTATCATTTCAAAATTTCAGTAATAATGTTGTAACATAGCTTAAAGTATCTAGTTTTCAGCAGCTCATTCTGGAGCCATTTTGTAATTTGAACTCCTCTGCTCAGGAATCCTGCCCTTGCGTTCGTCAGCAGAAAAGTTCTATGGTACTGTCTTGGGTTTGGTCTTAGTTGTGTATATCCTCCCTTATTTAACCTATATTGTCATAAATATTAATACGGAATTTAAAGTGATCCCTAGAAAAAGGGAGTATTTGAAACTATTCTTCTAAAATTTTTACTTTTTTGTATCATAACTTAGTCTAAAAGTTAAACTTTACAAGAAAATAAAGTAGTTTCAATCTTAAACTATAGATGAACAAGATATTTTAGTAGGCTTTCATTTCTATTGCATTAAAATAGATGATTACTGATGCATTTATAGTCAGTGATAGTGATGAATGTAGTAGAAAAGTGATGATCAAAATTAAAAATTTTTAATTATAATTCCCAGATTGTTTTAAAATATCAAGTCATAATTTGTAACTTAAACTAAATAGTAATGTTTGGTGTTCCCTTGCTGCTTTGTGATATTTATAAACTTGAGGCTAGTTATTTAAACATGGAGCTTTGGAAAAATTATTGGTCTTTCCTGAGAAGTGCGAAATTAACATTGAATAAAACGTATTTATCTTTGGAAAATTGGATTGTTAATTGCTTGGAGTTATACATGTATTTAAAAAATTCATGTCACTGTAAATTTTCTTGTGCTTTCCTGCTGTTTAGATGCCCAGCCTACAGAGTCTGAGAAGGAAATTTATAATCAGGTGAATGTAGTATTAAAAGATGCAGAAGGCATCTTGGAGGACTTACAGTCATACAGAGGAGCTGGCCATGAAATACGAGAGGTAAATCACATTTATGTATAGGAAGCTAAAACTTACTGGGTCCCACCTCTTTCAAACCTCTATTGTTTTCTAGACTTTAGAATTCTCTATTTCATATTAAGTATTATATTTGAAGGACGATCACTTAGCATTATTACAGAAGTGGTTGCAGTGATACGAGGGTAAAAAAGAAAACGATGTTCTACAAATGGGTAATTTAAGTATATTAGAGAAAATTTTATTTACTTTCTTGTTTGCTCTCATACCTGAAATTGGCAATATCCACAAGGAACTATTTATACTTTTCTTTTTGCGAGGAGAGAACATAACTTCTGTGGCTTTGTTCTGCCAGTCTGTTTTTTCTATTCCTCCTAACCTTCCCAGGAGAAACTTGAAATCATCCTTGCAATGTGGACACCACACTCCCCACTGACTTTACACCACAAGGCAAATGTTTGGTGTGGTCTGCCTCAGCTTTTCTCTCCCAAACCCCCGAACTTAAGGTTTCCATTCATCTCTTTTCCCATTTTTAGAAAGTGTGTCCCAACTTCTTTCCAAGATTAGCTTGTTTACCTTGTTCTTCATCCTGTTCTAGAACTTTACTCTTTTAATTATTCCTTCCCTTCTCTTACAGACATCATCTTTGTTCTTTTACTAACTACTTCTTCTCAGCATACGTGTAGATGTTTTATACTACCAAAGAAGCTCCATAGCTTGGGACCTTAACCTCTCTTTTTCACATTACCACATTTCTTGAAGGCAGTGTCCACACTGTGTTTCTTCATTTCCCCCCACCTCTGCTTCTGCTTCTGTTATTTTTCTCTATACCAAATAGTGCAGAGGTCATCAAGGACCAGTCTTTGAGCTTGCAGTCCATATCCAACTTGAGTTCTCTTCTGACACTTGGACTACCAGTGAAGGCAGAATAAAGTGCAGACCCCAGAAGACAATTCAAAAGATTCTTTGGTCATTGACTGGTTGTTTAGTTTAGGGAGAAGGGAGAGTTAAATGATTCTGTGATTTTTATTTTAGATTAGGAGATAGTGGTATCAACAGAGGGAAATTATAGATAGTGTGAATTCCATTTCTTCCCTCTCCTGCACTGGACAGCTTGTTCCCTGCATGTCTTGCACAGATACACTTCCTTGTCTTTGTTTCTGTCTGGAATGCCCCCTTTTTTTTTCCCCTACCCTCCTTCAAATCCAGATAACCACCTACTTCTTACTCTTTTGCCCGGGTACTTTATGCACATTTCTTTTAGGATAAACATCATTAAAAAAAATTGGTATTATTTGTTCATCTCTCCAACCACTTTACTGCCAGCTTGAGGCTTGAAAAGGGTAAACCTGGTTTTTTACATACTTTGGTATTATCTGTACCTAGTACAGTGCTTAGTAAGCAGTTAACTATTGAAGAAATAAATACGAGCATTTTAGATTAATCGTGACCATATCAGCTTAAGTAAAACCTTAAGATTTTAGTAAATCAAGGCATGTAACCATTTATGTGAAGTTCATGTTCTCTGAACATTTAAACATATTTTGAAAAGTTAAACATTTATGGAAGTAAAAGATTTAAATGAAGTAAGCAGGATCTCAATGAACTAATTAGCAAATTGTTCTTTCCCTGCAAGTCACACCAGTTATTCTAAAATGTTTGAAAGCGTCTGCATGTTGATTATTAGTGCTACAAGTTACTTTTAATTATTTATAAGTGTTGGCTCATTAGACCTTTTTTTTTGTAAAAAAAAGAAAGAGAAACAAAAGAGACAGAATCCTGCTCTGTGGCCCGGGCTGGAGTGCAGTGACTCAATCATAGCTCAGTGCAGCCTTGAACTCCTGGGCTCAAGCAATCCTGCCTCAGCTTCCCGAGTACCTGCGACTATAGGTGTGCGCCACCACACCCAGCTATTTTAAAATTTCTTTTGTAGAGACAAGGTCTCACTATGTTGCCCAGGCTTGTCTGAAACTCCTGGGCTCAAGTAGTCTTCCCACCTCAGTCTCCCAAAGTGCTAGCTAGGATTACAGGTATGAGCTACTGCACCTGGCCTCATTAAACTTCTTTAAAGTTTGTCTTGTATTTGAATTCTTATCCTCTGGTTATAATTGTCTCCCATAAATAATAAAGAGAAGTATTTTATTCACCATAGAACAAATACCATTCATTATCTATTTGTTTTTTTTTCCCCCGTTAAGGTAGAACTCTTTAGAGTTTTTTGCAGTACTTCCCATTGGAAGGGTCATTCTTTGCTTCTCTGTGTGGGAAGGCTCCCTACAATAAAAAATAGTGTCTCTCCCAAAGTCTGTATGTAGACTTAATTCAATGCATATTCAGGTGTAATCCTCTAGAAGAGAGTACAATGATAGGAAATTTTTTACATAGCACATTTCAAAGAGGGCTTGTGGGGCTGTGAAACCAGGAGCATTTAATGCTATGACCAAAGATTGGAGTTCTGTATAGGGATGCCATAATCACGCAATAGTGCTATTTCCTGAGGAGATACAAGATGTCACCATGTATAGTTCATTCATAATGTTTCATGATTAGTGATGAGAGAAAGTAAACATGTGTCTTAAAGTTTAAAAGAAAAAGTTTATATAGAAAAACAACACTGAAGAATGCCAAAATATAAGGAAAGAATAAAAAGCAATGGTAAGAGATTTACCTTACCAGGCTTTGAGACTTATTTATTTAAAGGTACCATCATTAAACTGTTTGGTAAAGGAAGTAAGGCAAGAGAAATAGGTAAATAACATTGATATAAAAAATAAGCTAGAAAACTCTTTAAAAACTGCAGTTAAATCTACAGTAGATAAGGGACAAATGTATAGTTTTTTGAGCAGTTGAAGAAATTTTGATTGAGAAATTGATGTGTGGGTTTAATGATACAAATAGAAAAGATTTCTGAACAGTAGAAAACAAATTAGGAAAGAAAGGTATACATGAAAGCTGAATGAATATATGCCAAATATACAAAGAACTGTTATAACTATCTTATGTCAATATTAACACTTAATGTTGCTAATTAATTAATAAGACTTGGTAGAGCAAAAAGCACAGCCAATAGAAAAAATGTTCAGCTTTGCTAATAAGTGCACCACATCACTGTGGAGAAGTTAGATGTATTGTAAAACAGTTGTCTTTTTGGAAATCAGTTTGGTGGTATATAGGATGACAGCAATTAAATTATTTGTACTCTTGCACCAGGTGCCTATATTTTAGAAAATATATTCCAAACAACTATAATTGAAGAGGAAATGTAAGTATAAAAGCCTTTATGGCTGCCTTAGTCATAGCAGCAAAACTGTGGAAGCAATTCATAGAGTTATTGTGAAGATAAAATTAGATAATCTATGTAAACAGCATAACACAGTGCCTGACACAAAGCTAATGTAAACTTACTATGTTTTATTACTATGCTAATGTGTGGGATTATGTATATTTTAGTTTAACATTTTATTAAGCATAATTCTAAAATAGAATAAAGTTTAAGATAGAATCTATTACATAAGCAAAGTTTATTGTCTAGAATAAACCACTAGAAAGGGAGATAGGAACTTTCCATTAAGGTTGGGATGTGTCCATGAGAGTTTTAACATTTTTGAAAATGAGTTTTAAAACGTGCTCCGTTATAACCTCACCACTGACATTTACTAAGTGTCCTTTTGCATATTGGGCTGTAATGGGTATTGACCAAAACCTTGTTTAACGGCAGAGAAACTGATGTGAGAGGAGAAGGAATCAGAAGTACAAAAACCACAAAATGTTTGTCAGAAAAGAGCAGCCAGTATCTTCAGCTCTAAATCTAGGCAAGGAAGGACAGGGAAATAGCTCTGTTCAGTTATGAAAATGGGTGACATTTAGTGGAACTTTTTTATATTATGAGAATGAATTGACATTTAGAAAATCATTGTTTCATCCTTGCAAGAAAAGTTGGATAGGCTCCTTTAAGAGAAGAAAATACAATTTTAATTTTCATCTGTTTGCTTATTTACTGAATAATACATCAATAAATATTTACTACTTCATGTAAATCATTATTGAGTCTATACTTGAGGCTAAAAGGATTTTTCCCATAAATATTAGCATAATATCAAAGTCCCTTTGAAATGTTCATATTAATATATAATTTGAAGCAAAGATTGTTACATATTGTAATGTCAGATTTTGTTTAACATTACAATATTTTTAGATAATCACATGAGTAGGATTGACTTCAGGTACTTGTTAGGTTTAAGAATCATTAAAAAAACTGTATAAACATCAAGAAAATTTGAAAATAGTGGCAAGCTTATAAAGTAAATTGCTTAAGCAATTGATGCTATTTATTTAGTTTATAGTTATTAATTTATTCAGAACATCCTTTAAATATATGTGAATACAATTTTATTTTGCATTCTTGTTTTTTGTTTTTGTGTAGGCAGAGTCAGTACATCCTGATAATGTTCATAAGCAGGCCCCAGCCTTGGTTATGAATTTCAGCTTTCAGATGGTGTGTTTGAAGACGTTAGGGGAAGCAAACCAGGTTGTTGAGAAAAGCATTAAGTTCCATAAAGGATTAAGAGAAACATCTGTAGGCAAAAGGAAGATAAAAGCAAGAAAATGTTTCTTTGGGACTAACTCTCTACATTCAGAAAAGATTGCCTAATGGTTTGAAAGACTGAGTTTAGAAAAAGACATATTCATGTTTATGTTAAGATCTGTGGGTTGTTTTGTTTTTCATCCTTTCAGATTTGAAATTAGTTTTTCATCTTCCTATTCAGGAAATCCTGAGAGAACTTGGAATCCAGAATAAGATTTTAGTTATAGGGAATAAGTATCTGTGACAATTTCTAAATCACATTTTCCAGGTTGATCTAGGAGGATCTTAAGTGTTAGCTAGTTTTCTTAGAGCTAGTTTGACCCTGGAATTCAAGTTATTATTACTATTATTATTATTTTTTTTTTTTCTTAGGGACAGGGTCTCACTCTGTTGCCCAGGCTAGAGTGCAGTGACACCATCACAGCTCACTACAACCTTGTACTCCTGGGCTTAAGCAATATGCCCGCCTCAGCGTTCTGAGTAGTTGGGACTGTAGGCATGTGCCACCATGCCTGACTAATTTTCCTCATTTTTTTGTTGAGACAGTCTTGCCGTATTGCTCAGGCTGGTCTCAAACTTCTAGCCTGAAGCGATCCTCCCGCCTTGGCTTCCCAAATTGGTGGGGTTACAGGCGTGAGCCATTGAGCCTGCTCTGGAATTCAAATTATTGAAAGCTTCTTGCCTGTTCTCAAAGTTGGCATCTTCATATGTTGCCTTGCTTTTTTTGTTTCTTTTTATTCTACCAAAATAGTTCTTTGACAAAGAAATACTATGAAATCTTGACTGATACGGGAAACAATATGAAGTATTTTCTTTTGTGGATCTAAAAGGCACCAAGGCTTAATATATTTAACAAACATATATTGTATCATTTTTCATTTCATTGTAGCCATATCTACTGCTGTGATAACTAAGAATGTATTCTAATAAGCTAAAGTATCCATGGAGTTAAGGCCCACTGTCACCATTCCTGCATCCATTATTCTATAGTTTATAGATTATACCAGGGTTTCCTATGTTTGCTAAAACCGATATTTTAATGTAACAATGAGACTGTTGTAATTTTTAAAAATCTGTTTTTATTCTTTGTATTTTGAAGGCAATCCAGCATCCAGCAGATGAGAAGTTGCAAGAGAAAGCATGGGGTGCAGTTGTTCCACTAGTAGGCAAATTAAAGAAATTCTATGAATTTTCTCAGAGGTTAGGTAAGTTGAAAGTTTTGTAATTATGACTTCCTTAGTGAAAAAGACGTTCATTTGTGTCAGAAGTTATTTAGAGTATTTTATGTTCACAATGCTGAATTTGGCTGAATATCTGTTATATAAGTAAAGCAAGCTTTTTAGATTCTAAGATTACAGAATGATCTTATCATTCCTGTCAACCCAGGCTTTTGATTTATTTAGACCATTTTTCTCCAAAAATTGTACTTTCCACTAGGAAATCTCTTTGATTTCTTTGCATGCTAAAGGGTCCTCGTATAAGAAATCATTTGATAGAATTTCTCTCCACCTCTGCAGTAAATCCTTTCCCATATTTGGGGAACTAATCCTCAGGCCCTTGGGTTATTTAAATTTTGTGTTGTTAAAATCATTGCTAATTATGCTCAGTTCATCTAAAACTGTAGGTAAGAAATAGGAAGCTAATGATATTTCCAAAGTTATCCAGGGAGTTATTAAAGCAAAAAGAATTCAAAACAGTTTGCTTTTTCCTTTGTATGGGAAAAATTATTCAAAGATTGGAATTGTGTCTTCAGTACAAGTAAGCAAAATTGGAATTCCATTTCTTGTAGGAGGAGGAGGCAGAGCAGGTAAGATTTAGCCAGTTACCTCCTTTTGTGATTTGAAAGTTGTAAATTTGAAGGACTTCACTTTTTGTAGTTGGTGGGTGTGGGGGAGGAACAGTATAGATTTGTGTCAGAAATTTGAACCATTTAAATTTTATTAAGTTCTTAACATGTTTCAATTTCTGAATTGTTTAAAGGTGTGACATATTCTAAATGAATATATATCACACCTAATAAGAAAGGCATACTGTAAGACTGAAGTCAAACTTCGGGCCCTGGAGCTAAAATTTAAACCCGAGATGTAATTTGTTTGGCCCACATAGTTTAAGTCTGCATCTGCTTTGGAAAAGTCACTAGCTTAGACAATAATTGATCTGCATTATCAATGGGCCGGAGCAATTAATACTTGGCAAACCACCTCTGTCTGTATTAGTTAGGGCATGTGCGTTCTAGTTTGCAGTAAGTCCTTATTGCTGCATATTTTTTTTTATATCTAGCTCTTTATTTCTTTATATTTTTTACTTGACCATTTGTGTTTATAACCTATGCTTTAAAGTTGAAGTTCCATTTAAAAAAAAAAAATGCCTGTATTCTAAAAAAGTAAGCAAATTGCTATTTTTTCTTGATGTAATACAGACTGTTAAATGTAATGTTAAGACAGACAGTAGTTGGGATAGAAATGTTTGTATAAATTATCCTTTTACTAGAAATAAGAATTTTCATTTATTTTCCCAATCATAAAATTAGTTCTCTTGCAGTATTTGCCTTTCAATCAAGTACTTGTATAGTCTGTAGCTTTATAACCTTCTGTAACCTTAGCCTTGGTCTTTTAATCTTGCTTATCTTGACTACTATTTATTTAGAGTTTTTCTTATGTTTCCAGTTTCTAGCTACATTTGAAGTTAAATTGTTTTAGAAGGTGCTCAGGTCCTATTAAAGCTCATCTTGGTCTCTTAGCATATGCCAGTGAAAAAAGAATAATTCTAAAATACATCAAGCCAGTTGGACTTGAACGTTATCTTATATTTTAACTACTAGAATTAGTCTAGTGATGTGTGTTCCATCATGGGTGCTATTCCATTTTGGCAGAGGGATATAATAACATAGATAAAGCAAAAAGCTATCAATTTTCATGCTGTCACTTGGGAACCTGAATCTTCATAATTGTAGTCTAGGGTCTTCTGTAAAGTTATAAGCAGAGTACAAATTTAAGATCTGATATGTTACCCCTCATCTCTTGGCCACGAACCTGGTTAATAATGTTTCTAGTTCCTGGTTAACAGATGCATATCCTTGCATGTATATGGTAGGACTCACTTAATGTTTGTTGAATGAATGAGTGACAGGTTAATGGGCACAAATATCTGATATATTAAATATGTATTGGATATTTAGAAGCAGCAGTAATAATGGATTTTAGGCTTTGGTGACATATGGCCTGTGCTTGAATCCAGGTGTTTGTCACTTCTTAGCTGTGTGGTCTTGATGATACAACTTAACTTCTTTGAGTTTTGGCAACCTGTCTGATAAATTCTCTACATTATGTTCACTAAACCTCTCTTGTTTCTTCGCTTCTTACCGTAACTGTTGAGCCAGAAGTGAAGACAAATACCTCAGACAGCACAGGGAGCACCACACAACTATCAAGTGCACGTAGTCCTTCAGAGTTTTGCAATTCCAAGGAGAAGATTATTTGGCCTGAGCGCTGTAGAGATACCATGGGTCATAATCCAGAGGAGGAACTCTGATCCCTTGACAGTTTTCATATTTACAGAGGGACAGGGCAGGGATCACCTGACTAATTTGGAAAATACTGAGTTTTGCTGACAGGGTTTAACCATGCTGGCCTGGGAAACTTGCTGTGCTTGCTTATTTCGGTCTCTGAGGCCATGGACCCTTCCCTGTTGAGGCAGCTGCCTGAGAGAAGGTTGTGTGCTCAGACAGTGGACAAACTACTTTGTCATGCCTCAGTCTTCCTGGTGCTCTAGGAGCTAACTTTAGGGACTGTCTCCAAGGGTCATAATGAATAACTCTTTCCAACATATTGGTGTCTTTTCACTGGGCTTAATCTATCAAAATCTATTTAAAAGACCCAAAAGTGAACATAATTATTGTGGTCATGTCTGTTGGCTGTCTTAAATCCTCCATAGTTCACATCCTTGGGTTCTCTGCAGAGGATTCAAGGGCTGGCATTTAAGAGTAAATGGGTGGGCTGTGCACGGAGGCTCATGCCTGTAATCCTAGCACTCTGGGAGGCCGAGGTGGGTGGATTGTTTGAGCTCAGGAGTTCGAGACCAGCCTGAGCAAGAGCAAGACCCCATCTCTACTAAAAATAGAAAGAAATTATATGGACAGCTAAAAATATATACAGAAAAATTAGCTGGGCATGGTGGCACATGCCTGTAGTCCCAGCTACTTGGAAGGCTGAGGCAGGAGGATTGCTTGCACCCAGGAGTTTGAGGTTGCTGTGAGCTTGATGCCATGGCAGTCTAGCCTGGGCAACTGAGCCAGACTCTGTCTCAAAAAAAAAAGAAAAAGAGTAAATGGGTGGCAGTTGGTGGGAATAAATGGCTTGTTGTCTTTAAAGGGCAGGTCTCTGCAGGGGCCTCCTGTTCCTGATCATGTAGTTGTTCCCCCCTCCTGTTGTAGCTTGTGGACTAATTTGTCATCTTCATTATTTCTCCCAGTTGTCTTTTTCTTGCAACCTTCTTAGATAGCTTTGGCTCCTGCACTGGTCTACCAGCTGTCCTTTATTTCTTCCAAAATTTAGGAATTAGTAGCCCATTAATTTCCTCCATATCATCTACATTTTTAAAAATCATGACTACATTGTTTTGTTTTAAGAGCTTCATTAGAAGCTAATCCACAGGCCATCTCTTCTTTACCTCTCTTTCATCCAGAAACCTGGGTCACCATGTGTGAGATTCATTGCCTCCAGTTTCTCTCTTGAGGAATTGTAGGCTGGTGAGACTGTCTGTGCCAGCACAGGCCTGCAGCGTGAGGCTGATCTAGCTG
The DNA here is from genome assembly GCF_041146395.1 of Eulemur rufifrons. Taxonomy (NCBI): domain Eukaryota; kingdom Metazoa; phylum Chordata; class Mammalia; order Primates; family Lemuridae; genus Eulemur; species Eulemur rufifrons. The sequence continues at coordinate 35,725,119 of NC_090985.1, forward strand.
CTTCAAAGGCAGATTAACAGCCTTGTCATCTTCAGTTTCTCTTTCATGATAGATCTACCATTGAGGGCTTTAGCCATTCATGGACAGAAGTCCTGCAGCTACTGGGCACTGGCCATCCCAACAGCCAAGTGACCAGACTCCGTTCCCCACAGTGGTAGAGCACTTGGAATGCTGAAATTAACCCTGCGACTTGATAAAATCTAGCCAAGTACAAATTTCTTTTTTTTCTTTAATAGCCTAGAATAGTATTTTATAATAATGGTTTTCAGTGTCTCTTAAGCTTTGCTTTCTACTTACATTAACACCAACACATGGAATGAATCTTGGGAGAAGTAAATCATTTTTTCAAAATAATGAATATTGTTTTCTTCTTAATTAATCTTCTTTATACCCACTCTTACACCTGTCTAAACCATCTATACTCCGCAATCCATTCTCTGCACTGAAGATGAAGTGGGGTTTTAAAATGCTAATTTGATTATGTCACTATTCTGTTTAAATGCTTTCTCCAAAACATTAGGATGTCAAGGCCAGAATGCTTAATGTGGCATACAGATTGTGTGTGATTTGTCTTAGCGTTTGGTTACTCTCCTCCTTGCCCTCTCTATTCTACCTATATTGGTCTTCCTGCAGTTCTTTGACTATGTTATGCTCTTCTCAGCTCAGGGTCTGACTTCTTTCCCTTTCTGTGTGTAAACTCCTGCTCATCCCTAATGAATACTCCAGTCCCAGTCCAGAAGTCACTTATTCAGGGAAGTCTTTTCCTGAGCCTTCAGTTAGTAGAGGACCTGTTTGTATACCTTTCCACTGTACCATGTACCAGGTACACCTTTTCAGCAGATATATCACAGTAGTAACTGTTCATCTTTCTTCTCTCTATATAATAAGGCATAGGGAGCATGTCTGTCTTTATCTGTTTTCCCAGTGTCTGGCACAGAGTAGGCAGTCCATACGTTTTCTGACTTACTGAGGAACAAGACAAAAGATAATAGCTGTCATTTGTAGTTATTGTGTAGATGAGAAATAATGTCTGTGAAGTATCTAGCTCAGCACCTGGCACATAACAGACACATAAGAAGTACCTACTATTATTTATAATTAGTAGATTAATATTTTATAAGGCTACAGAAGTAATTGGTACTCTTGGTAGTAATCAGTGGATTAATGTTTTATAAGGTTACAGAAGACTAAGCAGAATGTTGCTTTATTTGAGAGACCGTTTATTATGGTTGAAAGAATAGAGCTTGGGAGTCGGAAACACCTGGCATTTACTGGCTATAACATTGGGCTCTAACCTCAGTGAAACTCACTTTATCCATCTGTAATACTCATGTCATGGTTGATCGTGAAAGTTAAAATGAGAGACTACATAACGTGTGTAGTACAGATGCTGGCTCATATTTAGGTCTTCATAATTAGTTGAGTTGGGTTTTTTTATGTTAACGGTTGATGATCTAATTTATTAATAAATATTTGTTTATTAATATGACATTAATTTGGTTGTAATGTCAGATCACCTTTTAATTTTGTAAGCTCTTGTTTTCTCTGATTAGAATCTAGCATTGTTTGCCAACTCTATAATCTGTAACTGAATTAGTTTGATTTCTGCAATATTTTTGAACTGAAATATCGGTATTTACATTTTTAAAAATAATTTGTTTTAATAGATTTAGAAGGTACAAGTTTTTTTTTTTTTTTTTTTTTTTTTTTTTTACATGGATGAATTGTATAGTGGTGAAGTCAGGGCTTTTAGCGTACCTGTCACCCAAATAGTGTACCTGTCACCCAAATAGTGTACATTGTATCCAATAGGTAATTTTTGAAGTATTTCTATTTTTAAGCACTGTATTTGTTAGTCTGGCATTCCAAAAGTAGCACTTATTTCAAAGGGACCACTTTGCTCATATAGTGAATGAGAATACATACATTACAGTACTGAGATGCCAAGCTCTAAGACACTTGAGAAACTTACTAAACCAAAATTTTGTTTAGTAACTAAAAGAAATGGCATATTCAAAGTATGAGAAGTTAGTAGTTCATTCATAGCCATGTACAGATTTGACTGTGTGGACACAACACCATTGAAGAAGTTACTCAGTTGTAGGTGACAATTACCATTTCATAAAACCGAATTCTAGGAGTGATAAAAGTAATATAAAATTTGTGCTTTGATTCAGGTGTTTAATTCAAATTTACATTCTGCTTTATTTTGAATCTGGATTTACAGAATTATAAACCCTTGAATTAGTCCCTTTGAAGTTTTTATTCTATTAAATAGTGTTGTTTGAGTGTATGCCATACATTAGCAATGGCAAACTTTAAACTTCTTTATTTTGATTATATTTAGATCATCTGTTTTTTAAAAAGAGCTTTTCTGGGAATTAAAATTATAACACTTATGAATTGTTCACTTTTTATCTTTTTTTCTTTAGAAGCAGCGTTAAGAGGTCTTCTGGGAGCTTTGACAAGTACCCCGTTTTCTCCTACCCAGCATCTAGAGCGAGAGCAGGCTCTTGCTAAACAGTTTGCAGAAATTCTTCATTTCACACTCCGGTTTGATGAACTCAAGGTAGAATTTGCTGCTGGCCCTGATTGTTATGAAAATCATGAGTCTTTCAATAAGTACTAGGAGGAAGAGCCTGGAAACCTTGATAAAGTGTATTTAAATGATGTGCACTGGACCTTGATAAAAGAAGAAAACTCGATTTAAAAATTATGGCAGGTCTTTTTATGTATTATATAGCAAATAGTAAATCACCCAATATTCAGTCTTCTTTTAACTTTGTTTTATAAAATCATCTCTGAAAACAATTTTTAGTTTCTTTTCTAATATTTTTTTCTTTTCTGCTCATGCTCATTTTTCAACATTCTTTTATATTAAAATGTTAAAATTGTTTTCTTTTTCCCCCCTCCCTCCCTCTTCCTTTCTCCTTCCTTCCTTTCTTCTTTCTCCTTTTCTCTCTTTCTTCCTCTCTCACTCTTAGTAGTCTTTATAACTATGAATATCCTGTTAAAAGAAGTGAGTGTAAAGGAATAAACACTAGATGTCTTATGAGGAGACCTGAGTTCCAGTTTAGGTTCTGCCACAGGAGGCAATTAATGAAACCTTGGGCAGGTCTTATGACTTTTCAGGGCCTCAGATGAAAGAGGGGGATTCCTAACGTTAACATTTTATGATTGTGTCATAGACAACTATTCATTCTCTTGTTAATACTTTGAGCACAAATGATTTGTATGTAAAATTTTAGTCTGTGTGAGGATTGCTCTATTGACCATATGCACATACTTTTATTATAATAATTCAAAACAAATGCTTGTACATTCTTTTTAATTTATATTTATTTAGTAATATCATTTTTTGATAAACAAGCTTTTAGTATATTATCTTGAAATTATTGAAAAAAAGAAGAAAAGTATACTCTAAAAGAATCTGTGTAGTTTTATATGTTTAGTAAGGAATACGTGTTTGTTATAAGCCATCTTGAATGACCCTAGTTTTAGTTCTTAAAATGATGCTACAAATTAGGGAAAGTTTCATACTAGTTAAAACTGTATTTGGTAGATTTTTCACTTAATTTTTACATTAGCATTTAGTACGTAACACGTTTTTCTTTCATAAATGTCTTTTTTAGATGACAAATCCTGCCATACAGAATGATTTCAGCTATTATAGAAGAACATTGAGTCGTATGAGGATTAATAATGTACCAGTAAGTTAATGCTTTGAGTTAGGGGGGTGGTAAGAAGAATAACTTCAGCTCTCAATCTATTGATTTTATTCTTTAATTTGTTCATTAAGATAATGCTAAAGCTAGTAATAAAGTTAGGAATTATGAGCAGCCACAGCTGTGGGAGGAAAGAGCAAACTGTAGCAAATCATATGGTGGTTTACCTGTTGTTCCTCTCCATCTCTAAATTCCCATGACTACTTCAGTAAAATTGCTTTTCTATATTATATAACATTGATGCTTATAAAATTTCTCTATGTATTCTCATTCTTAACTGTACAAAAATTTTGTGAATTAATGGTTATGAGTTTTTTGTCCCCATATTCTTAGAATGAAAGAATCTTGGAGAGCAGTTGACCTGGGTTAAGAGAAATACCTAGTGCTGGCAGGAGGGGAGAGTGAGGTCATGGACCATTGGCACATGTGTGCCTGGGAGAGCTGTTAGAGAAAATGGCTTCTGTGCCTGTTCTTGGCTAAGATAGCACCTCTTATGGTTTCTTTAGTCCTGTTAACCTCTTGCCATCCTCCAATTAAGCGGTTTATTACACTTTTCTACCTCTAAGGGGTTAAATACCGTAAGTAAAACCTTAGATAGAAAGAAAATATTATCTTGTTCTCTGTGTATTTTGAGGACCTACATTATGCTAATTGGTGTGAAAAAGAGAGAAATTTCAAAATCAGCCCCAGCCTCTTGCAGATAGTTGATTAGAGAAATACTGTAACAGCATAAGAAGTGGTAAGTGGCATAAGAGATTTAAAATAGAAATACCAGAGGAGACCATTCACTGTTTTTTATCATTAAATAAATATTTTATGAAGTGGTTGCTCTAAGACAGGCACTGGGTCAGAGGAAGAGATTTCTTTTCATGAAACATCTGTTATTTGTATCACTTTGGCTGTGCATAGATCAATTCCTGTTGTGAAATTGACCTTAACATCTGTCTTTTTCATACCCACCATATAAAATAAAATAAAAGCAAAACAGTCAGTCCTCTACTATAGCAATCCCTGTCATCACTCAAGGCCAAAGACATTAATGTCATCTTTGTGCTATCTTTCACCCTCAGTAATTATAGGTAAAGCCAATTGTTTTCAAGTGAAATATTTCTAGAATCCCTTCTCCACCCACTTTTATCTCTTATTACTTCTGTCCCAACTGAGAACTTACTTCCTACTCTCTTTTTGGCAGTTATTCTATAGCAGCATAACTCATTTCCTGACCTGTAGTCTTTTTCTTTTTTGGTACAGTCTGCGCACTATCATCAGTTAGTTTTCTTTAAAAAATTGACTCTATTGATTTTTTTTTTTTTTTTTTGTTGAGACAGAGTCTCACTTTGTTGCCCAGGCTAGAGTGAGTGCCGTGGCGTCAGCTTAGCTCACAGCAACCTCATACTCCTCGGCTTAAGCGATCCTACTGCCTCAGCCTCCCGAGTAGCTGGGACTACAGGCATGCGCCACTATGCCCGGCTAATTTTTTCTATATAGATTTTTAGTTGTCCATATAATGTCTTTCTATTTTTAGTAGAGACGGGGGTCTCGCTCTTGCTCAGGCTGGTCTCGAACTCCTGACCTCGAGCAATCCACCCGCCTCGGCCTCCTAGAGTGCTAGGATTACAGGCGTGAGCCACTGCGCCCGGCGACTCTATTGATTGTCATTCATTTCTTCTAGCACTCTAGTGACTTCCCGTTCCCTATGGAGGAAAAAAAATGAACTTATGCTAGTATTTCAGGCAATCTATAATCTGACCCCAACCATACCTTTCACTACTTGCTGCCCGTTTTTACACCAAATATGCTGAATTACACTCTACTGAGTCACATGAAAACATGCTCTTTCCCCCTGCCAGATTGGAATGCCTTGTTTATGTGCCCAACGTTACCTGCAAAAGCCTAACTCTTCTATGAGTCCTTCTTAGTTTCTTCTAGTCTAACTTAATCTTTTTTTCATGCCATTTTTCTGTCATCATCTGTTAGCATTTTATTGTGAATGTTGTATGGATACTTGTGTGTTCCTAAGGACAGGATGCAATTTGATAATCATCTTTCTGGCCTCCATAGCATTTATAATTATCTCTTGTATATAGTAGGCAATCCACCACGGTTTTACTTAAATTCCTTAATATCATTTAAAATATTTTTAAAGAGGTTAATCTTTTTAAAAATTACTTAATAGCATTTGTAATTTTTTATCTTTAAAGGGTATTTAAGTACTATTTGCACACGAGGGTCTAAAATGTAATTTGTTAAGGGTATGTATTAGATTAATTTAATAAGTATTAATGAAGTAGGCACCCTGCCTTGGTCCTTTTATAAATGTTATCATATTTAATAATTTATGAACTAACAGGAAATGCTCTTACTTTCCAACACAGGCAGAAGGAGAAAATGAAGTAAATAATGAATTGGCAAATCGAATGTCTTTGTTTTATGCTGAGGCAACTCCAATGCTAAAAACCTTGAGTGATGCTACCACAAAATTTGTATCAGAGGTAAGCATTGTCTAGGAAGTTATTCTTTGCATTGTTGTTCTCTTCCGTCTGTTGCAGACATGATGATTTTTAGCAAGTCCTATGGCTTTAAATACCATCTGGAATCTGACAGACTCCCAGATGTACACATCAGTGATGGCATGGCCAAACTAAACCCTTGGTTAGCTTTTCTAACCCTGACTTTTCTTTAGTCTTTCTTTTCTCAATTAGTAGTACCACTGTGCAAGCAGAAAACTAGGGGCTGCTGTTCTAAATTCCATTCTTTTTCTCACTCCTTACGTTTACTCCATCAAACAGTCTTATTGGCTCTCCCTCCAAAATACTATATATCATGAATCTGAAAACTTTAACCCCTTCTCTCACGACCTATCCAGATCAGACCCTCATATCTGGTTTACTGAATTCATGTTCCAACCATTCTTACTTCCTTCACTCTTGCCCCACTATTGTCCTTTCTCCATAGAGCAGCCAAGTAATCTTCTTAAAATATAAACATTCTCTCCCTCCTCTGCTTAAAATGTTCCCAGTGACTTCCTAGTCCAAATACCTCATTCCCTACAAGGCTCTACACCTCTGACCCCTGTCTGTATGGTCCAGTTGTTCTCACCCAGCTAGAATATAAGTGCCTCTTGGAAGGGCAAGGAAACAGTGCTTAAAATCTAGTGAATTATTTAGAAAATTAGGAGTAGGATCCAGATTTTAAAATTGCTAATTTGTCATGTTATGCTAAATTTTAAATTATATTTAAGTAGTAACTTTGTCACTGACTTTTTTTGTTCTCTATCCACTTTTACAGAATAAAAATTTACCAATAGAAAATACTACAGATTGTTTAAGCACCATGGCTAGTGTATGCAGAGTTATGCTCGAAACACCGTGAGTATGAGCTGATCCTTTTCACTTTTAACAGTACTGTTGAGATTGGTATTTCAAAACATGTCCAAATATGAACATGTCTTATTTGGAAGGTGGAAATTAAGTATACCCCAAGTGTTAATTATTTTTATATGAACAAAATTAAAATAATTTGGCAACTTAACGTAACTTCTGGTTAAATATAAAGGAGAGTTGGTCTTCACACCAGTCTGACTAACATATACTCTTCAGAACATAAATGTTGTGATATTTGGGGGAGGGGAGGCAGGGATGGGGAAGAGCTTTGAAGCTCCTCAGTTATGCTTCTCATAAAGATTCTTTGTCCGTTTTTATTGAAGAATCTTGCCTTTTTGCCACAGGGCTAGAGTTATGCTTCCATGTATCCAATTTTTTTAATATCTCAATATAGTTCTCAGTCTTTATTTTTTTCAACACAAACCTGAATTCCCTTCTGAGTTTTTCTTCTCTCTAAAGCATTTATGATATGTAACACAATGTGTTCTGGATGAATTTTCCTATCAGCAGGCAGAAAGAATCCCTCCTGGATTCTTGAATAATATAATCATGTGCCACATAATGATATACATTTAGGTCAACCATGGAGCACATATAGGATGGTGGTCCCGTAAGATTATAATGGAACTGAAAAATTCTTATCTCCTAGTGGTGTTGTAGCCGTCATTAGGTTGTAGCACAAGCCAAATATGTCAAATTATGAAAGAGGCAAAAATTTTAGAAATTCAAAAGTTTATAAAGTAAAAAAGTTACAATAAGCTAAGGTAAATTTGTTATTGAAAAAAATTTTTTTGTCAGTTTAGTTTAGCCTAAGTGTATAGTGTTTACAAAGTCTGTAGTAGTGTACAATTAATGTTCTAGGCCTTCACATTCACTCACCACTCACTCACCCAGAGCAACTTCCGCTCCCGCAAGCTCCATTCATGTTAAGTGCCCTATGCAGGTGTACCGTTTTAAATCTTTTCTATTATATTTTTACGGTATCTTTTCTATGTTTAGATACACAGATACTTAGCATTGTATTACAATTGCTTACAGGATTCAGATAGTAACATGTTGTTCAGGTTTGTTGCCTAGGAGCAATAGGCTATATATCCCCTATAGCCTACGTGTGTGGTAGGTTATACCTTCTAGGCTTGTGTAAGTACACTCTGTGATGTTCACACACTGATGAAATCGCCTAGGGACACGTTTTTCAGAACTGTCCCTGTCATTAAGTGAAGCCTGACTATGGTTTTTGCTACATAACTTTTGTTTTCCTAGCACTTTTTATTTTCCAACTCACTATTATATACATCCTCTTACTGGAAAACCTTATAAAACAGGAGGGCAACTGTCATCATAATCCTCCTCCTCACTTAAGGAAGTGAGGTCTTGGGAAATGAAGGGACTTATGCACAGTGGCTGGCCCCACCCATGTGCCCAGATGTCTCTATCCTGGTTCTGTACTTGCTCTGCTGTGCCACACTTCCTTGTATGTACATAAAAGTTCTGTTTTCTTTTTCCCAAATGAGAGAAGAATATGATTGAATTTTAATAAGACTCAAATCCAGTAATGCAATAATGTGTTTAGATCAAGTTAGCCCCTGAATAGCAAACCTATGTGCTCTATTAAGCTTATGACTTTTTTCCTCATATTGATGGTATCAGCCTTTACATAGCACCTGTCCCCAGACTTTTACTTAGCTACTACTTGTGATTCTGTAAAACTGTTGCTGTCTGTCAAACTGAAGGGGTAATATACTAAGGTGGGTACAGATAGAGATCAGAATATGTGGGTGATGACTGCTCCACTCACCACCTTCTTATCTCTCTGGGGATCTCATTGTGGAGAAGAGGGTGTAAGGTTAGCATCCCTTTTAGAGAGCAAAGGGGTAAGTTGGCATCTAGTGAAAGTTGAATCAACTCAATAAAGCGTTTTGTTATCTTTTCTACACTCCAGGGAATACAGAAGCAGATTTACAAATGAAGAGACAGTGTCATTCTGCTTGAGGGTAATGGTGGGCGTCATAATACTCTATGACCACGTACATCCAGTGGGAGCATTTGCCAAAACTTCCAAAATTGATGTAAGTTATATATTGTTTTATGTATTTTCAAGCAATTTCTTTACATGGAAACCATAAGCTTTTATTTTATTTAAATAGCCAGTAGGCTGGACTCTCGCAGAACTCAGATTTATAGTTTGTGTGATAATGGTGGGTTTTCATCTCCTCTGTTCTCTTGCTGTATTTCTTGTGGCCTGTATACAGAGGGAATGATTGATGGGTGACTGTATTGTTTTTAGAATATCCCCTTGTAAGATCCTTGCACACATTTGGCAATATAAATAGATAATTAGATATAAGAAATTTTATAATCACGTCCTTTAATTCCTTTGGCTAAAGGCCATTTCAAACAAAAGGTTCGTTTCAAAATGCATATAAAAGGTCAGTAGTGGTGCTCCAATAAAAAAAGTCAAAGGCTTCACTTATTTTCCCTCCCTACCCAATCATAATAATTTGTGACTATAGAGAAGTTTCTGCTTTCCTTGTCTCTGTAACAGTTTGTATTAGAAATTAAGTATTTGTCTGATTTCTCTATTTTGTAGTTTCTCTGCTCACCTTCTCACATCTAGTTCATCAGTGTTTGGTGAGAATTGTCTTCCAGTCTCCCTTTCATAGCTGGTTCAAGCTCTTAGCATTTAAGATCTCGATTACTGATTGCTGGCCAATCTTCCCTTCACGCATATCTATCATGTGTAAAAAGAAATGAGTGAACATATATTGCATGATTACTATGTCCCAGGAATTTTATATTTGTTCTCCCTTGTGATTCTGAAAATACTCCTAGGATGTAGGTGTTCTATCTTTTACTGACAGAGCGACTATAGTTTAGGAATCACTAGTGAATAGTCAAGTGGGGGGCTGAACCCACATCTCTCTGGCTCCCACAGGCTGTGTTCTTTCTGCTATGTTATGCTTTTTAACAATAACCAGGCTAATATTCCTTAAATACCACCTTCATTGAGTCAAGTCCCCGCTGCCTGGCATATCAGTTCCAGCTGAGTCATCCTGGCCTTCAGGGCTCTCTCTAACTCTCATTTCAGCCCTGCAGAAATTTCTGTCTGTCTTCAGTATGTGACACTTCATTATTTTCACCATGAGGTTCTTTTACCTGGAAAGTTCCTCTTTTCCTTGCTAACATATCCATTCTGTCCTTTAAATTACTACTTAGCACCTTTTCCAGGAAGTTTTCTCCTTAGGAAGCCCTTTTCATTAGTGTGGGTGGTACTTAAGTTTGACTGACTTGGTTCTCAAAAAGTCTGTTTCACTGACAAACTGAAAATGCTAACACTTGGGTAGGTTTCTTTTTTCTGCTCTAAGAATAATTAATTTGACATAGCATGCAATCTCTTGAGTTCCGTAATTGTGATCCTGATTTATTTTAAGTTTATTTTACTATTTTGAAAATGAATGTTGTGTAAAAAAATGGACGTTTTACTTTTGCTGTTTTCTTTTTTCCTTAGATGAAAGGTTGTATCAAAGTTCTTAAGGACCAACCTCCTAATAGTGTAGAAGGTCTTCTAAATGCTCTCAGGTATGTATATGTGCATGTACATATATATAGAAAAACATGTAAAGAAAATAATTGATTTATGTGTATGTAAAGAAAATGCTTTTAAATGTGAGTAGCACAACACATATGAAAGTAAATATTCCATAAGGGTTAAACAAAACAAAATAAATGTTCAAACTGGAAATACAAAGATCTCATTTTGCTTACTTGTAATCTTGCTTCTAAATAGTGGTTACAGTATTTTATAATGAGAAATATATGTATAAATGAGAATAGCAGCTTCATTTCTTGGTTGACGATTTTAGCTTTTACTTTTTCCTCTTGACACAGGGACTGCTTATTGCTTGTTTTCTAATAAAAGTATAATACATGCTAATTATAAATAAAATTAAGATAACATAGGAAAATTTAAAGAAAAAGAAATCATGTAATCTCACCATCTTGTGACAAACCACTATTAACATTTTAGAATGTAGCCTTCCAGAGTTTTGTCTTTACATACGTAATCATTGCTCTATGTAATAGTTATCGTTATACAAAATAATTCTGTCAAAGTATCTTATAACTAGCTCTTTTCCCTTAATATAATGTAATACAGTGTAATTTGTTCACAAACACAGATCTGTATTATTTATGTATTTCTTATAATGAAAATAAAGCAGTCATTATTTGATGTCTTCTCAGCTTAGTTTTACTTGATTTAGTTACTGAAGTGCCTTAGAATGCTGAAATATGTTAAAATGAAAATCTCAGCATTTATAACTTCTTGACCATAGAGATTTAATTGGTAGTATAATTTCCCGGACATAAAAGATAATTTCCCATTACTTGATTATATTGAGTTTAAACACAAAAATTGCACGAACCCAGAAATATTTATATAGAGACATTTATATCATAAAGCAAAATATAGGCTGTGTCATTCAGCTGAGTGAACTATCAAATGATTTTATTAAGATTATAAAAAATAGGCTGGTCCAAGTGCAGTGGTGGTTTATAACTAATTGATCACAACCAATTAGTTATGATTGGATTCCTTTGTTCTTTCTCCAGTCTCACTGCTTCACTTGACTAGCCTTTTAAAAAAAATTAAAATTAAAAATAAAAGATTATGAAAAATGATTTTTAAAAGATTATGTAAAATGCTGTGTAAGTAGTGACTGTCTGGATAAAGGAGACCTATTACAAATGAATATCAGAAAGATTAAGTAAGGAACATCATTATAATGTCGATCATAAGCCTGGTTTCTAGAATTTTTTACTGTTGAAGTTTTTACATTGCATACTTCAGTGGTTTTACCAACGTTTATGTTATTGTGAGTCTTTCCTACTTGGTTCGTTTCTGAACACTCCCTGTGTCTCAGTCAGCCTGACTTTTCTCCCAGGCATGTTTCTTTCTGTTTGGTCAAACACTTTGAAGCCAGCAAGACTTCAGGAAGTCTTTTGTTAAAACTTAGAGGTAACTGAGGTCTAGGAGGTTTTAGTATTATTTCTTTACCTGGAAGGAAGTATTTAAAAGATTAATTTAAAAACTCAGGCCTGGCGCGGTGGCTCACGCCTGTAATCCTAACACACTGGGAGGCCGAGGTGGGCGGATTGTTTGAGCTCAGGAGTTCAAGACCAGCCTGAACAAGAGCGAGACCCCGCCCGTCTCTACTAAAAATAGAAAGAAATTATATGGACAGCTAAAAATATATACACAAAAAAAAATTAGCCGGGCATGGTGGTGCATGCCTGTAGTCCCAGCTACTCGGGAGGCTGAGGCAGAAGGATTGCTTGAGCCCAGGAGTTTGAGGTTGCTGTGAGCTAGGCTGATGCCACTGCACTCTAGCCTGGGCAACAGAGTGAGACTCTGTCTCAAAAAAAAAAAATAAATAAAAAATAAAAACTCAGAATTTACTATTGTTTTCTCAGAGCTTAAGGGTAGTTCAGTCTCTTTTTCTTTAAATTGGGGCAAAGGAGGGCAGTGGTAGTGAGAGGTGGAGTTGTAGTGTCCGCCACAGTGATCTGCGTGTGAGGGAGAGGGAAAGAAAGCACCATAGAGGCAAGAGCCACCCGTCAGTTTTGTTAAGTTTTCTCTCCAAATATATGGTGGAAAGTAGAAAATAAAATTTTGTTGTAGAGACAACTCTTGAACTGTTTTTATTTAGAGTGAGCATATTCTGTGTCTAGTTGTAATTTTTTCAACTGAAAAGTTTTGTAAGGTTAATCAGTATACTCGAATGCTATGTGTGGTTGTGGTTATAGTTTGTAACACTTTATATCACAAAAGTTACAATGCATTTTCCAGTATAAGACCTTATTTAATCTTCACCATGGCTCTGTGAGGCAGGTAGGTAGCTATGGGGTGTTCATATTGCCTCCATTGTAGAAGCTCAAGAGTTACCTTAAACTCTGAGAGACTAAAGATTATACAGCTAGTAAATGTTAGAATCTGTTTTCAAATTTAGAATTTCATTCTTGAAATCTCCTATGTGTTATACTTCTTTCTTAAGTCTTAGGTTTATTATGCGATTGAACTTTAGTATGCCTCAGAAGCCCCTGGTTATGAAAAATGCAGATTGCCAGGTCACCACCTCCAGAGAGTCTCTTTAACTAGGTCTGAGTTGGGACTGAGGCACATTCATTTTAAACAAACACCCATGCTAATGTAGATAATGCTCATTCTTTGAAAAACATTGCTTAAACTAAATCAACCTAGCGTTCAGTATGTTTCACTGAGAGCAAATCTTAAGAAAGCATTTGGTAACCCCCAAGGTACTATGCAAATGTTGTTCTTTACACCTCTACAAAATCGAACTTAACCATTGTGGAATTAATGACCAAAAGATTTTAAATGGGAATATAATTGCATGTATGTGTATATATGTATATATATATGTTTGTTTTGAATGCTTTTCTATAGCAATTGTTTATATGGTACCTTCAGCTTATGGTATGCTAATAAGAGAAAGCAACAAGTTGTGTCTGCATTTTGCAGGTGGAGAAATGGAACCAAATGTCCTTAATGAGTAAGAGGGAAAGATAAAAAGAGAGCTAGAGTTGGGAGTTCAGGTTCTGTGCTAGATAATTGTCTTTATTAAATTTAAGAACAAAGGTAAATATAATTGCTTTTCTTCAGTAGAAAAAAGTCGTATGTACTTGGAAAAGGACATTGTGAATAATACCATACATCGTCATACATTATTTTCACATACATTAGATGATATTGGCCTTTTCTTGATAAAAGAGTGTGCTGATGTAATATACTCTAGATTGGCTCTATTAAAGGAAGAATCTGAGAACTGCTGGAAGCTGCAATCACATCCCACAGAAGGAGAGAGAACTTAGGTCATGGGTAGAGAGAACTCTCACAGCTCTTTGAATATCACAGTACATTGTTGAACAGTAATACTTTTAACTGCAATAGAAATTTTACTGTGCACATTATTTGGCTCTTTCTACTGTCCAGTAGTGTAAAGGAGAGGGGGAGAAAAACAGAAATGAAGGGATGGATATTGAGAACTGTTACTTCCTGACATCAGTAAGATTATATGTAGTTAAACATACACTTTATCTACATAAATAAAACAGGTTAAGTCTTTGCCACATGACTTACCATTTCATGTAAATATTCCTTTATGGGTTTTTTCTTTCCAGCCTGGCAGCCTACCATGTCTTTTTTCACAAATATTTATTAAGCACCTATAATGTGCCAGGCACTCTGGTCTATTCAATAATATGAGAACAGTTTGGAGGTAACTTCTGAGTAACATAGAGAGTATATCAGGTACTTAATAAACATGTTTGTCTCTTTACTCTCTAGAGATTTACTTGAGTATAGATATTTTCTTTAGTTTTTAAATTGATTTGAAATGAAACTAATAGGAACTGAGTTTAAATTTCTTTAACACAGAAAGATTGTATGCAGCTGCTCAAAATGATCTAGTCCTTAAAGATTATATGTGGAATTCTTCTAAACCAAATGAATCAATCTGTCTGGATTATCTCCAGAATATATTCCACATTCAAGCATTGCACACCTGTCTCCATTGCTACTAATTTGGTCCAAGCCTTGAGCGTCTCTCACCTGGTCCTAAGTAACAGCCTTGGATGTGTCCCCCTGCTGCTGCTGCTTCTGCTCCTTTAGTTTCCCCCAATAGCCAGAGGGATCCTCCCCAAACAAGTGGAATCACATCACTCCCTTGTTTAATATCCTCTGTTGACTTTCATTGCACTTAAAATATTCTCCAAACTCCTTACTATATGTGGCCTCCAGGCTTGCACTTGAGCTGGTCTTTCCCTGTCTCTGTAGCCTCTTGTACTTTCTCCCTTTGCTGAGAGGCTGTACCCCTTCTGTGATGTTAGTGTATCCTCCTTTCTCCCTCTGCTGGGTTGTAAGCTCCTAGAACAGTGCCTGACACATAGTAGGCTTGCTTATTGGATTTCTGCTATTTAAGGGAATCATATGATGAATCCTCTCATAATAATTATTCTAAGTGAAGTGATTCTTTTGGATCCTTAAATTGGATTTGCATGCTTGTAGCAGAACACACTTGCCTGGAAATATGGCATGTAGAGAATGGAGACATTTTAGGGATGTGACAGCTGTAGGAGTTGAGGTAAAATACAGAGTAGGATAGGGGTTTGCAGACTTTTCTATAAAGGGCCAGAGTAGAATAGGGGTTTGCAGACTTTTCTATGAAGGGCCAGAGAGGAAGTAGGTATTTTAGGCCTTGTGGGCCGCATGGTTTCTGTCACAGCTACTCAACTCTGCCATTGTAGCAAGAAGGTAACCATAGAATGAATCAACATGGTGTGTTCCAATAAAACTTTTATATGTAAGCACTGAAGTTTGAATTTCTTATAATTTCCACATTAACACAAATATTGCTATTCTTTTTATTTGCTTTCCGCCCAGCCACTCAAAAAGTTAAAAATATATATATGCTTAGCTCACAGTCCATGGAAAAATAGGTGGTGGGTTGGATTTGGCCCATGGGCCATAATTTGCCAATCTCTGGGATAAAGCAGTTATTTCCCTCTGAGTGAGAAGTTACAGCTAATTGTTTACTCGAGAGTTTAACCAATCATTTCAACAAGGGTAGTCATAACTAAGTTAAACAGGTATTGGCTATTCTGTTGGAAAAGTAGTGAGGAGGACAAGCTATGCAGAACCTGAACAGGGTTAAAGCTGCAATGAAAAGGCATGATTTTTTGAGAGAAGATCTACCTGACCAATTGCTCATTTTGTTATAATTAAAGAACTCGATGCAGACTTTTAAAAAATTCCCTAAAATTAATCTTTTTTTTTTTTCCCCAAGGTACACAACAAAACATTTGAATGATGAGACTACCTCCAAGCAAATTAAATCCATGCTGCAATAACAGTTCTGGAATAAGCACCTGCTATAGACAGAAGACAGTATTCTGCAATGACTGAGAATGCACAGTTTTTTAGTGATTGCAATTACTATCTCATTTATTCTTGCTTTTATTTCTTTCCTCTGTTCCTCTTCCCTCTTTTTTAATCATGTTCTTGTTCTTAAGAATTCTTTTCTGTGCCAAAATCAGTAAAGTTACATTCTGAGAGGATATTGTCCTTTCAAACAGGCCATCTAAGGCAGCTAATTATGCATTGCATTGGGGTCTCTACTGAGAAAAATTCTGTGACTTGAACTAAATATTTTTAAATGTGGATTTTTTTTGAAACTAATATTTAATATTGCTTCTCCTGCATGGCAAAACTGCCTATTCTGCTATTTAAAAACCCTCAATGACTTTATTTTCTACTGCCGCTTTTTTCATGTGCAGCCAAATTGAAAATGTTTAAATTAACTGTGTTGTACAAATGGTACCCAACACAGACTTTTTTTAAATTAGTAAGAGTTTTGTTTAAAGTTTTGAGTTTGCATTTTGACTTTTTTTGTAAGGATGTATGTTGTGTGTTTAACCTTTATTAACTAACGTTAAAAACTGTGATGTGTGCGTAGAATATTACGTATGCATGTTCATGTTTAAAGAATGGCTGTTGATAAAATAAAAATCAGCTTTCATTTTTCTAAGCGTGGCTTGGTTTACTGATGTTTTGTTTTCAGGCTTCAAAAGTTTTCCCCTTGTATGTTTTTATGGAATGCATATACACATTATGTAATTTTTCCTTCTTTTAGGGGACAGCTGGGTCTTTTCAATAGTATTTTTCTTCATCATTATGTACATAATTTTAATTGCTTTTAAAATTTTGCTAAGTATATTAAGAGCAGTGATCTTGTCATTAACTTGAATTTTATTCTTGATTTATACTTGTATGGATGTAGTAGTAGAAGGAAAAGCACTTCTTTATTCTGCTTGATTCTCAGTTCCCAGAGTGAAAGGGTAGCAACGCAAAGCAGAGCAGCCCTTTCATACTGGGAGGAGAGGGAGTATAAGAGGGACTTTGCCAGGAGAAAACTGGAGGCTGTGATCTCGTTAGTGGTAGAAAACGAACATGTTTTTTATTTTAAGAGCATAAAACCTAATTCATATAACCTAAATCTCGTGTTTGGGAGAAGCTGCTTAAATGTTGTCTAGTGCAGCCATGCCAGTGGTTTAGTGAGAAGATTATCTGAGGTATTATACAATTAAAATGGTTAACCAGGGAAGAGAGTCACAGAGGCTTCCATCACAACCTTCTGGCTTGATAACAGCTGGATCAGGGCACACGCAGCCCTTCTTAACTGAATCCCTGCTGACCCCTCTGGCCTCCTGCTTGCTACTTTCCCACTTCATGCCCTGTTCTTCAGCCAGACCTCAACTGCTTGCCGTTCACAGATTATTCCACCTCCATAACTCTGGTCTGGCTGGTCCCTGAACCTGACATTGCCTTCCTCCTTCATGACCATGTGATGAACACCAGCTCTCATCTTTCAGGGATCAGCTTGTGTTACTTCCTTCATGGCGCCTTCTGGATGACAATGGGCCATGTCCTTCCAGGCATCTTCTAAGAATATTGTCATGGGTTGAATATGTACCCCCCTCCAAAAAAAAAAAAAAATATGTTCACCTGGAACCTATAAATGTCACCTTAACTGGAAAAAGGTTATTTGCCATTGAAATTAAGGATCTGGAGATGAGATCATTGTGGATTAGGGGGGGCCCTAAATCCACTGACAAGTGCTGGTAAGAGAAAAGAAAGGGAAATAGACGGAGCGGACGGCCACGTGAAGGTGGAGGCAGAGATGGGAGCAATGCGTCTACCTGCTAAGGAACGCTAAGAATTGCTGGCAGCCACCGGAAACTAGGAGTGAGGCATGGAACGCATTCTCCCTCAGTATCTCCAGAAGGAACCAGCCCTGCTAACATCTTGATTTCAGACTTCAGGCCTCCAGGATTGTGAGAGAAAAAATTGCTGTTGTTTCAAGCCACCCAGTTTGTGGTAATTTGTTACGGCGGCCCTGAGAATCTAATACAAGTTTCTCACAAAACACCTGTGATATTTAACTGCACTTTTGGATGTCTTTTCTGATTCTGTAAGAGGTGTAGTGTCTGGATACTGAAGAGATAGTATGAGAACTTGAGAGAAGGGACGTGTCTGATTTTCCTTCAGTGTCCCAAGGAAAGATCTGGAACAGTACCCAAATTTGGGTAGCTGCCGAATGAATGTTTGAGTGGTGTGAATGAGCATAAATAATAAACAATGATGCAGCTGGAATAGACACACTGCTGTGGCCTGTGCAGTTAACAGAGTTCATGCTCCGCATCTTGTGAATAAATGAAAAAATCTCTAGCTCGGGGGTTAGCAAACTGGTCTATGGCCCAGTCTGCCCACCGTCTGTTTTTGTACTGCCTGTGAGCTAAGAATGATTAAAGGATAATATTTTGTAGCATGAGAAAAATATATGAAATTCAAGTTCCAGTGTTAATAAAATTGTATTGGAACATAGCCTTACTCATTTGTGTACATATTATTTATTGCTACTTTTGCACCATAACAGCGGAATTGAATTGTGACAGAGACCGTATGACCCTCAGGGCCTAAAATATTTACTAACTGGCCCTTTGTAGAAAGAATTTGCCTATCCCTCCCCTAGTCAAAAGAGCAGGTTTATTTGAGAACCCACTGTGATAAAAGCACGGTGCTGCGGTGTGAAAGCATCTCTGCTGCCAGAAGATGGATTCAGGCATTCAATTGAGGTCTAATATTTGCCATTCGGACAGCCCAAATAGAGAGCAGGTAGACATCTTCTCTGCCAAGTCTGATCTCTACTTGTAATGTCTGTCCTTGGAGTGTGGGTAAATCCTTTGAACCCCTCTTATTTCCAAGACAGATCTGGTCGGTGTGTCCTTTCATCCTGTGCCCCAGCCCTTGTGCCTTCATGATGTAGAGTAATCCATTGTAGCATCTCTTCTGCTAAACCCATGATTATCTTTCACCACTGTCCTATTTCTACAGCCCTACACGTAGGTGAGTGAAACTTCTCAACTGGCTGTCTTCTCACTTTAAAGATTTGGATTAAAAAGCATTCTGGGCCGGGGGGTATGGTGCATCACACCTGTAACCCTAGCACTCTGGGAGGCCAAGGTGGGACAATCACTTGAGCTCAGGAGTTCGAGACCAGCCTGAGCAAGAGTGAGACCCCATCTCTACTAAAAATAGAAAAATCAGCCAGGTTTCGTGGTGCACACCTGTAGTCTCAGCGACTTGGGAGGTTGAGGCAGGGGGATCCCTTGAGCCCAGGAGTTTGAGGTTACAGTGAGCCACAATGACACCACTGCACTCTACCCAGGGTGACAGAGGGAGACTCTGTCTCAAATAAATAAATAAATGCCTTCTGGACTATTTCTAAATTGCTCAAGTATTTTAGACGTGTCATAAGAATAATTGGCATCTGTGCTCATATTCTAGGTCTTTTGGGTTGAAATGTCATTCTGATTCCATTTGAGACTGCAGTTTCAGAAGTTTTTATAAAAGAATCCCTTACAGAGCGTATTTCAATAAGTTGACATCATAGAAAATGTAATGGAAAGATCTGCATGAAGAGTCAGGAGACCCAAGAAGAGACCTCTCGTTTTGAACTCTATCTTCCTCATCAGTGAAATGAGAGAATTGAAACATGATCTCCAGCATTGTTTGATTCTCTGTCATAGACAACATGTCTCATACTTACTGTCTGCAAAGGCAGTGGTAGTGTGAGTACTGAAAGACGGGCTTTAGTCAGTGCACTTGAGTTTATTCTGGTCTCCTTTAACTTGGTGTCACTTTGGGCAAGTCTATGTGTCCTAATTTTAAAATTGGGAATAATCAAAATACCTCTCCAGAGTGGCCTTAACAATTATACTAGTTAATACCCATAATGTCCTTTGCATACCAGAAGTCTTACTCTGACCATCATGACATGACTATGTTAAAAACCACAGGTACCATATCCGTTAACATGTATTGTTTTTGATTTATTTCTAGAGTACTCAATGGCCCTAGTTATAACTACTTTCCTTAGTCAGTGTGGCTGCTAGGCAAACCTGCACAATTTTAATGAAACATTTAGAGATCTTATAACTTTTATTAAAAACTTGCTGTGGGATAGCATCAGTTTTCTAAATGGGCAGGTGATGACCTGCATATTTGAAACTAAAACTGGCAACACACCAATTTTAAAAATCAAGCCCCAGTATGTGATACATTTCTGTAGTGAGCGTGTTCACAGGCAAATCTTTATGTCAGTGAATATTTAGTTGAGTATCCATAGAGAGCCGCGCATGGCCTGTGCCCTAGGGACTATAAAGATGAACGAGAAGCCGCAGTTCTGGGTATACAGAGGGTGTTCCAAGCAGAGGAAACCACATGAGTATAAGCAAGTGTTGGCATATATTCTCCAGTACACGATGTGAATGTTCTAGTGACGTGAAATAACCATGATTTTTTGAGTATTGTTTTTTGAAAATTTCCTAAAGACTAATTTGTGATGTTATCCACTTGCTAGCTCTGTGACCTTGGAAGCTACTTGATGTCACTGAAGCCTCAGTTTCCTGTCCTGTAAAATGGACAAAATGAGATGGTTGGTTGAAGATTAAATGAGATTTGGGTGCACAGGTAGCTGTGCCTATGGTGGAGCTAGCGTTCCGGGTACAGCACCTTCTGAAGTGGACATCACACTCACGTTGTCAGCTTTTCAGAGGTGAAAATTAACAACCCCTGTATCTGTTAAAGCATGTGGTAAATCCACTTTGTAATACCTGGTTGACATTTAAAGGTGTACAAAGCAAGCCTTTCATATCCCGCTGATGCTTAACCCTGTGAGGATCTTGAGGCCTTTGGATATGCTCTTGCCTACTCTTCCCGAGAGCCCTCCGCCCCCGAATTTCCCACCTCCTGCCTGGGAAAGTAGTGCTGCTCCAGCAATTTGCTTGCCAAAGGTGGAGTCCCCAGTGGAAGTCCAGCCCTGAGGATGCCCGTCTTCCTGAGGTCTTTGTAACGCCCACCACAGCTGGAATTAACAAGCTGATTGTGTGGTTCTTGTTGAACGCTTGCCTCCCGCTCCAGATTGTCCATCCATGAGAGCAGGACGGTGGCTCTTCCCTGCACTGCTGTATTCCCAGTGCCCAGACGTAATGTGTCACTAAGTTACACAGGACCGCGGAAGATGCTAAGTATAAAGGAAAGCTAAGGTGGATTGAGAGTGTTGGGCAGAGGCACAGTGTGCAATTTAACAGGGTGGACTGGGTGGGTCTTGTCCCAAGTGAGCCAGACTTGAAGGAGGGAGGGCAGTTTTAACAGCGAGGCTACCTGGGGAAAGGCATCCCACACAGAGCTGAGAGCAGGAGCAGAGGCCTAGGGCAGAGAGTGCTGCGGGTTCGAGGAGGCCAGTGTGGCTGGAGCCAGAGGTGTAGTGGGGTCTGATCACATCACAGTAGGACTGATCACAGTGAGACATCAGAAGGCTCAGAGCGAAGGAGTGACGTGAACTGATACATTTGAAAACGTTCATTCCTACTGCTATGCCAAGAACAGACTGATGGGAGGTGAGACAGAAGCAGGGAGATCAGTTAAGCAGTTTTGCTAATTGAGCCAAGAAATGATGGTGGGCATGGCAAAGGATGTGGTGACAAGTGACCAGATTCAGGGTATATTTTAAAGGTAGAACCAACAGGCTTCCTCCAACCTGGATGTGGGAGGTGAGAGGGGAGTCGAGAATGATCCTAGCCTTTGGCCTGAGCTCCTGGAGGGACGGATGGGAAGGCGGTGGGTGAAGCAGATTTTGCAGGATTGGGGAGATCATTTCCAGGCTCAGTAGGCACTGTCTTCAACAGTTGAGGGGTGCATTACATTTATTGTGCACTTCATTTCTATTATCATTACATTATAATATTTAATGAAATAATTGTACAACTAACCATAATACAGAATTGGTGGGAGCCCTGAGCTTGTTTTCCTGCAACTAGACAGTCCCATCTGGTGACGGGCATCTAATGCCACCACTGATCCGACAGGAGGCGGAGCTCAGGTGGTGATGGGAGCAATGGGGAGTGGCTGTAAATAACAGATGAAGCTCCACTGCCCCCACCCCAGCCCACTACTCACCTCCTGCTGTGCCACCCGGTTCCTAATAGGCTACGCACAGGTACCAGTCTTCGGCCTAGGAGTTGGGGACCATCGCCTTAGAGGCATCGGCCAGGCCGGTGGGGGAGGTTCTAGTCCCCTTTCTGGCTTAGCTGGCTTTATGACTTCCTTGGGCCCCGTCTTCCTATCTGTAAAAATAAATCTGTTCGGTCCCACTTCACACTTGGAAACGTGGCTAAGGCAACATCGGCTTCCAGGCTGTGCCCGGCTGCTTTTGGGAATCTCCATTTAACATCCTTTAAGACATGTGAGTAAACAATGAACTTCTTTTAAATTATTTGTAGTTGTATGTACCTCATGGTTTTTTTTTTTAAAAGGAGTGTTTCTGAGTCTGTAAGAGGAGTGTGCAAAAATAGACTTGATTGATTTGACGGATTGGACATCTTTGGCAATGGAGAGTAGAAAAATATATGTGTTCTTACTTCCCCACAAGGAGTAGCCTGTGTCAGCACTGCCCAGTTAGACAAAACTCAGAAATGCTTAGATGTGGCAAAATATGGCGTGGTGCTTCTATTTCCAGAATAAGGCTTTCCAGGGGTTGGTGGAAGGTTTGCAAAGATCCCTTTACCAAAAACTTTATTTTTCATGTTACAGAGGATAATTTGATGATATTCACACAATGTATTACATTTTAACAAGCAAGCGTATATATCTATACCTATATATCCATCATCTATCTATCTACAAATTTTTCTGCAAGATAATTTATATGTATGCATAGGACTGAAAAGGTTAAGTACCCAAATGTTGGTATTGGTTATATCTGGGGCATGGAATTATGAAGATTAAAATGTTCTTCATGCGTTTAGGAAAGAATTTTTCTTTAACCATTGTTTTGATTAAGTGTTTTTTTTTAAAGACATATCCTTGCTCTGTCACTCAGGCTGGAATGCAATGGCGTGATCATAACTCACTACAGCCTCAAACTCCTGGGCTCAAGGGATCCTCCTGCCTCAACTTTCTGAGTAGCTGGAACTACAGGTGCAAGGCACCATTCAAGGCTAATTTTTTTTTTTTTTTTATATAGACAGGATCTTGCTATGTTGCCCAGGCTGATCTTGAACTCCTGGACTAAGCAATCCTCCTGCCTCAGCCTCCCAAAGTGCTGGGATTATAGGCTGTTTACTAAATTTTATCATTAGAAAGGAATATATAAAATGATCCTGCTCAGAGTGGGCAAGCCCAGGTGATCTGTCTGCCTCATGAGTGCTGTCCTAACAAGGTTTATTTCAAGTCTTAATATCAAGCAGTATGAGGACAGAAAACAGGCCTGGGTCTTCACTGGTTGCCCTAGAGTGAAGTGACTTTCCGACCACTGTCTGAATCTCTTTTATGAAATGTACTGTTTCTTGCCTTATATACGTAACAGTTGTGTTGCAACAATGGATGTCCTGATTGTTTTTCTAGGCACCTCTGATTTGAAATATTCCAGGAACCTTTGAAAGATCCAGAAATTCCATTGTTTTGGCACCTGCTCTCCATCTCCCCCACCTGCCTCCCACCCTTCGTGTCTCGAGCATCCTGATATTTTTGTTGCCAACAATTTGGGCTATATAAGGAGACCTGGCTATTTCCCATCTTAAATCAAGACTCTCCAGCTATCTCTTGCCATGGCTTTCAAACTTTAGCTGCATCAGATCACCAGGGGGGCTCACCCCGAGAGTTTCTGAGAAGTGGGGCGCCAGAGGTGCATGTCTAACAGGCCCCCAGGTGAGGCTGCTTCTGCTGCTCTCAGGATCACACTTTGGGAGCTGGAATGCTGATTCACTTCAGCTGAATGAGCTTGCGTGGAGGTAGCTTGGAGCCTGAGAGCGGAGGGGAGTCTGTCCTTCTCTCCAAAGCCTGACCCCTCATCTGACTGCCTGCACTGACCCAGAGTCCCTCAGTGTGGCTCCTCAGACCTGGGCATCATCTGCACGAAGAAGTGCTTGTTCTCTGTTAATTCCACAGAGAGGCCCCAGCTGAGCCAAAGTAACTGCACCTGCGGGTTCCAGGGACTCTTGGATGAGGGTTGTTTGGATGGGAGAAGAAACTTCCGGTACCTGAGTATAAAGCCCCCTGAAGTACATCCCAGAACAGTTCCATAGAAAAACAAAAGCTGGCCAGACGTGGCGGCTCACACCTGTAATCCCAGCACTTTGGGGGGCTGAGGCGGTGTGGGGAGTGGGTGCTGTGGCCTGCCAGTGCACCGGAGCAGGCTTCCCGGAGTTGAACGAAGAGATGCGGCGGCGGGCAGATGAGACGTGCTCTTTATCGTCCAGGGGATGCAGCAGCAGCGAGAACATGGTGAGTGCGTATATATGGCTCTGAGCAATAGTGGCAACACGCCATGGGGAAGCGTGATCATGTGGGTTCACACAGGAGATAACACCTTGGTCACATAAGTGTGCAGACTCGTGCCTCCCTGGAAAGCCAGCGGAAGACACGCGGGCAATCATTTTAGTTTGGCCTAAGAAACCTATTACCTATACAAATGAATTTCCCTTGCAGGCGGGAGGATCATTTGAGCCCAGGAGTTCAAGGCTACAGTGAGCTGTGATCATGCCACTGCCTGGGCAGCAGAGTGAGGCCCTGTCTCACACTTACTGAGTGCTTTCTAAGTGCCAGCCAGGCACATGACTTGTCTTAGCTCATTACAACGACCCCAGGAGGTTGACTAGTGTCATTCCCATTTTAAAAAATTAAGAACTTGAGGCAAAGGTTAAATTGCCCCTGACACACTGCGAGTAAGTGGCAGAGCTGGGGTTTACACTCAGGGCAGCCTAGCTTTGAAGTCTGCAGTCTTCACTTCCATGTTGTACTGTCTTTCTTTTAAAAACAAACAAACAAACAAAACATTACCACCAATAAAAATCAGCTTCAAAATCTTTGAAAAAAAAGTGGTCTTTATTGCATCTCTCTGCTGCCCCCTGCAGTTATACATTGGAAAGCAGTTGCCACCTGAGTTTCTCCCTCCTGTACTCTAGTGAACAGAGCAGGAATAACCAACCTAGCAACAGGGAGTAGCCAATGGCTGGGCTGGCAGAGCAGGGGTGGGGGCCACAGACATCTGGCAGGGACAGCTCCAGGGTTGCTGGGCTTTGCCCTTGTGGCCACTACTAGTGCAACTGATGAGACTGACCTGGAGTTCCAGGTTTCAATGCAACAAGCTCAATCCAGACCTCCTGTTCTCTCCTCATTCCCAAGCTTGCATTTGTTCTCCATTTTCCTCCCAATCTAAGCTCTGGGTTTTGAGCTATGGGCCCCACAATGGCAGAGGTTTGGTTTTCCCTTTGTTATGGTCTGAAAGTTTGCGTCTCCTTCAAATTCCTAGGTTGAAGCCTCAAGCCCCAGTGTGGTGGTGTTTGAAAATGGGGCCTTTGGGAGGTAATTAGGACTAGATGAGGTCATGAGGGTGGGGCCCTCACGGTGGGCTTAGTCCCCTTAGAGGAAGAAACACCAGAGAACTTGCTATCTCCCTCTCTCTCCACCATGTGAGGACACACTGACAAGGTGACTTTCTACAAGCTGCCAAAATGGCAGCAGTGACCACTAGCTTAGGTCATAACACTCAACCCCCTCTGAATTCTTGGAAAGCAGTCTTAAGAAGGACAGGTACATACAAATAAGCTGAGACTATGAAGACTGGAATAAATATCTAACTCTTTAATGCCTAGACATTGATAATGTCTGCAAGCATCCACAACATCCAGGAAAACATGACCTCACCAAACAGACTAAATAAAGCACTGAATAACTGATGAATATGATAGCACATACTGATTTATTTCCTGTCCCAGACTTGGTCCTAGGCCCTGAGAATATTGTGAATATTGTGATAATCAAGGCAAAAAAAGGGCCGGGAATCTTATATTTTAGTTGTTTGTTAAAACAAATGATATATTAGTCCTGTGATTTCTGTAGCAAATGAGTGCAAACTGGATGGTCTAAAACAATAGAGATTGATTCTCTCACAGTTCTGGAGGACAGAACTCTGCAACCAAGGTGTCAGCAGGGCCAGGTCTCCCAGAAGGCTCCAGGGCAGAGCCGCTCCTTGCCTTGTCCTAATTTCCGGTGGTTGCCTGCAAGCCTTGACATTCTTTGGCTTGCAGCTGTATCACGCCATTCTCTGCCTCTGTCTTCACATGGAATTCTTCCCTTGTGTGTCTTTGTCTCTGTGTCTCCTCTTATAAGGACCTCAGTCCTTGTATGACCTCTTCTTAACTAAATACATTTGTAGAGTCTTTATTTCCAAATAAGGTCACATTTTGAGGTTCTGGGTAAATGTAAATTTCCAAGTGGGTAAATTAATATGTGAAGGGGTGTACATGTGTGTATTGGGTTCGGGTGGGAGGTTGCCATAAAACTGAGGACATGGGGAGTGGCCCACTTAACACCATTGAAAACACTGTACTGGGCACACATATGCAATCTGAGCTTCTGCACGTTGGGCTACCAGTTTGGGATCCCTTCTGGGCCAGAGCAACATATTGGGATTTGTTCCAAGTGAAATTAAAATTCACAGGAGACTCTGGCTGCTGGGTGGGAAATTGATTGGAAGGGAGCATGCATGGAGGTAGGTGGAACATCGAGGAAGTTTCTCTAATTGTCTAGGTACTATATGGTATATTTTAAAAGGTAGAAGCTTGAAAAGTGAGTGTACTGAATGATAGTTTAAATATCGCAGGAATACAATTTTTAGAAACTTTATTGGCATAGCAGATCACATCCCTATGGTTTAGCTATTAAATGACAGCAGCTAGAATTTCCCAGTGAATTTCTAGTTTATGCCAGAAGGTGGCAGCATTGTCAAACAGCAGGGAGCTTGATGGGGCCAGTCACTCTTTGCTTCATTTGCTTTGGGACCTATTAAATTTGGGGCAAATGTCCTGTCTCCCACCCAGGCTCTCCTATCTTCCCTCCCCCATCTTTCCTTTCCTCCCCCTTTCAGCTTCCTCTGTGCTGGGTTCACCTGGAATGGGCTGGGAGAAAAGGGACGACGACAGAGAGGCTTAACACTGGTTTATTTCTATTAATACATCCTCAGAATAGAATCTCCCTCTTACACACTACATTGATTGTACTAAATGGCTCCCTTAGAAATCTCTTGGAGGTAAGACCAGAATTACGGGGAACATAGAGCTATTTTCAGTATTTCAGAAAAGCTACAACTTGGTCACATGTTAATTGCTTATACTTGGATTATTATGGATTCTGTGATAAACCTGATTGTCTCATGCTGAGCAAAGGCCTGGGTTGGGAGTTTTAAACATCTTTCCATAAACAGGGAAGTATTATTTCTAAATAAATTCAGCCAGGCAATGAAACTCTTTCAAAATATTGGAACCTTGGTCAACACGTAGGAAAGCAAGAGTGGTGAAAATCTCGGGGTTCGCTATCTCGGTGGAAGTGTAAAGGTTGTCTTCAGACAAAAGACTGCTCTGGTTGGGGTGGCGGAGATGACCCAGAGAACTTGGGTGTGGAGTTGGGTGGGTCACTAGCTTTGCGACCTCTGGGAGATAATGCAAATCCTCTGAGCTTCATTTTTCTCATTCTATTGGGTTGTGGTCGGATCACATTAAATAGTGTATATGAACAACGTAGCACAGCGCTTGCACATAGTTAATGCTCAATAAACTTTTCTTGAATGACTTGGACTAGCGGCAATAGCAATATGGAGTTTTAGAGGTTTGCTGTGTACCTGATATCGTGGCCACAGTGAGACTCAACAGCAGTGGGTAGAAACAACAGAAGAATGAGATTCTCTGGTCTGAGACATTTAAATTACTATTTTTAATTTTTAGATATTCTTGGGCAACTGAACACTTTTGAAAACGCCCGCTTGCTCTAGAGGGGTGGTGAAAAGTAACTGACATGTTAGGCTTGATGACTACTTTGCTTGCATACCTCAAGCACGTGGCAGAGTACACGCCATCAACCCTGGACATTGAGTTGTAATAGAAGAAAGGGACACACGAGTGCATCTTTGCATTTGGATACAGTTAGGCCTTGCTTACCTGAGGTTGCAGGGAGGGCAAGTCTTGCTTTTAATCTCTATCATCCTGATTGTCATAGAGGAAGCAAGACAGTGATTTGCTGCCATTATTCACCATCTCTTCTGAGGACATGTATTTAGCCTGTCCTCAAACAGTCGAATAAGATAGTTGATGGAGAGAGGGCGTGTGCGAACGTGAATGTGGAAAATGTTGGCACCACGCCTTCCCCTTTAGCTTTCTTCAGGAGGGCAGAGGGCAGGAGCGTGTGCTTCCTACCTGCCTCCCAGGTGTGCAGGCGGTGGGGGCAGGATGGAAGGCTTCCAATCATAGCAGCTCACGTCAGAAAGGTGCTGAAGGGCTATCTTGTCCAACCAGCCTTTGTACACTTGAATTCCTTTTATGATGTTGCTTCAGGACAACATCAAGAAAATCCCCAAGTGGGAGCTGAGACCTTAGTTCCCCTGCACCACTTGGCAGTGCCTTTTCCTTCTCAGGAGGAGCCTCATTGCTCAAGCTGTGCCTTTTGTTCATTGTTCTTACTTTGAGTACTTCAAGGCCTTGCATTCCCTGTAGACGCAGCTCCCGTCATTTGAATTCTAATAGCATTTTTCCCATAATTTATAATAGTTCCTTTTTTGATAAATATGCTGTCTAATGGTTCTTTGTTAAAAAGCCTCTTATTTAACTGAGAAACTATACTGTTGTTTCTGTGTGTGAGTATGTGTACATTTCTGTAAAAGATTAGCAACCAGCTTGTCATGGAGTTGTTACCCATGGTTTATTACGTGTGTACAAGGTACCAGGTGTTGGGGATACAGAAGTGAACCAGACAGAACCCCTGCCATGTGGAGTTTGTTTTAATAAGCTGTTTTCTCAAAAAAAGATGAAAGAAGATTGTATTATCTGTTTCTGTGTAACAAATCACCCCCAAGTAGTTTAAAATAACGAATATTTATATTTCCCTGTTCCCGTGGATCAGGAATTGGGGAGTGGCCTAGGTGGGTGGTTGTGGTTTGCGGTCTTACATGGGGTGGTAGGTGGATGTTGGCAGAGGCTACAGTCATCTGAAGGCTATGAGAGGCTGGAGAATCAGTTTTGAAGATGGCTGTCTCCCATGGCTGTTGGCAGGAGGCCTCAGTTCCCGTGTGGCTTCTCCATGGACGGCTTGAGTGTGCTCACAATATGGCGGCTGGCTTCCCTCAGAGAGAATGTCAGAGAGGGAGAGAGGAAAACCTTGTGATGCCTTTTATGACCTACTCATACACTGTCAACTGCCATATGGTATGAGTCATTAAGCCTAGCTCCTACGTAAGCTTTATCTCTTAAAGGGAGGAGGCACCAAAGAATTTGTGGACTTATTTTAAAACCACCATGTAGGTGTGTAACTATGCCTTTATACATCTCCAGGGGCCACGATTCCCTCAGGATACAAAAGCGGGCCCTTCTGCCCACATATTAATTAATTAAACAAACATTAATATTTATCGAGCACTCACTATTTGCTAGAAGTCCCAGTATTGGAACATCCCTTTTTCTAGCTACACTGGGTCTCTGGAAAGAGTAAAAATACTTTCACCCTTGGTTGACAATTTGAAAGGCCAGCGTAGTCATTTTCTAGAGTGAGAGAGAAATAGACCATCTAACCAAGATAGGGGTGCACTCCAACCACTCGCAAATTAACAGCGCAATTGTACTTGATTCGAGTATATTCTGGGTCTCTTTTTATTTGGGAAATCCTTCTGCTTTTGTAAAGGTTGCCTAGCAACCACAGCTTTGCTCAGTTCACACCAGGAGTGTTTGAGCAGAGTTGCTCAATAGCATTAAAATTCACTGGGTTTTTCAAGCAGCAGAAAAACTGCCAGATGCTGAGCCCTGATGGCCACCTGGCAGTGCAGAGGGAGCACAGGAAGGTGGGAAGACCCCAGGAGGAGGAGAATTTGCCTAGGTTGTGGGGAGCGATGAGCAGACATGCCGGCATTCCTCCTTACGGGTGGCTAGGGATGGCATCATTCACATCTCAGCAAGGATAACATTTGTTTGAAAATGCCCTTGATGCTTGCTTCAGCAGTGCTGACACTGACGTGGGAATGACAGAGAAATAGAACATGGCGAGTGAGCCCCTCCCATATGTGGACGTTCCACAGTTTCATGATTTGCAGTTTACAGTTTCATGAAGCTATAAATTTTAGGATGCTGGCACATAGATAACTCAAATCAACCTACTTCCAAAAATCTGTACTGGCCTTAAACCTAAAAATATGATTAGAATCCTTTCTAAAAATGTGTTTTGAAAAAAAATTAAATCCAATAAACATTTATCCAGCACACGCTATAGGTAAGACTCTGGATTAAGTGCTGTTGAGATGAAAAAAAATTGTTTGGCACCTATAATTCATTCATTCAGTCATTTAGTCAATGAATATCAAGGTTATGATTTGCGGGGTACTCTGTTAGGCACTAAAATACAGACATAAATAAAATAGACATGTTCTCTGTCCTGATAGTAGTATGTTCTAATGGGGCTTACGACATAATGGGGAAGAGAGAAAAACCCAGGTAGCTTTCCGTGGGAAGGAGAAGGGAAGAAGGACTCTACAGGTGAAATGAGGATCCTGACAGCTGCACAGGAAACCTAGAGCAGCCTAAATCCACCTTTCCGGAGGCCTTGCTGTGAATCCCATCCACGATGGGTGGATTCTTATTTAACAGACTTATTTACAAGCCACACTAGCCCAAGGTATCCAGTTGGGCTACCAGAAATAAAACAAAACGGCAACTCTCTCTTACTTACCCACATTGATTATGTCACTAAAGCTTCATCTCTTTCCAAGTCCCTCCCTTTTATTCAAGGAGGGCTCTGAAATTTTTCCCATGGGCTTGCAGATTGCCATTCCCTGAGCACTGCAGGCCTCTAGTGAGGAGGCGTTGAAGGCTCGTAAACAGTGGAAAGAAATGATCAAAGGTATCTTTAATTTTCTGACAGGGCATAAAATGACTTAAAGTGGAGTGAAATTGGAATGAAGAAATGTAATATAAAGAGACAGACTGGACAGATATTTTACTTTACTTTTTTTTTTTTTTCTTTGAGACAGAGTCTCACTCTGTTTCCTGGGCTAGAGTGCTGTGGCATCAGCCTAGCTCACAGCAACCTCAAACTCCTGGGCTCAAGTGATCCTCCTGCCTTAGCCACCCGAGTAGCTGGGACTACAGGCATGCAGCACCATGCCTGGCTAATTTTTTCTATATGATTTTAGTTGGCCCACTAATTTCTTTTTATTTTTAGTAGAGACAGGGTCTCACTCTTGCTCAGGCTGGTATCGAACTCCTGACCTCCAGTGATTCACCCGTCTCAGCCTCCCAGAGTGCTAGGATTACAGGTGTGAGCCACCGCAACCGGCCATTAATGAATATTTTTTTTTGTAATTCTTTTTTTATCTCCTTCATTGGCTTATTTGCTATAACTTGGTTTTGTTATTTCAGAAGTTGCTTTAGAGTTCAAGTCATGTTATACCACTTCATGTATAGTACAAGAAACTTACAATTGCATAATCCCTTTCTCTTCTTCTAGCTTTATGCTATTTTTGACATAGATTTTACTTGTAGATATGTTATAAAATCCACACTACATTGTTATTATTTTTGCTTAAACAGATTACATATTTTATTTAATGATATTTAAATAATAATAAAAAATCCTACGTGTTTGCCCATGCAGTTACCACTTCCAAGGCTCTTCATTGGATTGTACAGATCCACATATACCACCTAGTATCATATTCCTTCTGCCTGATTTCTTTTTACATTTCTTGTAGTGTGATTCTGCTGGTGATAAATTTGCTCAGCCTTCAAATGCCTATAAATGTTTTTATTCTGACTTTGGTTTAGTTTGGTTTTGAAATTATTTTAGCTGTATAAAGAATTCTAGGTTGTACCAATAGTTTTTCTTTCAATACTGGGGATGTTGAGATTCTTGTATCTGTGAATTTATAGATTTCATCAAATTTGGACATTTTAGGCAAATATTTCTTCAGTTTTTTCCCTGTCTCCTATGACTTTCCTTTAGAAACTTCAATTACCCTGTTTGAGGCCAGACCCTTGTTCTGGGTTGCAATTAAGTTACTTGGGAAAGGATTCTGTTGAGTGTTGCTTTTAAGGTTTTCTTCAGGCTAGACCAGAAGAGCATTTAGTCTAGGGCTAATTATTTTCCACAACTGAGATAAGAAGACCCTCTGAGTATGTCATCTACTGCTCGAAAATCATATAGCTTTCAAGTCTAGCTTGGGGAAAAGGCACTATTTATGACCTTCTGTGAAGACTGGGGCCTGTTTCCTGTAAACCTTTTTTGGTATTTTTTCCTCCCAACCTTGGGTTGTTTCCTCACTACAAGTGCTCATCAGCTGAATACTTGAGGAGAACCTTCTGAAAATCTCTGGAATTTTTTCTTTGTTTAGCTTTCTTCTCTCTGGTAGGTTGTTCTGCAAACTCTAGTTACTTTTGTCTCCCCAGACTCAGCTGATTTTTTAAAAAAATTATGTATTGGTTTATTGGTTATATCTATTTGTAAAACTTTGTAGTGGTTTCTCTAGGCATTACAATTTATATACCTAAATTTTCACATTCTATAATATTTAGAGTAAATATTTCATCACTTCATGTAAAGCATAGCAGCCTTACACCATGTAAGACCCTTTAGCCTTACATCTGGTGTTAGGAGAGACCTATGTATTATGTCTAGTACGTTGGAAACACCCCAATAGTAACATTTTTGCTTTCAAGCATTATACGTATTTTTAAGAATTTAAGAGGAGAAAAAATAGTCTACTATATTTATCAGATTATATATATTATGCTGTTCCTTTTCTAATCCTAAAGTTTTATTCCCTCTGGTATCATTTCCCTTCAGCCTGAAGAACTTCCTTTGGCAATTAATTCTCTTAGAGCAGGTCTGCCAGTGACAAATCTCCTTAACCATCCTTCATCTGAAAATGTCTTTATTTCACGAGATTTTACCCATATACTTATTAAACCTGTGCTTTTATTTACTGAAGATTTTTATTTCCATCGACTCCCTTCTTTTGTGGGAAGAGACTTGAACAAAAAGAAAATTTTATCACTACCATAAATGGAAAATCAGTTTCCCTTGCTATATATCATGACAACTAGAAGATATATATATATATATGTACACACACACATATATGTATACACACACACTGAAAATAAAACATTACTAAATTCACTCTTGCTGGCCAGCCACTGAACATGAAATAAGTTCTCTCTTTGTGACAAGTTCCATTTGGGAAATACCTGTTGGATGGGTGGATGGATGAGCGAATGAATAAAAACAGACTGTTTCTGCCTCCTCATTCACTGGATAAAGATTTATTGAGCCTGCGTTCTGTGACAGGCACTGACCTCTCTCTGAACGGCTGTATCACGGGACAGACGGGGGCTGGGCCTGCGCAGCACTGTCACGTGGCAGCTCAGCGGGGAGGAGCGGAGCCAGCCCGAGCGTGGCTTTGAGGGGCAGAAGCCACGGTAAGAGGCAGACTTGAAAAGCTGCTCACTGGAAGGTTGTTGGAGATGAAGCCCTGTTGCCAGCTGCTTCAGGCTGTCCCTCTCTGTCTGCAGCATCCGGGTCCCCCCCTGCAGCTTGACCTCAGCTGGGATGGGTAGTAGGCGCTGCTTCCTGTGATGTTTGGAACCGTCTCTTAGTATTCTGTCTGTTCCAAACATCTTTACTTAGCATTTACTGAGAGCCCGACCTTTTTCCATCCAAGGCCATTAGTTTTATCAGTGGGCTCTGTGTGTGCTCTTAGTTGGAATACATCCCCCCTGAGTCAGGGGCAATAGATCATGGGCTCCATCATTTATGGCCTATAAATTAAAGGGTGGCTGGGAAATCTGGCTTCTGTGCCTGGCTGCTCGCTTCTTACATACACAGTGTCACTCTTTTATCGGGGAAGGGTGGGGGCGGCTGTTCGGTCTCCTTCGGAGCCCCCTGAAAGACAGTATTTACTGGCCGTGGAAACACCTTCACCGCATGTTTATTTCTTTGAGACACTCTGCCCCAAGCTCATTGGCTCCTTGTTCTCGTCTCTGTCCCGAGCTGTCTGGGCGTTTAATGGCCCTGGGTGGTATGCTCTCCACATTTCCAAGGCTCCTCAGTGGCGGCAGAATACACTTTTAAAAACCCCACCACACCCAGAGTGTCTGGGGTTTCATAATGGCAAAGAGTGGCTGTCCTCGGCACTCCCGAGGTTGCATTCCGGAGACAGGGCGTTCCTGCCTTTCCACGGCGGCCACAAGGCTCCATTGATGGCTGGGACCGTCCCATCCTTGCTCCTTGAGAGACGCGGCACCACGCTTGGGGCTCCCACCTCCCCAAGGCCAGTCGCGTCACCTTCGAAAACAGACGCAGAGCTGGAGAGTTGTTGGTTTCAGGACGAGCTCTGCCGTCCTAGGGAGCTTGTTCTCAGAGACATCTCTGCCAGGTTCAGATTTCGGAGAATTGTGCTGTCTCCGTATTTGGAGCCCAAGTGTTACCGTGTAAGCATTTCTAAGGCGCCTCAGTTTAGCCCCTACTTGCCTCAGATGATCCAGGAGGGGTGGGGACACACTAGCGCGTGCCTGTTGTGATTGTAAGATTGCAGAGTTCGAGGTATGTTATGGGTCACTAGTCTAACCCTTTGCCAGATGCAAGAATCTACACCCTGACATCCCCGACAAGTGTTCCCCCAGCTTCAGGCTGAAGGTGCTGAGCTGTGCCTGGATCCCAGCCTCGGTAAGCTGTTCACTGCCAGCTGGAACCTCTCAGCTTCTGCCAGGCCTCCCTGAAGGCCAAACTGCGAGGACCCCTGCTGTCCCAAGGCAGGAGACTTTGAAAAAACTCTGGATATGTCCAGTGAAACTCAACTGCAGGTCCCACTTAAGCTGCTTGTCTAATCTGCATCTTTTGCCAGTTATCTGGTAACTGGGATAAAACTTTGTCCTGATGCTAGCCACCCACCCCTCCCTTATTCTCTGTGCCCAAGCCCTTATTTTCATACTATATCTCCTTCCCATCCCCGCCTTGCCCTTGTGAGATCTTCCTCCTTAGGGCCTGTAGCCTTGTCCCTGAGCCACAGCCACAGCCAGGTCTTGCTAGCTGCTGATGGACCTCCTAGATGTAGACTTGTGTGGAGCAAAACTTGTTTGTGTTTTCTTATTGCTTTGTATTCCTGTGACTGGCGGTAACCATGAGCTAGCACCCATGCTTAGGGAATATTCCCGGCACCAGAATCAGCCTGCTGGGTTAGATGCTTTCCAAGGACTTGTAGCTCAACCCATGCACAAAATGTTTACTTTCAAATCCTGAACCACCCTGGAGCATCCACCAGTCTGTACCATCTAGCTGCAGCTGATTGTGATATTCCTAATCACCTACTGAAAAATGAACCTCCTAGGGTGGAAAATGTACTCAATGATAAAATATGCTATGTATTGAATAAATGCCATGTGCCAGACACTTTGCTATGCACTGTATAGGTATTAGATTCCCCAAAGCCTATGAAGTGGATATTATTATTATTGTTATTTTTCAATTAAATAATTAATTGAGATAGGAGTCTTGCTATGTTGCAGACCTCAAACTCCTGGGCTCAAGAGATCCTCCTGCCTCAGCCTCCCAAGTAGCTGGGACTACAGGCTTGTGCCACCATACCTGGCCCTGTTGTTATTATTCTTCCTAGCAGCGTGACATGACTGTTCAGAGCACAGGCACTGTAGCTGGACTACCTGGATTGAAATCCCAATTCTGCCACTTTCTAGTTAGGTTCCTTGGATAGGTTACTTGGTTTCTTTGTTTTCGTTTTATCGTTCATGATATGCGGTGACTGACAACTGCTTCGTACAGTTGTTAGGAGGACTAAATCAGTTGATGCATTTAAAGCATTTAGAACAGTAGAACAGTGCTAACTAGGCCCAGAGATGTCAAGTAACTTGCCCAGTAACACACAGTAAATGGCAAAGCTGGGCCCCTCTGGGTCTGAAGCCCCTCCCTTCCTCTGCATCTCACTGCACCTCACTTCCCAGCCTTGAAGCCTGTGGGTTTAGCCTGGGTCACCTCTTAAATGGCACCTCTTTGCAACAATCAGAGCCTTGCTTTCCCTGGTTTTGAACTCACCATGCTTCATCTGTAAAGACCATGTTATTTTTTAAATATATTTTTAAATTTTTTTTGAGACAGAGTCTTGCTCTCATGCTGGGGCTAGAGTGCAGTGGCGTCATTATAACTCACTGCAGCCTCAAATTCCTGGGCTCACGTGATCCTCCTGTCTCAGCCTCCTGAGTAGCTGGGACTACAGGTGCATGCCACAATGCCGGGCTAATTTTCCTGCTTTTAGTAGAGATAAGGTCTCCCTTTTGCTTAGGCTGGTCTTGAACTCCTGAACTCAAGCAATCTTCCCTCCTCAGCCTCCCAGAGTGCTGGGATTACAAGTGTGAGCCACTGCATCCAGCCAAAGACCATGTTATTAATCTGCTCATCAAGAAAAAACAGTTTCTCTGGTGTCATGGCTAACAGAATGGAACTAAGTTTGGGGACACCTGGATCGGGGATGAGGCTCTGCCACTTCCCAGCTGGGTGATCTTGGTAAGCCAGCAAGCCTCTTCCACCCTCAGTTTTCTCATTTGTAAGAGAAAGAATAAAATCTACCTTGCAGGGGTGCAGTGGATTCAACCAGATGACATAGATAAGAGAGTGAGGGTGAAATAATCTTGTTAACTTTAAGCTCCAGTTTTCTCATTTGTAAAGTGGGACAATTGTACCCACAGGTAAAGATCCAGTGAAAAATCCACGTAAAGAGCCCAGCATTCTGCCTGGCACAGAGTAACTGCTCAGTAAATGCTACTGTTGTCATCATCGTTGAGACGTCCTGCCCAAATGTAAACAGTATTTGGTTGTTTTCCTCTGATGAGGGGCTTCAGGGAAGGCATGCGTACTCTACCCTCCCCTCCCGGACAAGATGGTCCAGGAGGAATGAGTGGATTTGCAGGATGGTTGCCCGGCGTTAGCGCGTGGAGCGTGGCTGTGGAGCAGATTTTGCTTCTGCTCGCAGATAACTAGTCTCCAGGGGACCTCAAACCCGTGACCCTGTCTTCATTAGCCATGTGAACTTGCTGGCCCAGTCTGCCCTTGGCAATAATTCCTGCCAGGTCACAAAGAATATCTTACCCCATGAGCCTTGAGTTAATAGCAACCTTTGACCCTATTCACTTAAAAGGTAATAAGCAACAGAGCCATTCATTCATCCAGCAAACATTTATCAAGGGACATTCTTGAGTTTCTTAGTCCATCATGACTCAGGGTGCATGCTGCCGACTCTTTCAGGCGGCCACATTCTTCTTGAGATAAGAACAAAGTCAGATATCTGAGTTTTTCGTGTATTGGGTCATTCATCACCTTTTCTCTTCTCTCCACACCCAATTGAGTCAGGAACTCACATTAAAAGGGCTTTGTGCTGATGACTCTGAAAAAACCCAGGGCCCTGGTTCCCCTTCCTTTATGATCCCATTAGCAGGCTGACAGTGACGGCCATGCGAGGGAACTGAGCACAAGAAAGCATCACTGACAAATGCAGAACACATGTTCGCTGTCCCAAGGATGTGGCACTTCCTTTACCCGTGCAGGTCTACTTAATTCAGTTCAGTGCAGCAGGTCTGGGGTACGTGCCCATTTGCTCATCCATTCAATGATTCATTCGTTCGTCAAACATTTTCTGAGTGTTGTCTACAGGCACTGTGCTGTACTGCATACTGGGCTGGAAACAAAAGAAATCTCTAATGCTTCCCCTGCCTGCATTCTAATGGAAGACACTGTTTGCATTTGCAAAACACCCGGAAGAGAACTACATGCATAGGGGAGAAGAAAAAATCATTTACTTCATTTATCATTCATGCATTCATTCTCTCAATTTATTAATTGCCAGCTGTATGTCATGTACAATGCTAGATGCTGGTACCTGGAGATGAACAACACAGACATAGTCTCTACCCTCATGGAAACCTGGGAGACTGCCTTAGATGGGGTGATCAAAGAGCACCATGATTAAGCTGAGGTCTCTACTGTGAAGAAGAGCTAGCTTTGCCAAAAGTGGGGAAAGGGCATTCCAGGTTGTGGGAAGAGCATATGCAAAGCCCTATTGTGGGAAAGAGTTGCGCATTTTTGAGGAGACATTTTGAAAACAGGCTAGTGGGGTTGGAGAAGATTGATGGAGGGGAGGATGACAAGAGATGAGTTTGGAGAATTGGGAAGGGGCCGGATAATGCAGGGAGCCTCAGCAGGCCATGACAAGAGTTTCGGGATACATGATATATATATGAAACATTACATTTTATTGTATTGAATACAGTTTTATTATAATATGTAGGTATAATTTGATTTTCGATAGTAAAGGAAAACTCTTGAGAAGTTTGAAGCTGGGCATTGTCATAATTCAATCCCCTGTGCGCTTCTGACATGTCAAGATTTGTGCTGAGAATTCTAATAAAATGAAAACTACAGAGACTCACTGAATTTAAAAACTGGTCCAATGTCAGTCACCCCCATTTCGCAGTAGCATTCAGCAAACTGAATGTAACCAGTTGCTCCAGTGTGTGGGACAGACAAACATTTTTCTTGACCATGGGGAGGGAGATTCAGTGAGAGCTGGAGATAGAAGCCCCATGCATGGGGTGAGATTTGTGCGGGACCTCCTGGGATTCAGAGAACAAGGAATGCATTCTGGAGAGCAGAATAAGCAAAATGAAGGGGAAAGTGTAAGCAAAAAGAGAAAGGATACTTCCTCCCTTGATGTGTTACCTCATTCAGCCTCCACGACGTCCTTTTGAAGCAGGTATTATTTCCCCTATTTGCAGATGAGGAAACTGAGGCACATGAATGTAGCCAACCAGGGACACTCAACCAGTAGGTGGCAAGGATAGTTGTCCAGAGTTGGAAAGGTTTTCACATCCAGGTGGGGTACCAGAGAGAAAACCACCCTTTCTCCTGTAGCTGAAGAACACTGTGTTGGAGAAGGAACTGCCGCCATTTTGTCCGCTGTTCATTAAGGATGGCATTCCTGGTTTCCACCTGGCAATGCTTGGGGAAGGGCCACGAGTGGGCTCTGTTTTAGGAGCAAACCCACCTGGCCGTGTGGCCAGGGCTGACTGGCTGGGCCATCCAACTCTGGTGCCTCTGACTTTCGTTCCTGTGACAACTCTCATCAGTGGCCCTTTTATGGCTAGGACTGGAATCGCTTGGGCCTCTGAGTCCTGGTGAGCATGGGAATGTTGTCTTGGCCATTTTTCCCTTTCTAGATTCTAGGAGGTTCCTCTGAGCATGGGCTCAGGAGGACGGCGCCTGCTTTCTCTTGCTTCTCATCCCAAACTCATCCCTGAGTCCCGCAGGGAGACAGAGCCTCATGTGCCATTTTTGCTGCAGGGCCTGGGGTGCTTTTCTCCTTGCTAAGACAGCTCCCCTAAGCAGCTAGTCTCCCCTTTCCTCCCAAGCCTCACTGGCTGACCTTGTCTGGGTGTCAGGGGTTCTGGATGCTCCACATCTCAGCCAGGCTTCAGGGACTATTTCCTTGGCTGTGAACCCTGGGTCCCCTGTATGGGCTTGCCCACGACCCATGCTTGGCTTAGTGCTCTGCTGCCACAGTCTTGAAATTCTTAGTCATTTTAGCTTTGAACTTACGTTTTGTAAGTGGAGTCCGGCGGGACCATGGGACATGCACTTGAGCAGAGGAGAGACACACAGCGTGGGTGTCCATGGTGCCTCACCACGCCATTCACAC
Organism: Eulemur rufifrons; assembly: GCF_041146395.1. Classification (NCBI taxonomy): domain Eukaryota; kingdom Metazoa; phylum Chordata; class Mammalia; order Primates; family Lemuridae; genus Eulemur; species Eulemur rufifrons. The sequence continues at coordinate 35,765,151 of NC_090985.1, forward strand.
TGGCCAGTTCCAATGTCCGTGACCGTGAGCATGGAATTCTGGTGGACCTGCAATGCTTGGGAGGTCAGCATGACTCAGAGTGTGTCCAAAGCAGGCCATTTGAACTAGAACTGACTTGGAATGCAGAAAGCAGGCAATGGCATTTCAAGAAGCATGAACCACCAAGGAATTCTATCTTCTCATCTCTGTTCTTATTTGTGCTACTTCCTCGTATTAGTCAACCACTTATGCCAAGAATGATGGCTGATGAAAGGCAAAGATTAGATGAGCCAGTTTCCTTTCCTTATTTACTCCTCAGTAAACCAAAGGTAGAGGGCACAGGTAGACTGTGCATGTATCAAAAAGTGAAATAGAAACAATTGAGCTAGTTGCATGTTGTTTCCATTGTTCTGGTAAGAATGAATTGTGAGCTACCAAATTCAAATTGTATAATTTTGGTGATTCTGTTTATGAATTAAATGCTCTTACATTTGCATGTAAAACTGAAATTGTACAATATAAAGATGAACAGTAAAATTGGCGCCAATAATTTAAAATTTAAGTATTTTTTTCTTAGAATGATATTAAATAGCAAATGATAAAACTTACCATGGCTAATTGAAAGAGAGACCATGAAGCAGAAGAAAGAAGCTCTGTATTTTCATTTCTCTAAGGGCACTTTTTTCCTGCTTTTTGAACCAGGGGCCCTGTATTTGCATTTTGTACTGGGCCCTACAAATTGTGTAGCCATCCCTGCATTCAGGGCTAATCTGATCCAATGTTTTTGAGACGTCTGACCAGCATGGCAACATTACTTATCTGGGCATTTCTTTGGCCAGGCTGAGAATATGGCAGAGCTTGCCTTAGTTCTTTCCCTCCGATCACTTCTCCCTTCCAGGTACCAGGCATCCCAAGATAGACAGACGCACCCCCTGTTCTGGAGGAGTTTACAGTCCCGTGAGGGGAAGTGACAGGTGATGTTGCACAGGGATCCCAAGCAGGGTGCCATGATATCTAGGGAAGAGAACACGTTATTCTGCTCTATTTCCCAGAGCCTAGCACAGTGCCTGGTACAGAGTGAGTGCACCGTACATATTTGATGAATGAACAAATGATACAATGAACATGAAAGTGCCTTAGATTTTTTAATTTTAAATTTTATTCACTTATTTTTTTAGAAACAAGGTCTTGCTCTGTCACCCAGGCTGGAGTGCAGTGGCCTAATCATAGCTCATTGTAGCCTTGAACTCCTGGGCTCAAGCGATCCTCCCGCCTCAGCCTCCCAAAGTGCTGGGATTACAGGTGTGAGCCACCGTGCCGGGTGGAAAGTACCATATTAACTGCTGAATACTGTAGAGACAGTAGGGTTCCATTAACGGTGGGGGAAATAGAGGTGGTGGAGAGTATGTTGCTTTTCAAATGTCAGCCAGAGCAGAGCAGTGTAGACTCTCCTCTGTCCTCATGAATTTTAACTGATTTTTTTCCTCCCTGCACTTTTTCAGGAGTTGTACTAGTGGGGTTCTGTGCTGAGGGTGAGGGATGCTGCCTGATACCAAATGACTGAAAATAATTCAGTCGTTCCTTCTGCAGATATACACTGAGCACATATTAAGTGCCTGGCTTCATTTTTGGACTGGAAACGCCAAGTATCCAGGGAAAGAAAGGACCTCGCAATCCTTGAAGTCCAGCAGTTCCCAAACACGGGCCCCCAACTGGTGCTGGGCAGTCATGTTTTCCTGGTTTACAGAAGAGTGAGGAAAACACACTGAGGTTTAGAAAGCAAAGTTTGTGAATATAAAGGATTTCTTTTATTCTGAGATCATGTTCTTCCTTCTCTTCTCTCTTGTTAACATATGATTTTATTTTTGTTTTTGTTTTTACAGAATGACTACAATAGTAGATAATTGGATTAGTCCTAATATCCATTGTTGCCAAAAAGTTGTCAACTCTCTGTAATTACTCTGATTTTTTTTTGTGGGCAAAATTTTATTGGTCCAAGAAATATAGAATCTAGAAAACATCCCTGTCATGGAATTCCGATTTCTCTGTACCTGAGTCCCTCACCCAGCAGCACCGCTATCCCGAACGAACACTAGTAATAATCCTTCCACAGTCTAGGGAACTCCCTGCCTCTTTGTAAAAATTATTTAAAAAACTTCTTTAAGTTAATTACTTTTAAAAATCTCCCTATAATTTCTAATACCATGTCTCTATTCTTCCATATGAACGTATTCACTGATTGACAGATTACTTGACTGACTTTTCAACCATTAGCTAAAGTTTATTAAGCATGACCTAAGTGCCAAGCAGCCTACCAGGACCTGGAGACACAAAGATGAAGATGACAAAATAGCCCTTCATATCTTTGAGGACAACTCCTATGCCCCCTGTCCTCTCCTCCCCCCTTCCTTCCTCCACGTGTCTCTGCTTCAGACCAATCATCTCCGGTCTTCGGCCCCCTTTCATATAAGAAGGTATGAAATTTCTACACCATTTGGATCTATCTCCTCTGAATGCCTTTCAGTTTATTGAAATTTCTCTTTAAATAGTTTCCCTGAAATTGAGATACACCATGTGTGGTCTAATTAGTGAGGATTACACAAAGACTTTCACCTCCACTATTATACTTTATTATATTCCCATTAATGCAGCCTGAAGAGCCATTCATTTTTTTTTTTTTTAGCAGTGGCAACACACCATTAATAATAATAGTAATTGCTTATATGGTGTTTTATATATGGCAGTCAATGTTCCAAATACCTTACATGTACTAACTTATTCAGTCCTTTAAATAATATTATGCATAGTTACTATTATTTTATAGAAGAGGAAGCTGAGGCACAGAGAGGTAAATGGTTTAGGCCTGAGTCTTTAGGAGATAGAGTGTCTCAAGAATGGACAAAATGTCTGAGAAGCAATGAAAGTGCTTGGCTTAGACCCCCAAACCAGGATGAGATTCTCCCAGGTTGGAGGAGTTGAGAGGAATCTCCCCTGCAGAGAAGATCCAGGCAGCATTCCAGGGAGGGGACAGGATTCCTGGGAGGAAGCGCTGAGTGGTATTCAGGGCAGATGGCACCCGAGAGAGCGTGGCTAAGGATTTGCGTGGCCGAAACTTGGCCCAGAAGCAGCATAGAGCTGTCCAGCGTGGAGCACCTGTGGTTGGGGACATGGGCATCTTGGCAGTCCCCTATGTGGACAGAAGATAATACTGAGGCTGCCCTCACTATGTAAGACCCCCAATCTTGAAGTGACCCTATTAGGGGACTGTTCCAAATGACTGAGGTGGTAGCATTGGGGTTTAACATAGAAATTGTTTTTTATAGTGCCATATTTGTGGGACACAAGAAGGGAGGAGGGAAGAAGGAAGGGGCAGAAGGAAAGAGTGACAGAGGGAAGGAGGGAAGGGAGGAGAGAAGGAAGGAAGGAAGGATGGAAGGAAGGAGAGAAGGAAGGAAGGAGAGAGAGAGAGAAAGAAGGAAGGAAGGATGGAAGGAGAGAAGGAAGGATGGAAAGAAGGAGAGAAGGAAGGAAGGATGAAAGAAAAGAAGGGAGGAAAAGGAGGCATGGGAGATGGGAGAGGAAAACAAACCCAGCTCCCTGCTTTGGGTCTCCCCTTTCTCCTGGTTCCCATACTTCCCTCAAGGCGAGCAGTGGCCTCAGCTGTTTTATTGCACGAGTGAGTGAGGACAGGGCTGTCCGCAGATAGTCGTGGAGCAGGGACACCATTAGCTGCAGTGATTTATTGCAGGTCAAAGTGCTGCTCTTTTGTGCAGATCACAGAAGCCCTTGAAGCCACATGATGAATGAGAAGCCAGGTACCTCAAGGGGAGACGCTCAGGGCTGGGGAGCGGCTCGGCCACTGGACAGAGAAGGGGCCGGGGACACAGGATGGAGCTGTTCTCATTTTGCCTCTAGACTAACGACCAGGCCAATGACTTTGGATGGGTTGCTTCTCTTTGGGTCTTGGTTTTCCAATCTGTAAAATGAGGGGGCCGAGCAAGATGATTTTATTTGGAGGGGGTGTCAATTCTAATATTATCCTGTGCTCATTATCATTAGTGAATAACACCACCACCCTGATATTCCCTTGCATCCGTGCTCTCTTAGCAGGGACAGTGACTGCGGGTCGTGCTGTCTACGTCACCCTGCTTGCGTCCTTAAACCTCCTTTTCTTCTAAACCCCAAGTCTGTCATGGAGCCTCTGAAACACGGGCTCACTTCATGCTCTGGGCCCTCGCCTTGCTACTCTGCCACCAAATTCACCCGCTTCCTTCTTCCTGGGCATCTTTGAGAAACGATGTGAGACTCTTTCTACTGTCTTGGAGTATTAAAACCTAACCTCTGAGATCGAGGTATATGATAGACAAAGGTACAGGTTGGTTATGAGAGGAATTTCTTCATTTTCCCTCTTTAGTCATAACTGATTTAAGACATTCATTTTATATTCAAACTAAAGCAGCTCTATGATGGAGTGACATGCACAATTCATGTAAAACTTTAAGCTAAGACTGGAAATTTCAAAGAAGCATCTTCCTTCCGGGGGGGTAGATATCAGGACAGAAGTCAGGAGTTCTGAAAGCAGGGAGCATTAGTGCTTTGGCTGGGCACAGTGCTTTATTCATGCCTATAGTCCTAGGATTGTGGGAGGCCGAGGCGGAGGATCACTTGAGGCCGCGAGTTCAAGACCAGCGTAAGCAACATAGCAAGAACCTGTCTCTACCAAAAAAAAAAAAAAAAAAGAAAAGAAAAGAAAAAGAAAAAGAAAAAAAAAATTAGCTAGGTGTGATTGCACACACCTGTAGTCCCAGCTACTTGGGAGGCTGAGAAAAGATTGCTTGAGCCCAGGAGTTCGAGGTTGCAGTGGGCTATGATTGCATGTCTGCACTCCAGCCTGGGCAACAGAGCAAGACCCTGTCTCTAAAAGTAAATAAATTAGTAAGCAAGAGTTTTGAGGCAGTGGCCTAGAAAAGAAGCAATATTTTCCCAGTGTAGTCTGGGGACCACCTACCTAAAAACATCACCTGGGGATGCTTGTTAAAAATGCAGATTCCCAGCCCCCTACCTAGATCTAGGAAGGCAGTGATTCCTATGTACACTAAAGGCCAGCTCAGTTTAAAGAAAAAGACTCAAGCATGGGCAGTGGTGGAGGGCGTTTCAGGCTTGCAGAAGGCTGGGAACGAAGGGGGCTTTGACCCTGAAGAGCTGATGTCTCAGACAGCATCTCTGGAAGCATGTGGCGTAGTGCCTGCAGCACACAGCAGCTACTTCAGGGGCATCTGTTCCCTTCCTTCCCTCCTTGCTCCACGTGTGCAGGGGGGACCCTGGATGTTTGCATATTGCCCTCCCCTCCAGCTGTCCCCAGAGCTCCAGGGGCGTTTCTGCAGTCCTTCCAGTTCAGGGTGACCTCCCTCGGGTGGCTATCCAGCACCCGTCAGCCACCCACACTCGTGCAGCCTCAGCAGACACCCCTGGCCTATTTCCAAGACTCCGAGGTGGCTACGTCCCCTCTGAAGGACGGTGCTGCATGGAGAGGTGGTTTTTATCCTGCTCCTCAGCTGGGCCCAGCTGTCTCCAGCTTGGGAGGGACCCTTTACTTCCAGCTCTTCCTCTGTTCCAGGATAAAACCTGATGTTCATGTCAAGGTTTCTAGACCACCCCGGGCTCCAGGCTTTGTTGGAAGAGGACTTAGAAATGTCTTGGCTCTGGACGCCACTTTATGGAGAGGGGAAACAAGGTCCAGCACAGCGGGGGGTGACGCCTGGAAGGAGCACGGGCTTTGGAGCCAGGCTGACCCTGGGTTGGATCCTGGCTCTGACGTGACCTTGGACACGTTGATCCTTGGGCATCAACACCTTGTCTGCGTCATGGGAATGATTTAACCATCTCAACAGGTTCTTGTGAGGATTAAACAAAATGGTGTGGATGGGTGCAGTATCTTAGCTCTGTTTGCAACCTTTGGAAAGACGGAAGGTGCACTTCATTACGAGGACAAAGACTGTACTATGATGTGATCGTGCATGGAGGCAGAGTGTAGGGGAGGGCCAGAGGGAGCTTTCCTTCTCACTTGGGTATGTCGTCCACGCGTTCCCCTCCCTGACCTCTCTCCCTCGTTCCTTCTCCCCCAGCAGCCCCTTGGTGCACCCTCTGCCTCTGCTCTACTCCCCACCGAGATTTCATGCTTTGGGTCCATTGGTTCTGTCTTGCTATTTTTGATGCATAGGGTAGAAGGAGACCTCATATGAGCCCCTTTTGTAGCTACAGTGGGGGGCAGAGATGAAGTGGGGGCAGACGCAGGGTGGGAGGAGACTTTCTCTTGTTCAACAGTGAAACATGACAGGGCGCGGTGGCTCACGCCTGTAATCCTAGCACTCTGGGAGGCCGAGGCGGGTGGATCGCTCGAGGTCAGGAGTTCAAGACCAGCCTGAGCAAGAGCAAGACCCCATCTCTACTAAAAAAATAGAAAGAAATTATATGGACAGCTAAAAATATATATAGAAAAAATTAGCCGGGCATGGTGGCACATGCCTGTAGTCCCAGCTACTCAGGAGGCTGAGACAGGAGGATCCCTTGAGCTCAGGAGTTTGAGGTTGCTGTGAGCTAGGCTGACACCACGGCACTCACTCTAGCCTGGGCAATAGAGTGAGACTCTGTCTCAAAAAAAAAACTAAAACAAAAACAAAAAAAAAACCGGTGAAACATCTACAAGACAAATATTTTTTGCTAATATCGATCACCTCCTATCACATACTTCAGTACAGTATTATATTAATATTAAGCCTGGAAACACCCTTCCAGGGAAAGAATGGGAAGGATAAAAAGACCCCATCTTCTTACGCGGGCTCTGTGCCCAGTACCCGACACACAATCAGCCAGCATTGTTAATCGCAGCAGTGATGAGAGCAGCGGCATTTGCAAGGGGCAGGTTGAGGTCCTGAACTCAGCTCTCTAGCATTCCAGAACAGAACAGGGAGGCGGGGAACCGGTGCGCTGCTCAGGGGCCCACATCACGCGACCTTTCCCCCTCTGCTTCGTCACATCACTACCCTCTGTTTCTGACTCTGATCTCCTGCCTGCTTGTTAAAAGAATGGTTGTGATTGCATCGGACCCACGTGGATAACCTAGGATAATCTCTCCGTCTCAAGACCCGGAACTTAATCACATCTGCAAAGTTCTTTTGTTGTATAAAGTGACATTCAGAGATTTCAGGGATTAGGACAGGGACATCTTTGACAGGGACATTGTTCAACCTACCACAATGTCCAAGGAACGTTTTGAGTTAGTGCACTCTCAGGGGAATCTCTGCCGCTTTTATTTTATTTTTTATCTTTGACACAGAATCTCGCTCTGTTGCTGGGGCTAGAGTGCCATGACGTCAGCCTAGCTCACAGCAACCTCAAACTCCTGGGCGCAAGCGATCCTTCTGCCTCAGCCTCCCGAGTAGCTGGGACTACAGGCATGCACTGCCATGCGTGACTAATTTTTCTATATATATATTTTAGCTTTCCATATAATTTCTATCTATTTTTAGTAGAGATGGGGTCTCGCTCTTGCTCAGGCTGGTCTCGAACTCCTGAGCTCAAAGGATCCGCCCACCTCGGCCTCCCAGAGTGCTAGGATTGCAGGTGTGAGCCACCGCGCCCGGCCTCCTCCGCTTTTAAAACCTACATTCTGGCCTGTTTTTTGCAGTTATTACTTTAGAATGAGTACCCTAGGACTTGCTATATGATGATAATTGCTGTATTTATTAAATTCTGACCCCATATGTGGCACAGCTTCAAGCTCTTTAGTACAACCTTGCTTAACACTCACCACACCTCACGGACTCAGTACTACCATTATCTTCACTTTTCAGGCGAGGAAAACACGGCACAGAGAGGTTGAGCATCGTGCCCCAGATCAGGAGGCAGGAAATGGCAGACGGGGGCCCTGGCTGTCTGGTCCCAGCCTGTGCCCTTCACCACAAAGTCACCTCCCATGGCTGTGGCTCCAGGAGGACAGAGCCTGAGTCTGTTTTACAGATCGTTGTTTCTGCGGTGGGTGTCTATATGGTGCCTGACCACACTAGGTACTAAATAAACATGCTACACCAATGAAAGCATAGAACACCAGAAATCAACGACCTGATCGTTTTTCTGAGTGGAGTCATTAAGTGAGAGAAAAGGAACTGGGTATGTTAGAGAGATTTGAGTACTAAACCCAACAATTAAACTAACTGGCACTTTTGCTAACTTCTCCAGTATGCACGAAATTAAACTTTTTCTCTTTTACTAGAAATTTCTATTATCTGAGCATTCTGGTTAATAGAGTGTCCAGTATGAAGTTCTCCTTAGGATGAGGTCATGGTCGTGACTCATGATGGGGACATAGGGCTTGGGACTGGGCCCTTTAAATCAGTGGGTAGCAAGGGCCCCTTGTCTCTCTTGTGTCTCATCCTTGCCTTTGTCAACTGCTTGCTTGTGATGTCCCTTCTCCCCTGGCTGCCTCCTTTGCTGGAGGCTGCTACACCCACATCTGTTTGCTTCGTTGCAGTTTGGCCCCAAGAACCATATTAGTCTCAGTGCTTATATGAAACCAACCCCAGGAGTTTGGGGCTCTAAGCTCATTTTCTGTTTAGAATCTTGCAGCCTCTTACACCCCTGGGGCTCTCAGTGGGTAATCTGTTCACTCTCACTGAAGAGAGTGAATAAAACATGTCTGATCTTAGCGCTATGGTCAAAGGGCCAAATGTGGAAATGCTACAGGGCTCCATGTGTGTGCACGCAGGTTGGTGGTTGCACATTGGGGGGTCACAGGAGGGAGTAAGAGAAAAATCTTTCACTCCAAATAACTTCTTCCAGTGGAGTCTGAGAGGTCCCCTCTCACAACAGGCTTTGCCTGGCCATGCCTCCCTTATTGTGCTGATACTCTCTGGGAAGGTACAGAGTTTGAAGATGCTAATAGATCACACCCATGTTACTGCTCTGAGTCTAGAACTTATTAAGAAACTGGGAGATGAAACAGGCAGTTGGAAGTAAAAAAAAAAAAAAAAAAATCAACGTAATTATTGTTAAGACCACATTGGAGAATACTGCTGTGCTGTGAGCCTCTGATACTCATCGACCTGGGGGCAAAGCCCGTGATCTTGCTTGGTGGCTCTCTGGGTCTCACCACACTGGTGGGAGGGCTGAGCCTGGGACTTGGGAATCCTTAATGTCATACCAGCGCTTCTCACATACCAACTTTTTCCTTTTGCCACAATATGGGTTAAATCATGCCTGGCCTTCTTGCATTCAATGCTGTTCAGAACCCCATATTCCCTGGTAAAATGTTTAATACTTAATTCTTCGTTGCCACAGGGCTGGTAGATTATTTAATGAGGCAGGGGGTGGGGTGAAGGTAAGTCGGGTGAGGTTGCTACATGGGTCTGGGCTGAGAGGCTCCAGGAACCTCCATATTCTTTGGGGCTGTGGGTTTGCTAACCTGAGCCACCTCCCTGTGCTCTGCAGTGATACCATTCACGTCCAGCAGGTGGAGATGTTACTACACGAAAGAGTTTTGGACCGTGACTTGAATTGCCACCGCCTCCCTTTCTTAAAAAAAAAAAAAAAAGAAGGAAGCTTTTTTTTTTTTTCCTTGTTCCTTCTTTGAAAAATGGGGAGAGAGCTTTCGAAAAGGATGTATATGTCTAAGCTTTAGGTAAGATTTAAAATGAATTTGAAAGAAACCATATCCTCTTCCCAGGCTTGTGCTATCTTTCCTCTCTGCTGGGTTCAGCAGTATCCAGGGCCCCTGGCTCCCTCTCTCCTTCCCTTCCTTTCTCCTTCCTTCCTTCCTTCTTTCTTTCCTTTCTTCCTTTCCTGTGTTGGCACCACTTTAGTGATTTAACACATGGAATTTTAAAACAATGTAATATAAATCAGGAAAGATTACATTTGTGCTTGTTAATTACACATACAATTCCATTTCAAAAAGTGCATAAGAAAATAAAAAGGACTAAAAGGAAATATGCCAACATGTTAACAGTGGTTTCCTCCTTGGTAAGTAGGATCATAAAGAACTTTTTCTTTTTGTATTTTATTAATTTTATTTTAAAAATTATTGCACAGCAAAGTCGACTTACATTGGTACGCAGTTCCATACATTTTAACACAGGTATGAGTTTGCGTAACCACCACTTGGCTACCTTCTCTCCCCCTCACGCGGCACTCTCGGTCTTTCCCAGTTCTCCTCTGGGCTCCTGCCCATGCCTTAAGTGCCCGCGTTTCACCTTTCTTTCTTAAAGTAGCGGCTCTATCTTTATGGTGATTTCATTCACTTATAAATTGTGTTATAATTCACTTTTATGCCAAATGGCCCCCAGACTCTATTTCTAATCCAGATGTCTCAGTGCCACTCAGTGCCACCACTTAGCTGTCCCGTAGGTAACTCACACACTGCGTGTCACCAACTAAAGCCATTGTCTCTTCCTGCTGCGGGTGTGTCTCACTCACACCCCAAGTCTCTGTTAATGGTGACCTTGGAAACCTCAGCTCCTGAGCTAGAAACCTCAGAGGCATTTTCATGCTCTTTCTGTTGCCTCCTGCATAAATCAATTGCCAAGTCCCATGTGTTGTGTGTTAGGTGTGTCTTTTGATCCATTCCCTCATCCCTATCCCTGTTGTCTTTTGCCCTAATCTGGGCATAAATGTCTTGCCCTGGTTCACCTCAAAACCTCCTAACCGGTGTCTTAGTCTCTAGTTTCTCTTGTGTCCCACCCGTCCTTCCTGCTGTCAGTATGGGACTCAACTTCATCAGACAAGATGTGATTATTTCACTCCTGCACTTAGCGCCCTCTGATAGCCACGGGAGGGCAATCCAGGGTGCTCCCTAGCGCTTCCACCATGGCCCCATGAAACTTCATCCTTTGCGTCTTCTTCTGTGGTCCTGGCCAGCTCCCCGCATCAGCTCCGTCACACTGACGGGGCGTCCCAACGCTCTGCTTGGGGGCCCTTGCACGTCCTCCACCCCATTGTCAAGAATTAGTTCAGAATTACCTCCCCCTCCACAGCTGTCCTGGACTCTCTTGGGGAAAATCTAATTGCACTTTCTTTTGATCTCTTCTGCATGCCGCCCATTGTGGGTGGGAGTTATTCCCTAGCAGAGATGATCAGAACCTAAAGAATCTTGATAATATGAGACATGGCCGGAAAATAACAGAATGAGATAAAGGCCAGGAGAGATGGAATAGGGACTGAGGGAGGAAAATGAAGAGGATTGTGGTGGGAGCTGTCATGTAATGAACACTTCTGAAGTGCCAAAGGTGGCGTGTGATTGGTCTTATGTAGTCTTCACAGCAGCCGTAAGAGTCTATTTTTCAGATTAGGAAGGTAAGGTTCAAAGAATTTGAGTAACGTGCCCAAAATAACACAGTTTTGTAGGAGTCCAAAGCTTTTGTGATTTGCAGTATAGGAAGCTTGTCCTCAGGGTGCTCATCCAGTTGGCTCTTGAGGGAGCAGTTTCTAAGTCTGAACATATCTTTCCTTTGGGGTATTGACATAACCCGTAATCATTTGCTAACGGTGTACATTTTCCCTTTGGATGGTTGCCAGCACTCAAACGAAGCCTCTTCAGCACAAAGCCTCTAATATCCCTTGAGCCAGGAGAGATGTGAACGCCAGCTCGGCGGGGTGAGAGCAGGCATTTGCAGCTGTTGCCCAGCCTTCCTGCTCAGAATGATCCAATGCCCAGCTTGGAACAGGGAGCAGAGTATGAGCCTCCTAAAGCGAGGCCACCTCCTGGTCCTGCCGGAGTCACTCCTGGCAAATAGTGTGAACTTCCAGAATTCTGGACCTATCTACTTTCAAATGCAAGAATTAGAAAAACCAGTCCAAGCTGAGAAGGGCAGGAGTATAAGCTGGTGGACCACTCTTAGTCCTGGGATCCAGGAGACCCAGTTTCCAGCTCCAACGTTCACCGGCTCTGGGTTTGGGTGGAGAACTTAATGTTTCTGGGCCTCAGAGTTCCTGTTTGTCAGATACAAGTCATGATGCTCACCCTGCACGTGAGGATTTCATGAGAATGTAGTATTTGTAATCAGCAAATTGCATGTCTGGCTCCCCTTGAACTCATGGAGGGAAAAGGACTGTCTTCTTTATCTTCATACTTCTTTTACATAAAAAGAAAGAAGCAATTAAGAGACCATGTAGGTAAGGGCTTCATAGGTGTTAATAAATATAAAATTTTCTCTTTTAGGATTCTGAAGATAATACTCTTTTATGTTAAATCATTCATTCATGAATATATTCATTTGTTTTCAATGATTTTTTGTTGATCACTTATTGTGTACCGGACAATGTGTGGGTTCTTGGTAGACAGTGACAAAAAAAAAAAAAAAAAACAAAAAACAAACAAGCACAGCCTCTACTGTCGGGAGATTAAAGTACTAGTTGGGTGCATAATCATTACACAGACACATACATGCACAAGTACAAGCTGTGGTGAGTTCCAAGAAGGAAACCCAAACAGGGAAAATGGATGAATGTGTTGGGAGAAGAGGCACGACTGGGTTTGCAGAAGGTGGGTAGGGAAGGCATTTCTGAGGGGTGCATCAAAGCCGAGACCTGAATGATGAGTGGGCCGGGGGAGCGGGGGAGGGTGGGCACGTGGGGGCAGTGGGCAGTAGGCAGCCCACGCTGAACTGATTGTAAGATAGGTGTTGTATTGATTCCACTCTAGGGACATCAGTTCTGGAACTACCTTTTATTAAGAGAGTTTCACAGCATGTGCTCCAGAAGGAATTGCAGAGTAAGGCCCCAGGCCACAGGCAAGCTGGAAGCAGAGGCTTTAAAGTCATTACACAAGGATAGCCGCATCTATACAACCGATGTCAAAGTCCCCAGGGCCTCCACGGAGACAGAGGTCTCTGTCAAGGGTCTCGAGGCCATGTGCAGGAACTGCCAATAACAAAGAGACTTCTGTTCTCTCTGCCGTGTCCTCCGCCCTGGCCCAGAGGCACAGCCATTCATTTGACCTTCCTTCTGCTGTGTCTGTGCCGAGACCCCCACTCCAAACTACTTCAATGGCAGGAGGCGGCTGGGAACAGCTGGGAACTGTTGTTAGCTTCTGGCAACGTCCTGGAATTTCTTCCTTGTGGATCCTGTGCCCCTGAGCTGCTGGGGGCCTCTGACTTGACCTGGAGTTGAACTTAGCTGAGGGGTCCCGGGCTAGGAGTTGCCTCCTTGTCAGCCCTGGAGTGGCATGATATTGCGCAATCTTTCCAAGAAAGCCAAGGCTGCCTTTTTAGCCATTCCTGGGATGGGAAGCCTGTCAGAGGCTACATACTCTGCAAATCCATTCATTCATGTTTTCCCAGGGCAGGATAGTGCAGAGCCAGTGTCCAGATAAGACACTTGCTTTTGTTCACAAACACCCTGAGGAGGTCCCATAAGAGATAGCAACGCTCCCGGTGGGGACTAGGCAGAGAAGGGTTGCTTCAGATAAGGTTCTGGTTGAGGATAATTGCTGTGTCCAAGGGAGGAGGTACAAAACATCCGTTAATGGGGTTTGTCCAAGGGTGAACTTTTCATTCACAGAATTGGAAAACGGGGAGTTGCAGCAATTCTAGTCTAACCTCTTCTTTTTAGTAACGAACTATAGAAATGATCCCTGAAAGTATAGTCTTTAACCCCTTCTTTTTAAATGCAAGTAAAAGAGGCTAAGAGAGGGGAAGTGACTTTAGTTAGATCACACAGCAAGTCAAGGGTAAAGCTCTGAGTAGAATTTGGAGCCTCTGATCTGGAGTCCACTGCTTTGAATTTCTGGGTCCCAATATTTCACCTATCTTCTCATCTCTCTATGTATTTTTTTAATTCATTGACTAACCTATCCATCCATTTATGCATTCCTTTATATACTCATCGGCATTGATTAGAATACCAAGATGACTGACGGCTCCTCAAGGAGGATAATGTAACGGAGGAGATACCCACGAGTGCACAGCTGAGGGCTACCCAGCAGGGTGGGAGAGGTAGAGATGGGCACTGTCATGGTGGGAACGCAGAAGTTTCATGGGGAAGATGGCATTTAAGCTGAGCCTTAAGGAGGAAAAGGATTGCATTTGTTGAAGAGGACAAATCCTTCAGCACTATACCTCCAGAAGCAGCGTGAAGGATGGATTGAAGAAGCACACTGTTGGCACCAAAGAGACTAGTCATGATAGCCAATTCATCCAACAAACGAGCGATGCACACTTCATGCCTTCACAGGCCATGCTTGGTGTTGGGCTCCCTGGGGATATCAGGGTGGAAAGATCTGGCCCTTTTTCTTAAGGAATTTGCCAAGACACAAGTATACTCAAATAACATAATAAAAAGGCAAAACTAATATGGAACTAGAAAATGTGAGCGCTAGATTTCAGCCTTGCTCTGGCATTGACTTGTGTGGTGTTTTGGGACCTTGATTATTTCGTCACCTGTGATGTGGTGAGGCCAGACCTGCCCTGCTGTCCCAGGGAAGGGGACGGGCAGTGGCCACCTCGAGCCTATTCTTTCTTAGTTGTGTGACCCTGAAAAGTCATCTTCTCACACTGGTGTCAAGCGCTCATCTTTAATGTGGGGGCAATCAAAAGCATTTCCCCAGGGGCGGGGGCGGTGAGGACTATCTAAACCAGCTGCGGAGAGTGCAGAGCTTGCTACCTGGACCACAGTCAACCTCAGACAAACGCTCATTGTTGGCTCCACACTCCCGTGGCTCTGGCTGCTGTTTATTTATTTATTTTTTGGGGGAGGGGGTAGATGGAATAAAGACAGATAATCTACATGAAATCTCCTTATAATAGGAAATGCCCTCCATAAATGCTAGGGGAACTTGATGTAGATTTCTATATAGAAGAGTCTGGGGACTCTTAAGGCCAAGAGCAGGGGGGACACAGGCCTCTCCTTGTGTCCTGTCTTTCTCCTGGTTCCCCGTCGCTGCTCAGGCCTTGGTGGGCTCCCTGGATGAGCGCACTCCTTTCCCGGAGGCGTGTGGAAGGTGACAGACACGAACACAACCACAGACTGTCCTTGATTTTCTGGGACAGAGACAGCTTCAGACATTCTGCCTCATTCTTCTTATGGGGAACTGTCAGCTGGTTCTTGGGTCAGAAGATGGGTTCACCGTAGGTTAAAATCAGGTACAACCAGTGACAACTACTTTTCTCAAATCACTCAGCAAATGTTTTTTAGCCTTTCTCTTCCATTGTTCTCCTGTCCACCGCTATGGTTCCAGCCTTGCTGCCGCCTCCCACGTACTGCACGCCTTTTTCACTTGCTCTAGCACCTGACTGTTCTTTCCCGCTGCTGAAAGAACCTTTCTGCTTTGGTCACGTGATTGCTGTGGAAGCAAAAGACGCAGAGAACTCCTAGGGGCAAGGAGGCAACTGCCCCTTACTTGGCTGAACTTTGTTCTTATGGAGAGATTCTCTTACTCTCACTTTGCTTTTATAAGGACAGTTATTTCATTATGTTAATAATTCTATTGTTTTCTGTAGAAGGATGAAGGACAAACACCTGACAATTCAAGGCAGTGCCTATACTGTACCCAGCTTTTCCAGCTTGTCCATGACAAACTCCATCAAGTATCATGTGTGATTCAGAGCATGGACTTTCAATCCAGACTGTGTTCAAATCTACCTCTGCCACTTACCAGCTGTGTGATCTTAGGCAAGTTACTTAACCTCTCTGTACCTCGATTTCCTTATCCACACTTTGGGAATGATAATACTCCATACTTCACAGGGTTATTGTGAGGGTTAAATGAGATGACACATGCAAAGTTCTTAGGACTTTGCCTAACGTAGTCAGTAATGCTACCCATTCCAGAAACCTCCATCTTAGCTACATTCATCTCTGTTAAAAGTCCCAAGCGTGCTTTCGACTTTCCTGCCTCTGTGATTTCAGCTGCTCCTTTCACCTGCCTGCAATGATCCCTCTTTCCTTTTGCCTTTATCCAAGTGCTCCTTGTCCTCTATGGCTGAGGACACTCAGGAAACGGTGCAGGGCCTGGCGTCAGACAGAACCTCACGTCCCACTGTGGCCCCACAGCCGAGTTACTGTGAGAGGTCACTCGGCCTCTGTGCGTTTCAGCTCCGGCCTGTGAAGCGGAGATACTTACACGGACCTTGTGGAGTTGCTGAAAGAAAAATTCTTAAATTCTGGCAGGTAGCAGGTATTTAATAAATGATAGGTATTATTAAGGCTCGCTAGCCTTCCTGCCTGAACTCCCCCCACTGAACTCTTCTAGTAATTATTGATCCTACCATTTATCTGGTCATTCATTCACCACGTAGTGCTTTGTATCACTTCTTATTTTTTTTCTTTTTTGCTGCTTGGAACAAATGTTGGAATCTTGTGGCCACTTAGCTTTCTAAACATACATAGCACCCTCCTTACTGCATTGGAGTTTCCTTGAGGGAGGAACCTGCACAGACATTTCTAACTTGACCAAAGTGTAATGTGCGATTCCTCCATGCTAGGAGCTTGGTGAGGTGCTTGTTTTTCAGACTTCACTGGCTTTTCGCTGTGGTACAGCAGGGTGGGGCAGCCCAGGGCTTTGAGGCTGTGGCTCTCTCGTGAGTGTTTACTTTTTGTATCTTTACCCTTTGGGTGCTGGACTCCTCCACCCGGCTTTGAGCTTTTCTTGGCTGCCTCATTGACCAGCTGTGAGGCTGACACCAGTCCGTGAGTCCACATCTGGGTCACAGCAGATAAGGGATCGTTCTCAGAACCAGCATGGTGATCACCGTGTGTCTTGTCCTCCTCATTTTCTTGTTGGTGAAACATGTGCTTTACAATTGTGTTCTGAGAAATAGCTCAACGGTCGTGTGCCCTGAACATTTCCTCATGTGAGATAAGGTCTGGGTGTCAGCTCTAAGGAAGGGAAAAGGTACAAGAGAGAGGAGTTTCTGCTCAGCAGGAAGATTTCCCAAGCAATGACACCACCTCTGGCAGCAACGGCCTGGAAGCTGAGCTGCCTTGGTGCAGATGAAGGCCGAGTTCACTCCCAGAGAGTGGAGGGGCTGACAGCACTGCCCGGGCATCCCCTTTCATCCCAGGCACGCACCTTCGGAGAGGTGTGGGAGCTGCTGCACCTGGAGACTGGCGCTGGAGCCAAAGCTGTCCGTGCTCTGGGGCCTCAGCAGTGGGGCTGGTGGCTGCGACTGGCTGGTGGAGCACACAGCTTCTGGATAGACATCCAGAGTCCACGAGCCTGGTCTTGGCCGTCACTTCCTCACTGTATGGTGCTGGGCATGTCACTTAATCTCTTTGGACCTAAGTTTCCTGCCTAGAAAATAAGTATGTTATGTCAGTCATTTTTAATGTCGTTTAAAAAAATCATCAGAATGCTTTTAAGTTTTTCCCAAGAAGAATCGTCTGCATATTCTGTTTATAAAGCAGATAAAAAAAAGCAGCTCTGTGTAAAGGAGTTTGGGCCACCAGGGGCCTGTGCCCCAGCCGTCTCTTGTCGTGTCCCACTGCCATGTCTGTTCCCTGAGGTACATCTGGCAACCTTGGCTTCGCCAGCACAGTTTGAGCCCTGGACTAGCCATCCTCGGCTGTCTGTTCTGGGCTGACCAGTCTGCTCAGGTGATTCCGCCCATGGCAGTGGTGATGGCAGAGCAGTGCTGGGTACAGGGGGAGGGTGGGGTCCAAATATTTAACCATATGACCCGATCCCAGACCAAGCAGAGAGGACACTGGTCAGGGTATGTTGATTGAATATCAGTCCTGCTTTTGTATCAGAATCAGTTGTGAAATGTTCTCAAAATGCACTCTCAGGGGTCCATCCAGCTTCACTTGAATTAAAATTTGGGGCTATTATTTTGAAAAATATCCATAGGAAATATGTTAATAATAGGTATATGCACCTCCTCCTCCCAACAAATAAACATACAACCCCAAATCAAAACACTAGAACCTTGATTCTGGAACTTTGGTTGGGTGGATGGTCTCTAGGAGGCATGGACAGAATGAAGAGGAACTTAGTTAACTTTGGGCACAGTAAGGGCAAGAAAAACCCCAATAATATGATAAAGTACGTACTCTGGGGTAGGTTCCACGACATAGGTGGATTTTAGTTTCCTAGTCCTGTTTTAACAAATGACCACAAACATAATGGCTTAAAAAGTAACCCTAGAAATTTATTCTCTCTCAGTTCTAGAGGACAAAGTCAAGGTGTCGGCAGGGCCACACTCACCCTGAAGGCTCTGGGGGAGAATCTGTCTTTGCCTCTTTCAGCTTATGGTGGCTCCTGTGTTCCTTGGCTTGTGGCCGTGCAACCTCCATCTCCCTTTCATCTTCACATACTCTTTTCCTCTTCTCCCTTTGTGTCTCTTCCTGGTGTCTCTTACAAGGACACTTGTCCCTGGATTTAGGGACCACCTTGATAATCCAGGATGATCTCACGTCAACAGCCTTAACATAATGACATCTGCAAAGACCCTTTTTTTCAAATGAGGTCACATTCGCAGCTTCTGAGGGTCAGGCTGTGGACGCGTCTTTAGGCGGGTCCCATTTGTAGAAATGAGTAAAGCTTGGGTTCAATGCATGGGGGTAATTTGCCTGTGGCCACACAGCTGGTGGTGGCAGAGCTGGGCTGGGACTCACCCCCAGGCCTGCTGTATGTTCTGCTTGCTACACAGAGTGTGTGGATCCGGCAGACAGGGACAGTCATTGGGGCTGGCTTGCAAGACTCCGCCTCGCCTACAGAGGGCGCTCATTTTCTATTACTGAGGTGGCTATTGACTCCCAGGCCTTGACCTGCATTTTTAGGGGGGTGGTGAATTAATCTACCTGCCTCTCTGTCTTTAATACCATGCAGGAAATGTTGGACAAATGGAATTATAAATGCCTATAAGAAGATAATGTTCTCATATGCCCATGATCCTTCATAGTGGAAATGGTTAGTAATAGTGCACAGACGCTATGGATAAGGGTTATGTGAGAAGGCAAAGCTTCCTCTGAGAGACCCATGTTCCTGCCTCCCTTCTTGCCCTAGCCACAGTCTACTCGAGGGACTTCAGATCCGTCACCCTGACTCCATTTCCTAGCACATGAAGTGGGGCTTATAATTCTCTTCCCAGGGACCTCACAGGGTGCTTTCATGCTTTGTTGATCTAGAGGGGTCCTGTCAGAAGGCAGGGGAAGCAAAAGATAAAATTTCCAAGCCCCTCCCAGCCCTAGGGTTTTGGGGAAAAAATTAATCATATTTTACACCAGCAGATGTAAGCACGTATTGTAACTGGGAGGGCAATATGAAATAGAGGACAATCATGCTCTTTTACTTGGATTAGAGCAAGAAACGTTTTGCTTCAACTTCAATTAGAACGACGGAAGTCAGACAAGAATCCCTTTGTGATGTCAGGGGACGTGTTTCATGGGAATGGGGTCTGAGAGAGACTTCTCAGAGGAGAGTTTGGGAAGTAAGGACTATGAGGTGCAGAGCGGGTGGGAATGAAGGCTGATGAAACAGTCTGACATAAGGAAGATTTTCCAAACTGCTAAAGCTGCAACACCTTGCAATGGGTGACTTGGAAATATGACAGGGCCTGGCAGTCAACAAAACAGAGGCCAGATCCTTAACCCTTGTGTATTATCTGAAGGTCACTCTGCCTCATATTTACCCAACTTGTGTAGAGCCTGGGATTTGGAGTCAGACAGACCTGTGTTAAGTTCGTCCATTGTCATTTACCAGTTATTGACCTTGTGCAGGTTACTTAACCTTGCTTGGCTGTAACAGTGATAACAGCACTTCCTGAGGCCGTGTATAAGGATTAGATGAGTCAAGGTATATAAAGCACTTAGCACAATCCTTGGCATATAAGAAGCATTTAGAAGTTTTTATATGCATGTGGGCAACCCTGTCATCCTTGTTCATGCCACGTGAACAGTTTGGAAAAGCTCTGGGCTGGGGCAGGGGAGTCTCCATGCTGTTAAATGTAAATGTGTTCAGCGTTTTAAAATGAGGGCAAATTGAAATGGAAGCTGCTTGTTTTTTGCTCAAACAACATTAAGTCGAGGCTCAGCTCCATGGAGCGTCAGGAAGTCCTCCTTTTCTGTGATGGTGGGTCTCAGGCAGGGTGTTGGAATGCCGCTGCCCCCTGACTTCCTTCTGCCGCTTTGCTGACTGCCCACAGACAGCCAGATCCCAGTCATCTGAAACACCACTCAGGAGGCAGGAATTTGCAATCCGTTCCAAGCTGGAAGTGACTTTCATGTGACAGGGCTGCACTGCTCTGTGACTCTGTAACTAATTTTCCCTGACCTGGCGGCTCTCCAAATTCCTAGGATGTGATCAATTGACTAAACCACTTCAGGTCCGATTCAGGAGAATGCTGTATCTGGAATCTGGTGTGAGAGCTCCCAGCATGTGGAAAACGCAAGCTCCAAGTTTCTTTATGTTTGTCTCTACTCTTTCCAGGCAGCTCTTGTTAGGTAAGCAAACCCTCCGCGTCGAAAGAAGTTGTTTAAGACAGAAATCACAGCTGAAGTTCATTGACTGAAGAGGTCATTGTAAGTGGCAAACAAACTTTTGGCTTATCTTTATTGACCTGAAATAAACGGAACTGAACTGAATTGCCTTCAACATGTTTATGTGAACATGTTTGGAACATTTATTACCCTAAAGGTGGGCTTATAAAAAGAAAGTTGCCGTGTGAATCCAGACACCGGTTTCTAGCATTAGCTGGCCTCCTAACTCACTGTGAAACTTAGAGCAAGCTGCCTAACTTCTAGGGAAGGCAATTTCCTTATTTTTAAAATTAGTTGGGTTTACAATTCTTTGATGTGTTTTAGAGTGCTAGAAAAATTCACTGTTGATAGATCCACAGTAGACTTTATAAGGATCTTTTATGTTTGTATACCGCTTCATTCTTTCATTTGCTCTTTAGGATCTATTGAGCTTGGCAGGGCCGGTTGTGTTACCCCAACATATAGACTAGGAAACTGAGGCTCAGATAAAATGAGTGATGTGGCCATGACTTCTTGGCTGGTGAATGGAGGAGGTGAGGATACAACCCATAGCTCCTGACATCTAGTCTGAGTTCTTTCCAACCTCGACACATACGATTGTAAGAAACCACGACCAACCAGGTCTCGTCTCTGTCAAAGGCAAAATCCTGCTCAACTTGGTTCTTCTGGATCATGATCTGACCTCAGGTGGCTCTTCACAGGTTATCAAATGGAGTTCAGTTTATAATAAAATGCATTACATGTTGAAAATGCAGATTTCCACGGGGAATCTTACAACGAGGCATGCGAAGGAAACACGGGTACGGGAGGAGTTCAGGTTTGAAATCATGCAGACCTGGGAGGGCTTCTCTGTCCCACTATTGACTGGCTGCCCATTTATCTTCATTTTCGCGTCTTTAAAATGGGCATTATAACATCTAATGTTTAGGATACTCACTACCTTAATTTTTTTGCTCTATTCATCTCAATCATTTGCAAATGGAACATTCTTCATGCATTACAAATGATGTCACATAAGAACATTGATTGATAGAAAGATGATTGTAATGTGAACCAAATGATACAAAGTAGCATGCTTTGTGTGAACTAATTTTTATCTGAAAATGAAAAATAAGGTTTACAGTGAAGAGAGAAAAATGACCACATAGGGATTAACAGTGGTTTTCTATAGGTGGTGGGACTACAAGGGCTTTCCATGTTCTTCTTTTTGCTTTTCTGCTTTTACTTAAATATCTAAATTGACCATATATTAATGGTAATCAGTTTTAAATAGTTATTTCTCTTAAAGGTGTAAAGGTGATGGTTCTATGTGACTGAAAAAACTTGGATAACCAGATAACCAGCTTTCTTCCAGGTGGCTGTTGAATACACTGATTCCCAAATATTTTCAGAACAGACACAAATGATGTCTTCAGGAGTAATTGTTAACCCTCTTTTTGCTCAATGAACACAGCCCCAGTTCCAGAGGGTCAGCGGAATTGAGGAGGATGCTGTCAAGCACGGTTGTGGCCCGGACTTCACACCTGCTGCTAGCCCATGCCAAACAGTCATGTTCTGAGCACAGAGCGTGATGACACTCACCTGCAGGAAAGGGAAACGGGGCCGTGGAGTTGGTCTGCAGTCATGAAGTGGGAGGGTGCAAGGAGCTGGCGGTGCCGTGCCATGGTTCCACGCCAACAGGTGGGCCAGCCAAGCAAGGAGGAGGCAGAGCAATGCAAAAAGAATGTGTGTTGCTCTTAGTAATGTGTTATGGGGCCCCAGCTGTTGGATAAGTCCCTGGGCAAGATGCTGTGACAATTTGGTGAGAACCCACAGTCCCTGGGCTCAGGTCTTACAACACGGAGGATCCTGATGGGAGTTTCCCCCGAGCTCAGCAGTGAGGCTGGAAAGAGGACAACAGAAAGAAAATGGTGAACACACCTATCGAGGCACCAGGTGAACACAAACACTCCTGCTCAAAGGTGTGTTTTTGTTACATTTCTCTCGGTCTTGTCAGGAGCAGACAGGGGAGTACCTTTCTTTGCTATCAGTAAGCAATGGTTCCCCCAGATTGGAAAATGAGATAACTTTGTTTCACAGGACAGGCACATTTTTATTGTAATTTTTGTATTTCTTCCTATGATTGGTTTTTGTTTTGTAACAAGGGATATTATTTTCCCGTTTCTGAAAGTTACAGTGTTCTTTTAACAATACATTGATCTAAGTAACAAAAAGGGGGTCACTTAAAATGTTATTGATAATATAGTTAGTGTGGAAATGGAAAAAAATCTTTAAAGGATGATGCAAACAACTGAAATATGTCGCCACTGTTCTTCACTGGTCTGGGAGTTGAATGACCTAGGACTCTGCTGTCTCACCTACCGACTGGGGGAACACAAGCCTGTGGCTCCCAAACCTATCTGAGCCTATCTAAACACTATCAGACCTAGGTAAATGTTGGGATTTCCTGGAAGTGGGGGAGTTTCAAAAACTAATGTGGATACCTGTTTTCTAACCCAGAGATACCGAGTTAATAGGCCTGGGGTGTGGCCTGGGCTTTGAAATTTATAAAAGACACCCAGGTGATTCTAATATCAGGCCCTTTGGGAACCATTGCCACAAGCAAGTTCTTTGATATCCCTGAGCCTTAGTTTCCTCATCTATAAAAGAGCGTGTTGAGTGTCCGCTAAACAGAATCTTTCCTGTCCTCCATGTTCTTAAAAAAAACCCAAATGCTTTCAAGTAAACGGGGTGGCCGGACAGTAGGAGATGCTGGGTTCTAATGGAGAAAAAACACGCATGCAGCCGCGTCTGGGGCTGCTGGTGCAAAATGGGGAAGGTGGGACAGAAGGTGGAGAGAAAAGAGTGTCTAGCAGAAACTCTTTCCGCCAAGCCAGCTTCATTGATAGTTCGTATTTTCAGATTGAAATGGTGTGGGGTGGGGCAGAGCTGAGATTCGGATCCAGGAGATATGGGCTGCCATGAGCTAGAGGTGAGAACGGGGGTGTGTGTGTGGACAAATTGGCTTGTTAAACCCCTTCTGTTGCCAAGGCTTCCCCCCACCCCCAGTCCTCTCTTGGCTTTTTGCCAATGGATTCTTCAGACGGTCGGTAGATGGCAGTAGAGGCTTTTGAATTGGGACTTTTGGGTCTCTTGGCCCACCTCATTTCACCCTCCCACCTTGGCGTTGTTGGGAATGCTCCCCTGGAAGGATTCTCTGCTGCCTGCAGAGCTGACAGCTGCTGCCTGAATTTACTCATCTGTGAGCCACAAAGGGGCAAAATTTAAAGGAACAGCGCTTCGTACGAGTTCACAGTTCAACTAGGGCAGGGCACAATGGGACCAAGCTGGTGCTCAGAGCCCAGTTACTTATTGCCTCTTTCACTGGGGTCAGACCTCACCTGTGTTTGATGTTTGGCACATGTTCCTGCAATGATGAATGAGTACGGCAGGCTGGGCGTGTATAACAGATAGGACTTTTAGGGTAAGAGAGCAACTTGGTTTAGGGCAAAACCAATTTCTGGGAGGGATTTATATTTGCACATTTATAGTTTTAAAGAGTATTCATATACATTAATTCATTTCTTCTTTGAAACAACCCCTTGAGCTTGGTAGAAGTGGACTTGTCAGTTTCATTTGTTAGAGGAGGAAGCTGAGTCTTGGGGTAAATAGGAAAGTGATCTGTTTAAGGTCATCCTGCTAAAGTGGTGATCAGAACTCAAACTCTAACCATTGACCCTTTAGTTCAGTTCTCTTTTATTGTTTAAGGCACAACTAGAATATCCCACATTTGGATTCCTATAGGTACTTGCTGGGTTAGACATTTGAAAAGTCTTTATCATTTACTCACTACGTGTCAGGCACTTAACCATGTTCTGGGAATACAGAGCTGAAAAATAAATAACTATCCTTAAATACTACTTTACATGTTCTGGGAACTGTTCTAATTACTTTAAAAATAACGGCCAATTCAATTCCTTATAATAGCCCTTTGAAGTATTAATAGATACTGCTTCAACCCAATTTACAGATGAGGGAACTGAGGTGCAGAGAAATCCTGTAACTCACTCCAGATCACACAGTAAGTAGTGAAGCTGGAATTCAAAACCAAGCAGTGACATTCTTTTTCTTTTTAAAAATGGCTTCAATGAAGTATAATTCATATACTGTATAATTCACCCATTGATAGTGTACAGTTCAATAATTTTTAGTATATTTGACAGAGATGTGCAAATATCATCACAGTTAATTTTAGAACATGTTTCATCACCCCCAAAATAAACCCTATACCGGTTACCAGGTGGGCAGTGGTAATCTTAAAAGCCATACTATATTCTATCACCATGGATGACACATGGTTCCTGCCTTTCAAGAGTTCTGTTGAGTTCACAGCATAGATAGATTATGATACTACAGTGCAATAAGCATGATATCAGTTGATGCCCAAAGAGCAAATAGCTTATAGTGTAATGCAGAGCTTCAAAGTAAGGACTTTTACAGAGAGAGAGAGAGAGAGAGAAACAGGGCTTGAATTTTTGGCTTGTAATAGAGCTGTGGATTAATGCATCAAATCCACCTGGAAATTAAGATGATGTTCATAGAGTGGGTACATAGAGCCTGTATGCTGGGATTGGTTACTGTGATGTTGCCAGATTGGCCAAAGGTCCCCTCAGGGCCTTTGGGGAAAGTGAGGGGGACGGCTGGGGGAGCCAGGGGTGTGGGCACAGTCTGGGCTAAAGGGACCCCGAGTGCCTGGTGTCTGGGTGGCTACGAGGAAACTCTGTTGGCTTCACTGTCATTCCCCGGGTCAGCCCAGTGTGATGCACACACCGATGCAGTGGCAAAGTTAATCTAGGAGATGTTCATCTTGGAAGATGCAGAAACTTCCAAGAAGCAGCAAAAGGACCAAATGAACCCACAGCTGGGTTTTCACTTGATCCTTGTATAGTGTTGCCTCAGCTTCTCAGGGTTTATGGTGTTTATAAAGATCCCCAACAGCTGGCTCCAAACCCAGCTCCTGAGAGAATCGTTTCTGGAATAGCTCCGAAGACTGCATTTCAGCTTCAAGAATGGTGAGAAAAGTACAGTTGAAAATCTCATTTTAATAACTTCATAGTAATAATAATAGCTGCCATTTATTGAATGCCTTACAAGTGCCAGATGGAACGTTAGTTTTTTTTTTTCCCCTCACTTATTTCACTTCAATCGCATGATAAATCTGCCGGGGTCACATTCTTACCCCCACTTTAGTGGTGATTAGGATCAGAAGACAGGAGGTAGTTTGTCCAGGGTTCACATAGCTGGAAAGCAACAGGGCTGGAATTCTAACCAGGGTGACCAACCCATCCTGGTTTGCCCAGGACTTTCCTGGTTTTAAGACTGAAAGTTCCGAATCCTAGCAACCACCTCAGTCCTGGGCGAGCCAGGATGGTTGATCAGCCTAATACCCAGGTCTGTTGTGTTCTTTCTGCTGTGCCATGTAGAAGCTGAGACACTTCCTCGAGCCCCTCTCGTGGCAGTAATTCGTGGTTCGGGCTCCTCTCTGAACCCCCATTGGGACGTGCCATGCTCCTCCCTATCTGTCCCCAAGTGCCCGCTCCCTTGCACTGCTCAGAGCTTGTCTCCTGCCAGCTGTTTCCTGGCCCCCTCAAATGCCTGCTTTCTCTGGTGATAGTTGCTCTTGTTTTCGAGTCAGCTTTTTACCGTTTATCTGTTTGGAGCTTCCACCAAGCACCCAACCCACTGCTGGCTACAAAGATCTGGAGACTTGGGCTCGAGTTCCAGCTGAGCTGCCTCCTGGCTATGCCCCGGGGGAAACCACCTCACCTCCCTGGAGCCTTTGCTTGCTCATCCAAGACCCGGACGATAACTGTACTCACCTCCCAGCACTGCCATATTCTTTAACTTAAATGCAAGAAAGGAAAATTGATTTTCCACCGAAAAGGCAGTGTGCATGTTGGCTGTCATTACTGTTGGGTGACTTCCTACCTTGCCTGCCCACCTCGGGAAGGATAAACGAGTTGGTGACAGTGTGGACTCTGACTTAGCGTGGGAGGTTTCGGAACCTGCCGGCCTGGCCCCCTATCGATTGTGTGTCTTGGGTTTCTTCTCTGCCTTTTGGAGATTTAAGAAGAGGGTTTGTGAGTGCTTGGTGAATTAGTTTGTGAAATGCTTAGTCTTGTGTCTGGACTGGCTTCCAGATCGAAAATGGGGTTGGAACCATGTGTCTGCAAGTTGGCCTACTACGCACACCTAGCACCCAGAACGCTGGCTCCAGCACTGGCAATGAGTACTGGTGGCACCAATGAATTAATGAATGAATGTAGCACAACAAATACTGAATGAGAGATGGGGGTACATTAGAATGGAGGGTAAAATTGCTTTGTAAAGTTAAAAATCTTCAACGCAAACAAGCTGAGTTCTCACAAACCACCTTCAGTCTTTGCTAGTACAAGGTGGCTCGTGAAGACACACATGAAATAAATAAATAATGCAAGCATTTACATGGTTATCTTTTCATCTTTAGTCTAATTCTTTTCCCTCTTTCCCATCTGTTTGCTGTGGCCATTTCCACATTAATCCTATCCTGGCTGATCACCACTTGTCATCAGCTGAGCATAGAGTTGAGCCATTTTTTGTTACATCTGTTTCAGAAACGTGTTAGTTAGTTGTTTTTTCCCCTCCTCAAACCAATCCGGAACTCTTGGCCATTTTCAATTATTTGTGTTCTATCTTATCTCACGGGTTGCTTCTGCTCAGTCTCCTTTGCTGGTTTCTCTTTTCCTCCCAGACCTCTCACATGGAAAGCCCAGGGCTCCACGCTGGGCCCTCTTTTCTCTGTCTGTACTCCCTCCCATGGTGATCTCATTCAATCTTTGGGCTTCAATTATTGTTATATCCATGACTCTCAGATTTGCATCTCTGGTCTGAACTTCTCTCCTGAACACGTATATTCAACAGCCTATAGGGCATCGCCACTTGAATTTTTAAGAGACATCAAAACTTACCATGCCCCAAACTGTGCTCTGACCTATGTCTTGCCCACCCTTCCTGACGAGGGCTGCTCCATCCTTCCAGTTGCTCGGACCTCAAACTTTGGAAGCATCTTCTACTCCTCTCTGTCTTTCATCCTCACTTCCAATCTGCTGGCAAACTCTTTAGTTTAACTTTAAAATTCCATATTTCCTCGATACCAAGATACAGATCATGTCACCTTTTAATGTATCCTAATTAGGAATGTGTCCCACAAACAGTGGCATCTTAGATTCAGTGAGATATGACACAGCCAGCATTTGGCCATTTCTAAGCCCTCCACAGTGAACCCTCTGGTCAAAGTCACCACCACTGCTCACCTGGATGATGGCCGTGGTCTCCCTGCCTCTCCCTTACAGCCTGTTGTCTATTCTCAAGTGACAGCTAAGGTGAATCTCTCAAAACACAAATTAGCTCAAAACCTTCCAGTGACTCCTCATCTGATACAGAGAAAAGGCTGATGGCCCGATAATGGCCCACAAGGCCCCACATGACCTGGCCTCTCTTCCGTCTCTGACCTCACTCTCCTTTATTCATCCGACTGCCTTGCTTCTTCCACCACACTTGCTTCATTGCTGTTCTTCAAGCAATTTGGACTTATTTGCACCTTCGGGCCTTTGCAGTGGCTGTTCCCACTCCTTAGAACACTCTTCCCGCAGATACCCACTTGGCTAAGCCTTTTGCCTCTTTTGTGGTTTGCTCAAACATCATCCCATCAATGAAGCTTATGCTGAAGGCTCCTATTAAAATTGCAACTGCCCTAGTACTTATTCCCGTTCTCTGCTCTGTGTCTCCCATCACACTTGTCACCCTGTAGCACACTTTACAATTTACCTAGAAACGTCTGTCTTCTATTGGGAGAATGCAAGCTTCACCACGGCGAGGATTTTTGTCTGTCTTACTTACTGATGTATCCTGAGCACCTAGGGTGGGTTCTCCTAAATATTTATTGAATGAGTGAATGAATTTCAAATTCAACAAAAGCAGAAGTCAGAAAATAAAAAGTCGTGCATGCAGGCTCATTGGACACACTGGTGTGGTTTGGATGACTACTATGTTTTTCCTGCCTTCCTTCAAAATAAGACTCACCAAGCTGAAGCTGTTCTTGAAAGCAGTGGTGGAGAAGGCGGTGGGAAAGACGGCTCGTGAAAAATGTCAGCACCTTTAGTGAGCTTAGGTAAGTCAGAAGCTGGGCGGCCATGTGTGGCTTTCATTAATCACCCTCTTCACACCACATCAACACAAGTGACGACTTTTGTCTGCACCTCCTGCCTTCAGTGCCGTGATATATGGCCTGGGGAGAGTCCTGGGCACTAATGGTGGAAGAACCTAAAAAGATGAATGCTCACGTCCTGGCCTTTGAAGGAAGAGTTAATCATAAAGAAGGGTGGATGGGCCATGCAAACCTGCACTGGCTTTGGCCTCTCAAGCTTGACCCAATGACCGTTATCCTGGAAGAGATGGCACTTGTGCATAGCTTTGTGACTGGTTGTGTGGCATGGTCCCCTGAGAAGTCAACTGGAGAGAGGGGCAGGTAGGGGCAAAGATACGAGATCAGGCAAAACAGTAAGACTCAGAACCCTCTACCGTGTATATCTTCTCTCCTCTTCATTTTCCTCTCCCCTGACAGGGGCTGCAGGTGAGAGTGTGGATGAGTCTCATTTTGCCATTTTCTGTACCCTTAGGCAAATTATTGATTCTTTTTAGCTTTTGATTTATAAAGTGATAATCCCTTGTAGCTGTATACAATTTTAGATATCACAAATGGTTTTAACACTTGTTAGCTACTATGATCCTCTCAATTCTATAAGGTCAGGGAAGATATAATTATCTCTATTTTACAGATGAAACAAACCCCCAAGATTCTGAGAATTCAAGCCATGTGTCTGAGGTCACAAGGCTTGTAAACAGCAGAGATGAAATAAAACTTCAGATCTTCTGTTTTCTACTTCGTCTAAAATTTCAAGAGTCTCTCAGGCATTCAGATCTAACACATGGACACTGAAGTATAATAGCTAATGATAACCATCCCAGGAAAGATTTTCTGAAAATCAGAAAATACAGGGAGAACTTAAAGACAATGGTGACCAGAAGACCTGAATCCTGAGTTCGTTTCTTCATTTATTCATTTCACAGGTTTTTTGAGCATCTTCTTTTGTGCTGTGAACTGTTGTAGATATTATATTTGAATTTTAGGCTCTGTGGCACCTGAATCTCGAAACATCTTTGTGAGGTGGGGAAGGGGATTTTTCAAATCCTGCAAAAAGTTAACCACCCACTTTGGTATTTATTGTGGCTCTTGAACAAACCTTAGTGGGTTTGTAGTTCCCAGAAAAAGCCATGTCTTTGCTGCCTGTGTTTAGGATGCCTTCCCTCAATGGCTGCTTTCTACCTCTGGTCCCTTTCTAAGACCCAGCTCAGACATTGCCCATAGATAAAACCTATCTCGATGGTACCTCCACATGTCCTGTAGAATTGACCACTGTCAACTGTTCAAACATAGTCACAGACTTGCAGTCCTTCCTAACATTAATTCATACATCTGTCTCCCTCTACTAAGCTCTGAGCATCTTGAAGGAGAGATAGTATCCATTCAGAAAGTTTCATAAAGTGGAAAAACAGAAACAACCCAGACACAACCATCATTTACATTTTCAAATACTTCATTATATTTTAATCTAATGTATGTTTAGATATATTATTTTGCTAAACCTGAAATCATGTGGCTTTCTTTTGTCTCTTCTAACAAAGGTGAATTTCCCTCTATATTTTAATGCTTCTGAAACTGGGATGCATTCTATAATGATATGACATTATTATTGATATCATAGTATTTATCAACATTCAATCTTGATATTAAATAGATGGTGAATCTTAAAATAGATAGCATCTAGAATTAAGGAAATAATGTGTATGAGCATTTTTGTGTATTTGTATATTATATTTTCTCAAATGCATACATATATATGTACACGCACTCATTCTGTAATGTGCTTTGGCCACATAATACTATATTGTAAGCATTTTCCCATGACAGTAAATATTCACTGAAAGCAATTTTCATGTCTGCCTAGTATCCTAGTCTATGGATGAACCACACATTTTTTTTTTTTTTTTTTGGAGACAGAGTCTCACTTTGTTACCTGGGCTAGAGTGAGTGCCATGGTGTCAGCCTAGCTCACAGCAACCTCAAACTCCTGGGCTTAAGCGATCCTACTGCCTCAGCCTCCCTAGTAGCTGGGACTACAGACATGCGCCACCATGCCCAGCTAATTTTTTCTGTATATATTTTTATTTGGCCAGATAATTTCTTTCTATTTTTAGTAGAGACGGGGTCTCACTCTTGCTCAGGCTGGTCTCGAACTCCTGACCTTGAGCTATCCACCCGCCTCGGCCTCCCAGAGTGCTTGGATTACAGGCTTGAGCCACCGCGCCCGGCCGAACCACACATTTTTTGGTTATAGTTGACCCTTTGTGCTATTTCTAGTTTTTTACTATTGTGTGTAATTCTTTGATGAACAGGTATCTACATATATCTGGTTATATCCTTCAGATAAACCACAGAAGTAGCATCACTAGTCCAAAGATACACACCTTTTTCATCGGCCAGTCCAGGACAGGTGGTCCAAGCAGCCCCTTTCCGCGCCACCAGCCACACTGTGCCTCAGGGCCACCTTCAGAGAACGGGTAAAGAGCTGGGTATTATTTGCACACCCCTCGCTGGGGACCTGAGGACACTCAAACGCTTTCTTTGAAAACAGAACGCCTACAGTTTTAAGAAACACATTCAGTCTTTTATATTAGATGAAATTAAAAAGTAAAATTGAAGCAAGACTTATGGTGACCCTATTCTTGAGTCCAAATTACTTAGTCCCGAATGCTGCTACAAGCTCAAAATTGAGACCTAAGTCCCTGAGTCCTGAATGCTATAAGCTGAAAGTGGTCCAAAACCCCGAGGCAGGTAGGAGACTAACCCATCCAGGCTGACTTAGGGTAAGTAAATATAATAAAACAAGGGAGCAGCTTAAGTTTGATAAAATCATGCTTAATTCTAGCACTTGAACATTAATTAAGCACGTTCCGTGTGTTGGCACCGTGCTGGTCCTGGGAACGAAGTGATGAACAAGATCCAATTCTTACCCTTCAGGGAGCTCAGAGACGCGTGGGAGAGTCAGAGTGGTGAATGCATGAATTTAAGAAGGTGTCCCAGTTGTTTGGTTGGGTTTACAGATGGCAATGAGAGCAAATGAGAGGAAGAATTACTTGCAGATGGAAGAGGAATTGCAGATTGCATTCAGGAAAGGCTCCAAGTGAAGCTAAAGCGGAGACTGAAGAGTCTAACACACGGTGAATGCTGAAGGCATTTGATTTCCCTCCCTTCTCCATCGCTTGTCCCAAACACACCCCGTTTATAATTTTTACTGCAGTCTCGATTATGCTTTTTCTAGGAAGACACCTTTATATTCTTCATCATATTAACACCCTGGCCCGTGGGGAGATGCAGACCAATGGATGTCTATTTTTTTGGTTGTCAACGAGAGTAAACCTGGGAAAACCTCAGAAGCTGGGATGACACTGATTAAGAACGGCTCCGTTTTGCAGGATGACAAGGTTGCTCCTGCTTCAACATATTTGTGCCCTGAGATAGTTCAGTTTTGCTAAGATGGCAGAAAGAGAGAGAGTCACCTTCCAGAAAGTGCCCCTGAGGTGTGGGAGCAGATGTGAACATGAGTCTGAACAGTTTAACGAGCCCGCACGGGGGGATCACACCCGGTAATTTACTGGGACGTTGATAAGACATTCCTTACTCAGAGGTCACTTGTCTGGCCACATGAGTTTTGTGACAAACATCTGAGAACCAGGAAACGGGCAAAAAAAAAAAAAAAGACTCAGAGGTGACAAAGTTAATATCAAAAAGCCCGTGCAGTAACGTGCTTCTGCCTTTGGCATAGAACTTATTTATTCTTACTTAAGAAACAGTTCTAACTTGGCAATCTGGTTTCTCAAGACATAGCAGATTAGATACAGAAAATTAAAAGTGTGAAGAGGAAGGGGCTGCACGGTTCAGCTCAGGCAAGCTGCATAAAATCCAGGGACCCTGGCAGAGAACAACCAGTAAAAAGCAGAGAAGACTCAGTCAGTGCCAACCCTCTGGTGTTTTGTGCAAGGACAACAGTGTGTCGTATCTCAGTAATTCCTATGGCTGTTACAGTGCGATGAATAATGATCCTCCGTCACTGAGCAGGACTAAAATCATGTTTAATATCCTAATTTACAAAGCTAAGAGAGGTACAACACTTTTCCTTCTAAAATAGCTAAGATATTTAATTTGTACTTAATTTTTTTTTTTAATTTGGAAAAACGATTCATTTGAAATAGCTCTTTCTTTCTTTCTTTTTTTTGAGACAGAGTTTCGCTCTGTCACCTGGGCTAGAGTGCCGTGGTGTCAGCCTAGCTCACAGCAACCTCAAACTCCTGGGCTCAAGCGATCCTCCTGCCTCAGCCTCCCGAGTAGCTGGGACTACAGGTGCACACCATGACGCCTGGCTAATTTTTCTATTTTTAGTAGAGACAGGGTCTCGCTCTTGCTCTGTCTGGTCTTGAACTCCTGAGCTCAAGCGATCCTCCCACTTCAGCCTCCAGAGTGCTAGGATTACAGGTGTGAGTCACCGTGCCCGGCCCTCTTTCTTGATAAAACTAGATTATTGAAGTATTACTAGTCCTTCTGTCTCAAAAGGTAGTTACTGTCAAGAGGCAGAGTGGAGGTCTTCTATGTGTAGGGAGTCTGTAGAGCCTGAGAAGGAAGAGAATGCAACAAAAAGGGTGAAGGCAAGAAAGAAGGTATCAACTATAAGCAACTCTGAGTAATAGTGGGTTGTGGCTTCATGGAGGTTTCCAGGGAGCACTGGGGGAGATAAATTTGGAGACGGTAACAGAGGTCTCATCCTGGAAGGCCTCATATGGCAAGGGAACACTGAAGGGTGTTACGCAGGGAGTGAAGGAGTCAGATATACATTTTAGAATAAGCACTTTAACCATCACAGCGTGGAGGGTAGCGTGAGTATATTAGATGTTTGACCGTTTTGTCCACACTCCAGAAAGTCTCCTTTGTCCCTAAGCAGACAGACCAGGAGACTGACTAGAAGGATAGCCAGTTCTTCACTTGTGGTCTGCTCAATAAATAGGTTAGATTGGATAGGCTTTTGGGCATTGGGACGCGAAGCTCCATTAGTTGTTGGCACCGTTATCTTGGACAAAACCTTTCTTTCCCCAGAGCTTTTCTTTCTTGATCTATAATATGGAAACCATAATCCCTGCCCTTCCTTTCTCATGGGGCTTTTGTGAGAATCCAATAAACAAGGGATAGAAAAGTGCTTTATAGTACATATAGTACATAATATTATCCTTTTTTTCCCCCCCATTAAAAATATTTCCTGCAGAGCCAAGTACTGAGCTGGGCATAAAATAAGAGTATGATAAACATGTACTTGATTCACTGAATTCTGAAGTACATTTGGATCTTATGTTGGATAATCTTGCGTTGCCCTCCAGATCCATTTATCACCCTTCTTCACCTGCTCTGCCCCAGGAAACTGACCTTTAGCAATTATATCATCGGGGCTCCCTTCTTCTCTGGTTTCTGGTTGGGTGTTGCCAGTGGAAGGAACCTGTGGATCAGGGGACAAAAGGAGGAGAGAGAAGTTAAGGTATTTGGTTCACTTGCTCACCTTCTGCAGGGCCATGTTTGGCAGGAGCTCTTTTCACCACCCAAGTTTGCAGCTCCTGTTGGGGGGCTTGTGCCCACGCTTTAAGTCCCCCTAGATTTGGTAACTGTCCCTCTTCAGGCCTCACTGTGACAAGGGCTCCCCACCACTGCTTGTCCCTGGGCTCTCGACTGTCCACTGCCTATCGTTCCTGCAGGAAACTCTCTTCCATTTCTCTTTTGAGTGTGTCATCTGTTTTGTGGCAGGATCTTATCTATGCCGACATCATAGGACTTGGTATTATATCTCAGTTTACATTCATGGGAACTGTTTAGAGGGCCTCTCTTGTGGTTGAACTTTTAGCCAGTTTGGGGCTTCTGTGCTGATCTTTCAATTCTCCCCAACTCTGTGGGATTGGAAACTTGGAGATCCCATACTCAGTGCTTCACCAAACCCAGTTTTCTTTCCCTTCTCTTAAAAATAATTTTAAATAGGCTTTATTGAGATAAAATTTCCATCTACTTTGGAAATGGAAAATGCATCTCTTTTCAAGGTACAGTTTGATGACTTTTGAAAAATGTAGGCCGGGCGCAGTGGCTCACGCCTGTAATCCTAGCACTCTGGGAGACCGAGGTGGGCGGATCGTTTGAGCTCAGGAGTTTGAGACCAGCCTGAGCAAGAGCGAGACCCCATCTCTACTAAAAATAGAAAGAAATTATACGGACAGCTAAAAATATATATAGAAAAAATTAGCCGGGCATGGTGGCACATGCCTGTAGTCCCAGCTACTCGGGAGGCTGAGGCAGTAGGATCGCTTGAGCCCAGGAGTTTGAGGTTGCTGTGAGCTAGGCTGACGCCACGGCACTCACTCTAGCCTGGGCAACAAAGTGAGACTCTGTCTCAAAAAAAAAA
Source organism: Eulemur rufifrons (assembly GCF_041146395.1). NCBI lineage: Eukaryota > Metazoa > Chordata > Mammalia > Primates > Lemuridae > Eulemur > Eulemur rufifrons. The sequence continues at coordinate 35,800,223 of NC_090985.1, forward strand.
AAAAAAAAAAAAAAAAAAATGTATATGCCAATATAACCGTGGTGACAGTAGAGATATAGAACATTTCCATTAGTGGAAAAGAGTTCCTTATTTCTCTTCCTACTCAATACTAGCCCTAGGCAATGACTGATCCAGTTCTTGTCATTATATATTAATCTTTTTTACCAATCATATTAATAAAATCATATAGTACTTATTCTTTCATGTTTGGCTGATCTCTTGCTTAGAATAACGTTTTGGAGATTCTTCCATCTGTTGCAGGTATCAGCAGTTTATTCCTTGCTATGTGTTGATTCATTCACCCATTGGTGGACATTTGGGTTCTTTCCAATTTTTGCCTATTATGAATAGAGCTGATACGAACACTCATGCAGTGTTTACAAGTCTTTGTGTGGACATACTTTCTTTTCTCTTGGGTAAATATCTAAGAATAAAACTGTAAGGTTGTACATTAAGTGTGTGTTTAGCTTTATAGGAAAGTGCCAAACAGTTCTCCAACGTGTTTGTGTCATTTTACATTCTCACCAGCAATGTGTGAGAACATCAGTTACTTCCTCGTCAGTGCTTGTGTTGTCGGTCTTGTTAGTTTTAGACATTCTAATGGATACGCAGTAGTATCTTATTGTGATCATAATTTGCATTTCCATGATAACTAATACTTTTGAGCATTTTTTCACATCCTTATTGGCCATTTGTAGATTTTCTTTTGTGAAGTGTCTACTCAAATGTTTTGTCCTTTTTGTTTTGTTTTACCTGTTTTGCTTATTATTGAGTTGCAAAGTTTTTCTATATTCTGAATACAAATTCATCGTCAGATATGTGTTGTGAACTTTTTTTCCCCCGAGGCTTGCCTTTTTATTTTTCTCAAAGATATCTTTGAAAAGCAGAAGTTTTACATTTTGATGGAGTCTAACTTACACATTTTTTCTTTAGTCTTCATTTTTTTTTTTTTTTTTTTGGTCCTAAGAAAACTTTGTCTAACCCAGTGCTACAAAGATTTCCTCCCATGTGTTCTTTATAATTTTAGTGGTTACATTTAGGTCTATAATACATTTTGAGTTAATTTTTGTGAGTGGTATGTGGTAAGTGTTAAGGGTCATTTTATTTTTCCATATAAATATCCAGTTGTAGCACCATTTGTTGAAAAGGCTATTATTTTTTTTTAACCATTGCATTACCATGGCACCTTGGTAAAATATCAGTTAACCAGTTCAAGAGTCCACGTCTTGACTCCTTATTCTCTTGCACTGATTTCTATGTCTACCCTTATGCCAGTACGACACTACCTTTATTACTTTAGTTTTATTAATATAGTAATTCTTGAATTCAGGTACTGCTAGTTTCCAACTGTGTTCTTTCTCAAAATTGCTTTGACTATCTTAGATACTTTGAAATTCTGTATAAATTTAAAAACCAGTTTGTCAGTTTCTACAAATAAAAAAGCCTGCTAAGATGGTGATTGGAATTGTGTGACTCTATTGATCAATTTGAGAGTCATGGCCATCTTAACAATATTGAACCCTTTAATCCATGAACATTAACATATCTATATATTTAGATCTTCTTTAAATGAAAGTTTTTGGGTGTACAGGTCTTGCATATAGTTTAAATTTCATGTTTATGATGCTATTGTAAATGCTGTTTTAAAAACTTTATTTGTAGTTGTTTGTTCCTGGTATAGAAATACAATTTTTTATTATTTTTAAACTGCTGGCGTTCTATTCTACAACCTTGCTAAACTCATTTCTTAGCTCCAATAGCTTTTTATGTTTGTAGATTCCTTAAGATTTTCTTCACATATGATCAGGTCATCTGTAAATAAAGGAATTTTTACTTCTCCCTCCCCAATATGTTTGCCTTGTGTTTCTTTCCTTACCTTATTGCACTGCCTATGACCTGTAGTAACATGTAGAATAAAAATGGTGAGAGCAGACATCTTCACCTTAGTTCCAAACTTAGAGGTAAACATTCAGAATTTCATTATTATGTATGATGTTAGAGCAGGTTTTTCATAGATGCTCTTTATCTGCTTGAGGAATTTCTTTCTATTTCTGTTTAATAGTTTGTTGACAGTTTTTTTTTTATCATAAATAAATTTGACTTTTGTCAAATGCTTTTTCTATACTGATGGAGTTTGTCATCTTTTCCCGTTTATTCTGTTGATATGGTGAATTGCATTTATTAATTTTGAATTTCGAAGGAGCTTTGAATTCCTGGGGTTGGCAGTTTAGACATCGTGTATTAAATGCCTCCCAAGCTGAAGTCCTGGCTTCTTTTTGATTCAACTGTAAGGTTGCTTATCTTTGGGGCCCTATAATTGCACACATAGCGTAAGACACTGTCACTTGATATGCAAGTGGTCTGGTAGAGCTGTCCCTTCTCATTGTTCTCATGGCCCCCTCTTCTGACTTTTAGCAATATATGTTTTACACCAAATGACAATTGTTACTTTCCTTTTTTACCTTAGCCTCTTTCCCACTAGATTTGCGCTTTCTAAGAGCTGAGCCTTTGTCTTTTTCATTTCAGTAATCCTGCCGCCAAAGGCATGATAATATTAAGAATAATAACAATAGCTATGAAGAGGTATGTGGCTTCTATTACCTCTAATCCTCCCAAGAACCCCACTAGCTTGGTCTTCTTAGACTATATTGCAGATGAGGCTCAGAAAGTTCAAGTCTTTTGTCTCAGGTCACCTAGCTGGTAGGCCCAAATCCATTATTCAAAGCTTATTCTCTCTCCACCTTGTTGCAGAATCCCTTACATGGTAGGCTATTAAATAATCGTTTGTTAACCGATTAGCTGAATGAATAAATAAATGAATGAGCTAAAGTAGCCTTTCTCCCCTTTTTCATGAATGGAACAGGTCCACCTAATGAGAAAAAAAACTCAGCTTGGAAACTGGCGGGCTGGGAAGGCAGGAGGGAAGGGGAGCAAAGGGGGTGGGGAGTACTTGCTAAAAAAAAAGAAAAGGAAGTATCAACTATAAATTTACTTGACAGGGTTGCATCTCTGTGGCTTAGACGTTGGCCACTTCATCTTGGCATGATTATTATATAACAGGAGGATGGAGAAATGGCCGGAAAGTATTGCTTCCTATTACATAACTCTTACTATGTGCCTGACAGCATTTCTGATAATGAGAACAGAAAGTATGCCTCTCTCTGAGAGAAAGTCTTCAAGCTTCTTGCAGGAGAATTATCCTGGCCTTCAGCCGTTTAGAGCGTTAGAGCAGTGAGTGATTTCCTCAGACAGCCTCTGGGACCCCAGTCCGGGATCTCTGCAACCCCCAACCCCAGGAAATGGCTAATATTCACATTCCTCATGAATACTTTTAAGATCTCCTACATATGTGGTCCTTTACAGCCCAAAGAGGGACGTCTGGTGGAGGATGCACTAGAATATTTGAGTGTTTGTCACTAGGTCAAATTGGCCCCAGCTAAGGTGGGCCATGTGTTTTTGCTTCCTCAATTTGGTGTTTTGGTGATAAGAAATTGGAACAGTCTTAGAAGAGTTCCTACTTGGCTGGTTTGCGTTTTGCAAAAACCTGTGTGATACAACAGGCATTACCTTGCAGGCTCTGCAGTGGCCTCTTATCAGATCATGCCGAGGGAGCGCAGCCACCTTTCTCGTCAATTAGGGTCAACCTTCAGAGCACCCAAACCAATAGTGCTTTCGGTCTGTGCCACTCCCCTTGGACAGAATAGATTCTCTTCAATGCCCAGCAGTTGTTCTGTGTCAATATGTGAAACCAAATGAACACATGCTGGAATCCTCCATTGTCTTTACTCCTACATGCAACCCCCAGCAACATTTGGAGGTTTTGCCACCTTTCAAATCTCTCTAGAATCCAACCACTTCTTACTCTCTGCTCTGCTACCTCCCTATGCAAGTCTCCCGTCTGGTTTTCCTCTTTTTGTTCTTGCATCGCTGGTGCCCATCCATGATGCAGTGCTGGAGTTAACATGTTCAAACTTATAAATTAAAGCATGTCACAAATGCTGCTGAAGCCTCCTCATGTGTTCTGTTGCATCATGGGGATCCCACCTCCTCCCTGTGTCCTTATGGCCTGATGCGATCTGGTCCTGTCCACCCTTTGACTTTATCTCCTGTCGCTCTTGTTCCAGACATGCTGGGCTTCTTTCTGTTCCCCAGACACACTTTGTCTCAGCCACTTTGTCCTCGTCCTCCCTACCACTTGGAAAGCTCTTTCTCAGGATCCTGGTATGGCTGGTTCATCAGTTTTCTGGTCTCATCTCAACTATTGTCTCCTGCCTTGCTACCTTATCTAAAGTTGCCTCTCATTCTCTCTCTGTCCTATTACACTGTTTTATTTTCTTCACAGAACTTACCTTTATCTCCATACTTTCATCTGTCTCCATTTATTTCCATGTTTATTGTCTATCTCAGGGGTTGGCAGACTACTGTAGGTCAAATCAAGCCTGCCTGTTCTTGTAAATAAAGTTTTATTGGAACAGTGTTGACCCATTTGTTTATGCATTGTCACTGGCTGCTTTGGCTCTGTAAGGGTGTTGCTGAATAGCTGTGACAGAGACTGTTCTGGACTGCAAAGCTTAAGATATTTGCTATCTGGCCCTTTATGGAAAAATTCATTGATCCCTGCTCTATCTCCCCCCCCCCCACTGCTAATTCCCAGCACCTAGTATAGTTCCAGGCACATGGTGGTACTCAACAAATACTTGTCAATTGAATTTAATAAATGGAGGAACACAGGACATTGTGACTTGTTTTTGACTCTAGGTGTGGATGCCTTTTGAGGCTTTATGTCTTGCAGGCAAAAGGGCTCAGGTGCCATGTGTATGTTCCTGTGCACATGCACATTCGTGAGTCTGGGAATGAGAGAGTAGCAAAGCACAATGGACAGTATGAGGTTCTACATCCACACACAGCATTCCAAACCTGGTTCTGTCACTTAGTGTTCATACAGCCTTGGAAAAAATAGTCAACCTCTTCTGCCTCAGTCTCTTCACCTTGGAAAAGAAGAAACTGGTACCCACCTTTCATGGTTCTAGTGAGCATCATAGGGATAACATTGACTGACTTTAGATGTCTGGCCAAGGTGTGGAATGTGTAGAAGACTATGCTTAGCTTTCTTGAAGTAGCTGAAGGAACAGAGTGGAATGGAGTCCAAAGTATAGACACCACCATTTTGACAATTCAGTTCAATTCAATCCACTAACCCAACAGACATTGATTAAGCGCCTCCTATGTTTCAGGCACTACACTATGTTCCAGAAATGTAGACTCTATCCAAGAATAGCTTAAAGGCCCTCAAATTCTTGAGTAGCTATAGCTAACATGCACAAGGCCAAGAGTTACATGCTGGGGAATGCAAAGACCAACAGGACACAGTCCCACCCATGCAGGCCTTCTGATCTGGCAGAAGAGATCAGAGAAGTTCACCTGCTACACCTAACAGTGGAAGGTTAGAAGAACCATAAGAGATATGCAACCATCAAAGAAGATCTAAAGAAGGGGGTATGACCACGTTAGGTTTATTTTTAGATTTGGACAGAGAAGTCTATAGTCTTCTCTTTTTCTTTATATAATCTCCAGTCCCCTCTGATTTTATTTTTAAATGCCCTTTGTTTATATATCACCTACTTTGATATTTCAAACCTTAAGTTTTTTCCTAAGTAGGTGAGAAATATATAGTAAACTTAAAAAACTAATAACATAAAGTGTAATTTTACTCTGTCTTGAGGGAAAGAGAAGCAAATTTGTGATTATTAAAGGCACAATATATATTTTTTCTTAGGTAAGAAAATGGAGGGATTGCTTTAACCCGGCTTTGGGTGTGTGTTTGGTTAGTCACTCGTGGCTCAATTAGGCAGGCCCGTCCCCATCTGTGTCTTTCACAGCAGGTTTTGTGTATTAACTGAAGCATGAGACTAGTATGATCACCGTCATGGAGGCTACTTGAAGAGCTTCTTCATTCAGTCTCTTTCTTTTGAAAACATATCAAATAATTTATAGATAATATGCTAGGAACTGAAGATACAGAGACGAACACTCCAGATTTTAAAATTCTGAATTCTAAGCTCATTCGATGCCATATTGATTTCTTATAATCAAAAAATTAAGAAAAATATGCAAACTAAGAAGCTCACATCCTCAGCCATTCATTGGGCACAAACTCTGCATAAGACACTAGATGTTGGAAATATTAATATGATCAATTAAGAATGGTTTCTGCCCTTTAAGAACTCATAGTTTTGTGGAGGATATTGATGGGTAAATAGTCAAGTACTACAAAGTATTTTAAGTATTATGATTGAGAGTCAGTATACTTCCTGGGTTTAAAATCTCAGGTCTACCCTTGACAACCTGTTTGGTCATGAGCAAGTTATTTTGCTTTTCACTACTTCCGTCTCTGCACCTGTAACATGGAGATAATAATAATGTCTAACTCAGTGTTTTTGAGACGTTTCCAGAGAAAACAGTGCTTGGCACACAGCAGGTGATCAATAGATGCTCTTGATGATGGTAGAAGGAATCATGTGGACCTAATGGAATATAATGTATGGGGGCAGGTGTTCAAACATAGGGTTTCCTGCTATTCAGAAAGGATCTTTCCTAAAATTTTCTCTTGTGATCTAAGAATGATGTTTCCCTCCTGTGTAGTGAATTGGTCCTCTGTGCTATCTAGCCACTCACTCTCCCTGGTTTTTTCTTTCTCTCCCTCACTGGATTTCTCAGTGAGTCCAATGAGTTGAACATATTTCTGATTTTCCCTAAGGGATGCCTATGGAGATGGCAGTTGTTTAGAAAGTTAAATAGCCATTGTGCCATTCAATTTCCATTAGCAGAGACATTTGAGACTTCAGTGTTTTCGCAGATGGGGGGAGGGTGCAGGTAGCAAACTGCATTCACTTTGCATATTCAACGGATGGGGAGTCACAGTAAAGTTCGTCAGCACTCAGGCATTAGGTTAGCTTCAGTCATAGTTTATTAACCCATGGGAGGACACAGTGATTTTCACATCCCATATAACCTGGTATAATATATTTCTAGTAAGCTATGGATAGAGAAGAGAAAATACATTCATTCATTTTCTAGTCGCTGAATTGCAACTACGTGCCAAGCCCTATGGTACACACTGAGGATAATGTAGTAATTGAGACCTTTTACATCTCATCTCCTGCCCTTGTAATAATGCAAAGAGATGTCTAGTCCTTATTGTTGTTGGGGAAAAGATCAAATGATATTAGTTTAATATCTTCTGTGTTGAACTTATATGTAATTTTTCAATTCAGGTCAATCCAATTCATTTCAGTTCAATTCAACTCATCATTTACTGATAGCCTAACCTGATCCACTTTGAGAATGATCGGTTAAAGACCAGGCAAATGTGCCTTTGGGGGCTTGCCTCAGTATGACGAGTTTCTGTGTGTAAAAATCGAGGCCAGACTTTTTGGGTTGCAGGTGGCAGAAACCTAGCTCAAACGATTTTAGGCCCAAAGGAAAGTTTTGGGGATGGCTCATATAAGAACAGAGAGGAGGGCACTCTGTATTCAGACCAGAGATAAGTGGACTATCACTGAGATTTGCTCTCCTCACATGTTGTCTAACCTGTCTGCCTGCACGCCAGCTTTGTTCTCTGCTTCAGTCTGGATTTTTATACCTGGTACAGGAATGTGGTGCTGGAGTCCCACTTTCCATTGCTGGGGAGCAACTGAGACTATCGCTTAGGTCTTTAGTTGTAAAGTACCAGGGAAGGGCTCTGCTTGTACCAGCTTAGGTCATCTGCGGCCGATGTCCAATTAATAAACGACTGCCTTGGCTTTCATGATTACCCATAGACGCCTACTGCATTCGCCTAGCCCTTGGAAATGCGGAAGAGGAGAGGTTCCCAATTAACTTCAGATTATGTCATTAACTTCTTATCTGATTAAAAAAATAATGCATATCCTCCCTAGAGAATTTAGAGAATAAAATTTAAAAGTACAAATAAGTACACTCACACTCTACATAATGATATTTCAGTCAACCATGGACCACATGTATTACAGAGGTCCCATGAAATTATAATGGAGCTGAAAAATTCTTACCGCCCAGTGACATGGTAGCTGTTGTAATGTCATAGCACAATGTATTACTCATATGTTTGTGGTGATGCTGCTATAACCAGATCTGTGCTGCCAGTCATAAAAGTACAACACATATGATCATGTATATATAGTACCATAATACTTGATAATAAATGACTATGTTACTGGTTTGTTTTTACTATACTATACTTTTTATTGTTATTTCAGAGTATATTCCTTCTACTTGCAAAAAAGAAGTTAGCTGTAAAACAGCCTCAGGCAGGTCCTTCAGAGGTGTTCCAGAAGAAAGCATTGCTATGATAGGAGATGACAGCTCCATGTGTGTTATTGTCCCTAAAGACCTTCCAGTGGGACAAGATGTGGAGATGCAAGACAGTGATGCCAATGATCCTGACCTTGTGTAGGTCTAGGCTAATATGTGTGTTTGTGTCTTAGTTTTTAGCAAAAAAGCTTACAAAGTAAAAAAAAATTAAAAATAGAAAAAAGCTTACAGAATAAAGATATAGAGAAGGAAAATATTTTTGTACAGATGTACAATGTGTTTGTGTTTTAAGCTGTTACTACAAAAGAGTCAAAAAGTCCACAGTAGTATATAGTAATGTCCTAGGCCTTCACATTCACTCACCTCTCACCCACTGGCTCACCCAGAGCAACTTCCAGTTCTGCAGGCTCCATTCATGGTAAGTACATTATATAGGTGTACTGTTTTTAAAAAATCTTTTATGCTGTATTTTTACTATACCTTTCTATGTTTAGATATACACATAATTACCATTGTGTTACAGTTGTCTACAGTATTCAGGACAGTAACATCCTGTACAAGTTTATAGCCTAGGAGCAATAGGCCATACCATATAGTGTAGGTGTGTAGTAGGCTGTACCATCTGGGTTTGTCTAAGTACACCCTGTGTCTGCACAATGACGAAATTCCCTAACTACTACACATTTCTCAGAACGTAGCATTAAGCAATGCATGATGTATTCCCAAAGGTAGTTTTTAGTACAAATTTTTCTCCACCAAAAAGGAATAATACTATATTTGCTTTTCTGTAATCTGTTGTTTTCCTCTTTGCAATATATATATATAGCATGAATGGATTTCCACATCAAAGAATTCTCCACAGCATGACTTTTAATAGCTGTTCAGTATTTGGCTGTCTGGATATATCAGAATTTAACCTATTTGTTGGTTTGGATATTAAAGTTCTTTCTAGTTATTTTTCCTGGATATTAACAAATCACTGTTAGCATCCATCTAGCTAAATCTTTGTATAGGTAATTTAAAGTAAAAATCTAATTAATAGATGTATCAAAGCATACGCATGTTCAAAAACTGGAGGCTATATATTGTGAAATTGTCTCCTAGATAAGTTCTATCACCGTTACCTGCTGCCTTCTGCTGTTTCTCATGAGCATTCCTGAGGAGTTAGGGAGGATGCGGAGAGCGAACGTGGGCTGGGCAGCCGTTATTGAGGGCAGCTTAAAGGAGAGGAGCTGCAGGGGAGGACTGAACCCCTTTTGTTATTTACCAAACTGGAGATCATTTATTAATGAGAAGGGCAGCATCTCCTTATTGAGAAGTGTAGCCACTCAAGTTATCCACATTAAAAAAAACTCTTATTTAAAATGTATCAGAAAGTAAAACACACATATGAAAAAGTAAGACAAACTTAACTATTATAAATAATTCCAAAACAAACATGCATGTAACTCTATCCATACTTATGGTTATTAGAAATGAGAAAAAATCAATTTGTTTTGCTGAGTATCTGTGCCCAAATATTCCATTCCCAGTGCCCCACAAATCTACCCTGAGTCCCTTCCAGATCAGTCACCCTTCCCGAGAAGTAACCGTTATCTTGTTTTTAATGGTAATCACTTCCTTGTTGGATTTTATTTTAAAAGTTATAAATAAGACTCCCATTCATGGCAACATAGACAAACAATACAGAAGTTTACAAAGTAAAAGTTTAAAATTTCTCCTGGCACCTGTCCTTTTCCCAGAGGTGGCCATTATTAACAGTGTGGGCTCTGTCCTCTAGACCAGTTCTAGTCAATAGAACTTTCTGCAGTGATGAAATGTTCTATTCTAGTACTGTGAGAGGAACTGTTACAGGACGAACTAGCCACATATGGCTACTGGGCATGTGAAATGTGGCTAGTGTGACTGAAGAACAGAATTTAAAATTTCACCTAATTTTAATTAATTTAAATTCTAATAGGCACAATGACGAGTGGTTACCATAGTGGACAGCACTGTTCTATATTTTTGAAATGCTTTCTCATATGCTGGCACACTGAATCCTTGCAGTATCTTACCCACGAGGAAAGGTACATCTCGGTGAGATGAAGGGCTAGTGTTTACGGAGGTCCCTTCTCGACACTGTACTCAGTGCTCTTTCCACATTACCCTTCCAGACATAGTCACCGACACTGCAAAGGGCATCTATCACGTGATGTTTTAAAAACTCATATATGTCTCAGCCTACAGTTTCGGCTGGAATTTGAACAGCTTGCTCAGGGTTCTGTGTGGTTTGGTTTCAAAAAGGATGGGGTAAGAGCTGATGCTTCCTTTCCCCAATGACCTTTGTTCTCTGGGTCTACATTTCCACGCAGCTATTTTTAAAAGTTGAATTTTGTAGCTCTGTAGTCTTGTGTTATCACCAAAGTGATCTCACTTTTAAAATAATCGTCATCTCTTTCTTCTTTTGAGACAGAAAGATAAAAGAATGGAGGACAGTTTCTGAGCATGAATTAAATGGCATATTTTAAAATTGTGGTTCATGATCTTCTATTTCTCTGCCATCAGGCTTATGTTGAAAGAGCTTGCACCAGAAGTCCCCAGACCTGAGTCCTGGTCCCAACTCTGCCCTAGTAGCATGCAGAGGTCATCTGCGTAATAACTCAGTGAATTATAGATCAGGAATTGGTTGGGAGAGCTCTAGAAGCGCCACCTAAAACACTGAGGATGAAGGTATTTCATACTTATGGATTTCCCATTCTTTACATAATTTCCATTGCTCTTGCCAAACAACTGAAATTCTCTCCTCCTTGGACAAGAAGGTAGAGGTGGTACGATACTTACCTTGATGACCTTAGCTCTTGGCGACCTTAGCTCTTGGCAAAATAACTCGCCCAGAGTAGATACTGAAATATATATTCCATTGATCAACACTTATGTGCACATGTAGAAAGAACATTCATTGGATATCAAACAGGTGGTGGTGGGGGGAGGGGATGGGTAAATGCACACCTAACGGGTACAATGTGCACTAACTGGGGAATGGGCACACTCATAACATTGACTCAAATGGTGCAAAGCAATTTATGTAACCAAAACATTTGTACCTCCATTATATTCTGAAATAAAAATAAATGAATGAATGAATGAATAAATACATAAAAAGAGACAAGAAAGGAAGGTAGGTAGGAAAAAAGAGAGAAAAGTAGGAATGAAGAAAAAAGGGAGGGAGGGAAAGAGGAAACAGGCCTTTAGTGACCAAGTAATTACTTTCCATACCTTATCTCATTTTTTATTTCCTCCAACAACTGGGTAAGAGATATATCGATGAAGAACCTGAGGTTCAGAGTGGCCAGGTAACTTGCTGAAGGCCACACAGCTGCCAAGCAGTGGCGTTTCTGCTCTGTGGCAATTCACAAGGCTAGAACCCAGATTCCCAGATTATTGCGTCCATTCCTAAGGTTGGTAAGAATGGTGAAATCAGCGTCTTTGCTGAGTACCTGTGCCCCAAGCGAAGCTCCATGGATGACTTGAGAAAGATAAAGGTCTCGGATCAATTCTTTCCTGCAGCTCTTTCTTTCCCCGACATCAAGCAAATCTTAAACCAGGTTCCTGGGCTGACATTCTCATGCATATGGATTTGCAGAGGGAGAGCTTTCTCAGCAGGCCTAGGGAAGTATATTAATTTCACAGAGGCCCCCTCAGCAACTTGGAAGGGCTGTCCCCTCAACCATTTAATCTCGTCTTTTGTCTGAGTTGAGAACTGGCGTTTTTTTTCACCTTCAAATATCACCTCCCCTTTCACTTCCCCCTCATCAAACTCTTTGTTGTAGATGATTAGGCCGGGAGGGGAAAAGGCGGAGGCCCACCAAGCTTGGGAAAGGCCAGAGAGGGAGGCCTTGCAGGAGGTGACCCACTCTTGGGAACCCCTGAACTCTGAGGCCTAATCCCCTGTAATGACCTGTGTCGGAGGGAATCTTTGTGCAGCTGATGAAAGGAAGTGGGCTTGGGGACAGGCTGTGCGCTTCTCACCCACGGTTCTCAGAGGGGTTTGGGTTGCTTCTAATGACTAGGCAGGGAGAGGACACACTTAGCTAGAAATCAGCTGCCTGTCACAAAAATGGGGTGACAGAGAGGCTGCAGGATTCCAGCAATTTTAGATTTAGCCTGCACTCTCTACCTCTTTGGGACACCCTTATCCCCCTCCCCTATCCTTTGTGGGGAGCTGCATGGACCCACACTTAGAAACCAAAACCTGTAACATGGTTCTGACATCACAATCCAGATCTATAAGGGGTGAGCAATAAGTGACTTATTGAAAAAATTCAAAAAATGATACAATAAAAAAGAGCAGATGTTTTGAGATAGTACAGTAAATTATTTGAGGGGCAGTATGTTGGCACACAGACTGAGGTTTGAACCCAGGCTTAACCTTGCCGAGATTTGGTTCTCTGTTTGTAGTGAGAATTGGAGATAAAAATCCCTATCCCAGCATAGGTTCTTATTAAATGGTGGATACTCAAATAAATCCGAGCAATCAACTAGTCTAATTCCTCACTTCTTGGAAGAAGAAGGTGAGCCCCAGAGAGGGCAAGTGGCTTGGTGAAGGTTGCACAGCAAGCTACTAGCAAAGCTAAGAGGACAACACTTTGCTCTTGCTGCTAAAATCCAGTGCCATCAGTGTAGCTCTGTAATCAAAGTCCGTCTTTATTTTAAAAGCTGGATTTGTGGTGCATGCACATTGGGAGGTAGTATCATGCACATCTGAGAGGTTTGAAAAATGACTATGCATTCCCTTTGGAATGTTGTGATTGTATTTCTGGATGGTGTTTTCTTTGGAGCAGAAATGAAAAACCATAATTTTTTAACCTGAGAGCTGACATGCCGAGTAGTTACTACTGCTTGAACATTAAGTGGCGTAGAGACTAGCTCTGTTTCTGGAAAAAAAAAATATGAATGAAAAGAAAGCTTGCAATTATAGCCAGAAAGGAGCTGTTTGTTTTTGTAGCCAAAGGCCACCCAAATCAAGGATCTCCATTTTGATTAGAAATGAATTTGATATGATTCCTTTAATTGAGTTCCTGGCTGGTCTGAGTTGCAGGGTTGGTGGGGGGGAGGGGTGTCTTCCATTTTGTATGATGAGTCAGATACGTTGCTCAGGTGGAGGTTGTCAGAGACTTAACAAATGTCCACTAACATAGCCACATATTTATGATGGTACCTAGCCCCTGCATGATCACCTATAATTCTTCTGAGGCTTTGAGAAGAGAATTTTTATCACATTTTTCAGATGAAGAAATCAAGGCTCAGAGGTAATACGCCAAGTGTCATTAGCCTGGGAAGTGGCTAGGTGGGAACGGAGACACAAATCTTCTAATGTTACATGAAGCAGCCTTTGTGCTCACCTCAAGAGTGGGTCTATCACCCTGGGCTCACTGCTTTGGGGGTGGAGGGGTGGAGAGTAGGGTTTGCCCTGTGCTTCTGGACAGTAGCTCAGGGTGGCAGCTGAATGATTTTCCTATCCACACACCTAGCCTAGTGCCCATTCTGCCTCTCCTCTCTTCACTCAAGACAGGACGTTCATGTGTGCATACTGGGCTCATATGACCCTCTGGGATAGCCCTTTCAACAATTATGTTCCCTTAATTTAGCCACAATATGGGGATTCTTCTAGGTCCTGATTCCTGGGGTCCTAGTTCCTGCATTGTTCCTCTGTTCCTATCATGGGGCTTTAGCTTTGTTCCACCCTTTAGCCAAAACTTCCTGCCCTTTCTTTCTTGGTCACAGAAATCTGATTTTGTTTAGGCGTCCACTCTCTATGATCATCAAAAAAAGCTGACCTCAGTACCATCTCAGGTGCAGGGAGTGACTCCTGATTGGCCTAAGCCAGTTATCATGAGACCAGTCACTTCACAGGGATTGGTTTAGTCATCATCATGTGAACTCATTTTGGCTAATGAGACATGAGTGGACGTCTGTGCAGGGGCTTCTGGGAAAGATTTTCCTTAACTTCAGAAAGGCATGTTGGGTGCTCTGCTGTTGCTCCTGAATACCGATGTGCCTACATATAATGATTGCAACTGCAGCTCCTGTTTTGGGGACCATAAAGGGTGCGAACCTGAGGAGAGCATGCTGAGCATGACAGCATGGAAGGTTGGAAGTCACCTGGGTCATTTGTGAAGTCACTGAGCCACTGAAGTAGCCATCCCTATTAGCACCCCTCCTCCAGTCATTTTCTTAGGGTTTGAGCCACTGGATTTTTTTTCCTATTACTTGTAGCCAAAAGTATCCTCCTGATAAATAAAACACAGCATCCCAATAAATGGTCTACTTGCTTGCTCCCTTCCTAGGACTTGCTTTTGATGCCTTCACATTCTCCCTTTCTTGAGCCCCATGACCTCATTCAATATCTCAAGGGAGGAGCCGGGACTAGGGCTGGAGGGGTCCCTGGGAGGGGAGTGAGTTTACAAACAAATGCTGCCCTTCTAGTACCTTATCTTGTGTCTAATGGTTCAACTATCCACAGAACTTGATTTAATGCCTTTTGATAAAAAAATTAGCTTGTGAAACAAAGTTGAAAAGTGCTACTTTTGGAAAATAGACCTTGGACTGAAGTCGTGACCATCCTTGCTATTTCCTGCTTGCTGTTCTTCCAAGTAAACGTCTGTCATAGTCTGTTTGGGCTGCTATAACAAAATGCCTTACATTGAGTAATTTATAAACAACAGAAATTTATTGCTTATAGTTCTGGAGGCTGGGGAAGTCCAAGATCAAGGCACGGGCAGATTGGTGTCTGGTGCGGCTGTTCTCTGCTTCTAGCTGTGTCTGTACATGGTGGAGCTGGCAAACAAGGTCCCTGAGGCCTCATTTAGAAGGGCACTAATCCTATTCATAAGGGTGAAGCTCTCATGACGTACTCACCTCCCCAAAGTCCCACCTCTTAATACCACCACATTGAGGATTATGTTTCAACATATGAATTTTTTGGGGGTACAAACATTCAGATCATGGCAACCTCACTTTGTAATTGTCGTAAGTCTTATCAGAATGTCATCTCCTCTCTCCTGTCCCCATGTTTGCTGCCCTTCCCTATTGCCACTATAATAAGTATGAACAGAATTGTCTGCCTTCTTGACACTTGTCCTTTCCTGCCAGATGGAGCCTCCACCATTGCTAATGTCCTGATGTCATTCTCACTGCCCAACCTGCATTTATGGACTAATGCCAAGCATGTCCCCACCTACCCTATCTGACTGAGATAATAGGCCATATGGATTGAATTGTATCCACCCTCCCAGTTCACACGTTGAAGCCCTTATACTTGAAGATAGAGCCTTTAAAGAGGTAATTAAGTTTAAATGAGGTCATAGGGTGGGGCTCTAATCCAACATGATTGGTGACCTTATAAGAGGAGAAAGAGACACCAGGCAGGCACACACACAGGGAAAAGACTGTGTGAGGACACAGCAAGAAGATGGCAACGTGCAAGCCAAGGAGAGAGGCCTCAGGAGAAACCAACCCTGCTGACACCTTGATCTTGGCCTTCCAGCCTCCAGAACTGTAAGAAAGTGAATTTCTGTTGTTTAAACTACCTGGTATGTGGTATTTTGTATGGCAGCCTTAGTGGACTAATACATAGGCCATGCCTCATGTTCCAGATCTGATACCCAGACATCATTCAATCTCTTCCTTCATTTCTTTCTTTCTTTATTTAATTCATTCATCATTCAGAGAGATAGCATAGCATATTGTGAAATATCCCAGTATGTGTTCCATTGAATATCTGCAAGATATTTTGGGTTCTGAGGTCATATAATATATAAATAAATCTCTACTTGCAGATTCACAACACACACTTTGACATTAAACACTCTGAGAAGTAGTGCGGGAGAGAACCCTGTAGAAAGTGGTTTAAGCAGCTATTTACAACGCTGAGATTCGACTCCGTAGCTCTTTGCTGACTAACACCTATTAACATCCACGAAGCATGTGGTGAGAAATATTGATCTTGTTTTTCAATGCAAAGACTTGAAATCATACAGCTCTGCCACTAACTTTGTGAAACTTAGTTTTGCCATCTGCAAAATCAGGCTAATAGTCACTATTTGGAGTATTGTTTTGAGGATCGAATAAGAGAATCTATGTAAAATGTTAACACAGTGTCATGCTATTTTTATTCCTCCATCCTCTTCATTCATTCATTCATTTATTTGTCTAGTCAGAATTCAATAAGCACTTACTTATTGAGTGCCAAAGTGTACAATCCCTGCTGGATGGAAATATTCTCAGTTTCTTGATTTTCTTGCTTCGTTAAGGTGTGCTTAGCTCTTGAAGACCTAGGAAAACTCAACTTACACCTTTTGCAAATCTTTTCCTCACACCCTGCTTTTATAAAGGATGACATATGATTTCAGAGCTCCTCTGACTTCATCCTGTCACTGGGTAGGCAGGCTAGCTACATCTTATTAAGTGTGTAGATTCTCTGTGGGCCCCTGCCGTTGTGGAAAGTGAAATTCAAAACCTCCAGTGGTGCAGCTAAGACCAAGGGAGCAGGTGCCAGGTCAACCCACATCATCGTCCATGCCAAAACCAGATCTACTTGGTCACAGATGGGAACATACTGTGGGGAAGCTCTGCTGTGGATCTCTTAGCCTCAAAGTTCGTAAAAGCTCAAAGCCTTTGGTAACTTTCATTTGGTGTGATCAGAATTAACGCTGATGAGTAAATACTGTTCTATGTGAATCACAATGCAGAGTAAATTCCACCAAGTTGGAAATTACCAAGAGAGTCGGTGTTTGCCAAGTGCATTCTTTGTGAGAGGCTCTGTGTTAAATGCTTTACTTGCATTGCCTCACTGAATCTTCACTAATAACCCAATTATTGTCACTATTCTACAGATGAGGAAACTGAGGCACACAGAGGCTAATATGCTCAAGCCACATAGCTAGAGAGTGGTGGAGCCAGAATTTGAGCATGGGCAGTTTGACTTCAGATGGTAGGCTCTTAACCACTGTGGTCTTCTCATTGTAACTAATTACTACTACCTTCAGTTTATAGATGTGGAAACTGAGGCTCAGAGGGGTGAAATTATTTGACCAAGCCACACAGCTAGTAATTGGCAGAGCCAAAATCAGATCCCAGGTCTCTCTGGCTCCAGAATGCTTATATTTTTCATCATGGAACAACTTCTCCCTTTTGCATGGCGATATATGCAGCACTATATATGTAACATGGAGTATCTGGTTGCAGCCTTGAAACGATGCCATGCACTGCGGTTTATTAGTCCCCTATCTACAGAGGAGTCTGGTTTATTAGTCCCCCATCTACAGAGGAGTCTAACAGAGTTAAAGTAACTTGCCAAGAGCATGTAGCTCTGTGTATGGGATCCTAGGTTCCCATCCTTCCCCCATGGGTTGGCCTCTTGCCTGAAAAACTTTTTCCTACACTCTTGCCCTTGCTAAATCTTATGCATCACTTAGATCTTAACTCAAATGCTACTTCCTTAGGAAAACCTTTTCTGGCCCTCTAGACTAGCTCAGTACCCCCTTTGTGGAGATTTGTGGGGCATCCTTTAATTTTCTTTCTCACTTTTTAATTAACTATTTGTGTTATTATTTTGTAAATACTTGCCTTTTGTATACATTTTGGGGCCAAAGGCCATATCAGTGTTGTTCAATAACATTGCCAGTGCTTAACCCAGTGTTCAGCATAAAGCTGATGCTCTAAAAATGGTAGTTATTATTGTATATAAGACACATATATATGCATATGTGTATGTTTACATATAAATGATAGTTTTAGATATATGAGTATCATGTGTGTGTGTGTATGTGTGTGTATATATATATATATATATATATATGAATGATAGTCATTAGGTCCACCCAGTTCCTTCTCATTCATGCATCAATCACAGAGACATCAATTGGCAACATGATTGTTGTAGCTCCTGATTACTTGCTCTTGGCAGACATTGCCAATCAATCACTGTACTCTTCTACTGAGACCCAAGGGAGCCTCCAAATCCTTTTCAAGGCAGTGCTCCAGGCAGCCACTATCAATTAATTGGACTTGGCCCAACCAGTGAAACTTGGACATCCTGAGTGAGGAAAATATTCTCAGATATTACATGCAACTGTCTTTTTCTGCAATTGAAATCACCGAGGGAACTAAAAAATACTGATACTTGGTGTCCTCTTCCCGAGATTCTCATTAATTGATGATTATAATGAGCTGAGAACCACTAGCTGATCAAACAGTGTCTATTCTGATCAGTTCTTGTCTGGGTCCCGTTTTTCCTTGTGTCATGCAAGTTCTGTTTATTTTCTTTTATGTAGACTGTGTAATTACCATGGCAGATTGGGCATTGGAAATACAGGGTGATGGAAAAATTGGTCTTGATTCCTAAGTAGCTCTCATACTAATGAAGGAGACAGACATAAAGAACTCTTGAAGCTGGCAGATCGTTATGAGTTGATTTAGGGATGCATAAAAGTACGGTGGAAGACTGTCAGAGGAAGAAATAAATTCTACCTGTGAGGATTTGGGAAAATTTTTTGGAGGAGATTGGACTTGAACTAACTCTTAAGGTACAGATGGTTGGAAAACCATGGTAAATCCAAATTGTAGAAGACTTTGAATGCCAGGAAAAGCTAAGCAGAGCCAATGAAGTAAAGGAAATGACATAGTTTTCAGAGTTGATCTTCAGGAAATAAACTTTGGCAGCAGGATGGAGGACACATTGGAGAAGGATGATCGAGACTAGAGGGTTGGTGCAAAGTCTCAAGTCTGATTCATGGCTGTGGACATGGGGTAGAAAGGGAGAAATGATACACCTACATGAATTGGAGGTGGAAAGGGATTTTGGCAATATGGGAGAAATACTGAATATAACTTGTAAGGGAAACCTATGCAAATTAATTGTGTACTTGCTGTTACTGCTTTGCATTATACTGAGAGCTCCTTGAAAATAGCAGCTACCATTTATTGCATTCCTAAACTGGCACAGGGACTGTGTTAAATATTTTACACACATCTTCTCATTAATCCCCATAACTATCCTACAGAGTATTCTCTCATGTTATTTCCATTTTGTCGATGAGGATACTGAAGTTAAACATATATTAAATAACTTTCCCAAGGTCACAAAGCCACTAAGTGGTGGGGTCAGAATGCAAACACAGATAGTTTAACCCCAGAGCACACACCTTGAACTGTGATGATTCTGTCTTAATTATTGGTCTGTTCCAGTGGTTCTCAGTCAGTGACGATTTTGTGCCCCAACCCAGGGGGCACATTTAGCAATTTCTGTTGATAGTTTTTGTTGTCCCAACTAGAGGGTACTGTTGCTGCTGTTATTTAGTGAGTAGAAGGATTCTGCTAAAAATCCTACAATGCACAGGACAGTGTCCACACGTGTCCCCGCCCCTCCCCACCCCAAGAAAGAATTATCCAGTCCCAAGTGTCAACTGTGCTGAGGTTGAAAACCCTGTTCTGTTTCCAGGACCAAGCTCAGTGCCTGGTACATAGTAGGCTCAATCTACATGTTTGTTGAACTAAATAGAACTAGTGAGCATGCATTCGTATGCACATATTTAAACAAATTTAAATATACACGAATAGAGATCCTTACAAATGTACATACTTTAATCCTGACGTATTCTCCTGATCACAGAAATTTCACTGTGTGTGTCATCTTTATTTCTTGTCAAATCTGTAGTTTTGGGGTGATGCTTCTCATTTATCCCATTCCAAGTCTTATCTCCTGTAATTATGCCGTCTCCTGGCTTGGCCATCGTCCCATGGATAGGAATTTCATGTTAAATCCTCCAGTTGTTGTACTGACTTAAGAAAGATTTGGGGTTTTGAGTGTTTTTCTTTCTTGTTCCTACTCCAGCCTGTTGGAATTCATTGCATCATCCCTGTACTTTCCTAGCGTGATTACATGATATGCTAGCAGGGGGGGGCTCAACATCTACTTTGTAGGATGGGCTGCCCGCTCTGGCCCACCAAAGAAACTCCCTAAATAATCAGATCCATGTCAAAGCCCACAGAATAAAGTGGTTGTGGCTGGAAGCCTCGGTTCCCATCCAGAAAATGACATATTCCTGAACTTGGGTGATGTGGGTTCGGAAAGTTCTATCCTGTGTTGCAAACCAAATGGACTTTGCAAATCCAACCTGATTACATTACCCTATATCAGATTTCCAGCTGACAGCTGTTGCTCAATCTTCTTCTACCCCCACCCCTGTTATGCTCTGGGATATTTTAATTTTTAAAAAAATTTTTTAATGATGGCCACTTAAGAGCTTTGCTCATTTCCCCAATTCCTAAATTCCTCATTTTCAGTCCCTTCTTTCAAAACTGTCTTTGGCACAGCTGCAATTAGGGAGAGAAATCCCTAACTTGCATGGCCTGTTTTAGCAATAGAACCATTTTTGGGAGAGGGCTCTGGAGTAGGGGAGTCATCTGGATCTGCAACATGTGAGAGGTCAATTAGCTTCTTCAGTGAACCCTAAAGTCTGGTCGTGGGAATGGACTGTGTTTGATCCAGCCAGATTCTCCAAAGATGCACAAGAAAAGTCTAGTGAGTGTGGAGATTCCTTATCTGCCTACATCTGCACTTCCATTTGACCTTTCTGGTCTTTTAAGTTGTTGGACACTAATGTACATCATACATCTACTGACCCATAAAGGCAAGTGTGAACACCTGCTGGAGCTGCAGAAGTCACCTGAGACCATTCTGCCACCTGTTGCTCCAGATACGATTTTATTTGATAAGTGGTGATGGTATCAGTTAGGATGCATTATATTACAAACAGTAGGAAAACAAACAAACAAACAAAAAAAGAACTGAAAAGTTCAGAGATAAAGCTTCAGCCTCAGATAATGCTGTCACCAAAGACCTGGTTTCTTTTCATTTTCTGCCTGGCTTCACACTAAGTCTCCTCCTTTCTTTGTTCCCAAGAGGCATATCAACAGCTCCTGGAGTAATAAATCGCCTTGTCTCATCTGGGAAATATGAAAACTTCTTGCCCTGAAATTTGTCAGCGTAAGTCTTGAGGTTCATTCTGAATTGGCTAAGGTCACAGGATTGTTCTAAGCCAACTCTCTGGCTAGGGGATGGAATGGCCTAAGTTGTGAGCTCTGTTCCTGGAGAGCAGATAGAAGTCAGACCATCAGGAAAGATGGTGGATGTTAAGGAGACAGCCAACCAATGCCCACTATGAAGTTTATGCTTGGTCTTCTTGGCATTCGAATCTCAGCAATCTGTTAAAATAAATGGCTTGGCTTGCTGCCTTCCTTTGTATTTGAGGAGTCCTCATACCATATTCCAGACTCATGAAACCCGTTCACTACCACTGTCCACATCATCACTGCCCCAAAGTCTAGACCTCTCTCTTTGTAACAGGACAGAAAGAGTGACGGAATTTCGACAATGATCTTAACTTTGAAGCATTTATTCTTCAGGGAAATTACTAATGGAGATGTATTCATAAATTCACTCATTTGTATTCATTCAGTCCTTTATTCTAATACCCCTTTATTCTTCATTCTTTTGTCTGCACATTCATCCCATCAAAAACCATGTATTAAATATCTACCATGTGCCACTCACTGTGCAAGCTACTTAGATACAAGGATAAACAATAAGCTAAGCCCAAGGAGTTCAAAATCAAGTAAGAGAGACAGGCGCATAAACAATTAACAGTCATAAGATATGTCTGGTAAAATCACAAAGAAGTCTCTAAAAATAGCTACTTTCCTAATCTCCAAATCACTGTGCTTTTTTGTGTGTTGATAGTCTAGTGCTATTTCCTACCTACTTTCCTTGTGTAAACGTCCTCAACTTGTCACTATTCTTACCCTACTTATGACTGTTGTTTTTCTTTTACTTAGCAAGATCATATTGCACTCTGCTCCTATGACTCCATAAAATTAATAATAAAATAGTTTAGTTGCATGTACACCTGAGGGCACCTTAATAAATGTATGGTTGATGACCAGAAGAACGTTGATGCTTTCTAAATAGTTTTTCAATTTCACTGTGGCAAAGACTTTTCATTGAACAGGGAGTTTTTGATTCTACCGTTGCTAGGAAAGCAAAACCTATGTTCTTATTTAGATTTTTAAAAGTAAGCTATTTGCTTCCTTTCTCTTAAGGAAGAAATGTTAAGAGTGACACAGAGACAGTGGTGCAGTGGAGAAGGCATGAAATTTGGGGTCAGACAGAACTAAGTTTGAACCCCTGCTTTTGCCATTCAGTAGCTCTGCTGCCTTGATTGCCAACTCCTGGGGCCATATTCTTTTTCCATAAGATGGGACCACAATCCCTACTGCACAGGAGAGTGGGGAGGATCACATTAGATTACGTGTGAGAGCAATTAGCACGGCACGTGGGGTACAGCAAACTTAGTAGTAGTTCATTTCCTCTCTGTTTCTCCTTTCCTATTTATTTCTTACTGTAATCCAAAACGTCTACTTTCTATATAGGATGGGTCTTGGAGGTCTTGGGGAGGAGGGGAGCAATCTTTGAGCAATGACTTTTAGCATGTTTTTGTTGATGGTTTTATTTTGTGATATAAATAACTATGTAGTTAAAAAAGTTTGAAAACAAATATTCAGCCTGTATAATTTTTATCATTAATCATGTATGTTACCATGAAAATGAATATAGCAAACAATGAGCTATTATCTTTTCAGGCAGAGTGACATATTTTGAGCACTTATAGCTTATGAAGCTCTCTGTGTCCTAGTTTGTCCCTTAGTGGTTTGTAATGTTAGCAGACCCACAAAGAAGTAACTATTGTCATCAAATGTAATGAGAGAAAACAATATTTATTCAGAAGCCTCTATGAGCTAGGGACTGTGCTATGTGCTTTCTGCTTTCACATCTATTTTTTTAATCCTCCCTAATAAAATATCCCAGATTCTTGGACCTCAATGTCAAGAGAAGAATGCCATATTGCTGTTGCCTTTGCAAGCTTTTCGGTTTCATCACCGGTATCTTTAGCAGTTGTTGTGGGAAATCTCTCCAAAAAGCCAGGCATAACAATTGGTAATGCTTCACACATAATGGGCCTATTTACAGATGAGGTTACAATTTGCTTCTCGTATCCATCTTGAGAAATGCAAATCTTTACATTGCCTGTTTATTTATCTAGACTTCCACTTCCATGTTCATTATACAAAATCTGAATTTGTAACCATTTAAAAATCTACTGTGTTCACAAAAATACTATACTTTTTACAAGCTGCCATTTCAATATTATTTTCTACTACTTTTCTACAAGTAAGACAAAAATCCATGAATTTAGCTGACACTGGAGTTCTGTGGTGCTTGCTGCCTGAAGAGAGTCTTATAAGTTCATCCACTTCTCTCCATTTTCTCTGCCACAATTCCACTCACTTTTATTTCCTACTGCATTGCTCCAATAATGGGAGATGTTTTGAGTGCTTACTATGTACCAGACACTGTTTGGGGTGCTTTACACATGGATTGCATTTAATACTAAAAACATCTTTGGAGAAAGGAATTATTTGCATACCCATCTTTAGATATAGAAACTGAGGCACCAAAAAAGTTAATATTGTTTTTGTCCGCAACTTGTAAGTGACAGAGGTAGGACTCAAACCCAGGCAGGCTGACTCTAGAGTTCCCGCTTTAGACCACCACCATTTTTATCACTCCAACATTTGTGCAAGTTTCCTAACTGATTTCCCTGCCTCCACTCTTGACCTTCTAGGAAGCTTCTCGACCCTGCTGCTTGATTAAAGCTCGTTCTGTATACAACACAATATTATTAACTATAGACCTCATGCTGTACATTGGATTTCTGGACTTATTCATCCTATATAACTGCAAATGTGTTCCCTTTGACTTACTTTTCCCTTTGCCTCCTGCTTCCTGTACTAAGAGGGTAGATTTTAGGTGCTCTTACAGTACAACAAGGAAAGGTAACTATGGAAGGTGATGGAAAGGATAATGTGCTTGACTGCAGCCATCATTTCACTGTGTGTGTGTGTGTGTGTGTGTGTGTATTAAAACATGTTGTACATCTTGAATATATACAATAAAAAATTCATGCTTATCATATCATCCTCTTGCTTGAAATTCTCAGTGGTTCTCCTCCATTTAAGTATAAATTCCAGAGACTCCTTACCATGGGCCACAGGGCTCTGCACAGTCTGGCTTTGTCCACCTTCCAGCCTCATCTTCCTATGGTCACTCTTACCCTGTGTGCTTTAGGCCCATGAGCCATCCGATTATGTAGTGTTCTGGCCTCCCACAAGGGTCCTTGCAAAAGCAGTTTTTCCACCTGGATTGTTCAGATTGGTCTCCTTGTATTCCGAGTTTCAGATCTTACTGCCATGGCTCTCTCCTGGCCTTGAACAACTGTGACCCTTCTATCCTTGTTCTCTTCACATCTCCCTGATTCTTCCTTTCCATCTCCTTTGTGGGCTTCTTTCCCCTTGTATCTCAGGGATCCACCACCAGCTCCAGCCCACCTCCCCACTCCCCCACCCCTTCTCACTCATAAACTCTTCTGGGGTTAAGCAAACCCATGGTTTAAACTAATGCTGCTGTGGATTATTGCCAAATCTCATTCTCAAACTCCAGGCTGGTCTTTCAATTCTTATAGAAAGCTGACTTCTAGATGTCTCTTCTGGAAATGTGCCCGAAGACCTCAAATTCAGTGTGTCCCAAACTGTGCCCCTTATTGTGTAAACTGTTAATCGCTCCAGTATTTCCACAGTAAATGGCTTTTCCATCCAATGAGTCATCTGTACCAGAAACCTCAAAATCACCCTTATCCTTTTCTTTTAGTTACCAGGCCTTTGAGTCCCTGTCAAATCCATCTTTAAAGTGTCTGTTGAATATGCTTTGTCTTCTTCAGTCCTGTTATCTTTGACCTGGTTCAGGCATAGATCCTCTCTTTTCTGAAATATTTCAAAAACCATCCAAATGGTTTACCTTCTAGTTCATTCCCCATACTACCCCCACCAGGAGGAATCAAATCAAAGGGCTCAATTTAGTGTGATCAATATATCTGAGAGGCAGGAACACTCAGTGAAATAGAAATGGTATTGATGTATGACCAGTAGCATGGTGATCCAAGTTCTTCTGATCTGGTCTTGACTACTTCACTGGAACCCCCCCCCCCCATTTCTATGTAGAGAGTGACAATAACAATAGAGAAAGCCATGGTGGCAGTAGCTGCCACCACCACCTTCCTACAATAACCTCCAGAATTTATGACACTTTGACTATAAATTGTGCCCAGTTCAAACTTGTCACACATCTTATTTAATCTATACATCCACTTGGAAGTGACCTTTGATGTAGCAATGGATTTTAAAAAAAATCCATACTTTTCTAACGGGAACAGATTCTCTTTGGGAACCCACTCCCATTGTGTGTGGTATTGACGGGATTATAACTCAGATGCACCCCCCCCCCCCCCCCCCCCCCCCCCCCGGCAAGGGGGGTGTGGGACTCATGCAAGGCCATGTGGACTCTCCGCTGGGACTTTAAATCTTAAAGATTGACATAAGAATGGAGCAAAACATCAGGGGCGCATTTACTTCTGTGGTGGCTCCTCAATGAGATGGTTTGGTAGTCTTTTTAACCATATCCTCAATGCCATGCTCGTGTCTGTCCTGATGTGTGTTCTGTTTCCAAGACTGGCTCTTTAGCCTCTAGTCTTCTGTCTATTCTGTGAGCTGCCTAAACATCTCATCAATAAATTCCTTTTCTTCTTCTTTATCCTCTCTCCTCCTCCTCCTCCTCCTCCTCCTCCTTTAGCTTGAATTGGCCAAAGTGGATTTCAATTTTCTGCAACCAAAGAACCCCAACTAATGTGGAAATCATCTCATGAGAACCTTTTGTTTTAGAGATGGGAAAACAAGTTACAGATAGTCTCTCTGTAACTTGCCCCAGGTCATATGGTAAGTTAATGGCAAAATCTGGACGAAAAGGATATTTCATCATTCCTAGTCTAGTATTCTTTATAACATAGTAGTTAAAGATTGGTTCCTAGGCCCAGAATCCCCTGGTTCAAACACTCAGTTCCACCACATATTTTTCTGTGTGATTTTGGGTGTGTCATTTAATCTCTTTCTGCCTCCATTTTCTTACTTGAAAAATGGGGGTATTAATAGCACCGACCCTATAGGACTGCTGTTTAGATTATATAGCTTAATATTACATGTGTAAAGCACATATTTACAATATCTGGTACATAGTAAGAGAAATAAATATTAGTAATTACTATTGTTATTATTTCCACTGTACCAACTGGCTACTTACGAATATTGTTGTTGTTCTAAATAGTTTGTAATTTCTAACACTGGCAAAAGATACTTTAATTGCATTATCTAAGTTTTTATTATTCAAGGAAGTCTAACTAAGATATCAAAAGTGCCTCTACAGTAGTTCACCAGGAACGGTGCTTATGGCTTGGTCGTTGATAGTTTATTCTTTTTCTCTTTTTACTCTGGAAAAAAAAGTCATTAAAGAAGACTGTTATTTTCTTCTTTTTTCTAACCAATGAAAAGGACATCAAAGTACAGAGTGTTTGACAAGAGGACCAGTTGGTTCCATTCAGGGGCACATTATGAATTGTTCATTTTTGACAGGGGGAACAATTCATTACACTTTGTTTATGTAGCACCTCCCCAGGGTCCATTTCTAAGTGGTTCACAAAAGGCTTATTCTCACTGGAACACACTTGTCCTTCAGGGTTCCCAGGGACTGAAGATCATGTGTGCAAATAAAATAAACTCACCCTGAAGGCCAGTAATTTAGATTAATAAAGAGCTATGTTTATACAACTCCATTAAGAAAATTCTACATGGCAAGTTGAACCCAATTTTCTCAGGCTGCACAACCATTTCTAAACAAGACTTGATGAAGAATGGCTAGTTTGTGGGTATTCACAAATAAGGAGAAAGTCTTTTCATAGTCTTCTTACCCCAAGACTCTATTTCTGTGACCTCCTGTTTTTCAGGAGGCCATTCAGAGGTTGAAGCAGCTTAAATCTGAAGATTCTGTGTCTGCAGGAACCCACTCAGGCCCTCTGGCCATCCACGCCATCCTTCCATCATCCATTTGTTCACGTACTCGTTAGAAAAACCACTCTCAGGTACATGCTGGCACTGGCACTCTAGCTCCTTTGCTTATATCTAGTTCCTCCAACAGGAGAGACGGGCAAGGAAAAGGCACATCAGGGTTGAGAGAGACCTACGTTATACAATACCCAGGAGCTTTTATCTTGACACTCGTAACAGCCATGTGGAATAAGTAGGGCTTAATTTTAACCTCTCTTTCCTCTAAAAGAATCAGTCCCCAGAGCAATTATTAACATAACTTTGAAAAGTTATAAGACTTGCCCAAAGGAAAGGAAGCCCCTATTTACTGGGTACCTCTTATGTACAGGACATGATGTGAGAGGTTTTCTTGTTCATAATCCTTCTGCATTGTCCAGAACACACTGTGCAGTGTGTGTGTGTGTGTGTGTGTGTCCACTTGATAGACTGAATGAAGAACAGGAGGCATAGAAAAGTCATGGAATTGCTGAGGTCACTGGGAAGTGGGCGGCTGAAAAGTCTCTGGTCTTCCTGTGGTCACCTCCCCAGAGACCACATAGGGTCGAGACCCTTACACACTGGCAGCCCCAGACCCTCTGGGACATCCTGGCTTTCTTCCTCTTTTCTTCCTACATTTCAAAGAGAGGGGTCGGAAAGGAAAACCACAGCACCAACACAAATAGCTGAGGAAGGGCCGGGACGGTAGAAGGGCTCTTCGGAGTGTGTGGCTGTATAAAGATAACATTTCCCACGAGGGCTGGGGAGCCCAGGGGACGTGTGCCTTCCCCAGGGCTGCCCTTCCCACTGGCATTCCCTGACCAGGGGTTCACCAGCCTTTCCCTTCTTAGTTACACCCTCACTCAACGACGGGGCTTTGTGCTCTGAGAAGTCTTTGCAAACTCTTTTAAAAACTGTGGTGTTGTTCTCTTTTGGCTCCTGTGCTGGCTTTCATTATTTTCTTTCCTTTCTGGATGTCTGCCTCACTTGAATTCAATTACTGTCTCTATTTAAGTGATCCCAGATCTGTACTTTCAGTGCAGGCCTGTCTCCGGAGCACCAGCCATCCCACTCACGAAGGTGCCCGGTGGCCCTCAGCGTCGGAACCTCTCTACCAAAGCACCCTACTCTTGCATTCTCTATTCCAGGGAACAGCAACATTCAGCACCTAGTGTTTTCTAATCAAAGTTAATTCATTGACTGAATGTTGCTGATTGACTTATTGATTGTTATTGATTGACTTATTCCACAGTCTTTTTAAATTGTTTTGAGTACCTACTTGAGTATCAGGCAATGTGCCTAATGCTGGTGTATAAATCATAGAACACAGAGCCCTAATCTTCATGAAGCTTCCAGGCCATGATGGCATGTTGTGTGTGTGTGTGTTTGTGCATAGGGAGTGTAGAGCAGTGAAGAGGATGTCACTGGTGCTGTGATAAAGCAGCTACACAGAAGAGGAGCTGAACTCAGATAGGAGGACGTGTAGTTAGTGGTGGTGGAGAGGCTTCCTAGAGGAGACAAATGGATCACTTGTTCTTTCTCCCAATTACCTTAAAATTTTGCCTCTGTTGAACCCTTTCTCATGCTTAGAGGGTTATTCTCATCATTCTCCCCTACCTAAATCCTGTCACCTCTCAGTTCCCCGGTCCCAACTGCAATACTTCTTCCTTGAAGCTTTTCCCAACGCCTGCAGGGAGAATTGGTCAGACTTCTCTTTGCGTGGTGTTTATTCTCCCATTATAACTCCGCGTTCTTCTTGCTGTTGTATTGCGTGTCTTCCACATGTGTGTCACTCCCTTTAGGCTGTGAGCCCCTGTACTCCTTCCTGTGCACCTCTGTTGCCCTCCCTGCTCCAGCACCAGCCTCCATGCTCAGACCGAGGCAGACAAGTTTATCGTTGTGTGTGTTTGTCAAAAGGGGTGTGGGGTACACAAAGATTCATCAACACTCTTCCACACTGGGGCCAGTGAGATGCTGTTGGCTGGCAGTTAGTGACAGGGTGGACAGACCGATGCTACCTGGACCAGAGAGCGATTCTATCATGAGACCCAAAGCAATGGAGCTACTGGCCACCTTATGGCCATTTATAGTCCAGTGGCTGGTCCAAAGTAGGCCCTCATTGTTTCTTGGACAAATGAATGCATTTAGAGCAAAGGTATGGAGGAGGAGGAAACCCTTCTCTAATAACTGCTACTGTTGTTAGAGTAGAGCAACCTATCCCCCACTAACTACTACTACGAGTGGCGGTGCTCTGACCTTAGGTGTACTTAAACATGCTATGGATTTGAAACTATTTCTCTGGAAGAGAGGAGGAATTGGAAATACAGGTAACATACTTTAAGGGTTTACCCCTTATGCTAAGTACTCTCTAAACACTCATCTAATCTAATCTTATCCTCCTATAGATTGTAGGAGATAGTGTTATTATCCTTGCTTTAGAGATAAAGATACTAAAGCTTACAGAAGTTATCAAAGTATCAGAGCTGAAATTTGAACTATGATTTGTCTTAATCCAAAGCCCATGTGTTTTCAGGATGCACCCTGTCATGATTCCAGTTCATTAAAAGCTGAAATATGTATGTAGCTAAAGATTCAACCGTTACTTTTTTCCAATGTCATTCAATGTCATTTCATTCCAGGTCCTCCCAAACCTTTTAATTGTTGTGGTGAAGGAAATCTCAAACCTGTTACATATGAATTTATTATTTTTATATTTTACATGTTTTAAGAAATAAATTTCCCAAGAAATGAGGCGGCCTTTCGGCTGTCTCTGACAGGACTGTGTCTTGGTCTGGGTGATGCTGGTCGGTCAGCATCTATGGGATGTCAGTTCTCACAAGCTCTGTCTGTGGCCACCATCAATAAAGCCCTTTAAGCAGATCTGTACATTCGGGGGCCGGCTGGCGAGGCACGTGCCATGAAGCACCCCTTCCCCAATAATCAAACTCTTGTAAGCTGCGTTGAATGAGATTCTTTCTCCCGGGAGCAGTATATGTTTGTTTGTTGGCATGGTCCTAATGACTTAAAGAAAAATGCCGGAAACCAGTCCTGCGCTCTTCCCTGAAAGGAACATTGGTCCTTTGTTCAAGAAATGCATTTGTGGAACGGCTTCTGAGCAAGTCCTTGGAATTCCTCATGGTTTATATGTCTTTGTAAGCTCCTGGCATTGAAGAAGCAAGGTTTTTCTTTTGCTTTTTTCTCCCCAATGAATCCAACATTGTATTGAACACACTCTCCCTCCGTTTTGATAAAGCCAACAACTCACAAAGCCAACTTGACTGGAAAGAGCAGGAACACGAGTAAAATTCGATATCGTTGTGGGCTGTTTGGCGTTAAAAGGTTAGGGGTGTGGGTGTCGAGGCCAGAGCCCCATTTTCGCTGCTGTTTTTTAACTTTCTCTTTGTTCAGGAATAGCATGACATTTGTTTTAGTAACTGCAATGCTGCTCAGAGATACAGTGTTTAAAATTATTTTCCACGGCGCCCTCAGACAGTCTACCTTTTGATTTTTTTAGTTGGCCCATCGGCCGACTTCAAGAGAGGCGACAAGGGTAGCTCAGTAGGTTAGGGATTTATAATAAATGGACCCGGGCTACAAACCTGGCTTCCTTGACTTCTCTCTTTGTGATATGGCGACAGTTCTTCGTCTCTCTGAACCTCACTTTCCTCCGTATACAAAATGGGAATAATGAGGCTATTTACCTACATGATTGTGATGGGGGTTAAATAAGATGACATGATCACACCCCAGGTGCTTAACAAACAGCCACCTCCCACTTCCCTTCCCTGCTTTGTCTTCCTTGAGATGTCAGCATCCTGAGTGGCAAAGAAGTTAGTAGACAAGTTACATTAGTTTGCTCAGGCTGTGGTAACAAAGTATCGCAGACTGGGTGGCTTAAATGACAGACATTTATTTCCTCATAGTTCTGGAGGCTGGAAGTCCCAGATCAAGGCGTTGGGAGGGTTGATTTCTTCTAAGTCCCCTCTCCTTGGCAGTACATGGCTGTCTCCTCCCTATGTCCTCACATGGCCTTCCCTCTGTGTGTGTCTGTGTCCTAATCTCCTTTGCTTGTAGTGACCCTACTCATACTGAATTAAGGCCCACCCTAATGACCTCGTTGTAACTTAACTACCTCTTTAAAGACCCTGTCTCCAAATAAAGTCACATTCTGAGGTACTAGAGGTAGGACTTTAACATATGAATTTTGGGGGGAGGGGATACAATTTAGTCCCTAACACAGGTGGAGCCTGGTTGGTACCAGTGAAAACCTATGGAAGATTCTGCCTGAAGAGGACCAGTGAGTTCCCTGTTATCCTCCCTTCTCCTCCAGTTTTTATTTGGCTTAAATCCCATCTGAAGTCTCTCTGCCCCAATTAGCTTGAAAGTCCTTTGAGTCCAGCAGGTTGCGGTCACCTTTTTAGCTCCAAGCTTGTATCTCACCATGGTGAAACATGAGCAATACTTCAGAGGCTGTTCATGTATCCTGGAATATGCAGCACTGCACGCCTAGAATACAGTGAGGTTCTCAGTAAATGTTCATGCATTCTTTCAGCAAACATGTTGTGCGTGAATAATGCAGTCTTTGCCCTTGAGGAGCTCACAGTCACCGGGGGAAAACAGACTGATAGAAATCTTGCTGACGAGGAGACATAATTTCATTGAGTGTGACAGAGGTAGTGGAGAGGGCTACAGGAGCACAGACAGGAGGGGTTCAAGTTTGTGAGGAGAGGCAGGTGGTCTAGGAAGCCTGGAATTCTAGGGTCTTGCTACTGAAAACGTGGCCCACAGACCAGCATCACTGGCATCACCTAAGAACTTGTTATCAATGCAGCATCTCAGGCCCAACCCCAGACCCATAGAATCAGCCTCTGCCCTGCTCCTGGGCTTATAGCCCAGACATTGGAAACGAAGGTGCCCATAGGGGATAGAATATAGATGAGTACAATAGGTGAGTGTAAGAAAAGTCATTTAGCCCTTAGTCTTATTTTATTTCCCCACACTTTTCCTAGAGCTATGATGAGGTAGAGATAGATGGCAACAAAAGGTAAGCGCTCTCCCTTCCATACCCTGGAGTTGTTGTTGGAGATAGCTACCCAGTTGGAATTTTTCTCCGTCCACCTTGCATCTAGTGTGGCCATTGACTAGCTCTCACCAGTGACGTGTGAGAAGAAATGATATATGTCCTCTCTGGGCTGGGGCTTTTAAGAAGCAGATGGGATTTTTCGACTCTCACTTTCTCCATTCTCTGGCTGAAGGCCAAATATGGAAACTCTAGGGACTGGCAAAACCACAAGATGAGAAGATCTTGGGCCCCCGAATCTTCATGTGGAGGAAAGCCATCCCCATCGACTATTGCAAGACCATGAAATAAACATTTATTGCTTTAAGCCATGGATGTTCGAGGATTTGCTAGATATAGCAGCTAGTGTTCCCCTAACTAATATACATGGACAGAATATTTACTATAAGGAGAACAGCAACATAATTGCAGTAACAAAGGGAACTGACACTGAGCTGCAGTGTTGATGAGGCAATAGGGAGTGGTGGGGACTGTGGTGAGGGAGACTGTGCCTTCCCTGTGCAAGCAGGATTCACCTCTGCCTGATCACTGCCTTGTAGAAACAAACATAGGCTCAGTATTATCAGACTTCCAATTTTAAAATCCTGACTCACTTTAAAAAAAGTCTCTTCCAAATAAAATGTATCTATGGGATCCATCTGCCACATTGGAAGCCAGATTGCATATTCTGCACACCAGTAGATATCAACTAGGCCCCTTGTTGCCTCCCTGTTGGTGCCACAAATGTTCTTGCAGATGAGGAAGCTGTGAGGGTGTCTGGGACAGGGCATTGTTCCGGGTAAGCACACATGAGACGTTTGTTGTACGATTAATCCGGCAGGGCTGTTGGTGAGATTGCTGCTGCTATCACTGGTGTTTATGCAGCTGCTGCTGCTGCAGTGTAAATGTTATGTACTATTTTGTCTCTCCACAGTCATTTTTTTCTTTCATTTAATCCTTCCAACACCCTTGAGGTGTTATCAGCATCCCCATTTGCCAGAGAAAGCCCGAGGCACAGAAAAGGGGCTGACTGCAAGGCACTTGGCTCACAGTGCCGGAGCAGTCTCGCCTCCAGCCTTGCGACTCGAGCCTGGGGAATTTCCTAGGCCGCCTTGTGTGGCAAAGGCCCAGCTGAACACACTGGAGATGGTCTAGGTGCAGAGGGCCAGGGTCAGGTCACCTTGACCTGCCAGCCTGATGACAGACTCCATGATAGGAGTTTTTGATACTGAGTGTGGGACGGAGGGATTTGAAGGTAGGGAAAGAGGAATCACTTATTTCTCCCCTTTCCCCTAGATGAGGGGATATGGCACCCAGCACCTGGGCTGGTGGGCATTATGTTCCTTCTCTATGGCTTAGCAGAGAATTTGATACCTTTTAGGGAGCTCTCAACATCTCTGAAGCTATTGGTGCCCCGGGATAAATATCTGTAACTTTTTGGCTGTGTGGCCACGTGCAAAATCACTTGACCATTTTGAGACTCAGTTTCCACCACTGCAAAATGAAGACATTAGAACAATACTCATGACAAAGGGTAATCACAGGGCTCAACAGGAGAACTGGTGAGGGCTGTGCTAGGCACAGAGTAGGGCCACCATAAACGTGCATCTAATGACCAGCAGTGTGAAAGCATTTTGTTGATGGCCCTGAATGAGCTGTACACACGACTGATCATAATTCTCCCTGGGCTGGGGCATCCGCCAGCTTGCTCATGAATCTGCCCCCAAACTACCAAGCCTGGGCTGGGGATGCATTTCTGGATGCCCAGAGGCCGGCTTTGCAAAGAGAAGCAAACAACAGTGTCTATTCACAGGCTCGCCGCTCGGCCTGCCAGAGCCCACGAGGGGTTTGGACTCAGAGAGCTATTGAAGGGAAGCCACAAAGACACGTTTTCTCCCCTGCGGCCTGGAGTGAAGACAGAGCGGCCCAGGCACAAGAAGAGGGTTGTTTCCCATCAGCCGGCAGCCGGCAAATTCTGTCAAAGCAGCTGAAGGAGAGAAGTCATCAAAACACCCAGGAAAAACAAGAGCTGTGGTGCGGGCAGGAGCTGGGAGATAAGGAGGCTGCCACCGGGCACACTGGCCCCTTCTCTGGGCGCTGGCAGCCACGCTCCTGCCATTGTCTGGAACCGCCGGCTGTGTTGATGGGGCCTTTCTTCTTTTTCTTCTTAAAGAAAGGATTCATGTCAGAGGAAAGAGAGTTTGTGTTGTATGAACAGTGACTGCCAAATGAAAACCTTTGGTGTTAAAATAGTGAGGCCCAAATTCAAACTGGCCCTTTGTCCCTAGTGTGGAGAAGACGGGAGGGGCCCCTTCCGTTTCGGGCTGGCTCCCTCCTCTCCCCCCTCGAGGCCGCGCCACTGGGCTTCTGCTGCTGTGTCTGCCGTTGCAAAGTGGAGGCCAGGCTGGCTGTCCCTGCTCTGTGGCCAGGCCCTGCTCCTGTCCCACTTCCCAGGGGGGCCTCTCATCCTCATGGCCCTTGTTCACGTGGTCCCTTTGCCCTGCCTGGAGGGACCCTGGCATGTCCAACACGCACCTCAAATTCAACATGTGTAAAATGGATCTTGGTGTCTTTAACCCCCATGCCCTGCCTCAGAAGCACCTCCGGAGTCTCCACGGTGGAGAGGATTAAAGGGAGCCGTCCACCTTAGGGAAAGGGGACGAAGGAACCAGCGGATTTATCTTAAATCTGAGCATACCATATAATTGTCCATGTCAAAGAACTGGGGTGGGGGCTGATGAGAATTGCGGAGGTAGAAGCCCCTGGCTCCTTCCCAAGAAACTCCTTGGAAATGACGATCCTATCCCATCATTCCTTCTCCCATGTTTCCATCCTGGTCCGTGATACTGGTTTGGATGGGATCTGTGCAGAGGTGATGTTGTTCAAACCATTTCTCTCCCATTGTTTTGCAACAAGAATTTATTGAAGGCCCACTGTGCATCCATCACCATCATCCAGGTGATTACAGGACCCAAATACCTGTAAGCAAGACCTCAGCCCTGGTAGACCTAGATCAGCTGAACCCGCAAGAGTCCTGCGCTCTGTCCATGGAGAGCCACGGCTCTGAGTGTGCTTTGGGAGCAGAGATGGCTGAGCAGGGGTTCACCCAGGCTGGTTTGGAACCCAGAGAGTGTTCTTCTTTTCTTTTTTAAAATTAAAAAACTGGGAACCCTGTTCTTTTTAAAGGAGGATAAACTTAAAGTTGTAATCTCAGGGTATATATGTATAGCATCTTCTTTGACTTTAGCAGACTGAAGAGGTGAGGAAGGTTAGTTCAGGTCAGGGATGCCACTTGTGCAAGGAAGGGCATTTTGCAGGGGTGGCCAGAGGGCAGCTTGTCACTCTATGTGGTCAGTGCATAGTGTAGATGGTGGGAGGAGACTTAAATAAAGGTGCCCGGAGCTTAGTGGGGGATGAATAAATCAGAGTTCCTTTCCCTGCTTTCCTTTTTCCTGAGCCTCACCTAACATGGTCTGTCAAATCACACTCACTGTCAGTTTGCTGTTACTTTAGTAGATGGACTATAGTTAAGACTTCCATTTTTCCAATTAGTGTTTTAAATGATAAGACAATTAAATACACCTCGTTAAAAATTGACTAATGAAAACACTATTTTCCTTTTTCCCAGAATTAAATGCTATTAAATTTTTCTTAGATATTCTTCAGAAAGCTTTATGTATACATAAATATGCATATGTTTTCTTCTTTTCAAAGTAAATCATAAATACTCCTCTGTCTCTTGTGCTTCATTTAATAAAGTGACAAAGAGATTTTCATTATCAGCATGTAGAAATCAGCCTCATTCTTTTGAATAGCTGCATAGCTTTCTGTAATGTATTTAGTCTATCTTCTTTTGTTTTCAGTAATAGTCTATTAAAATTTTGCATCAGTGAATACCATTACGTAATTTCTTTGCAAATATATCTGTAGAGTGTATTTCAGGAAGTGATATTTCTTGGTTAAATGTTGTGTGCATTATCATTTTTGAGAGATATTGCCAAATTGTCTTCTAATAGTGAATAGCTGTTTCCCCTCACTCTCATCAATACTGGATATTGTCAGACTTTTTAATATTTGCTGATACAATCAGAGAAAACTGGTATCTCATTGTTTTAATGTGTATTCCTTTAAGTATGAATGAGGTTGAGTATTGTTTTATTTGTATTAACTATCCCAATTTAGTCTTCTCTAAAATACCTGCATCTATCTTTTCCTATTTTTCTGTTTTAGACCTTATATCTGTTTTTTACTGATTTTTAACCATATGTTTGTGGTAGACAGCCATTAAGAAGGTGCCCAATGCTATTATCCTCCTGATAGTCATCACCTTGTGTAATACCCTCCTCCAGAGTGTAGGATGGACTTACTGACTCCCTTGCAGTGAATTCAGCACTGCAAAAGTGGTGGGTGCTGACTTCTAATATTGGGTTATAAAAAGACTGTGGCTTCTGCTCTGGGTGCTCTTTCTCCTTTGCTGGTGTGCCTGCCATGTGAGTGAGCTGGGAAGAGAATCTTCCAGCCCCAGTCAAGCCTTCAGATGACTGCAGCTCCTGCTGAAAACTCGACCGAAAAGACTAGAAAAATTAGAAAAAGAAAGATTAGGTTATTTTGCTTATATTTGCGATTTTGATCTCTTTGATATATAATACAATACTGGGTAATCCAGACAAGTATAGGGAAATGAGACAGATCTGCATTCAGTCTCTGATCCTGCCTCCTATTGGCTGTGGCCTTAGGCAAGTTAAATTACCACCATAAACCTCAGGTTCCTCATAAAGTTGCTGTGGGGATTAATAGGCAAATGATTAGCACAATTCATATACACCTATAAAAACAGATTGAACACATCTTGCAAGGGGAAAGACCTACCTATTTAAAGTTACCAATACTCTGAGGATACGGGTGAGATGCTGGATTCAGGCTGAAATAAAAATATTACTTCAAATCAAGGAATGCTAACTTCCTAAGAAATAGGACCTTATTTTGAAACTAGCACTATACTATATACTTTTATATTCAGTATTTTATATCATCCTCACCATACCTTTTCCAAATAGGTGTTACTATTAATATCTTCATTTAACAGATGGGGAAACTGAGTCTCAAAGAGGCTAAATACCCTGTCCAGGATCAGAAGAATGCTAAATAACTTAGCCATGATTTGAACTCAGTTCTGTCCAATTTCAAGTTCTATGTTCTTTGTCTTTCTCTACCTTGCTTTATCCAATTAAGATAAAATTCATCAATGCAACATATTTACTTATTATTTGTGAAGCTATATCCTAAATTCATCATTTATACTTCAGCTTTCATTTTCAATTTTGAACAGGTTTCCCCTTCAACGCAGAATCTCGCTTTATTCATCAGGCTGTGACAGAGTAAGTCAGGCAGAAGTTAGAGTGATTTAACTTTGGCATTCACAGGCTCTAGAATAGCTAGTTATAAATTTCTTCCCATCCCTTCCCCTGAACACTCTTTGGAAACTAAAGGATTGCAACCCGATCCTGCCTCTTGCTCTTTGATGCTCATTGCATTCTTTTTGGATTAAAGGTGTCCAGTTTCCTTGGGAGGCATAAAATATGGCCATCTAAATGAGGAGAGTGTAAGCCCCTTCAGTAAACTCCTTAATGGGAGTTTTTATGGGATGTATTTTCACCTCATTGAGCTTTTTATTTCACTAAGAGTCTTTCATCCATGCAAGCAGGTGAAGAAAATGGAAAAATGATGGCAGAGAAAAGAAGAGCTTTAGGAACATGAAAAGAAAGAGAAAACCAAAAGAAGCTCTCCCTACATTTGTTTATTTTTAAGATCTTGCAAGCCATCAGACCAGTAACAAAAGAGCAAAAATTTTTATCCTTTATCCTACTGGGGGATCTCAAATAGGCCATTTATTAAGAGAATCAGACAATTTATTTAGACTTTGATTTCATCATTCATTTATGCATCACCATTCATTCATTCACTCAATTGTTTGAGCATCTACATTAGAAGTCTTGTCTTTCCATGAGCATGACCTGTATTTGATCAATTAATCAAAAAGA
Source organism: Eulemur rufifrons (assembly GCF_041146395.1). NCBI lineage: Eukaryota > Metazoa > Chordata > Mammalia > Primates > Lemuridae > Eulemur > Eulemur rufifrons. The sequence continues at coordinate 35,838,719 of NC_090985.1, forward strand.
GTTTAAAAAAGGGAACCATTTATCAAAAGTATACATGTATATTTAAGTATTTTTTTAACTTAAAATTTATTTCTGTATATTTATTCACCCATCTTTTGATACAAGGCCAAGGCTATTTGTGTATTGGTTTTAATACTTGTGCAAAACCAGATACCAACAGCAACGACAAAAAACACACATACCCATAATGTGTCATCTGTGTTTCTAGCTCTAATTTCTTTAAAGTAGATCAGGAGCTTAAAAATACTTTTGAAGCAATTTGATTTTAGATTTTAACTTTTGATACTTTTTTCCCTCTAATATTTTATGGTTTTGTTTACAAAGAATTTTTTTTTAGCAAAGAATTTTTTAAACCAACCTATGTTTAGCCAATTTTTCCAAAGAATTAATTTCCAACTTAGTTTTCATAGAAACAATAATTTTCTTTTTTATACTCAGATTCCACAGGTTTACAGATATTTCATTAAATTACATACCTATAACATTAGCTAACTCTGAGGGATTATGCTGTTTTCAGTGCTTGATCTGAACTCACTTATTAATTGTCACAACCAGCCAGTAAGGCTAATAATATTATTATCTTCATTTCCCCTGGGAGAAAATGAAGTTAGCTGGCTTGCGAAAAATATACTGATGACTAGTGCTGAGCATATAACTCAACAGATGGTGCACAAGTGTGTGACATTAATAGTATGCAGCACACTAGCTGGAGCTCTCAGGTTTGTGGACATCAACCAATATGTGTGCACAAGTTAAGAGTGACCTGATGAGTCTGAAATAGGAGAATGCAGTTAAGAGGACTCTTACTCTAATGAGGGAGAGGGTGGAGTAATGCAAAAGAATGCATTTTTAGGTAAACCAACTTGATTTTGAATGATAGTGCTAACAGTTATTACCTACGTAACTCTGAGAGCCTCAATCCTTATCTATAAAATGGAAATAATTATACTTTATTGGGTTATTTTCTCATTTATTAATTCATTCAAAATTTTTTTCTCAAGCACCTTCAAATGTGCCAGGCACCGAACTGTTATAAGATTGCATACATGGATAAGCATTAAGTTTTCCTACCCTCATGGAACCCGCATTTTAGGTACAGAGAATAAATAACTAAATAAATATGAACAGTCAGAAATGCGAGGAAGGTAAACAGGGTAAAATGACAAAGACATATAGAGTGCAGGGATTGTTCATTCATTCATTTACTCACTCATGAATGCTGCCAACTAAAATTTGTTGAATATTAATATTTATCAAATATTTATTATGAGCCAGGCATAATGCAATGAAGAGTAAGATAACACAGGCAATTAAACTAGATACTATAGCATCAGGGATGTAAGGGTAAATAGTAGATACTCCCATATCTCCCAGAAGTTCAGCCTAGCTGGGAAAATTAATGAGTAAATCTTACAGTAAACACTCTGTCGAACGAAGTGCAAAAACTATGAGAGCTCAATCTGTCATGAGATCAGAGGGAATAAAATGGAAAAAGAAAAAAAACTATGAGAGCTCAGTGCAGGGAGAGATGAACCTACTTGGGACAGAAATAAAATGGATGAACATTTCATGTTCGACAAAAAAGCAGACTTTGATGGTCATGTTAGATATGAGAAGTCTGCAGGGCTATCATGAAGACTGTGTACTGCCCAACTCCAGGAGGCACCCTTCAGAGACTATGATATAAATGGTGGCCCCTGTAATTGTGCAGCATACAACCTCCAAATACATACCCTAAGGTCCTACCAGAGGCTTTGGACATATTGACTTTGATTAATATTATTTTATATTGAATTATCAAGGAGGGAGATGGGGGCTGGAAAAGTGATCACTTCAGAGTTAAGGAATAATTCTGGTCCAGTGGAGTAGATGGCAAAGAAAATAATTATAACTGGACCGATAGTTTCTATCACAAATGTGTAGGGCGATTCAGTTTTGTGGGGCCTGAAGCTTATATACATTAGGAACAATCTTTAAGAAAAAAGGACAATTAGAAATATAAAATTGTCCATAAGGCTGAATATTTATTTGGAATGAGAAGAGATATTAGAACAAATTGCAAATTATAAAAAGTCACCGGGAACACACAACGTGGGGACCTATCCACGTTTTCTTGACACTCATTATTTCAGCAAATGCCTCAGGTTCCTACTGCAAGCACTTGTGCCTCTCCTCCCAAGGCCTGAGGGCAGTAGGGTAGAAGTGTGTGGGAGGTAATGCCTCTGGGAACCAGCCACCCCTAGATGGTGGAGGATGAATATTTTGCTGGAGGATAAAATACCTGTTACGTGGGACAACTGTCAAATGTTTCCCACACAAGCTCCTAGAATTTCCCACTGGAGTTGAGCCCAGTTCCCACAGCAGTGCCTTGCCCAAGAACACATTCTTTATCAGCTACCTTCCTTTCTCTCTCTCACTTCCTCACTCCCCTGCTGGTACTTCCTGGTCAGGACCAGCTACATAATTTTCAGGATCCAGTGCAAATTGAAATTGTGGGGACTCTTGTTTGAAAAATTATTAAGAATTTCAAAATGGTAATAGCAGAGCATTAAACCAAGCTCAAAACCCTTCCGAGCACAGGCCCTGTGCAAGCGCACAGGTTGCATGCCCAAGTACCTGGTCCCACTGCTGGTATCCTGTCCCACATAAAACATTTGCACTTTCCCTGTCTCAGGATTTGCTTCTGGGGAAACTCAACCTAAGACACAGGGATATTCATAAAATATCTCAAAATGAAGATGATAACTACATTTTTATTAGTTAAATGCTGACCCACATTTATAATATTTTTTTTCTAATTTTTTAGCTATATATTCCTAATATTTTGGCTATATATATATATATATATAAATAATAAGTGTTGTAAATTACTAATAGCTTAGAAAAGTTTTAGTGTCACAGCCCATTATTAATAAGTCCTGTACATTTTAAGATTGTTATCAAATTTTGAAAAATTCTCAAGTTTCCTTCATACATGAGCAATCAGATTCTAGGGCACTTCTCATGTAGTAACTAATCTTAAATGTTCTTTTTATTAGTTTCTATTGCTGCTTTAAAAAAATTACCATAAATGTGGTGGGTTAAAACCGCATCCATTTATTATCTTACAGTTCTATTGGTCAGAAGTCCAACACAGGTATTGTTACTGGAGTAAAATCAAGGTTTCAGCAGGGTTGAATTCCTTTCTTCAAGCTCCAGAAGAGAATCCATTTCCTTGCCTTTTTCAGCTTGCAGGAGCCACCCATGATCCTGGGCTGGTGACCCCCGTCCTCTGTCTTTAAGTCCCACAATGTTCTGTAGTTGTGTCTTCTGACTTACTCTTCTGCCTCTCTCTTCCATTTTTAAGGATTCATATGTTTAGATTGGGCCACCCAGATAACCCTGGGTAATCTCTCCATTTGAAGACTGTAACCTTCATCATATTCACAAAAACCATTTTTTGCCACATAAGGGAACATATTCAAAAGTTCCAGGGGTTAGGAAGCAGGCATCTTTTTTGGAAAGCCATTATTTTGCCTACCACACTCTCTTCATTGACAACGCTTATTAACAGGTTTGTCCTTGATGTCTTGTTTAGTCGTGTATTATGGATTTATTGTTATCGTCGTCAACGTTGGTTAGATCAGCAAGAAACTTAAATAGTTTTCCAATGCGTTTATAGGATTCACTCCGGTTTTTTAATTGGACTACCAAACTGTTTGAGAGCCTATTAGACTTTTTTTTTTTTTAATTTCAGCTTATTATGGGGGATACAAAAGTTCAGGTTACATACGTTGCCCACGTACCGCCTGTCCCCCCAAGTCAAAGCTCCAGGCGTGTCCATTCCCCAGACAGTGCGCATTGCATTCATCATGTAGGTATATACCCATCCCCTCCTCGCATCCCCCCCCTCCCCGAGTCAGCACCTTCAAGCGTGACCATTCCCCAGACAGTGCACAATGCACTCATCATGTAGGCATGAGCCTATTAGTCTTTTAAATTTTTTTTCTCTTTTTCTTAGTGAATTTACTACCTTAGTATGGTCTGATTTTTTTTTTCCAGCAATTTACTTCTTTATGTCAGAATAAATTTTATAGGTTTTTATCACTCTTCCAAATTGCTTTTATTTCATATTCAATTTTTTATCTAAATTTTCTCTCCATTATTTAATATCTAAATTTAAAGATGACAAAATATACCTTTATACATATTCTCATCAGGAATTTGTCATTTCTTACTTTTTTATTGATATGAAATAAATTCCATTTTGCAAATAAAGTGACACATTAACAACTCACTTTCCCCAAAGCTATCCTGAAAATGCTGACAGTCACAGCAATGCCACTGGCATGAAGGGAAGTATAGGGAAGGAAGAATTTCCTAGCTGATTCCAGTTAAAATACCTTATTTTTGCCAATTTTCAAAAATGTAGGGATATGTGAACACCCTGTTAGAGCTCCTGCCCATTACCTGGAAGGAGCCTAAGGTGTAAGCTTTAGCACAATGTAAATATATATCAGGTGCTGTGGAATGCAATGGAAGGGAACCTGATACAGCCTGGAGGTTTCTAGAAAGACCTGCCAGAAGAAGCCTATGCTTAAGCCAAGTCTTAAAGAACGGATGGAATTTAGCCAGTCATGGAAAGAAAGCAAGGGGCTTCTGGGTAGAGGCTGTGATTTGTTTAGGCACAGAAGTGCGAGAGGAGTTGTTCAGTGTCGTGGAGGAGGAGGAGGGGAGGGTGAGGAGAAGAGTCAGCTGACGAGAGAAGCGTGAGGAAGAGTGTGGGCTTCATCCTGAGGACAAGAAGTCCCACCAAAGAGTTGTAAACAGAGATCACAGAGGGCTGGATCTATGTTTTAGGGTCATTAAGGTCCTGCCTTAAAGAGAGTTAGATGGGGGAACAGAAGTGACTGCTTTAATGTCTTTTTTCAAAGCAAATGCATAATCACTATCCCTGTAGACCAAGGCTATCCAGTAGAACTCTCTGTGATGATGGAAACGTTCGATATCTACACTGTCCAATGTGGCAGCTCCAGCTACATGTGGCCACTGTGCATTCAACATGTGTGACCAAGGGACTACCATTTTAGTTTTATTTAATTTCAACTGTTAAAAATCTAAACAGTCACACACATGGCTAGTGGCTACCACATGGGACAGCATAGCTCTAGACCTTCAAAGAGAAAGATGATGGGGTAGACGGGCTTATTCATCTAAACTTAATAAGAAACTTCAATTTTCAAGGAATTATTTTGGGCATTAGAAAGAATTTAAGCAGTATAGGACATAGGTGGATGCCAACTTAACGGAACTTAGGATCAGGATAAGGCTTTGTGTTGATAGGGCTGAGTGGATACTAAGGAAAAATTCAGGATGTGTAAACAAAAAGTAGCTATGAGGATGGATATTTGTTGTAACACTTGTACAGAACCTAAATATGCAAATGTAAAGATTAATTAAGAAAATGACAGCCTCATCTATGCAATAGAATAATATAAATAATGCCAAAGCATATTTATTTTAATGGAAAGATTTTTATGATATGGTATTAGTGGAAAAGCATATTATAAAATGGTCATTAAAATTTTTAAGGAAAATATGCTTAGAGAAAGATTGGATGTCTATACATAACGTACAGATACGCAGAGTTGTCATATCTGAGTTGAAGGCAATTGCTTCATTTTTCTGTCTTCCTTTTTTTTTTTTTGCCATATCTATATTATCATATTTTTCTGCAATGTGTGTGTATTGCTTTTATAATAAGAAAAATAAGAAAATAATAAAAGTAATTTAGTTTTTAATTCTTGAAGGAGTGAAACAGACAGCAAGATCTATTGTAGTTCAGAGAGAAGGTATCCCAGCAGGTGAGGGAGGGGGTAGGTGGGGAAGTTTTCTCACTGAAGATGAACTTTGAAAGAAAAGGGGGACAGTAGCGGGAGAAGAAGGAAACAAACATTTCTTGAGCATTTGACTCTGTGCTGAGTGTTTATATGTGTTATCTCCTTTAACCCGTGCCATGACCAGATAAGATATCTACCAACATCATCCCATTTTACAGATGAGCAGATCAAGACTCTAATAGGTTAAATTACCCTGTAAGCAAAATCAGAATTTTTGAAGACAGAAGACTGCGGATTTGCTTACTGGTGGTTGCTAGCTTTTGCTACTGGGTGAATTTCATAATGTGCTGGCTCTCATTCATATATTTATTTGTGTAATGAATGTGTTTGTGTAATGTTTTTGCAATGACTAGACTAGGAGCTCCATGGGAGCAGGGACTGTGTGTGTTTAGTTCAGTACTGTGTCTAATCCCTTAGCAAAGAACTTGGTACACAACAGGCTCGCAATTAATACTGCTGACTGGATGAAGCTATACTAGGGACCATTCATTCCTGTATTTTTAACCCTATAGATGGCTTGGAAAGACTCAAATGAGATAATAGGCCTAGCAGGATTTTGTAAACTGTAGAATCATGTACACATGTCATGGATTTTTATTTCTAAAAACTTTCCTTTATTGGCTTTTTTCAAGCCAAATAAAAATTTTTGGAACAGCCAATGGTACTCCTGCAAAAAGGAGATTTAATCTAGAAATTCTTGGAAAGCAGCAAGAAAGCATTTATTCGGTCCTAAACGGAGTTCTTAGGAGGCTTTTTTTTTATTCTTAATCAGAACATCAGGACTTATTAATGGATATCTTTAGAAATGTTTCTGAACCATCTCTTATTGTAACCAAACTGTGAGATAAATTGAGACATCTGAAGTGAGACCTATGTGTTATTAGTTACACAATCATTTATTATCAGCCCCTAACACAAATATTAAGAAATGTCACCTTTCTGTGGTCAAGCTACAGGAGGCTGTTGTCCTCTTACAGAACTGGGTGAGGATGGGGGAACAATCAGATACATCCTGTGTTCCCATAGGACACCATTTATCAAATTGCTAATCACATTCTGAAAACTTTATTTTTACTTTTTTCCCTTGCCGTAGTGGCAAGAACATCATCTTTGTGTCAGGTAGACCTGGCTTGAAACCGACTTTGTCACTTTTCAACTGTATGACTTCAGACAAGCTTCTTGCCTGCCGTCAACCTCAGTTTTTCCAATCTGTGAGGTAGAAACAATCATGCCGAACTTGCAGGATGAAATGAAATCGTGTGTACAGCTTGCCTGGCAGAGCACTTGGCTCAAAGTAACCTTAGTAAATGTAAATTATCTACTTTGTCTATTTTCCAAATTTATGGTTGGCAGCCAATAGACTTTTCTAAACAGAAACTTGTTCTTCAGAATATCAGAGAATGAAATGATTTAATGGAAGCCAGATGATCTTATGGGTCAAAAAGTGACTTCTGGGCCTGAGGCTGGAGTCTTCAGATTATAGATTAGAATCTATAGTTTAGTGCAGCAGAAAGATCCTAATAACATCTTATAGAATCATGGAGGAGAAGTGACCTATCCAAGGTCTTGTGACTAGTGGCATACATGGTTGCATTCACAGTACATTTAAGGAAGCCTCTCTGCAAATTGTGTGGGACATTATTGGATCCTTAGAAAAGCTATTTAGGGTAGAATATAGGCTCTCAGTTACATGTTTGAGTGTCTGGGACAATAACCCCCTTCTGAACCTTAGGTGCTTAGCTTAGTCGATCTGTACATTTAAGTACTACCTCCCTCTACAGAGAATGCAAAATTGAACTTTTGAGAGTTAGGAAGTGCAAGTTTTTCCAAAACCAAAGAGGTGAGGCAGACACACTCAATGGTTGGTATTCTGACAAGTCTGAGTTGCTGTCCACCTCCAAAAAGTCACTTTGGAACCAATGGACAGGTATGCCATTTTTTAAACTAAATAATGAACTCATGTATGCATTTATTCATTCATTGGTTCAACAAAAGCTCACTTTGCCCAGGCAATGAGTCCGACACTTTGTTAAGTGTGGAAGTCACAGAGATGAACAAAACACATCCTTTCTCTAGGGAGATCACAGCCTGCTCTTTTCTGAATCTTTCTTCTTCCTTGAAATTCTTCCAGGGTGTCTTAGCCTGAATTTTGGGAGGAGCCTCCCAACAGAGACTGCACCGCTCACCTCCTATTGAGAACTGATCTAACCACAGTGCTGGAAGACACAGTGACAGTCCTGTGACTCCTTCCTTCACATTTCATGTTTCCTGTACACGACTGGGTCTCTGTAGATGCCATTTCTATTCTTGTCCCTACTTCTATTCTTGTGTTTGCATCACCTGAATAGGGCTCAGCACCTCTCTTCACTACACCACTCTCTCCCTTCCCAAGTCAACTCCATCCTTAGTGAGTTTTTAATTTTTAGTTCAATATTTCATAGTGAAGATGGAAGAGAAGATTAGGTTACACCACACATCACCCAAAATACTTGATAAACATTTCCACTCCACCATGTTCTTTTCCATCAAGTCTTTTCCCTTGGCTACACACTCCCTGAGTCCCTCCCTCTTCCCTTCTGCCTCAGTCGTCTTCCCCCTGCACCATATCTCCCCAGGTTCATTAGATCTGGTCCTTCTCCTGTCATCTCATCTCCAATTTGCATTCTTGCCACCTTTGACCATGTAACACCCTTCTTAGAAGGAAGTGGGGAATTGGAAATAACAATTTTTTTTTCCTGGCCCAAAGTAAGTATATTTTCCTGTTCTACACATGGGTTATCTCAGACAGAGAAAGCAAAATCACTTAGGAAGGGTTGATTCCTGTATTCTATGGAGCTTCCCTTCTGTCTCCAAAAGCATTAGTTATATATATTCCTATTGAAAGTCTAGTACATTGAAAATTAAAAAAAATGCCTTTGGGTGCCTGTTTAGAATATAGACTTTGGTGTCAGAAACACTCTGGATTCAACTCTTGGACCTGCCACTTGCCACCTGGGAAATCTTGGGCAAATGACATCATTTTGCTAAACTTCTGTTTGATCATCTGTAAAATGAAAATAATAATACCATTGAGACATGGGGACCATGGGGCTTCTATGAGGTAATGGAATGACCCTTAGTTGGGCACAGGATACTGACGGTCCAGGTTAGTGGCAGTAGTAATCAGGAATGATGTCACCGAGTAGACGGTGACATTAGCACCTCTATAGGAATATTCCTGTTTTTGTAGCAGCAACTTAGCCAAGTCCTATTGTGCACAAAATATCATGAAAACATGAACTGCATGTTTTACAAATCTTTTAGTGCTCTTAAATGAGGTGGCATTTTAAAGCATATGTTGCAAAGTTGGTTGAAGGTTTTTTTTTTTTTATTTCAGCTTATTATGGGGGGTACAAAAGTTCAGGTTACATATGTTGCCCATGTACCGCCTATCCCCCCGAGTCAGAGCTCCAGGCGTGTCCATTCCCCAGACAGTGCGCATTGCACTCATCATGTAGGTATATACCCATCACCTCCTTGCACCACCCCGCTCCCCAAGTCAGCACCTTCAAGCGTGACCATTCCCCAGACGGTGCGCAACACACTCATCATGTAGGCATACACCCATCCCCTCCTCCCACCCCCCACCTCAGTCTGATATCCGATTGGTATCATTCCCAGGTGTGAATTTAGGTGATGATCAGGGAAACTAATTTTCTGGTGAGTACATGTGATGCTTGTTTTTCCATTCTTGAGATACTTCACTTTAATAGAATGGGTTCCAACTCTCTCCAGGAGAACCAAAGAGATGTCGTATCACTGTTATTTCTTATAGCTGAGTAATACTCCATGGTATACACATACCATAATTTACTAATCCAATCATGAATTGATGGGCATTTGGGTTGTTTCCACATCTTTGAGATTGTGAATTGTGCTGCTATAAACATTCAGGTACAGGTGTCTTTGTCATAGAATGACTTATGTTCCTTTGGGTAGATGCCCAATAATGGGATTGCTGGATCGAATGGTAGGTCTATTGAATCTGTTTAAGGTATCTCCATAATGCTTTCCAGAGGGGTTGCACTAGTTTGCAGTCCCACCAGCAGTGTATGAGTGTTCCTGTCTCTCCGCATCCACGCCAACATGTGTTGTTTTGGGACTTTTTGATAAAGGCCATTCTCACTGGGGTTAAGTGATATCTCATTGTGGTTTTGATTTGCATTTCTCTGATGATTAGGGATGTTGAGCATTTTTTCATATGTTTGTTAGCCATTCTTATATCTTCTTTTGAAAAATTTCTATTCATGTCGTTTGCCCACTTCTTGATAGCGTTGTTTGATTTTTTTCTTGCTGATTTTCCTGGTTGAAGGTTTTTTATAACATATGATTATAACACATGACCTGTCATCATAGAATGAATGGCTTTTATGAATGCAGTGATTTTTGGTTAAATGTTACCTAGGGGCCAATGACCTGACTGCATGTCAAGCACCTGTGCCTCAGCTGACCTCATACAGTTTCCCAGCACTTTTGGGTATGGTGCGCCAATTCTTAAAGCTACATTACTACAAAAGAATAAAAGATGTATGTGATTGTGTGTGTATGTTGTGTATGGGGTGTGTATGCATATATCTACTTTCCTTGACCTTACCAACATGCCCTAAACTCTGGTGTGATTTGTGCTTTTACATCTGTACTCTTAGGAAAAGCCCACGTCTCCCTTGTCCTTTGTCTGTTGTGGAAATGTGGTATTATGAATGTGATGGAATGGAAGAAATGTTGCCATCCGGTAATCCAAGAGGGAAACAGTGGGGCTGGGCTAACTAGGTGCACTTCCCAGGAGGCTGTGCATGGCAAGGAGAGCCATATGTTGGGAACACAGGCTTTGGAAGAGGATGTCTTGAAGTGCAGACCTGACAAAATGGCAGAATCTTGTGATGTGAGAAATGATATTCCTCTGCTATTAACCCCCAAATCTTCAGTGTAGTTCCTAAAAGCACCAGATGTTTGGCTTCAGTGGATTCTTTTGATCCTGGAAATTGGCAGAGAACATAACTGATACAGTAGATTTGGCAGTGGGAAGGGAGATTTGGGAAATTCATATGAAAGAGCCTGATTTTAAATATATTTATATAGGAGGGGTAGGGGTGTTGAGTTAGGTTTACTTAAGTCTCAGAGCTTCTAGGGGACATCTCAATTACACTTTTTATAGCATTTTCACTTTATATAGTGATTTTATATTCTGCCACAAAAACAAAGTGTGAGATTCACAAGGCAGGGATTTCTTTTCTCTTATTGCATATAAGTAAACTGAGGTTCAGAAAGAGTAAAAGATACATGCAAGATCATATAAGTGGTAAGTAGCGGAGCTAGGTCTAACAGCAGACCAATCATGGTATTTTATGGATGTAATGACTTCTAGTCCAAGCTACTCTTGGACACTTAAATTTCCTTAATCATCATGTCAACCCCTGCCTCCATGGATCACAGACAAACTGCATGTCCAGTAGCATCTTTCTGTTTCTCTGGACTGGTGATTTTCTAATCCTTTTTTCAATGTCCTGACTTCATGTGTAAGTTTCAATTTCAGGTATTTGGATTTGATGTAGATGTGAGGTCCGTACCTCACACATATCCAAGGTCATATTTTCTTTCCCTATATTTGCGTGAAATCCAAATGCCTGGCCATTAGGGTGAATATAAAGTTCTGATACTCCTTGGGGCTTCCGAGGCTTACGTGCTTCAATACTCAGGTGTAGTAGAATCTCCTTTGCATGCTGACACCCCATGATTTCCCTTCGGTGTTGCAATTTTGGATGAGGCATCCAGGTAGGGCATGATGAAATGGCAATCTTTGTCTAAAGACGCAAAGGAGGTAAGGTGGAAGCTGTGAGGAGCATTTCAGGCAGAGGAAACGGTGAGAGCAGATCTCTGAGTGGCAAGTATGAATGTTGTATTCCAGCAATAGTATGGAGGTCGGCAGAGCTGGGACAGAGTGTGGGAGCACAGGTAGTTAAGATCAGAGATGTATTGCGGGGGGTGGGGGTAGACAACAGATTGTGGAGAGCTTTGTAAACCATTAAAAGGACTTGGCTTTTTCCTTGAGATGGGAAACTGTTCTGAGCAAAGGAGTGAAATGAATGGACTTATTTTATAACAGAAGTCCTCTGGCAGCTTCATGGGGAATGAATCCGAGGAGTGAAAGAGTAGAAACAGAGAGACTATACTATTTAATAGAAGGTTATTAAAATAATTGAATTAAGCCATGATAATGGTTCCAACCAGGGTGATAACAATGGAGGTGGTTAGAAGTGGCAGATTCTAGATTTATTTTGAAGGTGGAGCTACTACACGATTTCCTGTAGAATAAATGTGACACCCCAGAGAAAGAGAAGATTTAAAGTTGACTCAATGGATTTTGGCTGAAGAAACTGAAAAAATTTCATGGAATAAGGAAGAATTTAATGGGAGAGCAGATTTAGGAGAGATAGTAGAAGTTTGAACTTGGATTTGTTAAGTTTGAAATGCTTATTCATATCCAAGTGGAGGAGGCAGTTGCTATAAGGATCAAGGTTGAGACAGTCAGGCTTGAGATTTAAATCTATGTATAGATGATACATCGAGCCCCACAACTGGATGAAATAACCAAAGGAGTGAGTCCAGATAGAAAAAAGAAGAACTCTAGAGAATAAGACCTGGGGTACTTTATCCTTTAAAGTTTGGGTTGAGGTTCCGCCATAATAGTATGAGGAGCTCCATAGACCTGATTCCCAGCGAAACTGGTGAAAATTATATAAAAATCTTCAGCCACTTAAAGTCTCTGGAAATAGCTCTAAGGACATACAATTTGTCTAAGGACAAATTAAGAAACATTTATTCAAAAAAATAAAACTGCACAGATGAAAATCATGTAACCAAAACATTTGTACCCCTATAATATTCTGAAATAATAATAATAAAAAAAATACCAAATCTCAGTAAGAACTGTGAGAGTCTGTGCTAGCTGAGCCAAGATCCACACTCTTCCTTCCCCATCTGAGCTCAGCAAGATGGAACATATGCTCCAGACTGGTACAGCCCCAAACCCAGAGCTCCCCTCTCCCCCAGGTCTGAGTTGGAGGACTATATTTCCCGTCTGTGGAGGTAGGACATCTGCATTTCTCATATCCTAGCTATCTGTTGCTAATCCTAAGTTCTGGGCAAGTACAGCTCAGAGCTAGGGATTTCCTTCTTCCATCCAGCCCCAACTGTGGAATGGAGGTTTTACCTTGGGAGTAGCACTGCTGAGAAAACCTGGGCCCTGATTTGTCCTTGCCCTAGCTTGGGGTGAGGGTTCCATGCTGAGAGAGGCAAACCAAAGAGTTCTGGGGCTGATGGCTCCTCCCCCACTCACCAAACACTCAGTTACTAAAGTGGGGGTCACTCTGAGAGAAGCACAAAATCATCCCACTCCCAGTACCAGAGCTTGGCTCAGAAATTTTGCACAGGGGGAAAAACAGACCATAGAACAGAGAGTTCCAAATCCGTGCCCAGATGAAATTACTATATTTGCAACAGACAGCAGAGAAGTTCAAGCTCAAAGTCACTCTCAAAAACCGTGAAAGTTGTGGTGAAAGGCAACTGGGAGGAGATTGATAGGTTCATTGGAGTTACAGGCTAAACTACAGATTTTTTGTTTGCCAGACAGAAATAAGGAAGAAATAGCTAGGAAGTATCCTCCTGGGGTCAGAACAAATCTCAAACACTAACTTTCAGAACTATTCCTTCAAAGGATGAATTTGATTTTCTCAGGCTATGAATCAATTTATGGCTTTTTCTCTTCTCTGATTTAAAAAAACATAAAATAATATGTACATAATGTATTTTTTTGCTTATAACATATAGAAATATAACATTTTTCCTAATAATTATGCAAATTTAAAAGACACAAAATTATATAAAGTAATAATTATAAAAATGTATTGCCAAGTTTGTATTATTTATAGATGCAATATACATAATAATACTGCATAAAGGGGGAAGGTAATAAAACTTTAGTAGTTTTATTAATAATTCTATATCTGGAATTAAGTTAATATAAATCTGAAGATGTTTTTGATGAGTTAAGATATATATAATAAGCCCTAGAGCAAGCACTAAAAAAAAATCTCAAAAATTTAGTGAGGAAAATCATTAAAAAGAAAATAGTACATTAGAGAATATTCACTTAATGCAAAATAAAGCAGTAAATGAGAAATAGAGGAGCAAAAATGACATGAGACATATAGAAAGTAGGAAGTAAAATGATAGACAGAAATCCAACTATATCAATAATATTATAAAATGTGAATGGATTAAACAATACAATCAAAAGGCAAAGATTGTCAGAGTAGATAAAAAATTATGACGATACGCTGCCTACAGGAGACATACTTTATATTCAAAGATACAAATAAATTGAAAGTAGAACAATGGGAAATGATACATCATGTACATGGTAATGACGAGAAAGTTGGAGTGTCCATCAGACAAAATAGACTTTAAAAGAGATGTCTTGTTACTAGGGACATAGAAGGATATTTCATAATGATAAAAGGTTCAATTCATCAGAAAGAGATAACAATTATGAACATAAATGCTTCTAAGAAGAGAGCACCAAAATACATGAAGCATAAACTGAAAGAAATGAAGGAAGAAATAGACATTTCAAAAAAAAAAAATAGTTGGGAACTTTGGTATCTCACTTTCAAAAATGGATGGAACAAGAAGGCAGAATATCAACCAGGGAATAGAAGACAACACTGTAAACCAGTTAGACCTAACAGAAATCTATAGAAAACCCTACCCAACAATAGCACAATATACATTCTTCTCAAGTGCAGGATAGACCATATGCTAGGCCATAAAACAAATCTAAATAAATATAAAAGTATATAAATAACATAAAGCATCATCTTCATCTACAGTGGTATAAAATTAGAAATAATAAAAGAAAGAGGCCAGATGTAGTGGCTCAGCCTGTAATCCTAGCACTCTGGGAGGCCGAGGCAGGAGGATTGACTAAGGCCAGGAGTTTAAGAACAGCCTGAGTAACATAGCAAGACCCCATCTCTACAAAAATAGAAAACTTAGCTGGGTGTGGTGGCGTGCCTCTGTAGTCCCAGCTACTCAGGAGATCGAGGCAGGATGATTGCTTGAGCCCAGGAATTTGAGGTTGCAGTGAGCTATGATGACATCACTGCACTCTAGCCTGGGTGACAGAGCAAATTAAACAAGAGAACATCTGGTTCTTTAAAAATATTAACAAAATTGATAAATATTTAGATAAATGGAGCAAAAAAAAATGAGCAAAGAGCCAAATTACTAGAATCAGAAATGAAAGAGGCAACATTACTTTTGACCTTATAGAAATAAAAAGTATTGTATTCCAATAAATTGGACAAATTGGGTGAAAAGGAAAAATTCCTAGAAAGCTACTGAAACTGAGTACAAAAATAGACAATCTGAATAGACCTATGACAAATAAAGAGATTGAATTAGAGATTGAAAACAACCCACAACTCAAAAACCAAAATATAAATAACTCAATTAAAAAATAAGTAAAGGACGTGAATAGCCATTTCTCCAAAAACGATTTACAAATGGCCAAAAAAGACATGGAAAGATATTCAACATCACTATTCGTTATGGAAATGCAAATGAAAACCATAATGAAGTACCACTTCACTCTCACTAGGATGGCTATGATTAAAAAAAAAAAAAACAAAAAAGAAAAAGTAATAAATGTTGGTGAATATGTGAAGCAATTGGAACCCACATACACTACTGGTAGAAATGTGAAATGGTTCATCCATTGTGGGAACAGTTTGGTAGTTCCTCAAAAAGTTAAACATAGAATTCCTATGTGACCCTGGAATTCTACTAAGTGTATACCCAATAGAACTGAAAAGACATACTCAAGAAAATACATGTACATGCATGTGTGTGGAAGCACTATTCACATAGCCAAAGGTGGAAACAGCCCAAATATTCATCGACAGAAGAATGAATAGACAAATCATGGTGTATATGCACAATGGAATATTATTCAGCCATAAAAAGGAATGAAGTTCTGTTACATAGATGTATGAACCTTGAAAACCTTATGCTAAGTGAAAGAAGCCAAACACAAAAAGTTGCGTATTATATGATTCCATTTACACGAATATCTATAATAGATAAACCTATAGAGATGGAATGCAGACTGGTGGTTGCCAGGGGCTGGAGGAAGAAGAGAATGGGGACACATTACTTAATGCGTAAGGGTTCTTCTTTGGAATGATGGATGTTTTGAAACTAGATAGAGATGGTGGTTGCACAGCATTGTGAATGTTCTAAATGTCCCCGAATTTATTCATCTTGATAAAATTAAGACAATTTTATATTATGTGAATTTCACCTCAATAAATTATTTACAAAAACAAACCCAAGGAAAAGCCCAGTTTCAGATGGCTTCACTGGTGAATTCTACCAAACATTTAAAGAACAATTAATACTAATTAATTCCAAAAAATAGAAGAGGAGAAAAACTCTTCCAAAAAATAGAAGAGGAGAAAACACTCCAGAATTGATTCAATGAGGCCAGTATTACCCAGACAGAGATCACAAAAAGGAAAACTACAGACCAATATATCTTATGAATATGGATGCAAAAATTCTCAACAATATACAAACAATTTCAGAAAACATTTCAGAAGAATGATACACCATGAGCAAGTCAGATTTATCCCAGGAATGCAAAGTTCATTTAACATATAAGAATCGATTAATGTAATATATCATACCAGCAGAATACAACCCCCCCCATATGATATCACAGTGAATGTGGAAAAAACATTTGACAGATTCAAACACCATTTCATGATAAAAATATTTGACAAACTAGGATTAGAAGGGAACTTCCTCAACTTGATAAAAGGCATTTATAAAAAACCCACAGCTAATGTCATACTTAATGGTGAAAGGCTGAAATCTTTCTCCCTGAGATTAGGAAAAAGAAAATGATATCTGCTTTTGCCACATCTATTCAACATTATACTAGAGGTTCTAAGCATACTATTGGTCAAGGAAAAGAAATGAAAGACATCTAGATAGGAAAGGAGAAAGTAAAATTGTCTCCATTTTCAAATGACGTGACCTTGTATACACATAATTTTAAGGAATCCACTACCGTACTATTAGAACCAAAAAATGAGTTCAACAAGGCTGCAAGATATAAGATTAATATACGTAAATAAATTGTATTTCAAAACACTTGCAACAAACAATTTGAAATTGAAATCAAGAAAACAATTTTACTTAAAATAGTATCAAAAAGAATAAAATAGTTAATAAATTTAATAAAAGATGTGTGAGACTTATACTCTGAAAACTACAAAAAGTTTAAAAAAACTTATAATTTAAAGATTTAAATAAATGGAAAAACATTTCATATGCAGGGATTGTAAAAATATTGTTAAGATGGTAATACTTCCCAAATTGGCTTAGAGATTCAATGAAATCCTTATCAGAATCCCAGCTGGCTTCTTTGTAAAAATTGACAAGCTGATCCAAAATTTCATATGGAATTTCAAGAGATCTTGAATTGTGAAAACAGTCTTGAAAAATAAGAACAAAGTGGGAGGAATCACACGTACTGATTTCAAAACTTACTATAAAGGAACAGTAGACAAGACAGTGTGGTATTGGCACAAGTAGAATCATAATAGATCAATGGGATAAAATTGAGAGTCCAGAAATAAATCCATGTGTCTATGATCAACTGATTTTCAACAGGGATACGCAGATGATTCAACAGGGAAAAGAGTAGTCTTTTATAGGAAAACTGGATATTTCCACTCAAAAGAGTGAAATTGGACCCTTATCTCACATAATATACAAAAATTAACTCAAAGTGAATCAAAGATCTAAATATAAGAGCTAAACCTATAAAACTCTTAGAAGAAAATATAGGAACAAATTTGCATGACCTCTGATTTGGCAACGAATTCTTAGATATGACACCAAAGGCATGAACTACACAGGAAAAATAAGATAAATGAGTCTTCATCAAAATTAAGAAATTCTATGCTTGGAAAGACAAAATCAAGAAAGTGCAAATACAGGAATCGGAGGAAATATCTGCAAATCATAAATTTGACAAAGAACTTGTAACTAGACCATATAAAAATTCTTACAACTTGATAATAAAGACAAATAATCTAATTAAAAATGGGGAACAGATCTGAATAGACAGTGCTCCAAATAAGATATACAAATGGCCCATAAACACATTAAAAGATACTTGACATCATTAGTCACCAGGGAAATGAAAATCAAAATCACAATGAGATACATGTTCACACTCACAAGGATGACTAAAATTAAGAAAGTCAGATAATTACGAGTGTCGATGAGAATATGGACAAATTGGAACTTTCAAAAACTGCTGGTGGAAATGTCAAATGGTGCAGTCAGTTTGGAAAACAGTCTGGCATTTCCTCAAACGCTTAAACATAGAGTTACTGTATGACCCAGGAATTTTACTCATAGGTATGTACCCAAGAGAAATGAAAACATATGCCCACATGAAGACTTGCACACAGGTGTTCATAGCAGCATTATTTATAATACCCAAGAGGAGGGTATTATGACATCAACTGATGAATGGATAAACCAAATATGGCATATTCATACCATGGCATATTATTTAGCCATGAAAAAGAGTGAAGTATTGATACATGCTACAACATGACAAACCTTGAAAACATTATGCTAAGTAAAAGAAGCCAATCACAAAAGACCACATAGTATATGATTCCGTTTGTATGAAATGTCCAGAACAGGCAAATCTATAGAGACAGAAAGTAGATTACTGTTTGCTTAGGGCTGGGGGAAATAGGGAGTTAGGAGGAAAGAGCTAAAGGGCATGAGGTTTCCTTTTGAGTTGATGAAAATATTTTAAATTTGACTGTGGTCATAGTTGCACATATCTGTGAATATACTAAAAGTCATTGATGTGTACACTTTAAATGGGTGAATTGTATAGAATGTGAATTATGTCTCAATAAGGCTCTTATACACAAGTAAGTTGGTGGTGAGGAGGAAGATGGAGCAAAGGGGCTGAATAGAAGTGGTTAGTGAGGTCGGAGAGAATCCAGGAGGTTGATGTGATCTGGGAACCTTCTAATACAGTATAAGGAGTATTTCCCTGGCTTTAGTCTGAAAGTGGTGGAGAAGCATCACTTGATCGAAGTGTTTACAACAATGAGGTCAACTGGAATCCTCTTTTGTGATTTGCTACAACGGAAATAGAAAAAAGGGACAGAGGCTAGAGGCAGAAGAGAATATGTGGGCTTTGCATCTAAATGCTTCTATTTCCTTGGTCCAGTAGTGTGCTAAGTGTTAGTAGAGAAATGTACAGGGTATTACACGAGTTCAGAGAAAGGCCTAGGGGTTTACAGATGGTTTCTCAGAAGAGGTGCTAACTGAGCCCATTCTTGAAGGCTGGGTGGAAGTTTGCCATCAAAGAAGTGTGAAAAAATAGCATGAACAATGGTGAGAGGTAAGAAACATTATGACGTTTGTGGGAATTAAAAGCAGCTTGGTGTTAACAAACTAAAGAGCAACTGTAAGAGGCAGGACAGAGACAGGGCAAGGTCAGAGAGGGCTGGGATTCCTGCGTAAAGAGCACTTACTCTGGTTTATCCTGCAGGTGATGTGGGACAATCAAATTGTTTCAAGCAGAAAGATCAAATAGGCAAACAGCTCGGTAGGCTGTGTGTAGGACGGATCCACAGTGGGCAGGGGTGAGTGGGGTGGTGTGAGACCAGCTATGGGGCTTTTGTAGGGTGCCCCAAACTAGGTCAGTAGGTCAGTGGATAAAAGAGAACAAACACATAGGGCGGCAAAATCATTAAGATTTGGTGACTGAGAGAAAGTAGGTGATGACTGTGTAGATGATGATGACTTTGACAGAAATTAGAAACATAGGAGGATGGACAAGGTTTAGGATCCTGAGGTACCTGGAGGACTTATGGGAGATGGTGGAGCTGGAAACACAGTCTTAGGAGATACCAGTATATATCTCCATTGTTGTTAAAACAATGATAGTAGATTACATTATCCAAGCAGAGTATCTGCGGAGAGAAGAGAACTATACAAAGAACTTAATTCTAGTATTCAAAAAGTTGGGAGAGAAGAAGGAGGTCATGAATAATAATGAAAAAGAATGATTAGTAGGAGATCTAGCAAGGGAAAGGGAGTTTTAAAAAACAATCAGTGAGTGGCCCACAGTCCAATGTAGCAGAGAGTCCAGTTAGAATAGGACTGAAAGTGTTCATTGTTTTGGCAATATCATGGCCACTGGAGATGTTTGTAAGAGTAGATCTAGCAGAGTGGTGGGAGGAAAGGGAGATTATTGTGGCCTGGCTAGGAAATGGAAGGTGAGCAGTGGGACAGCAAGTGAAGGTCACTTTTTCTGGAACATTCCAGAAGAAAAGTAGAGTAGAAATAGAGTAGAGGCTGGAGGAAAATGTTAGATCCAGAGAGTGTTCGTATTTTAATATGGAAGGCACTTGGCTATGTTTCTGGACTCATGGGAGAGAACCCACAGGAATGAAAGACAGTAGAGGCCAGAGAGAGGGGAAGGGACAGAGATCTTGAGGAGGACAGGTGGAGGGGTGGCCATGAAGACAGGCCACACGTTATCTTCTGTGCTAGGCTGAAGAATGGCCCCCCAAAGATGCCTGTGTCTTCATCCCCAGAACCTGTGAATATTACCTTATATATGGCAAAGGGACTTTGCAGATGTGATTAATTAAAGATCTTGAAATAGTGAGATTCTTCTCAACTATTTGGGTGGCCTGAAATGTAATCACAGGTGTCCTTACAAGAGGGAATCAAAGGGAGATTTTTTTTTTTTAAAATCACAATTATTGTTTTCATCAGGAAAGTCTTTTTTTTTTTTTTTTTGAGACAGAGTCTTCACTCTGTTGCCTGGGCTAGAGTGCCGTGGCGTCAGCCTAGCTCACAGCAACCTCAAACTCCTGGGTTCAAGCGATCCTCCTGCCTCAGCCTCCCAAGTAGCTGGGACTACAGGCATGCACCACCATGCCAGGCTAATTTTTTCTGTGTATATTTTTAGTTGTCCGTATAATTTCTTTCTATTTTTAGTAGAGACAGGGTCTCGCTCTTGCTCAGGCTGGTCTCGAACGCCTGAGCTCAAACGATCCACCCGCCTCGGCCTCCCAGAGTGCTAGGATTACAGGTGTGAGCCACCACGCCTGGCCCAAAGGGAGATTTGACTATGGAAGAAGAGGTGACAACGTCACCACGGAAGCAGAGGTTCAAGCCACCCGCAAGAAACTGATTCTCTCCTGGATGTTCCTGAAGAACTAGCTCTACCAACACTTGATTTTTAGCCCAGTAGGACTCATTTTGAATGTCTGACCTCCAGAATTGCAAGAGAATAAATTTGTGTCATTTTAAGCCACAAAGTTTGGGATAATTTGTCACAGCAGCAATAGGAAATTAATACATCTTCTGGTACTGGAGGGAGAGAGGATACAGGAATAATTCTAGGAGACGGTGGGCAGGAGTTTAAGTTGTGTATACCTAATGGCTTCAACTTCTTTTTTGGACTAGGAAGCCAGGTTATATTCTAAGGTGTTGGGGATAAGATAGGAAAGTTGAAAGGAAAGGTCTTGGAAATAATGGGAGAGGCTACTAAACTAGCAGAAGAAAAGGAACTGACCAGGCCTTGATTCCCAGAGGTTGAGTGTGTGAAAGATGACATCCTTGCTCAAGGGATGGAGAGGTGACACTGTGTCACAGCCCTGGGATCTCCCCCTGCTGCGCTTGGCCACCCCAATACAAGAGCAAAGAAGGCGATTGTGAGTTAACTCAGGTTTGGGATTTTGCCAGGTTGTGGGAATGCGGGAATGGGGTGGTGGAGAGACGGTGGCTCTGGTGACTGTCCTGACTCCACCTCCCACCTTGAGACATGTGGAGCCTGGAGAACGAGCAGCTTCCGCTCCAGAGGGTCACAGGGGAGGAGGGGAGGCAGCTCCCTCAAGTGCTGCCGGGTCGGGTTTAAGTTACAGAGCTGAAAAGGAAGAATGAGAATTTGATGGAAAGGTTGAGGTTAAAAGAAAACACGGTTCTGGGGAAACGGTGGGACTGTCTGAGAGGGAGAACACTGTGGGCTGGGAGGGGACACACTGTCTGATAGTGCAAAATGGTAGGGGATGAGAGAGCAGAAAACCCCTGGGAGGCAAACGCACGTGACACGGATGAGAGGCAGCTGGGATTTGCAGCTTGTCGTAAGGCTCCAAGGCGTTAGCTGGGGTGGGGCTTTGGGACGGGCACGGCGGAGATCTAGAGCAGGCAAGTCTAATTACAGTGGGCTCGGCCCCGGAGGGTGAAGGGATGGTGTTTAAGTCCTGTGTGGCTGGAAGATTTTGACTATGAGATTCCAAGCCCCACTGAGCCTGCTTTTCCAGGCTTGGCTCAAATCCCACTCTGGCCAACTGGAGCTCAGAGCTGACCCTCATTCCCTGGGATCCCATGGTCAGATGCTTTAGGGGGCCTTGATTCCACTGCGACTCACATCCTGTTCTCCTGAACAGTCACAGACCCGCATTGTTCATGCGGTTTTGTGTCTCCATGCCTTTGCCTGTGTTATTTGCTCATGCCAGAATGGGCCTTGGCTACCTCGTCTGCCTGGTGAATTCATCTCTGAAAACGTAGTTCAGCTGCCACCCCTCCAGGAGGCTCCCCTGATGGTCTCTACCCCCAGCTCCTCTGCCCCTCTGGAGAGGTGCCCACTCCGTCCTCTGCCCACCTGTGCTTTGCCATACTCATGCTGGTATATGGAACCACACGGCTTCTCTTTGTCTGCCTTTTTTCCCTCTCTCACCTAAGTTCATTGTGCCTTAGCCTCCTTTGTATGCCCAATACTCTAGAGAGATCTGCAGATGAACTGAAATACACATTGAGGGCTGTTATGTGACGGGGAAATCTGGTCAGAGTGCCAGTTGGGGGTGTGGGTGGGAGGTATATACATGCTTTAAGCCCATTGTAGCCTCTCTTGGTA
Source organism: Eulemur rufifrons (assembly GCF_041146395.1). Lineage (NCBI taxonomy): Eukaryota > Metazoa > Chordata > Mammalia > Primates > Lemuridae > Eulemur > Eulemur rufifrons. The sequence goes on from NC_090985.1 coordinate 35,861,672, forward strand.
GAATTACCTCCTTTCTCCAAAACTAGTTGCTTAAAAACTCTTTGCCCAAAGTATAAAACCATGATGCAGATTTGTCTTTCCCGAGGCCAGCCCTGTCTGATTGCTGGGATATTTCAGTGTTTTAAGTGGAATCACCCCCATGTCCTCACTCTCTGCCCTGGCCAAGCTATTTATTTATTTCCTTGTCCCTTCTTCACATCACTCGCCCTCCTGGATCCCATCACCTGTTTTCCTGGGCGTGAAAGCGCTGAAGTTTGGAGAGAGGCCTAAACTCTCTGCGAACCTCATGTCAAATCACATAGTTTCAGAAAACCCAGATGCAGTTGGAAATTACAGTTAAGATCCCATGGAAAATAAATGACATGAACAGCTGAAAACCCCACCTCCACCATCCCCAACTCTCCTCCCCCTGTTTTTTATGTTTCCCCCGCTGCCTCTTCAGAACAAAATTTGTTCACTGGGGACACGAAACTCGAGACTTGCACAAGAGTAGGGTGTTGATTTGGTCCATCCAGGACGGCAGCTGCTCGAGGGGGGTGGGGCAGCAGTGCGGGCATGGGCAGAGCCCTCTGGAAGTCCTCAGGAGAATTGCTGTTGGAGGGTCCTTGGGGGCTGCCCCCTCCCGTTTTGCGCAATCTATCTTTAGAGAACTGCAAGTTCATTTCTCAGAAGGGCCCCAGAGCTGAGACGACTTCTAAACGGACAAACCACTTCCTGCAATCTTTAACTGAATTGGGGCTGGGGGGGCGGTGTGACCATTGCAGGGGGCCTCCATTCAGCCTCGTCCCCCCTTGTGTCTTTCCACAGCCCACCCCTGGCTCTGGGCCAGGAGAGATGGAGCAAAGAGTGTGCCCTGGAGGACTAACGGGAGGTCGTGAGCCAAAGGAGCAGCCTTGCTACCAGGGGCTGGTCACTGAGGGGTCTGGAAAAGGCGCAGGCCCTGTCCTGATGCCCCATTTCATCCCAGACCCGTCTGCACTTAATCTCTGAGCAGCGACGTGGCACAACCCTTCTCCCACACACCCTCCCTAAGACGGGGATCAGGAGGCTCTTTAAGAAAGGAACGGCTTGAAGCCACTCAGAAATGGCTTCAGGTCTCCTAGTGGTGTCAGCATCAAACGGGTTACCAAAAGGTGAAGATCCCAAAAGGACCCTTCGAAGCAGCTTGGTGCAGTCTAGAAAGATAGACCTTAAACACAAGCAGACCTGGGTTCAAATCTTATCTCCATCACTCAGTATAAAGTACCAAGAGGCCTTTGGCAGGTGTCAACTTCTTTGCACCTTAGTAAACTGCAATAATAACAGTAACTACCCTGGAGAATTGTTTCGAGATTTGCATGAGATGATATATATATACACATAATACTCATTTCAGGGCTGGGGATATGCAATATGTCCAATATATGCTACTTCTTATTCCCTCAAAAATAAGAATAATAACAAATCTACGTTGGGGAGTTTGCTAAGTGCCAGGCCTTAGCACTAAACATGCATTATCTCATTTGATCATCGTGATGACCCCGTAAGGTCAGTTATTGTTTCTGTGGCTTTACAGAGTCTCGGTGGGATTCCGGCTCTGTTCTTTCCCTCTGTCTGTGCTTTTCTTCATCACACCTTTCTGGATGCTTCTTCCTCGGGTACCAGGGGCAACTCTCCTGCGGCTTCAGGAATCCAAGCTCCCCACTTAGTGCCACACTGTTCTTCCTTCCCCATCCCTCTGGCTTTCATAAAAAGTGCCACCTGGCCAACATTCCACACCTGCTGAAGCCTGAAGTCAGCCAGGGGACGGGGGCTGAGGAGCTAAGTCTATGTTGGTGGCTGGGAGTAGAGCTGCCACATTCTGAAAAAAAAGTACAGGACACCTAATTAAATTTGAATTTCAGATAAATGACAAATATATTTTTAGTATGTGCCTGCTCCAAACATTGCATTGCACAGACTTTTGCTATAAAATTATTTGTCGATGATTTAAAATTCAAATTTAGCTGGGCCTCCTCTCTGGGAGAACATATGTGGTGTCCTGTGTCCTGTGGCAGCAATGCTGGCCTTTGGTCAGATGACCCCAGATCCAGTCTGTGCTCTGTCAACAGCTCTCTATTCTTAGGGGACTCCCCTCGCTTTTCTAAGTCTCAATGGTATCCTTTTTAAAAAGGGCATAATAAATCTTTCCTAGCGCTGACATTTAGTGACTGAGCAGCTGTCTCGTGCTGGCCAGTACAATTTCACGTCCATGATTTCAGGTAGCATTTACTGAATGGTCAGTGCTGAGTGGTGGAGACTGAGGGATTCCTGAGACATGGCCTTGGCTTTGAGCTAATCTTAATCTGGTTGGGGGATAGCAGAGAGGTAGCCAAAGAATTGCAAACAAATGTGTAGTAGTGGAGTGCGTACTCAGTGATCAGAGAGGCACGGAGGAGGCCTGCTTAGCTCTGCCTGATGTGGGTTGGGGAAGTTTCTTAAGGAGCTTAAGCTGGGTCTTGAAGAAGAATATAATTGCATGGCCACATATTTTCTATGAACCCCACTCTCTCTTCTTACATAACCAAAAATTATATTTTTAACTGTTAAATATGCTAACATTTTCCTACTTCAGCTTAATGAACCTTCCCAGTTGATTAGCATTCTGCACTTTGACAGGTGCTACTTATTTGAGCCTCTAAGTATCATTATTCTCATTTTACAGAGGAGAAAGTTGAGGCTCAGCGGGGTCAAAGAACTTGCCCAAATAACATAGCTGGTAAGTGATGAAATAAGAATAAGACTTGTGACTCCAAACTATCTATGAGCCTAAGAAGTCACTAAACTTTCCAGGCCAACCTAAAATCTATAGCCAAGAGGAAATAGGAGAATTGGGGTTTTGCAAACCTAAACTGCAAGTGGAAAAGGCAGCTGGATGTCATCTTAGAGGCCTGAGCTGCATTTCTGAGCCAGCCTTAGATGTTCGGCATTCCACAGACCACCTTTCTCCAGCATGGCAAGGTGGAGGCAGGCACCAGGGCCTTTATTGTGTAATGAAAGGTTATCCGATCACATCGGTTATTTGATCATAGAGCTCTCTGGTGTTTCACTTTGAGCCAAAACCTTGGAAATGCAGAAAATAGATCCAATTGCAAGCCTGACCTTTTCTACACATCAAATGCTGATGGAGAAAGGAGCTAGAATTGCTCCTCAAAGATAATTCTCTCTGCAATTCAAAGGAGAGCCTATCAGCTGAAGTGTGGAAGGGACTACTACCCAGAGAGCTTCCAGGGTTTCCGAAGGCAGGTGGTTTGCGTCCATCTTCCATCAAGGGGGCTGCTCACATAATGCAATTGCTTTTAACTTTGTCTTATTCTCATGTTCCCTCTCTTTTGGACACATACGGATATGTTACAGACGCAAACACATGCGCACACATTAATATTTGAAACACATCAAATTTGGAGAAATATACTTTTGATATGAACGCGAAACAATCATATCCCATGTGTTATGCACATAACTAATTCATGGTATTTGCAAATAAATCAACAATCTCTTAGCTCATTCATTCACCAATGCATGAATTAGTTCATACAACAAATACGCGATAAGCACCTATTTTGTGCTAAATTCTATGCTAGGTGCTGGAGGAAGGGAGCTAGGGATAGGTAATGTTAAATCCAACACATCTGTAGGGCAGCTGGCAGCGAAGGACCTGTGCCATTGCAGCCACATGTACCTGCATGTGAAACTGGACTCTGCCATTCATTAGCTGTGTGTCCTTGGGAAATTCATTTAACACTTTGAGTCTCAGTTTCTTCCTCTGTAAACAGGGGCTAATGATAGCTATTTTATTAGTCTTGTATGACAACCTTATGACTGATTGCACCTTAGCATTATACCCATTTTATAAATGACAACTTTGGCTCCGAGAGGTTGTTTGCTGTGTTGCTTAAGGTGACACAACTAGTGAGTAGCAGAGCTGAGTGTTGAAGCCTGGTCTTCAATTTCTGAGGGTAGTATTTTTTTCTATTTCTTCCCAACTCATTTTTTTAAGCCCAATTAATTTATTAATTAATTCCTCCTTCAAAGCTATTCTGCAAAACATTTCTGTGTTCTAGCACCATTATCTGTTATGAACAGACTCTCTGGAGTCTGTTTATTCTAAACTTTCAAGATGACAACAACTACCACGATAAAATTAAACTTTATTTTTCAAGGAGAGCACAGTCATTGTAGAACGTTAAGTCTATGCAAACCTCCTCCTGTGAGTGATAAATACAACTTGATACCAAACAGTCTCTGGACCTTAGGGGGTGGGTGAAGGTACCCACCCTCTTCCTACCAGGGAGTCCAGCTCCTGGAGTGTCCCAGTTTGGTCTTTCAGGTTTTTCTGTTTCTCTTGGCAGTTCACTCATGAAACCATAATCTCTTGGCGCTCTAGTAAAGAAATGGTGATTTTAGCCATCGCCAGCTATGTGCAGGTAATCCCAGACACTGGATCGCTGCACTGAATGTATTCCAGTCTACCCAGAAGATGGAGAAAGCAGCCGAAACTCAGTGTGGACTCTGTTTGTTTGTCTAGTTAGCCATGAAAGTCCATCTCTTCCCTACCAATAGAAAAGTCTCTCTTTGGGAAGAACCGCACATTTATGAATGTGCTTCTATATTAGCTTGAATCAGGCCTTAAGATTGCATGGTGCATGAATATACACGTAGTGCCATTAAATCTTCGGACTAGAAGGAACTTCAATATCATTTTCTGGTCCAATGCTCTGACTGATATTTTGGGTCCATCTTCCTAAAATCCTATCAAGTATTTGAGCTGCAAAGGGTCCCATTTTGGTTGCTGTTACTAGTGGCTGGTCTGGGAAAAGCAGAAGCTGTCCCCATGCTTCAGTTGACATTTAAAGTGTCCAGGAAAAAGCTCTAGAATTTTAAGAAAAAAATTAATGTTCATTTGCATATCTAACACATAAATATATTCTTATATGATAATAGAGTAAAATATCACAGGTAAGTCTGAAGTCCCCTTTGGCTGTCATCTCAAAACTTCTGAACTTTTCTCAGAGGAAATCAATATTAACATTTGGGAGTACATCTTTCTAGAGCTTTATCTGTGTTTTTATATACATGTTTGGGTACCTTGGTATGTATATGTTTTAACCTTAATTAAATCATTTAATTTCTCATTATGATATTACTCAGATTTTTCTTTGAAGTTACATACAGATCTACCCCATTCTTTTTAACCGATCCTTAGTATTCATTAATGGAGATGTGTCCTAGTTTATTTCACCATTCCTCTATTAATAAATATTTATGTCATCTCTTTTTTTCCTACTATAAAAAAATCTTGTAGGTGGCTCCTTGTGCAAAGAAATGTAAGTGTGTTTCTCATGTGTACATGCTGAGAGGCAGAATTCCTATGCCTTATTTCTGCTTGTAAACTGCAGGGATAGGAAATTTGCTGGTCCCTGAAGCAGCACCTGTCCTCCCCTTGGAAACGTGTTGTTCTTAGAGTGAGCTGAGAGGCTGAAACCCTGTGTTAGATCAGACTGAGTAGAGGATCTATGCTCTGCGCGGCACAGGTCTAGTCAGTTTCTCCTTCAGATTTGATAGCCTGAGGGGGAGGGAGCAAAGAACAGTGGATTCATGAGGAACTAAGAAGACAGCTCCAGGCAGGTCAGATCCCAACAGGAAAATCAACAAAGTCCGCATTTTTGACTTAAAATGATGTACCTCACTGTGGATAGTGCCTCTGCCGGTTTCCCATTGTTCCCCAGCCCGTTTCACCGAGGGTGACCCAGAATCACAGAATCTAACCTGTATTGTTCGAGGTGTAGGAGAATTTAGAAGCCACTCTTTGCAGCCACTGAATTTTAAGGACAGAGACATTGAAGCTTTCTGAGGAGTCTTTTGGACTTTGGATAAGTAACTTTACCGTCAGTGTGCCTGTTTCAAATCACCTGTTAGAGGCTGTGATGATAGCTGCTCTGCTTGGCTATAGAGGTTGTTGAGGAAATGAAACGAGATAATAAAGGTGAAGTCTTAAGTAGGGCCGAAGGGGGCAACTGTGGCATAGTGTTTAAAAACAAGTGCTCTGGAAGGAGAAGAATTGATTTCAAACCCTCTTGAGGCTGAACTGCGCGCAGGGCCAGTAGAGCATTTCCAGCTCTGGGCAGAAGGGGGCACTCTTGCACTTCCTCAAGATTGTCTTAACCAGCTGAAGGGAGGGGACAAATTTTTGTCTCTTTTGTCCGGTTTAGTCCTTGAGTCACCGGTCACTGTGGTGGTGATCGGTTACATTGTGTCCATTTCCTGGGACTGACCATTTCATGACTTCCCCAAATGCGAAGGGTCCTGGCCCCGGTTGGTTTGGCCAGTGTCTTTTTCCAGACAGATAGGAGCTGACCCAAATGGCCCAAGTGGTGTGTGAAGAGTCCAGCGCAGCAAACAGCCATCCTATGGCACAGATCGCACCAGGGACCAAATCGCCACCTCATTTCTGCATGATCTATGTGCGGTGGCACGACACACTCAGCGGAGCTCTCCTGCCGCCTTCCAGCGGTAATGGAAGAGGCAATGTGGATTATGGGTTCCAGGAGATAAAATTTTAAGACCCCAGCTGGCTCGGCAACGATACCTAGTTCTAACGACACTGCTTAGTTATGGGAAACCATCACTGAGGGAATGGGCCCATTTAGTATCATCCCCCATCTTGTCATGAATATCAGAAGCCCTGAAGACAGGCATGAAAAATGGATAAAACACATTTGGCATCTGGGGTTTCCAGAAAGCGTAGCCAGGCCTCTATGTTATGCTGTGTGCTGGTTCTAGGCTGGTTAAAGGTATTGACATTGTACCTCTTTATGGCTATTGCTTTTAACTTTTTATTTTGCCAAAATTTCAGACATTAGAAAATTGAGAGACTAGTACAAGGAATTTCCGCAATGTTAATAATTTGCCAACTTTGCTTAGTTTAATATGTTTGCACCATATGTTATATATGCCATATATATTTTTTAACATAATACCATGTGTTTTTGATATAATTCCATGTATGTTTTCTGGAATTATTTGAGAGTAGGTTACAGACGTGATGCTCTTTATCCCTAAATCCTTCTGTGTGTACTTTCTGAAAATAAAGACACTTCTTATATAACCACTGTTTTTTTTTTTTTTTGAGACAGAGTCTCGCTTTGTTGCCCGGGCTAGAGCGAGTGCCATGGCGTCAACCTAGCTCACAGCAACCTCAAACTCCTGGGCTTAAGCGATCCTACTGCCTCAGCCTCCCGGGTAGCTGGGACTACAGGCATGTGGCCACCATGCCCGGCTAATTTTTTCTATATATATTTTAGTTGGCCAGATAATTTCTTTCTATTTTTAGTAGAGACGGGGTCTCGCTCTTGCTCAGGCTGGTCTCGAACTCCTGACCTTGAGCAATCCTCCCGCCTCGGCCTCCCAGAGTGCTAGGATTACAGGCGTGAGCCACTGCGCCCGGCCTATAACCACTGTTAATCATCAAAACTAGGAAACTAACATTAACACAAAACTATTACCTAACCTATAGACCTCACTTGAATTTACCAATTATCCCAATTATCTGTTATCATAGCAATGGAAAACACTGGTATTTGCGATTCTTTCATCTTCTTTAATCTGAAACAGTTTTCTGTCCAGAGATTTTTTACAGAATGTTCCTCAATCTGAGTTTCTCCAACATCTCCTCGTGATTCGGTTCAGGTCGTGCATTTTCAACTGGAATGTCATAGAAATGATGTTATGTTCTTCTCCATGCATTGTGTCAGGAGGCACATGAGGTCTACTTCTCTCATTACTGGTGATGTTGACTTTATTTGATTAAGCTGGTGTCTGTCAGTTGCAGTGAAGGATACTATAAAGACTTGTTCAAGCCTTTCCCTCTCTAACTAATAACTATCTTGTTGGAAGATACTTTATTATACAAACATTCTGTCACTCCTCACACTTTAAGCCACTAGTTGTATCATACATAGATGATTCTTGCCTGAATCGATTATTATTATGATGCTTGTCAGATGGTCATTTTCTATTTCCATCATTCTTTCCACATTTAGCTAGTTAGCTTTTTGCTATAAGGAAGAGACTTCCCTCCTTCCACATTTATTTACTTAAAATACCTCTCCACAATGGTTCAAACCCTTGAGCACCTGTAATATGAGATGGTAGACAGGTCTTAAAATTGTGCTTTCTAGTTTATAAAGAACGTTAACATTCATTTTTCTCATTTGTTCTTCACAGACTATGTGGAAGTTAGCAGGGTCCTTCTATTAAACATGAGAAAACTGAGACTTAAGAAAGGTGCTCGATCATCACTTGCGTTACCCTGTATGATTGGGAGTTGATTTTGTGAGCTCCCCAAGAGCAGGGCAGCTGTGTTAGTTACATTTGGATCTTCTAAACACCCAGCCCAGCAGGTGCTCAATATTGGTTTGTTATATGAATGAATGAATGAGTGAATAAATAAATGAGTAGGAAAACATTCTGATCCTCTAAATCCCTCTTTTAGCTTCTTCTTGATTTACGCAGCTTTCTTCTTCTCCTGTTATAGTAAAGCCTAATATTGGAACGTTCCCTGGGAAACGAGGAAAACTATTATGCACTGAGACCTAGAACTTTGCTGAGAAGACTGAGAATGGGCAAATAACAGAACAGACTGGGTCTCTGTGTGTCCAAGAGGAGAGAGGACAGCATTTATCAAACTGGAAAGGGCACAGAGAATGGTAGGTACTTCCAGGTCCTAAAGATAGGTTTTTCTAACAATCCCAGTGAGGGAGAGTGGCAGGCAGACCTGTCATTTTAACTCTTGTCCAACGTCCGAATGCCATTAACCAGGCTGAGCAGGAGGTTTCTACCAGCTTCCAGTGGGACTCTTCTGGAACCTGGTGGTTTAGTGGTTTCCATCTGAACTCTGGGAAAGCTCAGGGGCTCCAACTGACTTTGTTTGCTTGTTTAAGGCTTTAGCTCCAAATGTAGCTCAATGTGGGATACTGAATGAACAAGAATAAAAGTGAAATTAAAAATAATTCCAAGACATATTCAAGAACATGACTGCAGAGTGTTAAGGAGACTTGGGCACCAGGTTATGTCAGGAGGAAGGATGGGCCTATGTACACTCAGTTCCTGTGAGGTTTTTATTTTTAAGTTCACATATTTCAAGGGGTGACTGATCTTTGACTGAAGATCCTCCTGTCTCCTTTAGTCTAGGCATCAGTTTTCTACATTGTATATAGAGTATATTAGATCAAATAAGGGCTTGACAACTTTAGAGCTATAATAAGTGAAATGGCCCAGAAGTAAGTAACAGTGAGTGGCAGGAGTTGGAATGAAATGGAGACCATCTGCCCAGTCCATGGGGACAGCTGCCATTCAGCTCCAGCCATTTGGGAATACAGACGTGGTGTTGCCAGATATTTATATTTTTAAAGGAAAGTAAGAAACACATTTTTTTTTTCCTGTATGTGTGAGGTATCCTGATTTATAATATAAATGACCAATATAAATGTTGGTACTACATAATTTAAAAAATGCTGTACAGTTCAAACAAAATATATCTGCTAGTTAGATTTGAACCTGTGGGCCTCAGGCTGACATCAGGACAGGCCAATTTCTAAATGACTTTTTTGCTCCAAAATGCAAAGGTCAGTGATTCTTATCAGGCAGATTTCCAAGTATCACCTCCAGCCTCACCTTCTTGCTATGATTTGTTGAGATTTGGGGGAGGGTGGGGCGTGGCCAGAGCAGTGTTTGTCCTCTGAATCCATTCAATATGTCTTTCTCCTCCTGGTTTCACACCTTCAGAGCAACAAACTTCTTTCCTCTTTCAGGGCTGGTAGGCTGCTCAAAATGAACTAATGGACTTCAGAGAACATCCCTAGTCTAACACATTAATGAAATCAAAATGTTCTTACTGTGTCATTTTTAAAAAGGGATTGTATTCCATCAAGAAGCATGGGTGGCCAGCTCAGGGGATTGCAGCATGAGTTAATGGTGCCAGGGTCCCGTGCAGCCATTTACCTTTGCTGTATTTGGGGAGTGTAGGTTGCACCCATCTAATAGTCTTTGGAGTCTATCCCTTTGGTCACAAGGAAGATTGGGGAAATGAGAGGAGAGTGACTTAAGGTCAAGCCATTCCTTCTTCAGGAAAAGAAACTCAAGATTGTTTTCTCAGTTCTTGATGGGTCAGTTGAATGATTTCAGTCATGTTAAACACACAGGCTGTTGCTCTCCCCATGTACCTCCACCCAGGCCACGAGGATGGGGGGTCTGTAGATTTGACTTGACCCAGAAGCCTACAGGGGGCTCTAGTGCAGACCTTTGTGGAAGATTTGAAGGACCTTTCTGTGTTTGTTCTTACCCCAGAGTGAGCACCAGAGTAAAGGGTCTGGTTCTGTCACTCCTTTGCTCAGAACAGCAATGGCTGTCATTTTATTTACTCTAAAAGCTTGAGGTCCTTACAATTGCTTACAAAGCCCCACCTCATCTGACACCTCCTTACACATCACTTCCTACTATTCTCTCTCCTGTTCACGGTGCTCTTCCCACGCTGACAACTACACCGGGAACACGCCTGCCTTAGGCCTTTGCTGTTCCTGCAGACAGTCACATAACTGACACCCTCGTCTCCCTCAAATCTTTGCTCAGATGTCCTCTTCTCCAGGAGGCCTACCTTGTGCCCTGTGTAAAATGCAAGTCCCCCCCAACCACTTGTCTCTGCTCTGATTTTCTTGATTTCAGTTATTACCTTCTAACAGACTATGTAATTTACTTGTTTATTATGCTTTGCTCTGTCTCCCTCCTCTAGAATACGAGTCCACCAGGGTAGAGTTATTCATTTTGTTTACTGATGTATTCCCAAGACCTAGAAGAGTGAACACTCAATAAATGCTTGTTGAATGAATCAATGGATCTCATTTTCTTGCCCTGCTGATCCACTGGGGTGTTACAAAGAGGCAGGCACCAATGCTAAAACACAGCCAGGAGATTCCTGCCCTGCTTCTCAGGGGTGGGCAGTTCTCAGGGGCGAGCTGCCCATTCACCTTTTGCTGGGAAACCGCCCTAAAGGAAGGAGGTTATGTAACCTGAAGCTTTTCCTAATCGGTTGTACCCTGGAAGGGTGAGGCAACCTGACTGGTCAGAAGAGTGTCTCCCACCTACATTTCTCCAGCTTCCTGTTCTAGGAATGATTAGCCACAGCAGCCAGAGAGAAACCAACGGAAAAACAAGTTTCCTCCAATCTCCCTCTGCACCTTGAGCATTGAGGTTTATGAAGATTATGGTAAAGCTTATCCAAGAGAACTGTGACCGCTGCCATGCCACGGCTCCTTCCCCTGGCTGGTGGTGATGCAAGGGCCAGAGCTGAAAGCGGGGCACTGGGGTATCCGGAGTAGGGGACCTCAAAGGGAAAAAAAAACATGCATTTTGAAAAAATATGAGCTGCTCTGAAAGATCCAGCCTAGCAGCTTCCTGAAAACGAACCACATTTTGTTGGTTTCCCATCCCCTAACTCTCCTTCTCCTTTCCAGCTCTCTTCCTCTACTCTCCACAACCCCCATGAGAAAAAAATAATTGTCTCATTTCCAGACTAGATTCTGTTGCAAAGAGATAGTCTTGGGGGGCCAGGATTCAAAGTCAGACATGCATTTGGAATCATGGCCCTACTGAGGCTCCGTGTTCCACATCTGCTTGGGACACGAAATAGCTGCTGTGTTTGAAGCTGCCTTTTGGAGTAGAGGGTGTGGCAGGATTTCAAGTGAAAGGAAAATTTGGTGCTCATGTGGTGTCTTAGGTGCAGATAATAGCTGATGCTTTCATGTGCTTGCTAGTTGTCTAATGTGCCTGTTCAGGAACTGAGCAATTTGTAGCAGAGGATTCACCAGCTAAAGGAGCAGAAGAGATGATTTCCTGACTTTACTGTGTTTTCTTCTTTTAGAATTTTCAGCTAGGTTCTGAGTTTAATCAGGAGAGTTCAATCTGCAGGTCCCTGGCATTGTAATTCAGGGATAAACGGTTCTGCAACCTCAAAATTTTCTTTGTACTGTTTTTAATTTTTAAATATTTTTATTAATTGTACCAATTTTATTAAATATTAGTTTTGTTTTTTTGAGATGAAGTCTCACTTTGTTGCCAAGGCTGGAGTGCAGTGGTGTGATCATAGCTCATTGCAGTCTCGAACTCCTGGGGTCAAATGATCCTCTGGCCTCAGCTTCCATGCCTGGCTAATTTTTCTTATTTTTTTTAGAGACAGGGTCTCGCTATGTTGCCCAGGCTGGTCTTGTACTCCTGGCCTCAAGCAGTTCTCCTGCCTCAGCCTCCTGAACTGCTAGGATCACAGGTGTGAGACACTGTACCTGGCTATTAAATCTTAGTTTTTTTTTTTTTTATATTACTCTCCATGTTGTAATTTTTTAAATATACATGTTATTTGTGACATTAAATTTATGTTTAATATAATATATTCAGTAATATTGATCTTATAGTACAGTATAAATATATAGTGTTAAATGCAATATATTTAATACTAGGGGAATACAGTGCCATTCTTTTAAAAAAATAAATATCTTTTTCCTGTTCAATAGTGCAATAAAATCATGTTAGGGATTTAGTTAGGAGAAATGCCTTAAACAAGCAATATTTAAAAATGGGTCAAATATTAAATAGTCCCAGAGACTGGAGAGGGGATGTGGCAAGACCTTGGAATGCTAAACAAATTTGTGTATAAGTAAACTTCTTATTGAACAAATTTTTTTTATAAAGCAACATCAGAAATGTATACAAATCGTAAAAGTACTGCTTGATAAATTTTCAAAAATAAACACACCCAATATCTAGCACCTTGCTCAAGAAACAGCATGTGACCACAGCTCCAGAAGACTGTCCTTGCTCCTTTCCCACCACTACATCCCCCAAGGGACAGAAATGCTACCCAGACTTCTAATTCAGCTTGTTTTTGAACTTGATATAAATGGAATCATAGAACACATACTCTTTTGTGTCTGGCTTCTTTTGCTGAGCATTATGTCACATTTAGCCATGTGACTGTGGTTTATCCACCTTCCTTACTGCGTATTAATGCATCATATGAACATACAACATTTTATTTATCTATTCCACTATTGAAGACATTTAAGTTGTTTTTAATTTTTCACAATTACTATTATGGACATGCTTGTTTACATCCTTTATGGCATTCGTGTTACTCGTTCCTGTTTGATATATAGTTTGGTTTTATCCCTAGGAGTGAAAATCCTGCATCAGAGGGTACATGTGTGTTCAGTTCTGGGAGATACCACCAAATGGTTATCTAAAGTCGTACCAACTTATAGTCTTGCCAGCAGAACAGGAATATTCTTATGGCTCCACATTCTCATTAATGCTGGGTAGCACTGGTGATATTTTAATTTTAGACATTCTGCTGGGCATGTAATGGTATCACATTGTGGTTTTAATGTACAATATCCTGATATTTAATGAATGTGAACACCTTTTTTTAGGGGCCACTGACTTGGGTATTTTTTGTGTGGCATGCCTGTTTAATATTTTATTCACTTTTTCTATTGCTTATCTTTTGCTTATTGATTGAAGCAGTTACATGTATAATCTGGCGTTGAGTCCTTTGTCAGACAGATGAATTGCAATTTTCTTCTTGCATGCTGTGGCTTGTCCCCTTGTACTCTCCATGGTTTCTTTTGCTGTAAAGATTTTAAATTTTAATTTGTCAATCTGTTTCTATCTGGTTCGTTTTTTTATATGTATTTCCTGTTTAAGAAATCTTTGTCTACTCAAAGTATTGAGATTTTCTTCTAGGTTATCTCACAGAAACTTTATTCTTTTTACCATTTTAATTGAGATTTATAATACACCTGGGATTTTTGCATCTATTGTAAAATGGAGAGTCAGGATTATCATGGCATCTTTTATCAAAAAGACCGTTCTTTCTCCATTGGACTGTACTGTCACCTTTGTTACAAATTGAGTGACTAAATGTATGAGTCTGTTTCTGTATGCTATTTTTAGTTTGATTGGTATATTCGTTTATTTTGGCACTGAATTAACTGTAACTCTGTGATCAATCCTGATATCTGGTAATGTGAGTCCTGTAACTATTCTTTATAATTGTCTTGGTTCTTCTCAGTGCTTTTCATGTTTTGTACATTTTATAATCATCTGGTTAATATTCATGACCAAATCTTCTGGGATTTTGATAGGAATTGCATAGAGTATATAAATCAATTTGGAAAAATTGTTGTCTTTACATATTGAGTGTTCTGGTACATACTCATGGTCTATCCCTGTACTGAAGTTTAATATTAGTATAGCTACAACATTAGTAGTATAGCTACATATCCTCTAGTTAGTTCTCCATGGTGGATTTTTCTTCTCAACCATTTCCTGAATTTTCAATAATTTTTCCTCCTCTGTGCTTCAGTAGGGGTATTTTCTACTGATCTATCTTCCAGGTCACTAATACTTTTATTTTTATTATTTATTTATTTTTATTATTTCAGAATATTACAGGGGTATTAATGTTCTAGCTACATGAATTGCTTTTATACAGTTTGAGTCAAAGTTATAAGTGTGCCCATCACCAGATAGTGTACATTATACCAGTTGAGTGTGATTTTTACACACCCTCTCCTCACCCCTCCCACCTGTTTGATTTCTATCAAGTTTTACTTCCATAGGTGCATATGAGTGTTGATTGATTAGTTCTAATTAAATAGTGAGTACATGTGGTATTTGTTTTTCCATTCTTGTGATACTTCACTTGGGAGGATGGTCTCTAGTTCTATCCAGGTTGTTATAAAAGTTTCACCATTTTTTATGGCTGAGTAGTACTCCACGGAATACATATACCACATTTTATTAGTCTACTCATGTATTGATGGCACTTGGGTTGATTCCACATCTTTGCGACTGTGAATTGTGCTGCAATAAACATTCAAGTACAAGTGTCTCTTTTATAAAATGTCTTTTTTTTTTCCTTAGGGTAAATACCCAACATTTGATTACTGGATCAAATGTTAGGTCTACTTTTACTTCTTAGATGTATCTCCATACTACTTTCCATAGAGATGGTACTACTTTGCAGACCCACCAACAATATATAAGTGTTCCTGTCTCTTGGCATCCATGCCAGCATCTGTTGTTTTGGGACTTTTTGATCAAAGCTATTGTCACTGGAGATAGGTGATATCTCATTGTGGTTTTGATTTGAATATCCCTGATGACTAGAAATGTTGAGCATTTTTTTCATATGTTTACTGGCCACTAATCTATCTTCTTTTGAAAAGCTTCTGTTCATATCTTTTGCCCAATTTTTTTTTTTTTTGTTGTTGTTGAGACAGAGTCTCACTTTGTTGCCCAGGCTAGAGTGAGTGCCGTGGCGTCAGCTTAGCTCACAGCAACCTCAGACTCCTCGGCTTAAGCGATCCTACTGCCTCAGCCTCCCAAGTAGCTGGGACTACAGGCATGCGCCACTATGCCCGGCTAATTTTTTTATATAGATTTTTAGTTGTCCATATAATGTCTTTCTATTTTTAGTAGAGACGGGGTCTCGCTCAGGCTGGTCTCGAACTCCTGACCTTGAGCGATCCACCCGCCTCGGCCTCCCAGAGTGCTAGGATTACAGGCGTGAGCCACCGCGCCTGGCCCTTTTGCCCAATTTTTAATGGGGTTGTTTGATGTTTTCTTGTTGGTTTGATTGAGTTCTTTATAGATTCTGATTATTAGCCTTTTAACAGATGTATAGCATGCAAATATTTTCTGCCATTCTGTAGTTTGTCTATTCCCTCTATTGATTGTTTCCTTGGCTGTCGAGATGTTTTTTAATTTAATCAAGTCCCATTTATTAATTTTTATTGTTGCTGTGATTGCTTTTGGGAGCTTCTTCATAAATTCTTTGCCTAGGCTGATATCTATAAGGGTTTTTCCAACATTTTCTCTAGAATTCTTGTAGTTTCATGCCTTAGGTTTAAATCTGCTATCCATCTTGAATTAATTTTTGTGAGTTGTGAGAGGTGCAGATCCTGTTTCAGTCTTCTACATGTAGCTTTCCAATTTTCCCAGCATCATTTATTGAATAGGAGTTCTTTTCCCCAGTGTATGTTGTTGTCTGCTTTGTCAAAGATCAGATGGCAATATGTGGATAGCTTTATATCTGTGTTCTCTGTTCTGATCCATTGGTCTATGTCTCTGTTTTTGTGCCAGTACCATGCTGTTTTGGTTACTATAGCCTTGTAGTATAGCTAGAGATTTGGTAAAGTGATGCTTTCTGATTTGTTCTTTTTGCTTAAGGTTGTTTTAGCTATTTGGGCTCTTTTCTGCTTCCATATGAAGTGTAGAATTATTTTCTCTAGATGTACAAAAAATGAAGTTGGTATTTTAATGGCGATTACATTGAATCTATAAATCACTTTGGGCAGTGTGGAAATTTTAACAATGTTGATTCTGCTGATCCATGAGCATGATATGTTTTTCCATTTGTTTACATCTTCCTCTGTGATTTGTAGTTCTCCTTGTAGAGGCTTTTCACCTCTTTGATTAAATGTATTCCTAGGTATTTTATTTTCTTTGTTGCTGTTGTGAAAGCAAGTGAGTCTTTGATTTAATTCTCAGCTTGATTGCTGTTGGTGTATAGAAATGCTACAGATTTTGTGTACATTGATTTTGTAACCTGAGACTTTGCTGAATTTATTTATCAATTCCAGGAGTCTCTTGGCAGAATCTTTGAGATTTTCTAGATATATTATCATATCGTCAACAAAGAGTGATAGTTTGACCTCTTCCTTCACTATTTGGATACCCTTGATTTCCTTCTCTTGCCTGATTATTCTGGCTAGAACTACCAGCACTATGTTGAATAGAAGTGGTAATAGTAGGCAACCTTGTCTAGTTCCAGTTTTAAATGGAATGTTTTCAATTTTTCCCCATTCTATATAATGTTGGCTATGGGTTTGTTGCATATGGCATTTACAATTTTGAGGTATGTTCCATCTATGTCTATTTTCTTAAGAGTTCTTATGGTAAAAGGGTGCTAAATTTTGTCTAATGCTTTTTCTTTGTCTATTGAGATGATCATATCGTCTTTGTTTTTGCTTCTGTTTATGTGGTGGATCACATTTATGTCTTTACATGTGTTGAACTATCCTTACATCCCTCGGATGAAGCACACTTGGTTGTTGTGGATTATTTTTTGATGTGTTGCTAAATTTGGTTTAATAGAATTTTATTGAGAATTTTGCATCTACATTTATGAGGGATGTTGGTCTGTAGTTTTCTTTTATTGTTGTGTCCTTTCCTGGCTTGGTATCAAGGTGATACTGGCTTCATAGAATGAGTTGAGGATGATTCCTTCCTTCTCAATGTTATGAAATAATTTCTGCAGTATGGGTACCAATTCTTCTTTGTAGGTAGGGTAAAATTTATCCGTGAAACCATCTGGTCTGGGTTTTTTTTTTTTTGGAAGATTTTTTATTGCTTCTTCAATTTTGTTACTCAATATTCATCTGTTCAGGAATTCTTTTTTCTTCCTGATTGAGTCTAGGGAGGTGGTGTGTTTCCAAGTATTTGTCCATTTCCTCAACATTTTCAAGTTTATGTGAATATATGTTTTTATAGTATTCAGAGTTGATATTTTGTATTTCTTTGGTATCAGCTGTAATATCTCCTTCTTTATTTCTGATTGAGCTTATTAAGGTCCCTTCTTTTCTGTTTCTGGTTAGTCTAGCAAGAGGTATATCAATTTTGCTTATCTTTTCAAAGAACCAACTTTTTGTTTCCTTAATCTTCTGTATAGTTCTTTTGCAATCAATTTCATTTAATTCTGCTCTGACCTTACTTATTTCTTTTCTTCTGCTAGGTTTGGGTTTGGTTTGCTCTTACTTTTCTATTTCCTTGAGACAATTCATTAGATTGTTGATTTGTGATCATTTCGTCTTTTGATGTAGGCATTTAAGGCTATGAATTTCCCTCTTAGGATTGCTTTTGCTGAATCCAACAGATTTTGATAATTTGTGTCCCCTTTGTCATTTAGTTCAAGGAATCTTTTGATTTCCACCTTAATTTCCTCCTTGAGGAATACTCATTCAGCAGTAAGTTGTTTAATTTCCATGACCTTGTGTAGAATTGAATGTTTTTGTTGGAGTTGATTTCTAATTTTATTCCACTGTTGTCTGTGAGGATACATAGTATAATTTCTATTTTTTAAAATTTGTTGAGACATATCTTCTGGCCTAAGATGTGATCAGCCTTAGAGAATGTTCCATCTGCTGATGAGAAGAATGTATATTCAGCAGTTTTGGAGTAGAATATTCTGTAATGTCTGTTAGGCCCATTTGTTCTAAAGTTACATTTAAGTACAGTGTTTCCTTGTTTATTTTCTGCTTGGAGAATCTGTACAGTTTTGTTAGTAGGGTGTTGACCTCCCTGGATATTATGATGCTGCTGTTTATCATTTTGTTTAGATCTAGTAGGGTTTGTTTTATGAATTTGGGTACACCTGTGTTAGGTGTATAAATATTTAGGGTAGTTATGTCTTCTTGTTGGATTGCTCCTTTTACCATAATATAATGACCATCTTCATGCTTCCTTATTATTGTTGCTTTGAAGTATTGATATCTGATATGAGAATGGCTACACCAGTTTTCTTTTGGTTTCTATTTGCATGGAATATTATTTTCCATCCCTTTGCCTTGTTCTGAATGAGTCCCTGTGGGTTAAATGTGTTTCCTGGAGACAGCAGATACTTGGCTTGTATTTTTTAATCCATTCAGCCAGCCTATGTGTCTTCAGTGAGGAATTCAAGCTGTTCATATTTATTGAAAGGATTGATAAGTAGGGTAGATTTCTGTTCGTCCTGTTGGGTAGAAACTTATTATTATTATTGTTATTTTTTTTTTTTTTACCTCTTTAGCCATTATTGTATATGGGCTCTGAGCTTTAGCTGCCCGAGGGCAGCTCTTGAATTTCCCCCCAGTTCGTGTGTCTGACTCATTGGTGTGCGTCTCTGTGAAATGCTGGTGGGTAGGGTGCTCCCCAATTGTATAGTCCTGTTACACCACAGGACTCCAATGTTAGAGTAGCAGGCCTTTGTATCCACAGGAACCTCAGCCAGGGGCATGCTCCTGCAGAAGAGAATTGGCCACTTGTGAATTTCTGGGTTCGAGCTGCACTTCATACTGCAATGAGTGAAGTGAGGGGCTGCTGCTCCCATTTAGCTGGTGTGCCCTAGGCATTCAGTTGCCATGGGAACTGGGTCTAGGTTATTTCTCTCTGATTACCACACCCCTATCTAATATGGCAGTTTTCCAGCAGGGATGGTGGCTGGGCATGCTCACAGACCCTGTTCCTCAGCACTCTTCTACACTCTCCCATGGGATATGTCTGTAAGGGCTTCCTGACCACCCAAGTCGAGGACTGAGACCTCTCCCCTTTGTTTCTCTGCACTGCTCTCATGACTGGAGGACACCGGGTTTGGCCCACCTGTCTAAGCTGCCAGCATGTGATCCTATGAAATGCTGGTGGGTGGGAAGCTCCCAAATTGTGGCACCACCCCCCATCCCCATTTGTGGTGAGCTCAGTTGAGAGCATGCGCCCGCTGTGGAGAAGCAGCTATTCATGAGCTTCTCAATTCAGAGTACTCTTGTGGTTGCAGTGGGTGGGTGAGGGGTCATGGCTACCACTCAGCCAGAGTTCAAATTACTTTCTCTAATGCTATGAATAGGGGCAATGGAGAGGAGGAAGTATCTAGGTGTAAGAAAGCTGGCACTCTGGTCTCTTAAGGCATTCTCCTGTGGGGCATCACTTATGGACACTCAAACACCTGGGGTTCCTTGGTTCACCCCACTATTCCTATTTAGCCACCATGCCTGGGCTTGTTTAGGGTAGAAGCATGTTCAATATGCTTTGTGTCCCACTGTTCACCGAAGGTGGTAGAGGGAAACCCCCCTTTACCCTTTTACTGGGCTCTGAGCCTCTCTGGGTTTGATGCATGCTGCTGTCTTCTCCTCTCTATCTTCTTCTTTCTCAGCTTCACAGTTTTTCTCTGTGGGGTCCCCACATGTCTCTGTTGTCTCTCTCTGTGATCCACACCTGAGCTGAGACTGTTCTCCTCTCTCAGTCCCATATTCTACCTTCCATCCAGGAAGGTCAGACAAGCGATGTCTCTAGTTGGCCATCTTATCTCTCTCTCCCCACTAATACTTTTATTAGCTGTGTTGAATCTACTTGTTTCAATATTTAGTGTATTTTTTTAGTTCTAGAATTTTCATTTAGTTCTAGAACCTTTTTTACAGGTTTCAGTTCTTTGATAATGTTCTGCATCCTGTCACTTATGTTCTTAAATTCATTAACACAATTTTAAAAGGTCTACATCTATTAAATCCAATGAATAGGTCATCTGTGTATTTGTTTCTATTGTCAGTTTCTTTTTTTTCTCTGTCCTATTTATTTTTCTTCCTAGGAATTATTGAATGAATGCTGGACATTTTGTACAAAAGAGGAGTTTGGCTTCTCCTTTGCTCGAACTGCTTGGAAAAGTTAATAATTGCTTGGGGATGTTGCATCATAGCAGGAAGGTGACCCCTCCGGTCAATATTCTCAATATTGGAGATATAAAGAGGTACATTTATGTTACTTCCACACAGTTCACCTTTTTCCATCTTCAGTGCTTGCTACTCTGATTGGACCTTAATTATATTTCATCTGAATTCTTGGCCAATATTTCCTACTTCCAGCCTCTCAATATGTTGCAATTTTGCCATGGCCATTAGATTAAGATAGGTAACCAGAGGGGAATTTTGCTAATCTTAATCTAATGGCTATGACAGTCATGAATGGAACTCCACTCTTGTTTAATAATTTTTGATTGTTCTTCCAATACAACGTTCATACTAGGAATTCTCTTTTGAGGAAAGATTTCATTTAAAAAAATTTTTACAATGAGCATTTTTTTGTTTATAAATAATAAAATAAAAATTTTCTGTTAAAATAGGAATGCCTTATAATCTCTCCTAATTGTACAGATCATCTAACAGTTAGAATCTTTCCTTGTTTACATATAATATCTCAATTTGAATACACACTCTCCCCCAAATAAAGGGCAGAGTTGTACCACAGGAAGAAAATGTAATTCAAGGTAACTTTTTTCTTTTAATAAAAACATGCTCCTCTCTTCACCTTTGTGAGTATAAATTTCATGTTATATGTGAATGTGCCTTGTAAACTCTAAAGTGCCATAAAAACAAAAGCTATTTTACTTAATGATTAACATTAATGCTAATAAAATATTGTCCCCTATTAAAATGCAAATGCTCTTGAAAGACTGAGACATTAAACCAATTATGCATGACTTGGTGAGACATATTTCATCCGCAACTTTCCTGTGCAATAAATGAAGTGGTGTGATGGAGTAAAGGGAGGAAATGTGCCTCTGTGTATGTGTGTGTGTGTGTGTGTGTGTGTGTGTGTATGTGTGTACATGAATGAAAGAAAAGCAAGGGCACAAAAGTCAGGCCTAAATGCTCCTCTTCAAGGCAGAACTGGAGTAAGGACTCATGTGACTGGGCAGCAGATTATCATGACCACCTAGGGGGCCTGTTTTGGCAAAGTCCCTGAGAAAGAGGCTACAACTCATATCCTGCCTCTGATATGTCAGTTATGTCCTTTGAGGGTTCCATTTCCCAGGAAATACCCTGAGAAGTTTGGAATGAGGTTTTCTAATTTTGGTGGTCTACAACGTCCTGGTTCAAGGGTCTGGGAGAGAGAAGTAGGTGGTAATATTTGGAATTTTTGTTATGCTCTATTTGTAGTCAATCTGACCCATGCTCCATGCAAGAATCAGACATTGCAAGAGATGGAGGTGAACTTAGGTATGGACTAGTCTTACATTCTCATTTACAGAGGAGGAAACTAAGAGGCAGGTAGAATAATTGTCTGGTGATCAAGGTCATACAGTGAGTTGGTGGCAGAGCCAGAACTGCAAATCCCAGCTCCATTTTTTTTTCTACTGGTTCTTGTGCCACTTACTTATTGCCACAATCAGTGAGATTTCAGGTTTAAAAACATTAATGAAAGAGGCAGAATGGAAGCTGAGGACCATGAAGTCTCATCTTCTTTATAATTAGTTCCCTTTTTTTTCTTTCTCTCTTCCATTTCTTATTCCCTTCTTCCCAACTGCCCTTGCTTCTATTTTCCCTTCTTTTCTTATACACTGAGATATAGCAAGTGATGAGCAAAACAGGTCTGCCCTTTGCCTTCATGGGGCCGAGAGTCATACGAGAGACAGAGCAAGTCAAGTATCACAAATACTGTGCTATTGGCTCATGATCAGGAAAGTGCAGAGTCTTGTGGGATTGTCTAGTGTGGTCTTGGGTGGTTAGGAAGACTTACCAAGGAAGGTGACACTAGAGCTGAGGTCTGAAAATTTCAGGATGAATTATGGAAGTTAAAAGGGTGAGGGGAGAGGGAGGCCAGTGAGAGTTGGGAGTGGGGGAAGGAGGGAGAGGGAGAGAGCAGAGAGAGAAAGAGAGAGAGAGAGAGAGAGAGAGACAAGGAGGGGGGAATAGGGGGAAGAGAGTATTAGAGAGATAGGGAGTGAGTGAGAGACAGAATGAAGAAGGAAAAATGAGGAAGAGAAGCATAAAATTAGGTATGTCTGGCACATACCATGTTAAAGCAGGGACTGGTAAAACATGAGGCGGGAAAGGTAAACAGGAACCAAATCATACTGGGCTTTTTGGCCATGGTAAGAGGTTTGGTTTATAGTCTAAAAGAAAAGTGAATCGTGTACAACATGTTATTTTGAAGTATACATACATTGTGGAATGACTATATCTAGCTAATTAACATATGAATTACCTTATATAGTTATCATTTTTGCAGTGAGAATACTTTATATGCACTCCCTTAGCATGTTTCAAAAATACACTATATTAACTGCAGTCACCATGTTGTATTAATACAATAGAATTCTTGAACTTATTCCTCCTCTCTAACTGCAATTTTGCATTCTCTGACCAACATTTCCTCACCTCCCTCCCTCCCCCCAACCCATCCAGCCCATGGTGACCACCATTCTACTCTCTACCTCTGAGATTAAGTTTTTCAGAGTCCACATATGAGTGAGATTATATGGTATTTGTCTTTATGAGTCTGGCTTATTTCACTTAACATAATGTCTTCCATGTTCATCCATATTGTACATAGTAAATACATATGATTTACTTGTCAATTAAAAAAATTTATTGCTACTAGCTTAAAAAAATGGTGAACCAGTAGTGGCTTTTAAATAGAGGCATTGCAGGAATACTTAAGGGGAATTAGAGTGATCCTGTCATATCTTAATAATGGTATAAAATTTTCATTTTTGGTCAAAGTTTAATATTTCCTTCTTCCTTCAAAATTAAGAATTAAGAAGCCTTAGATAGGGTCTAAGGTTCAAATGTAGTAATGTATACAAAGCTTCTAGCTTTGTGCCTGTTATATAAAAAGCATAACAAAAGGGAAACTATGAGGATGAGTGCTTTGAAGCAACCTGGGCTATTTCAACCTCCAACATTATTCTCTTGCCAACATGAGACATGTCACCTCTTCGCCCTTAGGAATGCTAGGAAAACTAGTGTTTGAACACTACTCCCTTATATTTTGCTTCCCGACATTTTTAATCACACATTTCTCTTCCTATACCTCTTTCTCTCTTTCTTCCAGCTGAAGCCTTCAAATGATTTCCAGGTAAACCCTGAGAGCTTCATACTCTAAATTTTCTGTGGATGTCTTCCTTCCACTGGTATATTATTTAGCTCTCCAGGAATACCTCAATTTGGGAATTGGAGAAGGTAGTTAGCACCATTATTAACCCTGAAAGCCTGAACAGGGGTGAGCAGCCAGGCCTGGGAATATCTGAAAAAGTTTTTGGTTTGTAAAGCTCCTAGAAGTACATAGGAAGTTTCTAATAGAATTTTAGGGAGAAGATAGTGGAAAGAGCTGAAAGGAGGTCAAGAGGTGCTTGAGAGATGTCAAAGGGAAGTGATATTTTTGATGCAAATTTATACGGGTTTTAACTATTTTTAGCTTTATTTGCTGCTCCCAATAGTATTTATTTACTTTGTGGGTTTTAGTTGACTGATAATTGTGAACTTTATTTGGACTTGTGGTCACAGATTATTTTGAGTATTGGTGACTCTTTGGGGGATGATTGCATTTGAAAGATATACACAACACTCAGACCCTTAGATGAGTGAAAGGTAGGAGGTAGGGAGATGGGAAAGGAAATAACATTTCTGTGCACCTACTATGATGCAGATGTGGACGCATTTCATACATAGACTCATGTAGTCGTCACAGTGATCTGGGAACATAGATATCATTATCTATTCATTGCAGATGAGAACACTGAAGCTCAGATAGGTTAACAGACAACCCAAATTTCTATCAGTAGAAGTAGAATTTGATCAATATCTATTAGGAGTAGAAATCCATATTCTTTCCACTATCAGTTTGGGAAGAGCCATTTGGATATTAGGGAAGGGGATTTCTATACCAAGTAGAGGGATTCAACTATAATTATTCACATTTTTGGGGGGGGCATTTAATATCCTATTGATATTTTTTATTCTTCCCTTTAGATTTGACCAGAAAGTCACTGAGACTTTCTGAGCCTTAGTTTTCTGACCCATGAGAAGAAGTGACTAGTGATTTCTAAACCATGATATGTAGAATTGCAGGTCACCTGAGGCACTCAGAGGAGGAACTGGAGGAACAGGTGTACACATAGAGAGGTTATGGGATGGATGAGCTTACTGGCTGCCATATCAGCAAGAGTTTATCTTCTTTTATCTCCTTTATGTTTTAGACTTCTGGATAATTTTGAAGCAAGAATTTCATGGCTATTAAAAGGGGGGAGGGGCAACTAGTCAACATAATACGTCATACTACAAAGGTAAAGATTTGCCCACAGTCAGTTCAATAAATTTGAATTGACAAGCTTTAGTCTCAAAGCCTGGAAGCTCTTAAGAGGCTCAAGCAATAAAAATATGTGACTGTCAATGGATCTATTTATGTGAACAGAGAATGAAGCTGTGAGGAGGCAGAGAGCACAGGAGAGAATTAGGGAGCTGTTCACTGGCTGTCACTCAATTTACTGATAACCCATTTGCCAGAAGGCAATTCACCAAAATACCAATTCCCTGAAAATCTATTCAGTGAAAATAATTTGGCCAAAATAATCAATTAGCCTAATTCCCTGAAAACTGTCAAACCATTCTGAGCAGGATCTAGGACAGTTTGTTGCTAGTATTTCCTAGCAAGGGCAGATGAGTTTTGCTTAAGGACTCTGGCAGAGGCAGAAATTGGAGAGGGGCAGGGAGAGGGGCAGAGCATAAATCTACAAAAATAGCAAAATCAGTACAAGGAAAATCTAATCTTCAGAATAGAAAATATTGAATATTTCAAGTGTTCAGAAACAAGAGAAACTGACTTTTAGCTAGATTAACAAATCCATATAAAAAGTGTGCAGTGACATTTGGGTTTTTCTACTTCTTGATTTTTATGAATAATGCCACTATGAACGTTCATGTACAAGTGCTTTTTTTCTATTTTTGTTTTTTTAAAGTTTAAAATTTTTTTTTATTTAGCCTGTTATGGGGGTACAGATGTTTAGGTCACATATATTGTCTTTGTCCCAACCGAGTCAGAACTTCAAGCATGTCCATCCCCCAGACGGTGCACACCTCACCCTTTAGGTGGGTATAAACCCACCCTCTCCTCCCCGCTCTCATCTGCCCAACACCTGATGAATGTTATTACTATATGTGCACTTAAGTGTTGATCAGTTAATACCAATTTGATGGTGAGTACATGTGGTGCTTGTTTATCCATTCTTGTGATACTTCAAGTGCTTTTTGTTTGTTTTTGTAGACATATGATTTAATTTCTCTTGGACAGATACCTAGAAGTGGAATTGCTGGGTCACGTATTAAGTCAATTTCTAACTTTTTAAGAAACTGTCAAACTGTCTTTCATCAGGGCTGCACCATTTTACATTTTCACCAGCAATGTATGAGGGTTCAAATTTTTCCATATCCTTGCTTACTCTTAGTATCTGACTTTTAGATTCTAATCATCCTAGTGAGTGTGAAGTGGTATCTTGCTCTTTTGGTTTGCATTTCCTAATGACTAATGATGTTGAGCATCTTTTCATGTGCTTATTGCCAATTTGGAGAAATGTCTATTCAAACCCTTCGTCCATTTTTAAATTGGGTTTTTAAAAATTTATAATTGAGTTATAAGAGGTATTTATATATTCTAGATAGAGGTCTCTTATCAGACATGTGATTTGCAAATATTTTCTTCTAGGCTGTGATTGTATTCTTACTCTCTTGATGGTATATTTTGAAAAACAAATGTTTTAAATTTCTATTAAGACCAATTTATAATTTTTTGTATTGCTTGTGCTTTTGTCTTGTATCTAAGAAATTGCCTAATCCAAGACTATGAAGGTTTTTCTCTTGTGTTTTCTTTTAAGAGTTTTACAGTTTTACCTTTTATATTTAGGTTTTTAATCAATTTTGAGTAAGTTTTTGTATATGGTATGAGGTAGGTATCCTAATTAATCTTTTTGCATGTGAACACTCAGTTGTCCCAGCATTGGTAAAAAGTATATTTATTTCCTATTTAATTTTCTTGAAAACTTTGTTGAAAATCTCTTGACCGTTAGGCTGGACTTTGGGGCGATGTCTAAGGATATGTCTATCCTTACACCAGTAAGTACTACATTGTCTTGATTAATGAAACTTTATAGAAAATATTCAAATTAAGAAGTGTCAGTCCTTTAATTTTGTTTTTATTTTTCAATGTTGTTTGGCTATTCTAGTTCCTTTGCATGTCCATGTGAACTCTAAAATTAGTTTGCCAATTTCTGCAAAAAGCCAACTAGGAATTGAATCTGTAGATCAATTTGGGAAGAATTCCCTCTTAACAATACTGAGTCTTCAATACATAGACATGGGACATTTTCCCACATATTTAGATCCCTTTAATTTCTTTTGGTAATGCTTTGTAATTTTAAGTGTACAAGCCTTGCATACTTTTTGATAAAATTTTTCCCATTTTATTCTTTTGATATCATTGTGAATTAAATTTTTTCTTAATTTCATTTTCAGATTGTTCATTGTTTATACAATGCAGTTGATTTTTGTACATTGATCTTCTATCTTGTGACCTTGGTAAACTTACTATTTCTAGTATTTTTTTAATGGACTCTTCAGATTTGCTACATACAGAATTAAGTCATCTTCTTCCTGCCCAACTTGAATGCCCATTATTTTATATTCTTGCCTGACTGCACTGGCTAGATGCTCTAGTGCAATGCTGATTAGAAATGCCAAAACAGACATCCTTGCTTTGTTCTGAATCTTACGGGGGAAAGCATGTAGTCTTTTACTATTAAGTGTGATGGTAGCTGCAATTTTTCTTATGGATGCTCTTTATCATGATGACTAATTTTCCTTCTATTGCAAATTTGTGAGATTTTTTTTGTTCATGTGCATTGGTTTTTTTCAAATGTTTTTACTGCATCTATTGAAATAATTATGTATTTGTTTGATGCAAGTATGCAAGGCTTGTACACTTAAAATTACAAAGCATTACCAAAAGAAATTAAAGGGATCTAAATATGTGGGAAAATGTCCCATGTCTATGTATTGAAGACTCAGTATTGTTAAGAGGGAATTCTTCCCAAATTGATCTACAGATTCAATGTTTAAACAATTGTATTCTTTCAATAAATTCCAGTTATTCAAGGTGTTTAATTTTTATATTTGATGCTGTTTCTGGTTTGCTAATATTTTGTTGAGAATTTCTTTCTTGCTTCTCAGCGAGTCTTTTTCCACTTTGCTATTTCCTCCCTGCTCTTAATAATACTCTCATGAGGAAGTACCTGAAGAACAAATTGTTAAGATTTACTGGAGTTGACCCCGTTAGAAGGAATTTTTTTATAATAACCACGAGCTTTGGGACAAATGGAGGTGGAGATGAGACTGGGCTCAATTTACATTTATTGAACCCTTACTGTACCATTAAAAAGTAACATTATTAGCTAACCTTTATTAAGTACTTACTATGGACCAGAAAATATTCTTTTTCCTTAATGATTATTAGCTCATTTAATTCTTGTAAACACCTGTAAGGTATATTCTTCCTTGTCTCACTTTATAGTTGGGAAAATTAATGTAAAAAGAGTTTACACAGTTTGTCCAAGGTCACAGAGCTAGCAAATGATGGAATGGAGATCTGAATCCAAGCAATCCCTTTAATGGTACATGGTTATAAAGAAAATGTGACAAATACACTAGACTTAAAGTGGGTAAATGTTTTTAAGTGCTATTAACAAACTGAAGAAAACAAGCAAAGTATGTAGAAGCTGCTTGGAAAAATGAATTCTGCTTGGATAAACGGTAGAAGGCTTTAGTAAGTATGACATTTATTCAGGATGTTAAAAGAAGAGCAGGAGTTTGCCAACATCTGGCAGGGGCAAGGAAAGGTCAAGCATTTCAGGTGAAAGAAACTAGATGGTCAAAGTAGAGTGATGTGAAAATGGCCATCAGCTTCAAAGACTGATGAGAAGTTCAGGGCAAAGCAGTGCAGGGTGGGATGGGGGAGCAGTGAGCGAGGATGCTCTAGACACTGGATGCAGGAGCCAGGTTGTGAAGGGCCCAAGCCAAGGTTTCAGCATCAGGGCACCCTGTTTGAGCACAAGAACGACATGATCAGCTTTGATTTACTGCACCATCCCAAGGCAGTGGCCAAGAGATCAGGGGAGCAGAGTCTGACAACTACAGGGAAGACGGGAGGCAGGTGCAGGCCGAGTCTAGTTTGTTACTTTGACTATGCCATGTGAATCTGGGGCAATGAATAGGTTCTATTTTGGGGGCCATGTTGAAACAAATTGTGTAGAGGATTTGGAGGTAGGCCCAAGTACATTCCATTTCTAACTCAGCTAGGTGTATATCCCTGGGCGAACCTCATTACCTCTCTGAAGGTGGCTTTCAGGAACAAAGGTAAAAGTACCTGGCTGTTAAGGAGATGCTCAGTATAAGACAGCTGCATAGCATTATCTTCAAGCACTTTCCTACGTACCCAGGTTAAAAATATGTGAAATATGTTTATGTGTGTGTGTGTGTGTGTGTGTGTGTGTGTGTATGTATGTGTTTTGACAGATTTATTGAGCTATAATTTCCGTATCATAAAATTCACCCATTGTTTGTGTTCAATTTAGTTATTTAGTAAATTTATAGAGTTGGACAATCACACCATAATCCAGTTTTGGAACATACCCATTACCCACCCCCCAAATTCCCTTGTGCCCATTTGCAGTTAATTCCTGCTCCCACTCCTAGCCATAAGCAAACACGTGGTTTCTGTCTCTACAAATTTTCCTTTTATAGATGTTTCTTATAAATGAAATTTATAGTCTTTCTAGACATTTCATATCAATGATATATACAGTCTTTTGCATTTGGCTTCTTAAACTTAGCTTAATATTTTTGAGATTCATCCATGTTATAGTGTGAATTGGTAGTTTGTTGCTTTTAATTACTTAGTAATGTTCCATTACATAAATTTTGTAAGTATATTCACCACTTGATGACATTTGGATGTAAATTGTGTTTTTCACAACATCGTTCCATGCCACTAGATCACAACTCACCAGAATTTTTAGATTAATATTTCTTATCTTTTAATCAATATTTTGTGATTGAATATTTTTCAATATTTTGAAGAAAGCAAATAAACATATAGCAAAGACCATATGAGTGATGTAGAATATTGTATATTATATCCGACAGTCTGTCACCTATCTTTCTACCATCTTTCATCTACCTATCAATCATCACTATTTATTTTAGTATTTGAGAGCAAAGGAGTAAAAAAGGCATTTCTGGTCTAGGTCTCAAATTTCTGAAACAGAATTCTATTACTTATGTAATAATTATCACATAATAATTCAATTTCATTCATTCTTCTATAGTTGCTAACCAGGATAGTGGTTCTTGTTCACCTAAGGAATATTTTTAACAATGAGACAGGAAACCAACAACATATATAGTTGATGCTGGGGCAGGTTGGAAATCCACTAGAATTCTTCCATTTTTCACACTTAGGCTAATAACATTTTGACTGTACTAAGAAGCCTGTTACCATCCAATTACCTTCAGGTGTGACCTCCCAGGGTCACGGCAGTCAGTAGCCTTTACTGGGCTTGGTGAAAGATCTCTCCAGCCCCATCAGAGCACCTATCACTCTGTCCTGAATTTCCTGTTCACTTCTCTGTTTCATGTGTCAGGTCTTCCCAGAGGGCTAATTTTTAATTGTTGTAAACCTTACAGTGTAGTCCCTGACGTGGTGGATGCTCAATACAGTTGGCTGAATAAATAGATATGTGCTAAATAGATTGTTTAGGATTCAGAGGTTTGTTTTGGCAAGTGACAGCTATTTTGAATGTATTGTAGATGGACTGAAGTGAAATGATCACTTCCTGGCCCCATTTATAATTTCCACTACTGTGGTCAGTTGTTGGGAACAAACGCCATGTGATTCCCTTCATGTGCCCAGGGGAGTTCAGTGGGAACCGGCCACTTCTTACCTACCAGCTTTCTGTGGTTGGAGAATCTAGATCTCTAAATAGCCCCTCCTTTGTGTGCAGGTTCTAAAGATGGCATCCTTTTTTCCTTTTCAGATCTAAAACTTTACCTTCCTGTCCAATTCATGTGATGCTTGGCCTCTCAAGGAGAACCTGCCAAAGCAGCCAGATTCAAACACAACGGTGGCAACAATCTCCTTGCTTGTCTGCGATCTTACCCTCACTCAAACCCCCACAACCCCCAGGCTATTCCTCATGATGAAGCCAGAGTAATCTTCTCAAAGCACAGGTCTTATCATACCATACTTTACTTACAACTCTATCCAGTGGCTTTCTTCTATTCCAAAGTCTAAACTGCTTAATTTAGCAAAATAGCCCCTTCCTGACATGACCCCTGTCCATCTAGCATCATATCTGGGTCCCTGCACCTCCTTCCCATGTACCTTTGCATCATGTATGCTTCAACAGAGGCTGACTATGTGGATGTTTTCAGCTTAAACTGACAGGGGATGGGGATCCAGAGAGCAAGAGGACAATGAATGATCTAGGCAATGTCGCCAGTGGGGAGTTGGTCTACTCAGTGCGCCCTGTGCCCCTAGGGAGCCAAAGATGGGAGCCAGGACTCTTGCTTTTCCCTGCGTTGGTGTCAGTCCCCACATACCTCTCAGAGTGGGAGCATCTCAGAGCACGCTGTCTTTGTATGTCACCTCCAATTGCTAACTCTTTTGTATTTCTCAAAAAGTGATCTGATCAGAACTCTATGGGGAAATTGGCTGGGATGGGCTCACTGAGATACCAAATATTGCATCACAACAAAGCTCCTTCCAAAGGGATTTTCTGAGGATAAATTTGGCTCTGTGCAGTGTTCCGTGCTTGTGCTGACTCTGGATCCAAGCGGAAAGCAGTCCCCTCCAATATAAGTGCAGTTCATAAGATTTTCCAGGCTTCCCTGCTGGTCCCTCCATCTGACAGGTCCACCTGCATTCTTGTTCTGGCTGATTCTGCTTATCCTTCAAGCCTCAGCCCACATTGCCTCTTCCAGGAAGCTCTCTTGGATCCTCCTCAGACTTCTCCATTACTTACTCCTTTGTGCTAACAGAACAGCCTTCTAGGCTCAAAACAAGAATCTCATTACAAGTGGTAAAATGTAAAGCGTTTTTTTAATTTCAGCATATTATGGGGATACAAATGTTTAGGTTACATATATTGCCTTTGTTCCACCTGAGTCAGAGCCTCAAATGTGTCCATCCCCCAGACGGTGTGGTAAAGTGTGACTTCATAATTCTAATATTCCTTCTATCTTTAGTTCTTGACATTCTTCCACAAAACAGATCTTTCTGTCACAAATGAGTCTGTTTGCCCTGAAATACGGTTTTTACTGAAAAGGCAGGATGAATACTTAATTAATTCCCTATAATTATCAATTTGCAAAGGAAGAAGTTGTTTTAATAACCACTTCAAATGGAGACAAATGAATTTTTGTTTCTGCTTCTCTCTTTTTTGAGTAGCATTATGGACTCATGGCTTTAGCAGATCTAGTATACTTTAATCCACTATATTCACTACTCTTTTTACTACTCCAATCATCACAGTTTTGGCAGCACGAGCTCCTTCCAGCTGGTTCCTGTGTCCTTTTGACATACTCAATTACTATTTGAAAGCTTCTTTGCTTTTGAACATGACAGCATGTTCTAGGCTCACCTTGTACCCTCCCTAATCCAGTCCTGAAAGCAACTAGTTCTACAAGAAGACCTGATTTTATAAAGCAAAATCTGAGTGCCAGCAGTGGTTATTGCTACTGAGTGACATTGCTACTGGGCCATTTCAATGGACTAAGATAAAAAATATACAGTTAAACCATAAATTCATTTACCTATTATAACCTCAATTTCAACATTAGCTTTCATCTTTTATTTTGTAACTGAATCTTTTATTCTCTTAGAACTTTATTAACATAATTCCTTATTTGCTTTATTCTTCAATATAAAGAAAATAGTTTCAAAATAACAATATGAATGTTAACATAAAATAGTAAGATTTATTTTAAATTTCTATGTAGTTCTTTTTGTCCACAGAGCATATCACACTAAGGATTTACAAAGTACTGTGTTCTAAAGCATTGTGGAGTAAAAAAATTGTTTCTCTGTGTGGCTATGTGTCTAAATTGATATATGGCTAGATTTATTTGTCTTGGTTTATTTTTAACTTTAGAAATGTTTTTAAAGATTAGCTTAACTTTTAATATGTAATGAACTTACATTATTCAAAGGGGATAATGACATAGAATGGTATACACAAGGAAGTTTTATTTCCATCTTTTCTCCTTCCACATATTCTCCATGCATTTTCTATAGGGTAACTACTTTTATTAGTTTTTTATTTATATTTCCTGTGTAGTTCTTTTTTTGCAAATACATGAAACATATATAGA
Organism: Eulemur rufifrons; assembly: GCF_041146395.1. Classification (NCBI taxonomy): domain Eukaryota; kingdom Metazoa; phylum Chordata; class Mammalia; order Primates; family Lemuridae; genus Eulemur; species Eulemur rufifrons. Next base: position 35,894,743 of record NC_090985.1, read on the forward strand.
AGTTTTATTTCCTTCCTTTACACAAAAAGTAGCATATTATAACTGTGCTATACTTTCCTGTTTTCACTTTGCAATATACCCAGGTGAACTCTGCATATTACTACATAGGTAATGTCTTCATTTTTCTAATGACTGCATTGTACTCCACTGTGTGAATGTACCACCTCTTATTTATCTGCTTCCTATTGCTGGATGCTTCATTTGGTTTTGATGTTTTGACTTTCAAATAATGCTGCAACCGTATATATTCATCATTTCATGGTTTTGCAGATGTTTCTGTAGGATAGATTTCTAGAAGCAGAATTAGTGGAACAAAGAGTAAGTCAACTGTAACTCTACTAGACCCAGAGTTAAAACCCATGGGGTTTTTATCTTTATGCAATATTGGCCACCCAAAAATGAGCCAAAGTAAAAGAATAAATACATTTATTTTAAAGATATGTTTTTAAAAAGGATAAAAAGTAGCAAATATATAGGATGAACAAGTCTAGAGATCCAACATACAACATGAAGACTATAGTTAATAAAATTGTGTTGTATTAAGAATATTTCTTAAATAAGTAGATTGTAGCTGTTCTTGTCACAAAAACAGTAACTATGTGAGTTGCTAGATATGTTAATTTGCTTCATTATAGTAACCATTTTATTATCTAAATATATCCCTCAATATCATGTTGTAAACCTCAAATATAAATAATAACATTTATTTTAAAAAGTAAAAAGGCATTTCAATATTTTTTAATGCCAAGTTGCTTTAAGGGATTTCATTTACCACTATTCTTCTAAAAAAATGAAACAAAACCAAAAGTGAACTCAGCAACACCCAAATACCTCACAATCCTGCATAATTGTTGAATTAGGTAAACACAATATTAATGAGTGGCAACCACATTCCAGTGCTGTATTAGGTAGTAGAGATATGACCACCTAATGTATACAGGTGTGAGTTTGCCCTCATGGAGCTCATAGTCTAGGTGAGGTGCTGAGATGGATGTTATACACCAGTGGCCCAATTAGTAGTTTAATTGTGGTTATGAGAAGGCCTGAAGGGAGAAATGACAGGTGAGATAAACAGATAAACCCATGTAACAAGAGGGCACGTCCTTGTCCTGGGAGTGGGGCAAGGCTTTTCTGTGTGATGTTTGTGCTAAAACCTGAAAGATGAGTGGTGACAGTGAGAAGTGGTGAGGGGTAGAAAGGAGGGACAAGAGAGCTAGCTGGAAAGAGGAAACAAAATTGGCAGATGCTGAAGTCAGGAAAGAGGTTGTTGTAAGGAACAAAAAGCAGGTCAGTGCAGCAGAGCACAGAGAACCAGGATGAGAGGTGTGTGTGTTGCTGCCAAAGATGCAGGCAGGAGTCAGCTCTCTAAAGAGCTCCACAGAGGTACATTGTCTTAGCCTAATTTCTGCTGCTATAACAGAATACTGCACACTGAGTAATTTATAAACAATAGAATTTTATTTTGCTCACAGTTCAGGAGTCTGGGAAGTCCAAGAACATGACACTGGCCTCGGGTGAGGGCCTTTGTACCGTGTCATCCCACAAAGGACGGTGGATGGGCAAGAGAGCATGTGTGTGTGAGAGAAGGGGGAAAGGGAAACTCATCCTTTTGTCAGGACCCCACTCTGTCAATAACTAACACAGGCCCACGGTAACATGACTAATCCATTCATGAGGGCAGAGCCCTCATGGCCTAATCATCTCTTTTTTTTTTTTTTTTTTTTTTTTTGAGACAGAGTCTCACTTTGTTGCCCGGGCTAGAGTGAGTGCCGTGGCGTCAGTCTAGCTCACAGCAACCTCAAACTCCTGGGCTTAAGCGATCCTACTGCCTCAGCCTCCCGAGTAGCTGGGACTACAGGCATGCGCCACCATGCCCGGCTAATTTTTTGTATATATATATTTTAGTTGTCCATATAATTTCTTTCTATTTTTAGTAGAGACGGGGTCTCACTCTTGTTCAGGCTGGTCTTGAACTCCTGACCTTGAGCGATCCACCCGCCTCGGCCTCCCAGAGTGCTAGGATTACAGGCGTGAGCCACCGCGCCCGGCCCTTAATCATCTCTTAAAGGTCCCATCTTTCAACACTGTTGAATTGGGGATTGAGTTTCCAACACATGAACTTTGGGGGACTCATGAAAACCACAGCATACATTTTCTGAGCTTTTGCTTTCCCAGCAGTGTCTAGAGCACAGCTGGTTACAGAGCTGAAAAGTACTAAGGCTTTGTGAGTTAACTGGGGGTGAGTTATTAGAGTATCAATTTTTTTTGGTTACAATTTATACTAATAATGTCTTAAATTAGAGGAAGATTGTCAGGGGGCACTGCTGTCCAAGTATTTTTGCCTTTAACCACCATCCAAGATCAACATATGGACAAACATGCAGAGCAACAATCTTTTGTATGAAGAATGTTACAGTGGGAAGACCTTCAGGTCACCAGGTACAACATCCTGCAACGCTTGGTTAGTGTGTAAAGTACCAGGAAGGAACACAGCCTCCCAACCACCATCATTGTCTTTCCATGCATTGCCCTATTCCATCCTCACAACAGCCCTAGGAAGTAAAAACTAAGCAGGCGAAGTTTGTCGTTCTGTATCCGTAGCAAGATGGTCCCTCTGCATTATTGGGGGTGATAAGTGGACTTATATATTTATTCTCTTTTCCAGGAGTAAACAAGTAAATTTCTCAGGAAAGGAACAAAAACAAGCAAACAAACAAACAAACAAAAGACCATTCAGCTTAAGATGTGAAGATCTAATAACATTCTAGGGAGGATTATTTCTACCAGGAGACTTGTATTCTGATGATTTACCACCACCACTATCACTGCTACTACTAAAAAGACAAATAACATTTACTGAATGCTTTCAATATACACATGCTGGCATCATGCTAAATATTTTATATGGATTAAATTATTTAATGTTCACAACAATCATAGAAGATTGTCTTAACTAAGAAGAGTATTCACGAGACTAGTGCCACAGACATTGTGAGGTGAGGGAAAGTTATGCTTGCCTTTGTTCCAATGTGTCCGTGCCTCACCACTCTGAGCTCGGTCTCCTAAGGTATCCTGTGCTCCCTATCTGGCTGATTTGTTCTGAGGGCTGAGGGAAGTCAAGGGAAAGTATGCAGCATTTGGTTGAGTGTTTAAATGGGTCCTGTGCTGCATTCAGTCCTAGTCTGGCACTTCCTATATGTGTGACCTCATCTAAACACGTGGAACTCTCCAGACTCTACTTGCCCATTTCTTCTGACACTACACAGGTGTCTGCAACATTCTATGATTTAGCAGCTAACAACGACTCTTTGCTCTTTATACAGTCTCACTTGCTTTTCACACTCATTTTATGAAACAAGATAGCCCTATGGTATCCATTTGACAGATGAGACTACCCATGGATGGAGAAATTTAAGAACCTTGCTAAAGCTATACCCTAGTAGTACAAGAGCCAGGATTTGAACCCAGGTAGGCTTACCTCATATCTGACCCACCAACACCAACATCCTTGAAACCAAACAACTCTAGCTTTGAATCCAAGCTTTGCCACATACCAGATGTGTATCAGAATAAGTTATTTAACCTCTCTGAGTTTCAGTTTGCACATTTCTAAAATTGTGGGATCATTTAGTCACTGGGAGGAGGGTAGGAGACGGTCTATGTGAATGCCTGTGCTTAGAGCCCAGTGCCTAATCAGCTGATAACGAATGTTAGTTCCCTCTCCCTTGGAATGTTGGTGAGATAAATTTCTCTGTAAAGGCTGACACAAGGAGAACTGCCTACCTCAGTCCACCAAATGAGGCTTCAAAAAATTAAGTTGGGCAATGTTAATTGATCATTCTGTAATTTCCACAACTGGGTGCAGATTAGCCACACTATATCATAGGCTAATTACATATGTCATCCCATGGAGTCTGATGAATACATCATTTTATCTCTGCTATTAAAATGGGGTTCATCTCATTAAAACCAAGGAGTTCTACAAACAGCCTGTAGTGTTTTAATTCTGGCAGGCTGTATTTAATCAGAACAATTGCCTATGTGCCTCCTGATTGTGTTTCTTTTGGATCAAATTCTCTGCTTAATGTGCCATAGGATTGCACTATTGACTGAAGTTGATGAGAGACTAGCGAGGGAGAGTAAAACAGTTTGCTGGGAGCTGATTTCTATTTTCACGGCTGGTTACCTGAACTTTTATTCTTGCTATTTAAATAAAGCCATCATATGTAAGAGACGATTGTTCTATCTTTTCCCCTTTGACTTGCACTTACATTGATTTATTGGGGCTTCCCAGCAGGTAGGTGCCATACTAGGTACAGGGTGAGACAGAGATAATGCTTAAGAGCTGGTCCTTGAATTCTAGGGGAAAAAGATCCCAGGATGTGGGAGGTCAGGGATAATGCAATGAATCACAATGTTACCACAAACTTAAATTCGAACATTCTTTTTATGATTTATGGCCCAGTGGAAAGGATTCAAGGAGGAGTTAGTCTGACTTAGGTTGAAGTTCCCACTCCATTTCCAAGCCACGTGCCGTTGGGCAAGTTACAACTTTACCGAGCATCAGATGCCTCAATTGTAGGATTGGGACAATAATGCCTACTTTACAGTATTGATATGAAGATCTAAGGAGATAAAGTATATAAAATGCAAATTAACTGAGTGATGTTGGGCAAGTAACTTAATCTTGTGGAGTTACAATTTTCTCATCAAACGAGCACCATTTTTTCCTGCTAGGTCTCAGGTGCTTTACATATATTTTCCCCTTTTCATTCTAGTAGCAGCTCTATGATGTAGGGGTTACCTTCCTCATTCTGTTGTTATGCTCATGTACATAGTTCTTCTCTCTCTTGACTGTGAATTCCTCTGAGAGCAAGGGATCTCTTGTTAAACGTGTCTGTAACCCCTCCAAGTCTAAAACACATAATAAATGGTCCATAAATAATTATAGAATGAATATGGTGAGTAGTTTCAATTTATTTAACTCTTACCATGTCATAAGTACTATCCTAAACATGGCACACACACTAATTTAGTTCTCATAATAACAATAATAATATGAAATAATACTAGCTTTACGCCTATTTTGTCAGATGGGGAAACTGAGGTGCAGAGAGGCTAAGCGACTTTCCTAATATGACACTCTTAATAAGTGGCAAAGCTAGGATTTGAACCCTGGCAGCTGTCTGAGGGCTTGCTTCTAATCACCATATGGTGCTCTCTGCTACTGATGAGAATGGAGTTTATAAGGTCCTTTACACGGGTCTGTTGCTTCAGATAAAGAACTTATCTCATTCGACTCTTGAGGAAAGGCATGACAAGCATTGTGATCTTCACTTGATAGCTGTGGAAACTGATGTTCAAAAGTGAACTAACATGCCCAAAGTCACCACAGGTAATGTACAGTAAAGCATGGTATGCATTTTAGCTTATTTTTATTTTAGCAAATTAAAATATTCCGTATATGATTTGATATCTTGCACCATTATTTACCTTTAATTGTGGTAATTTTGCCTTATCATGGAATAATTTAAAAAAACATGACTCATAAAAGCCATATAATGTTGTATCTTATGGATACAGCTTAAGTTTTAAACCACTTCCCTATTGGTGAACATTTTGGTCTTCACTTATTTGGGGAGAAGGTATTAATTCTGTTCTCATTAATGTTCTTTTACCTAATGTTCCAAACCTAGATCTTTGTCTGGAGTAATGATTGGTTTCTTAGAACAGACTAATTCTTAGAAGTGGAGTTACTAGATCAAACATTGTAAACTTGCCTATTATAAAATTGCTCTCCAAGGCATGTAACCACTTAATGAATATTTGCTGAATGTTGAATGAAAGAGAAAGGCATTTATCCTGGCAGTGTATGAGATCCCTTCTGTATCAGTCTGGGTTTGGTGAAGAAAACAGGACCACTGCAAGTCTTTTAGGGAAGAGTTTAATACAGAAATCAGGGATTACATGAGTGTGTGAAGAGTGGGGAAGTGAAGATCTGGAGGGCTGCAGCCAGAAGCACGTCAGCCCAAAGCGCTGGAGCTGGTAGAGAAGTTGGAATTTGCAGAGATGTCCAAGAAGCTATCACAGCAGCTCAATATGATCGAAAAGTGGGAGCTTATGGATGGGTCTGAAACGCCATTTCCTCTGGCCACTGTGATCTCTGGCTTCTGCTTCATTCCTGCCTTCCAAATCTCCTGTGAGTTCTTCCTATTGGCAAACTCGGAATCATACAGGGAGTGGATTCTAAGAAACACAATTCCCACGTTGGAGGGGGTGGTGGTAGTGCTGAGCTGCTCACTGATGACCCGGGAAACTTTCCTTTATGTGCTCAGTAGAACCTGATGAAACCTTTTATGACTCTTTGAAGGTGTGGTTGTCTTATTTTAATTTACATTTTTTGATTGTGAGTGTGACTTTTTTCTTCTTTCATGTTCTTATTGGTCACTTACTTATTCAACAAATATTCCTGAGCACCTGGTATAAATCAGTTACAGTTTTGGACTTTGAGGAAATCTTGGTGAATAAGACAGGCAAAGTCTCTGCTTTTGTGAAGCTTACATTCTAGACAGAGGGATTAGAAAAAGGAACAAATAAAGGAACAAGATAATTTCAGATAATAATAAATATTATAGGGAAAATTGCGGATGATTTTGACATGGACAAAAGAGATTGCTGAATAACCTGTCAATGGATTGGAGGCCTCTGGAGATTATTTGATACAAAAGAGGTGTGGGTCTTTGTTTGCCTTCGACTAGGCTGTTTCTCAACTCTGTTGAGAGAAAAGTTAACTTGTAGAAAATTGGTCGTGATGCAATTGATTTCTGTCCATAGACACACAAACTGTGTCTGGTGGAGCTCAATTGATTATCTGCATTTGGACATTGAGCATTTCTGCCAGTTTTGCATTAATTTGTAAATTCATCTCCACATTCCTTATCTGAATATCCATGTATGGCACTGGTTGTAACATCTCACTGGCTACCTCATTAATAATTGAGTTAAATAAAATATTTTTAAAAATTTATTTATTTTTTAAATTGACAGATAAAATTATATGTGCTTATCATGTACATGATATATATTGTATATATGTACACACATTATGGAATAGTTAAATCTAGCTACTTAACAATTGTATTACCTCAATAGTCATTATTTTTATGGTGAATTATCATTTTTAAAATCTTTGATATATGTTCACTTCATACGTGTATGAGAGTCATGATTATATCTTCTTTAAAAACGTGCCCCTTAACAGTTGAAAACAAATGAACAAAGTAATTCAGATAGTAATAAATATCATAAGACGATAAGACATGTTGTTCTGAAGCCAACTGTGGGGAGGGTGGGGGAGGCACTAATTTGGAGCCAGTGGTCAAGAAGGCCTCACTGAGGAGGTGGCATTTGAGCCGAGGCTTGAGTGGATAAAGGAAATGCCCATGTGCAGACAAGAGGGCAGAGTGTTCCAGGCAGGGGGAACAGCTTGTGCAAAGGCCCTGAGACAGAAATAAGTCGTCATATTCAAGAAACCAATTGCAGCGAGTAAGGAGGTGCATGGCAGGAGGTGTAACTAAGAAGGTTGGTGTGGGCTAGATTAGGTGGGCCTTTTAGGCTATTGTGAGGAGTGAGAATTCTATTCAAACTGCCATGAGAATCTATTACAGTTTTATACAATCAAGTGTTATCATCTGATTTGTATTAGAGAATGGATTAGTATATTTTCTCCTATGAGTGTTCCATTCTCATTTTTCTTCTCAAATGATTATTATTGAGCTTGACATTTTAATTAGCTTATCATGACTTGTGAGTAAAAATATAATTTTATTTTGATTAATAATCATAAACAAATATAATCATGAAAGTAGCATATAATTGAAGAAACATTTGCAAAATAAAAGTACCAAGAGGAAATAAAAAATATTTAGCTTTAGGAAATATGGAATATAGCTCATGGAATACTGTTTTTAGATTCTAGAGTGTCTCAGGATCTTGGCCACCTCCAGCCAGGTGGGTTACCTTATGGGATGTCTCCTAAGCTGATGGGTCTACTAACATTTAGTGACTTACAAAGTCCCCCTGTGGCATCTGCTCACTGGGCAACAGCAGCTAATATGCCAGGGCCACCTGAGGCTCTCACCCCAGCCCAGTTCATTTCAGGTCACACATCTGTTCTTCCTTCCTGAGAGACACTCACTAGAAAGGCTCTTCCGGCCTGGCAGTCCCAGGGGTGGTGGTAACCTTCTCCCCCCGCCTCCCAACAAGGAACACACCTGGGAAGAAATTAACCAGTGGAAAAAAAGCTTGTACAAAGAAAGCAAGAGGAAATTCAGTGGAGCTTCCCAGAGGCCTATGTGATAGAAGAGCAGGAAACAGGCATTTTTTTTTTTTTCCTAGGCTTGCTATGAAATAAAGGCCAATTCTTTACTTAAGGATTGCTACTAACATTTCGGTCAAGGAAGTTAGAGGCCTCTTAGATTGAGCCATGAGGCGAGGGAAGGCTGTCCTTCTACGATGGACACTGCACTCATCTTATTAAAGACAATAATAGCAATGAGAAGAGGACTGAGTCTCTTACAGTGTGGCCTCTGGGGTCCAAATTTCTATCCATGAAAAGAGCTGCATTATAGAATCCACTCATAGTTGCCCTGGGCTTGAGTCCTTCAGGCAAGTGATGGCATCTCTCCAGATGATTTTTCCTTGTCTGGAAAGGGAAGCCATGGAAAGAGAAGACTTAAGCATGGGGAGGACTTGAGAATCACCAAAGTAGAATTAAAAATGACCAGACCTTGTGGTCAGGACTGGCCCATAATTATGAAAGGCTGTGATATAACTATTTTATGACAGGGGTTCAGAGCCTGGGATTTGGAGTCAGGCACCCTGAGATCAAATCCTAGCTTTGCCAGTTAGTAATTGTGAGACCTTAGGCAAATTAATCTCTGAGCCTCAATTTCCTTCTTTGTAAAATGGGGATATCATGATACCTATTTCATAGAATTTTTGTAAGGTTAAGAAGAGAAAAATACATCTTATGTGCTTAGCACAGTAGCAGAAGGGCCACACCTGCATGTACACTAGGAAAAAGGAATATCATTTGGAATTAGCAAGGTTTGTATAATCTTATCCAGGAGGGAGAGACCCAGAACAGAGTAGGCAAGGACATTCTGTAGGGCCCTAGAGAGATGGATTTTATTGTGGCGGGGGCAGAATGAATGCTTTAGTTGGGACAAAATATCATTCAGAACTGCAAACACCATTCATTGTTATGATTAAATCTGCATCAAGCTATTTTCTTATCACTAATTCCAAATCTCAGGAAGTTTCACACAGGTGAGAGTGAGCACGTGGTAGATGTTTAACTTCTTTCCTCATCAATGGATTACTTCTTTCAATTAACAATTCTAACTGACACTGCACCTACTGTGTGCACGGTGGATACCGCAAAACAAAAGAGATATTGTCCCTGCTTTACTTTTTTTTATGAAATGTATTCTAGAAGAAGAGAAACTTGAAAAAAGCCATTCAAAGAAACAAATGAATGAGTTATTTTGCAAGTGCTATGAAAGAGAAAGTAACGGGTACATTGACAGACCCTATTTAGACTAGGGTTTGGGCAGAGGTGATAGGTAAAGTCCTTGGTAGGTAGGAATCAACCAGGTGAAAATTCTTTTAAGGGGCGGGGAGAGCATGTCAAGTTAGGAAAACAGCATTCAGAGATCCCAAACTGAGAGGGGACTTACTGGCTACAGCGGAAGTGAGCAAGTGCGCAGGAGTTCCTGTGGGCTTGGGGGGGATTTAAATTCCACCATCCCCTTGAGCACACATGCCACAGCCTCTCTTCAAGGTGCCCAAAGGCTCACACCAAAGATATATGCCTTCCTCTTCACCTAGGCTCACTATTTGAAAACTAATGAATTGGCTTCTCGGAACGTGGGACTTGAGTTGCTACACTAGGTTGACCCTGTGTCCTGGTTTGCCCAGGGCAGTCTTGATGTATCTAAATTATCCCAGGGTAATTATTCAGAGTACCCCCTTTCATTCTGAAATCTGTCCTGGTTTAAGTGATAAACTGTGTGATCAGTCTACCCTTATCACATAGGATCTGGCCCCAGCTGGGGGGAAACTCATTCATTGTATTTCTGGTTGTCAGATGGGTGGAGAGATGTGCCTTTTTGTGATATTTCCCTTCCTCTTTGGTCAACTGGGATCACATTATATACGAAGGAAGCTTCAAGAATGATATCTCATTAGGTAATTGGAGTTCAATAAAGAGTGACAAGTATTATTATTGTTGTAGGAGTATTGTTATTTTCATGGTTGCCATCATCTTCTGTGGGGGATACTGATTTTTTACTGGAGAAAGGCCTGCAGTGTAGTAGAATCACCAATTAACCAGAATGTTTTCCTTTTCTACAGGAGGAAAAGAAAAAAATTTGAATGCCTCCTCCAAGCCATGCTGTGTACTTGGCCCTCCCTAAGCATTTCAGTTCAACAGTGTTTTTAAATCTGTATTTCCCGACAAGGCTTTTTCTCCTCTTGGTTGTAGTTATGGCTCTAGCACTTCTCAGCTGGGTGATGCCAGGCAGATCACTGACCCCTGCAGACCTCAATTTTCTCATTTGTAGAAGGTTGTTTAAAATGAGGGTCCAGATTCAATTGAGGTGGTCAGAGGGTAAGCTGAGAACGAGACTGTAATTAAGGAAAGCTGTAATTGTACTATTTCTCTTGTTGTCTGAAGAAAGAATGTTTACAGAATAGGCTTTGCGATAATGCCACGGAGACATCCCTGCCACCTCCAAGGGGGCTGTTTTCTGACCTCGTGTGAGGAGGCTTCTCACGCCAGCCCTGTTCATGAATCATAACCAGATGCAAGGGCTTGACCGCAGGGCCTGATAACACCACTGGACTCTGGTTTAGCATTTTGGATTCAGAGGCTGGTGAGAGTGAGAAGTGGTTTTTCTGCTGGCTGCTCTGTTTTTGCTTTGTCTTTTCTCTCTAGCACATGACAGGATCTGGCAGAGGTAGTGGTCAGGGGCGTATAATGGAGGAAGTAAACTTTTCTCTCATTGGGGGAGATTTGCTTCATTGAAACATGAAGTGCAACTTCACATGGCTGGGCCATAGCAGGCTAGCAAAGGGCAGTGTGTTGGCAAACAAAAGTGTTCTTATTTTTTTGTCAATGAAAACTCAGCAAAACCGCAGGAAGAGATGACAGTACTTCTTCCACTTCATTCACATGAATAATAATGAACCCCATTGTAGAGCAAGCCTTTGGGCATTATCTGAGGCTGCTATTTCTGCTGGTCAGAATTTGCACGTCTCCCACATGACTCAGGGTTGTACAGCCTCTTTCCCAGTGGGTGACTCTGACTGCGTAACATTCTGCAGGTTCTCAGCTCTGGCTTGGATGTTCGCCCACTCAGAGTGAGCACAGCCATTTGGGCCCCAGATCCTCTGACATGGGAAATAGTTCTGGGGGGCATTTAGGTTACAATGGGCTTTTCTTATGGCTTTTTGGCAAATAAAATTCATACACACGTGTGTACACACATACACACACACACTCCACAGTGATTAGAATTTCCAGTGAATGAATTTATGAACACGATTCTGTAGAGTAAAGGGAAAATAGCAATGCCTGAGTACTTACCGTGCTTCAGATCCTGGCTGGGTACTTTCCATACACTATCTTGTTAACTCCTCACCAAAGTTCCCAAGATAGGAGCTATCATCCTTATTGTATGGATGGAGAAATTGAGGTTCAGAAAAGTTCAATTATTGGCCTAATATTTGCACAGATAAAAAGGCAACATCAATTGAATATCAATTACATGCCAAGCACAGTGCTAGGTTTGTTACAGCCATTTCTTCACTGAATTCACACAACTGTATGAGGTAAGTATTATTATCTTCATTTATAGATGAAAAAAATCAAAGTTCCAAGAGGATAGGTAGGGTTGTCTCCTGTCACAGTGGAACACAGTGGATTGGAAAAATGGTTTTGTCCATATCACGCTTCCTTGTGATTCCACTTTTAGGAGCCAGAGACCATTCTTAAGCACATAGATCTATCTTAAGATGTGATCAAAGAAGAGAAGCCAGCCAGAGCTGGCTGTGCACAAGTTCCCATGCCTATGTCCTAAAACGTTGCTCAATCATTTCTTTACTTCCTTAGAAAACTGTGAAGGCATACTGTGTACAAAGCATTGTAGCAAGTCCTAGTGTTCAAAACGATGATTTTAGTGCTTGTTCAACAAAATGAGATGCATATATGTTCATTATACTGAGGCAGTAAGCAAAGTAATGCCATTTTAGAAGCATTTCAGAAAGAAGGTTGGTGGGAGTAGGAGTTGTTGGTTAATGGAAATATGCTTGGCAAAATCCTCCATACTCTCCAGGCATTTTAGTAATAGGTATCTACATATATGTACTTGGAAAATTTTCTTTTCTTATCAACCATAGGTCAATTTCTAAATATAGGTTGTAGAACTTTTCTTTTTTTAAAGTTACCATCTATCAAACATCGACTCTGAGTCAAGGCCTAGCTATATATATCATTTCTAATTTGCACAGTAACCTTGAAGATAGGTATTATTTTCCACATTTTCCAAGACAGGAACCTGAGACTGAGAGAAATTAAGCAACTTGAATTATCAAATCTTGATTGATAACTGATGGAGCGAAAATTATGAATTTAGGCTTGTTTCAGCGCTTATATGCTTTCTATTCCTGCAGGCTTCTTTTTTATGCATAAATAAAGCTTATTCCTCAGCTCAGATTTTGGAATCTCTCCATTGGGCTTTGCTTTAAAACCCATGAAGCACTTTGCAGTAGTCTCAAATATTAGCTCTAGGTTTTGGGGGCCTGGTTATCAGTCTTCTAGGGCCTAATGACCCTTATTTTATTTACAATTTTAGGTTGTGACCTCACTGAAGAATGCAACTATGTACCTTCTCTATCTACGCTTTCCCTTCTTCTGCAAGAGTCTGTAGTGACTAACATATAGTAGGTACTCAGGAAATGTTTGTTGAAGGCAATGTGATTTTTGCTTAACTTCTTTGTTTTTTTGGCTAAAAGATTAGAAATAGCCACCAAGAAGGGAGAAACACTCAAGACAGCAAGATGTGGCAATCAACTGGAAGGAAACAGAAAATAACTATAAAAAGTAGACATAAGATTTCAAAAGTATGAAAGTTGACTTATTCAAAGTTGCAGCAAATAACCCGGGCATATCAATAATATTGGTACAGATCTTCCTCACATTTTTCACAGTACGGCGCTCACAGAAGAGATGCTATGTGCCCCACACATAGGGATAAATAGAGGAGATTGCTCTCTGCACAGCTGACTGTCCTTGGGCCAGTTCAGGCCTGTCCTGCCTCCCTGAACACTAAGTGGATCGACATCTTGGCACCACTGACCCATTCGCCCTGGCACATGGATTAGGAAGCAACACCTTAGATGGTGCCACAAAACTACACAGTAGGGGGCAATGTCTTTCACTTCTGCACCCCTGCTGCTTGGCCCTCAGTAGCTTTCAAAAAATGTTTCTTGAATTGAATGGAATGGTGACTTTGTATTTTCCAGAAAAGACAATATGTAGTATCCTTTGTTCAAGAAGATGAAGCAATGTATAATAACGCGTGGTAGAATATTTTCAGATGAAATCTAAAGAAAGAGTGGCCCAATGTGGAGGATTCAAACAATGTTTCTTGGGTAGAGGCAAAACACAGAGAGGGCGTGTATCTTTTTTTTCCAGATAAATGTCACACTGTAGTCCTTTTGCTTGGGAGGTTCATACTGAGTGGCCAAAACTTCCAAATGTTTGAAAGAGATAGACCACCGTGAGTACCGTGCCACGCAGACATGCAGAGCTCATTTCTGTGTGTGCTAAGAAGTGGAAAGGAAGTAGTCTATGAGCGTTGTACCCTGCACGGTCTGGGTTCTATTTTAGGTTTGTGATGCTGTTTTGTGATTATTTGTGTTCACTTTTAATCCAAAGACTTTCAAATGAATATTTCTAATGTCAAAATTAGAGGAGATCTATGTACTCGTGTGTGTGTGTGTGTGTGTGTGTGTGTGTGTGTGGTTTCTTTGTTGGGGAGTCACTTGGAAACCATTGCAAGCTGATGATAGCAGCCGTTATGATTTGACTAGTCTGGCATGAATTTTTCCCAAAGATATGCAACACTGATCATCTGAAGACTATTCACTTACCAGAAAAAAAAAAAAGAAAAAAGAAAAAGAAAAAGAATGATCTTGAAGGAAAGAGCTAAAACAAGTCTGAAAGGGCTTTTTATGGCCCAAATTTCCTTCTGCAAGAGGCACCTTCTTGAAAGTGATACAGGAGGGCTGAGGTTCTATTTTTTCCATTTTCTTTTTAGCTGTATTCATGGGAAGTTGCAAAAGCTGAACAGAAAGTATGAAATCTGGAAGTTTAAAAAAAGGCACAAAACCTCGCCAAAGTGGCCCCAAAATGACTGATACTGAGAAACAGCGGACATTTTGCTTACTTTTAATTGTCCCAAATCTCTCTCATTTAGTGGATTTTCTTTTTTCTTACTGATATAGGAAATTAAGAAAGCCTATTGATTATTGCTAAGTTCACTTTCTCACAAATTCTGTTTCTGTATCATGAGAATTCTTATTTATCATTAATAATAAAGTTACAAAAACAGCACCTTGAACAGAGCAAGTTACGTGGACATTCCCTCTGATGAACAGGGGATCCTGGCAGATGTAACTGAGCGTGTTCATGACAAGTTCACTCTGGTGCAAGTGAAGCTGTCGCAACTTCATCTAGGCCTGGCTTGCTGAGGCAACTGAGGTCAACTCAGCTTCATCTCTGAAAATGACTGTCTTTGGAGAGTCTGAGAGTCATGGTGGACACAGCATGCTGTCACTCAACTGGCTGAATGACCTCAGATATCACTTCAACTCTGAGCCTCAGAACTTCTCAACTGTAAAATGGGGATGCATAATTTCTAGCTACTTCACTGAGTTGTTGTGAAAATTAAATGAGGAAATACGGGCAAAGAATTTGCCACATTGTAAACACTATGATTATCTGTCTTTTGCCAACTTTGAGTAGACCCAATAGAAATATGTGGTGGTTGATAAGTGCTTAAACCAAAAACATATGAGCATCTACTGTGTGCCAGATGTGTGCATTGAACTCAATCCAGGACTTAAGGGGATGGAGGAATATAAGGGGGCTCCCATTTGTTGATTACCCACGTCAGGCTCTATGCTCCATCATCTTCCATATATGATACTCAACCCTTGCAATAATCCTATGGAGTGGGAATTATCACACATGTACTCATCCAAATTTTATGGATTAAGAAACTGAGGTTCAGGGAGTTTCTTACATTTCTAAGGTCATGGTAAGTGCCAGACTTTAGAAAGAAATTTAGCTTTCCCTGTAGTTTATCATGCAACTGACCAAACTCGTAATCTCAGACATGTATTTTAGGAAGTTCCCTGTAGATGGAACATATCTAATTGCGTTCATTTTTAACAATGGTTGGGTCATAGGTTTTCTGATCTGCTGATTAACAGTAGGTTCTCTTCTGTCTGATCCTCTGACCTTTCTGCTATAGAGAACTGCCTTTTGAGGCCTTTGCCCTGAGGGCAAGAGGAAAAGACAAAAGGACCTTTAATTAAGGATCTCAGCTTTAAGTGTGCAGATGTGGTCAAGTTCTTTTTCTAGTTTTACAAGCCCTACCTCACTTTCACACCTCTTTGCCTTTCCATGAGCTGTTTCTGATTTTAGAGTCTCACTCCTCTAGATGCTGCTTAATTCCTATGTCAAGGCTTTCTTTACTCTCGGGTGGAATGAAGTGTTCTCTTAGTTTTCATGTGTCGTAGCAGCTATTACAATGCAGTGTGTTTAGCTGGTTTCCCACCCAGCTCCACCAAGCTGGGGGTTTCTTGACGGTCTGCATTATGTCTTACTCATGTTTGCCTCTACTACCAGCGTGCGTCATGCATACTTTGGTGTATTAAAACTAGTAAATCAATGAATCAAAGAATTTCTGTGACATATTTGGCAGCAGTGTCAACCTCTTAAAAGGACACTCTGTGTCCCCTTTTTCAGGCCTTCACCTGTACCCTCATTTTTACTCTTCCGTGGTCAGAACAATCTCAGAATAGCTCTGATTAATGACTATTTTGGTTCAAACTATACTTTGTTGATTTCTATTCTCTGCCTGGGACTCTTGGGGGTTCTAATTTAATTGGTTTGGGCACTTGCCTCACACAGTGAATTGTTTAAATATAACCAGCGCAATACAAGACGCTTAGGCTGCAGCTCTGGGATCCCAGTATATGAGGAAGAGATACAAATGCGTGCAAAAGAGAGAAACCATTCATGAATTTCAGGGTGGGGGTGGGGATAGCAGTTGAAAAGGATATGAAAGCCACTTCCCTTTCTCATGTGAGTAGAAACTCCAGCAGAAGTTATCAGAACCATTCATCTTTATGATCATTCATTCATCGATGTGTTCATTCATTTATCTTAGATGGCCCAGATTACTGCAGGATCCCCTTGGTGGTCCCTCTCCCTGTCTTCTGGCCCCGTCTAGACCATCTTCCACAGTACTGACTGTGGCCTTTCTATGGTTCTCCATTATTCACAAGATAAAATGTAAGTGCCTTAGCATGGCGTTCGAGAATGCTGATCTAGTCTCTGCCTCCTCTCCCGCCTTATCTCCTGCAGCCCATACCACCCCTCTCTAAGCTCCAGCAACATTGGACTCTTAAGGACACCACCAAAATGCCAGAGTTTTTTTTTTTTTTTCCTCTATCCTTTTCTATATGCTGTTGCCTATCTTTTCTCCTGAGATACTTTCTTGTTCTTCTGTTTAGTTCTCAAAACCCAGCTCAACCTTATCTGCACTGTAAGGCTTTAATCTGAAGACCATGTGAGCCCTTTTTCTCCGCCATAGTGTTGTAGGCATATATCTGTCATAGGTCCAATTACAAGGCACTGAACTTGTTTGACATTCATCTTTCTCTCCACTGGTCTGTGAACGTCTCATAGTCAAGGCCCATTTATTATTCCTCACAAAACCAGTTCCTGATATCTAGTAGGTGCTAAATAAATACACACTGAAAGAGCACATTATCAGTATGCTGCATGCTAAAGAGTTTGAATGTTACCCTGAATCTAAATAGAGTCTTTTATAGGTTTTAGGCCGAGGAAGTAGCAGGGTTGGGTTTAAGCTTGGGGATAGAATGGAGAATGAATGGGTTTGGGTTTTAATTACTAGAGGCAAAGCGACCAGCCTACTTCATCACCCTCACCTCAACCCCCCTCCCACCATTATTCTATACTCCACCCACCCTGGAGGGTCTTCACCTCAGGAACTTCTACATTCACTCAGGACATAGTTAAAACATCATCTTCTTCCAGGAGCTGTCTATGACTGTTTCCATAACACTTTGTAATGCTTTCAATGGTAATATAATATGTCTAGTATTTGTTGAGTATTTTATTATGTGCTGAGCATTTTACACTTAAAAACATCAATTACCACAGTGGTCCAATGAGGCACTGTTATTAACCTTCTTTGACAGTTGAGGCAACTCAGGCTCAGAGAGGTTAAGTCACTTGCCCAAATTACCCAGCTAGAGATGGTAGATGAGATGTGAATGCAAGTCTGACTTAGAGTCACTGTTCTTATACCGACACCTGTATCATGGTTTCTTTGCCCACACCTCATATTATGGAAGGATACCTGATAGAAACTGCTGGATTTAATTTAGTTCTACCTTTCCAACCAGTATATTGGTTGGGATGGGGACAGCTGGAGGCTTTAGGATTGTTTGTAGTATTTTCATTCTTGTTCCTTCTTGGTAATGCTGCTGACTTTGTTTCTTTCATGTTTTCAGTTCTTTCCAGTTTTCAGTTGTGCCAGATCAATTTTCTTCCTTCCTTTTAAATACTGACTTGAAGTCTTCTTCGTCAATCTGCCCAGCTGTCTATGAAGCTGTTGTCATTGTCCTTGATGAGATAGTGACCTCCCCTTCTGGGAAACCCTTGTTCTGACATGGTTATCTGTGATGCACATGTCAAAGCCCAATTACCGATATCATTTTGATAGCAGATCCACATTTCCCAAGTGTTCCTTCCCCTGCAAGGTCATAACCTTGACCAGAAGAAGAGAGGAAAGTATCCTCAGGACCAGCAAGTCTTTTAATGCTTTTACCTGGGGCTTGGTGGGACTTATATTATGACAGAACCTAGATAGGCCTGGGCTCAAACTCTGCCTCTGCTGCTTTTGTAAAATCTAGCACCAGTGCCTGCTTTCCTGAATTGTGGGGAAGATTCACTCTGGTAACAGGTCTGACAGCTCCCTGTTCAGTCCCTGGCTCATAGTCCTGCTGGACACAAATGACCTTTTTCTTCACCATAAAGTCAACTTCACGGATCCGCATGACTGGCTACTTTTGTGGTCTAGCTCAGTTGGGTAGAGGCTGGTGGGCTTGATGGTGATTCAGGTAAAACGTAAATTTCTACTTATTTACTATGTGCTAGACACTTGCTAGGTGTTTCCATATTTGTCATCTCACTGAATCTCACTGCAGGATTTGGCAAACATTTGTAAAGGGCCTATGACAATAGTAAATATTTTAGGCTTTGCAGGCTAGATGCTCTCTATCACTTCTACTCAACTCTGCCTTTGTAGTATGAAAGCAGATGTAGACAACATGTAGATAAGCATGGCTTTGTTTTAGTAAAACTTTATTTATAAAACAGGTAAATAGAAATAACGTATGATGTAGTAATCCTGCTTCTGGCTATGTATTAAAAGGAACTGAAATCAATATATCAAAGAGAGATATAAAAAAAAAAAACCAGGTAGTGAGCTAGAGTTGGTCATAGTTTGCCCAACTCTGTCTTACTGGAATGTTCTTGGCCAAGTGTCACTCCTCCATATTGTAGCTACCTAACCCAGAAAGACAGCACATTCATCCGGTAGCTTTATTATTCATGTGGTTATCTTCGTTCTCTTGGTAGACCGACAACAAACACCATGGCAACTGATAACACAATTATCAACCCAGCTTGCCGGTGCCTGTGTATCCTCCTGCTGCTTCCTAAGCAGACCCTGCCTCACACTCTGGCCAGAGTACTCCCTTCTGTCTCACTCTAATATGGAAGGCTTCACATTCTTCTACTTGGCACCCTCTTGATTTTCCTCCATTGTATCAGTATTTTTTCCCCCTGATTTTCTCCTGGGATCATTTTTTTTCTGTCCGTATCCCAGGTAAAAATAATTTATTCTAAGGCAGAAATTTGAGATCCTGTTTTTGGAAAGGGACAGATTGGATTAGAGTTTGGGCTTCCCTACTCACCAGCTGTGTGACCCTGTACAAGGTATTTAAACTCTCTAAACCCCAGTTTTATTATTTATAAAACAGGAATGATAGTAGTGACCTACCTCATAGGGTGTTTGTCATTCGTGAGGAAATGCATGTACCTACAGTACACTGTGCAGTTCACATACTATACCCTGGGCCCGCAGGAAGCACTCACTCATTGTTCATCCATCCAGTATCTAATGAACAGCTACAATGTGTCAGGCACTGCATGCCAGCCTTTATCATAATATCCAAGGTCACACATTGTATCAATAGCAGAGCCAAGACTAAAGTCAGATATACTGGACCTCCAAAACCCCATACTCTTTACCCAATAGTAACCTTCAAAACAGATATTTTTATGAAATTTATGACGTTTCACTAACAGTAGAGTTTTTGGTGCACTCTCTTTACCCGATCCTGTCTTTATATCAAAGTTTTTTATAGCCTCTATAGTACTTTCAAACACACACAAAGTTCAGGATGGGTAAATACTGGATGAATGAACAAATCTGGTGAGCAAATCAGCATTGAGTCTACAAAGGACTTGTGTATTCTGTACCCATTCTTACCCTCTATCTAACCACTGATATTTTCCCCATTATTAATTTTTACTTTGGGATTTATCTTTTCAAGAATTTCTCATAATTACCCAAATCCTACCCAGGATTTTTGTTGCTTCCCAGACCATAATATTCAAACCGCACTTCACACACCATGCATTTGAATATTCAGTGGCTTAGGTTGACGACAAGCCTAATTGTCACGATGTCATTTCTGTCTCTCTCATTGCTTTTGATAGGAGCCAGGCCTGCCACATCACACTTGGCCTGTCAGAAAGGCAGAGGAAGCTTCCCCAGACCCAAATATTTGGTGGCTGAGCTGGTATTCCTTTGCCTTACAAAGCCTTTAATTGAAGACAACACATGGATTCTAACTTATTTAAAGCGGCTCCAATTCCTGGCATGCACTGAATCAAACCCAAGGCCCCAAGAGCTATCATCCCCAGAGAAACACAGCATTAGAGGGGCCAGAGCTCAGGGTGGGGAGCCATGTAGGAATGTAGAGGTCTGTAAAATGGCTCCAATACATTCTATGAGGTTTGGCAAAAGCCAGAACTCTTGTAGCCAGACACGTTCTGCATGAAGTTTAAATTGACTTGACATTGTGGTAGGAGAAGTCCTTTCTCTCGGGGTCTATTAATTCGTGATTCTCTCATCAAGATTGTGTTTTGTGTAAAGTATCCAAGGTATCTAACAACTTCTATGAAACACGGTGAATGCTTTGCTTTCCCACTCTCTCTTCTCTTCACATACTTGATCAGGATTAAACGGCAATTGAATCTGGTATGTCTTGATTTGTATTTAGGTCTTGGAAGCCAAATCATATGACAAGACATAAACTTGGCATGATCTAGTCCCCCCCTCTCTAAAACAGTTAGTGTAACAACCTATTCTAGCTATTCAATTGAGTCTTTCAGTTTATCTCAGATATCTGGTGCAGTAGACATCTCAAAAACACTATTTTCCTTTTAGAAGTTATTGAAATAGCATCCACAAAGACAATGTTCCAAACCTCAGGCCTTTATGTTCTTAGGGACATATCTTATGCACTGGGAGGGTCTTGTCTTGCTGAACACACCATATGCCACCCACATCCCCTTTTGGAAAGTTGGGAGTTATTCTTAACTCCTCCTTCTCAACACCTAATCAATCTCTAAGACCACGCAAGTACCACTTTATGTGTATTGCTTGATGGCACTCACTTCCCCCAAGCTTATAGCTCATGCTCTTGTTATTCCTCTTCTAGAATATTGCTGTAGCCGGCTGACTTGTCTTACCCTCTTCCATACCATCCACCAGTCAGAAGTCATAGTGATCTGTCTGAAAAGTGCATTTAATCATGTCATTCAGTTGTTTAAATATTCTGTATGGTCTTCTTTGCCCTTAGGATAATGTCCCAAGTAACAAGCACAAGCTATAAGGTCCTGCACATCCTATTCTTTGCCTTTTACTCCAGCCTGGCTTTTCAACATCACCTCTTCACTCTATGACCTGCCACACTGAACTCTGGGCTGTGCTCAAGACAAGCCACGATACCTTTAATATGATTCTCATTTTGTCTTGAATGCGTCTACTGACCTGTCTTCCGCCACCCTTACTCATCCTTTAGGACCCCACTTAGTTGCCTCTTCTTCCAAGAAACTTCCCTAAGTCTGGATTATAAGCTCATCCTCTTTGCTTCTGCAGCACCTGGGACTTATACCTATCATGGCACTTAACAGCTAGTATAGTGGGTACCTATTTCCTTTTTTGTTGAAGGCATTAGTCTCCAACTTCCCTGAAGACTGGACCATGTCATGATCACCTTTTTATTTCCAGCACCCTAGAAGTGGTTTGAAAGGAAGAATAACTTATTTTCTCTCTTTACTCCCCTTGCTGTGTTAAAGTTTTACTAGATGGATTTCCTTTTCTGAACACACTAAACTGGATTTCTTTCATGACTCTGTCTTTGCTGTTGATGTTTTCTTATCCAGAAATGTCTTTTCCCCCATCTTCTTTCTCCATTTGAGTTCATCTAGAGTCAATCCTATAGTTTTATAATTTATTATAACCAGACCAGCTAAGATGACTCTGAACATCAGGTGTAACATGGAATAAGCATTGTTTATACAGATTGAGGTTTCTTAGAAAGAACACTGAAATGAGAGGCAGGAGTCCAGAGCCCCAGTCACAGCTGTATTGATGACTTGTAAGATGATCGTAAGCAAATTGATTCCAATATATGGATCTTACCTCCTCATCTTGGCAATGAAGAGGGATCAGATTAGGTGATCTTGGAGGATGCTTCCAATGCTAATTCACTATAAATTGTGATATTTGAGACAGAAAAAGAAAAGGGCCTTTGTGGAAAGATCCATTTGTGCTGAAACAGGTCAAAACAATGAGCTGAATGTACAAGTAAAAATCTGTCAGTAAATCCCTTGGTTGGCCATTGCTCTGCCACTCCATGCATCATGACTGGCTTCATCTCAGCAGTGACTGCTGTGGTCCCTGAGCTCACGTGGACCAAGCACAGGCATTGGTTTTAGGTAAAACTAGACATGGTTTGTAGTCCTACCTCCATCGCTTACTTGCTAGGTGACCTTCATCAGGTTCCTTTTCTCTAAGCTTTGCCCTCTTCCTATATAAATTGAGTATCAAGGCTGTGCATTTCTTAAGGTTAATGAAAGTATTGGATTTAAGATAATGCCTGTAAAGCACTTAGCAGAGCATACATAGTAAGAACTTAGTAATTGATAATTATGGTGGTGGTGGTGGTGATGATGATGATGCTGTAACTTGATGTAAATAGATTGCCACAAGGTAAAATAGAGAGAGTTAAAAGAGAAGATACTTAAGGTAGTACTTTTCTATGGTGAGTATTAAAAAATATTGTTGACTGAAATGGTGCATTGCACCTAGGAGGAGCTCAATAAGAATTTTCTCAACAAGCAGGAGGGAGAATTTCCCTTGTATGTGAATAATGCAAAAAGAGTCTTAAAGTTTAACTGTGGCTATTTGAGGGATCTGGAAGTGATGTTTCTCTTGGAAAGATGCTTTGAGTTCTTAGTAAAATAAGGGTCCAGGGAGCTATTTTAATTAGTCTTTTGGGAAATATTTTAAAGCTTAGATTTCACCACATAAACTGGCTCTTCCTCAGGCTTTGTTTTTCAAACACAAACAAAACCAAGTTTCTTTAATTTTCAGCATCTGTATCTTTTCCAATTAATGTAACATAGTGAAATAATTATTGACATAATTATTGTTACCTAAAGCTCTGTCAGTAAAGTGACATGCAAGAAGTTTTCTTGTGGAGTCAATCTTTCCTTGCGGAAGGAACAAAAGATAAAGAAACTTTTCAAGGGTGGGAAAAAATGCTGTGTTTTCTTAAAATAGGGGGCTTTAAAAAGGTGAATCATAAATTTCTGATATTTGTAATAATCTTATATAGCCTTACATATCTTTGTATTCATTCCTCCCTCCAACCATGTAAAAGCTATATATATTCATTTCTGTGGAGTACCTACTGTGCACCAGGCACTGTTGGAGACCTTTCCATACAGTATCTCTAATCCTTAATAATCCTACAAAATGTATATTACAATTTTTATTTTAATATGAGGGAATGGGTGCTTATAGAAGGTAAGTGATTTATCCAAGGTGATGGATATGTAGTTTAATTTTGCATCTGTCTGTTCCTAGAACCCATCCTTTTCCTATTCTACCACATGGATGCGTAGCTGGGAGCTAGGCATTATCAGCTTTGCTTAGGTCCATAAGTATAAAGCTCTTAGGAATTCAAGGACATCTGGGTCCAGGGTTTGCTCCTTCATAGTGAGGCTGCCTTTTGCTTAAGGAATTGTTAAATTGCCTCAACTCCTTCAGCAAATAAAGGAGCAGCAAAGTCAGCATCCTGAATGAGGAATTGGGAATTATTTAATGTTGGTTTGGTTAGAATGAAGTCTCACCCTATAGCAGACTGATTGTCTATACAGAGGCCTCATACTATGTGCTTGTGAACATGCTAGAAATGTATGATCTGAAACATGGCATCATTGACTCATTCCAGGGCCCTGGGCTTGGTGGAATCCAAGACAACATAATTTCTCATTCAATAGGCATTATTGACCTCCTACTATGTGCCAGGCAATGTGTTGTGCCCTGGGCACATGCAAAGAGGTTCATTCATAGTTTATAACAGCAATTTTTAACCCTGACTGCCACTGGAATTATCTGGGGACCTTTGAAAACTGTCAATGTTTAGGCCTCACTCCCAGAAATTCTTATTTAATTGGGTTAGAACGGGTCTTAGGCATCAGTACCCTGGATGCTCCAGATAGCATGTAGCATCATCTCTGACAGATTGCTTGGGTAATAAAAGACAAATGACTTGCAATGACACACTTGAATGAAAACAGGTAACTTAAAAATTTTCATTGATCATCCAGAGTTGAGAGGCTCTTATCTAAAGGTAAAGAGAACAAGAAGTAATGAGAGAGATGCAGAAAATAGGGAAGCACTTACAGGGCAAAGCAGTGATTCCTGGACATCAGTCAGTTGTGTATCACATGCATGGCTTTTGATACATATATATCCCAATTGTACTATTGCTTACGTAACCGATTTCTTTAAAATTCTTATCCAAAAAATAAGTTAATATCTTTAAAGAGGAAACTTTTACATACCTGCCATAATTTAAAAAATAGTATCACTTATCATTAATGGAAGATAAAACATAAAAATAAGCAAAGTAGAGCAAACCGTGTCTATAGTTCATATTTAGTATTTTGAGAAACATTGGTAAAAATGTAATACAGTGAGATTTGGAGGAGATGTGCCCAGGTTAATATTCTAGTACATTAGCTCATTATCTGGATTCCCCTAGGCAAGTGACCTTGCCTCTCTCAACATCATTTTTCTTATGTATAACCTGGAGTTGGTAACATCTACCATGTTTTGTTTTTACACTAAGTAAAAGAGATCATTCTGAGAAAGTGCTGGGAACATAGTAGATGCTCATGAAATCATGGCTTATTCTTATTCTTATTTTGCACCAACTGGTCTTTGCTGTTAAAAACTTGTGACTGGGGGTATGTACAATGCACTTTGGGGGCTACACTTTTCAAGGGCTGAGGAGTGCTCTCAGGGTCCAAGTGTGATTTGACCAGTCTTAAGGAGTAAGAAAAAGTGTTCCAGGTAGATGGGGTCAGAAGGGCATGATCCACCTAGAAGATATTATGGCTCTTTATCTAAGACTGGTTTCATTAAAACCAAGTTGGAGAGTACCATAAATTATTACTCAATATTTCACATTTATGTATATAGAAACTCAGTGTACTCTGGCAAGTTCCTGTTCATTTGCAACATAGTCTTTGGACATATCCCTCCCCTGCACGCAACTCCTAGGACAGGGAGCTCCACTAAAGCAGCTATTTCCAATCATTATAGTTGGATTTCAGGTTTGTTTGGACCTCCCCCAAAATCAGCTCTGTTATTTCGATTTCCATTATGTTGATTATTCCTCCTAGTGTTGGACCTGCTCCTCTCTGAGAACCCTCAAGCTTCTTATGGTTGTTTATGTAAATTGCTCATCTCTTGCTCTAGACAGCATTCAGCATCATCTCTGACAGATTGCTTGAGTAATAAACGACGAATGACTTGCAATGATATGCATGGATGGAAACAGATAATTTAAACATTTTTGCTGATCATCAATAACTGTGTCTGGAGTCTCACTCATTACAGATTGAAAATTTTACAGACATGGTTTTATCAGTAATCTTTGAAATTGACAGACCGATGAAATCAATTTGATTCTTTCATTTATTCGTTAAAAAATACAGTCAACATCTACCATTTAGTAGACATGGAAGACTTTGGGATAAATAAAAATTTTTCCCTGACCTCAAGGAGCTTAGAATCTTGTGGGTAATACAGATTAATGTAAAATTTAACAAAAATCAAAACAAATATTGAAAAACAATGGCAACAAAAATGTTGAGCAGATCTCTAAGAAAAACGTGCGTAGGATGCTGTGGGCATATACAGAGAGATTATAAATCCAGTTTCATTCTGCAGCTAATTAATCCTTGGCCTTTACTCAGAGGAGCTTTCTTTTCCCTTTTTATGGACTCATCATAACATGACATAATTGCCTGGATAATGACTTGCAAGCTCCATGAGGGCAGTGGCAGTGGCTGTCCTGTTCATCACTCTATCTTCAGTGCTTTGCTTAGCACAGTAGCTGGCACCCAGTAGGTACAGAATGCATGCTTGTTTAATGGCCATGTGGATGAGTTAAAACTGGCCACAAATGCAAAATGAGCTATGACATAGGTCTGAAAAGGGTATAACGCTAGTACAATGTTTAGTATCCTGGAGTACATTCTCGCTTTTGGAAAAGAGATTTCCTATCCA